>NC_090927.1:1138732442-1139357442 GCF_040938575.1 Ambystoma mexicanum
AAATCAATGCAGGATAAGGATGGCAAGTCTGTTATTGTCAAGAGACTGGATGAGTTTACCACTCATGAAGAAGAGGCCTTTCTCAGTTGTCATGAGGTGTCGCTCGCAGTCGCGGCCGTCGCCGCGATATCTTCCGCGTTGGAGTTTGAGAGGACGCAGAGGAAGGTTACTTTAGTCCTTTTTCTGTGTTCGCAGGACGCAATGTTGCCGGGAGTATTTAAATCCCCGCCCCCCGGCAGGTCGTTGCGTTGCAACCCCCTCTGTTGTTTACCTTTCGACTCTGGGTCCTTCGCTCTTCCTCTGCACTTCGCTTTGGAACTACTCAGGGTTTTTTTTTTCCCCCGTGGTTTCTCTTCTCCACCACCTTCCCTGGGCGGCGCTACCTGTGCCTTTTTCTCCGGCGGTCTCTCTCTCTCTCTCTCTCTCTCTCTCTGTCTCTCTCTCTCTCTCTCTTTCTCTCTCTTTCTCTCTTTCTCTCACCCGTTCTTCTTCTCTTGCTCTTTGAGTCCAGTCAGCGTGGGGTTTTCTCCCGTGCTCCTCCGCAGTGCTTTCTTGGAAGATTTCTACCTCCACCTCAGCCATTTCAGCTGCTGCCTTCTCCGCCTGCTCTTCAGGCCTACTGCTGCCGTTGGACTTGGACGTTTTGTGGCCACACCCTCATTGTTGGAGATCCTTCGCTTCCTTCTTTCATCTGTTAACAACTGGCCTTCTGAGACAAGACTTGACACCTCTTATCAGGGTTTTTTTCCCCTTGCGGGTTTTTCCCTGTATTTTCTGGCTTGGTTCCGGAAAGGAGGTCACTGAGCCGCTGTTCTCACCCAGCGGCCACAGTGGCTTCTTTCCGTGACAAGCCCACGCACCAGAAGAAGGAGAGAGACTACCTGGCACGTCGAGGCCTGCAAGATACCATCGACTCGGAAAGCTCAGGTGAGGAGAGCGTGTGTACAGGGGGAACTCAGCCAAGGGTACCGTTCAAGTCACAGATTGCACCGCCAAAGAGTATCACGATGTCAGCTGAGGAACAGGTCCAAGAGCTGTGGAAGGCTTTCCAGGCCATGTCCCAGGAGCTACAAGGGGTCAAGACTGAGAACGCTTTGCTTAAACAAATGGTTGCGGCTAGGGAACCGACTCCCTCGGAATTGCCACCCATGGCGCTGTCCTCTGGGAAATTTGATGGCTCCCCCAAGAAGGTGAAGGAGTTTCTTGAAGCATGCCTGGTTCATTTCACATTCAGACCCCGTACCTTTGCTACAGATCAGGCCTGGGTGGGTTTCCTAATATCCAACATGACTGGAAACGCTCTGTCCTGGGCCACCCCATTGGTGACTAGTGGAAACGCCATTCTGCAGGACTATTCGGGGTTTCAGAACCTTCTCAAGCAGACCTTCGAACGACCCGAGCTCTCCTTTACAGCCTGCGAAGACCTGTTGGATGTCAGGCAAGGCTCGCTAGACGTTTTGTCATACATCTCCTCTTTCAAAACATTAGCAGCCGGAGCAGGATGGCCCGAGACAGCACAGTATGCCATTTTCAGAAGAGGACTGAAGGAGGAGATTAAAGACGAGCTAGCCAGATCTCCTCGTTCTCCTACTTTTTCAGATCTGCTTTCTGCTGCCCTTCATATAGAGTATCGCCTTCAAGAGAGACGAGTTGAACGTCGTAAGCAAAGAACTCCTAGCCATACCTCAGACCCCTCTGTAACCTTTCTCCCTGGTCGCTCTACTAACATTGTTACCGAAGAACCCATGCAGATCGGTGCCACCAGGGCGCCCTTGTCCGCAGCTGAAAGACGTCGCAGAAGAGAGAAAGGACTGTGTGCCTACTGCGGATCAGAGCAACATCTTCTCAGAGACTGTACAGAACTGTCAAGCAAGAGGTGGGGAAACGACTACCCTCGGCGTCAGTAGGGACAAGCGACCGAGGGTCTTCGAGCAATCTTCATCGTCCCTATGTCTCTCTGTCAGTGACCTCCTCCGAATCTAAGGAGGACTCCAGGCTGATGGTCATTCCAGTACAACTCAACCTCGGACACCATCAGGTGGAAACACTGGCTCTATTGGACTGTGGCGCGGCAGGGAACTTCGTCGACACCCTGTGGGCAGACAAGGTGGGTCTCCGTCGGATCCCCCGGGCAGAAGGTCAGAAGGTGGAAGGTGTGGACGGTTCGCCTTTGTCCTCAGGTCCCATCACCCATACCACTGAAGATCTCTCCTTGACGATCAACCAACATAAGGAAGTTTTGAGCTTTGATATTATCAGGGCTGCCCATTTCCCCATCATCTTGGGCATTACCTGGCTCCGTCGACATAATCCTCTGATTAACTGGACCGAGAATCAGATAAGTTTCAGTTCCCCGTATTGCGCAACCAACTGTTTTTCACTGGAAGGTCGAGCTGATCTTCAGCCAGTCAAGGTGTTTCCCAACAACCATGTGGGTATCCATGCTTTACCCAATTTCTGCTCTGGGTTTTCAGAGGTTTTTCAGGAGTGCCTCCATGCCAGACTTCCACCCGATCGGCCAGAAGACTGCACTATCGATCTGGAGCCCAATGCCTTGGTTCCATTCGGACGGATGTTTGCTCTCACCCAAACCGAGAGACAAGTTCTTCGGAGATACTTGGATACCAACATGGAAAATGGTCTCATCCAACCTTCAAAGTCTCCAGCAGGAGCTCCTTTGTTTTTCATTAAGAAAAGAGATTCTGCCGACCTTAGACCCTGCATCGACTACAGGGGCCTAAATACAGTGACAGTTCGTGACCGGTATCCTATGCCCCTAATCACGGACATTATTGAGGCGGTGCAAGGTGCTCGAGTCTTTACCAAACTGGATCTTCGCAACGCATACCATCTGTTGCGGATTGCCAAGGGTGACGAATGGAAAACCGCGTTTCGTACTCCTCTGGGCTTATTTGAGTATAAGGTTATGCCGTTCGGTTTGGTGAACGCCCCAGCGGTATTCCAGAGGTTCATGGACCGAATGTTCGCTGACATGCTTTCCATCTCGGTCATCATCTATTTAGATGATATCTTGGTTTTTTCCCCTAACATGAGAGATCACATAGCACAAGTACAACGAGTTTTGGAGCGTCTTAAGGAGAACAATCTACTGGTCAAGGAGGAGAAGTGCAGATTCGCTGTACCTTCGGTACATTATCTGGGATATGTTCTATCAGAAGGAGGGATCGCCATGGATCCTGACAAGGTGCACGTTATTCTTGACTGGCCGGCCCCGACCTCCGTCCGAGAGGTCCAGAGGTTCTTGGGTCTTTCCAATTACTACAGGAGATTTATTCCAAACTTTTCAGAGGTGGTGTTTCCCATCACCCGCCTACTCAAGAAGACGGCCTATCCTTTTTCCTGGTCTACTGAGGCGGAAAGAAGTTTCTGTCATCTGAAAACCCTCTTCTGCTCTGCCCCGATTCTGCAGCATCCCAACCAAACTCTTCCATTTATTCTGGAGACGGACGCCTCCGCTATAGCTGTCGGGGCGGTGTTGCTTCAGTCCTTCAACATGGTGGAGCATCCTGTCGCCTATCTCTCTAAGACTCTTTCTCCCAGCCAACTCAACTACTCAGTTCTGGAGAAGGAATTGTTGGCGATGAAATTGGCTTGTGAGGAATGGAGGCACCTTCTCATGGGTGCCCGTCATCGGTTCCTCATTCGCACCGACCATAAGAACCTAAAGGCTTTACAGGACATAGAATGTTCGAACTCCAGGCAGGCTAGATGGGCCTACCTGTTTTCGCAATACGACTTCCAGATCACGTACATCCCTGGGTCTCTCAATCGTCTGGCTGACGCTTTGTCTCGCAAGGATTCCCACTTGGAAACGGTAGCTGTCAGGTCTGAGCCATTGTTCCACAGAAATCGGATCCTAGCCACGGTGAGTTCTTTCCTTCAGGAGGTCAAGGCTGCGGTTGCACAAGAAGCTCCTCATATCTCTTTTTCCGCTGATTCCCCTTTCCAAATCAAGGACGGTTGGGTCTTCTACAAGAAGAGGTGGTATATCCCTGAAAGGTCGCTGCGCCGGAAAGTTCTTAAATGGTGTCACGACTCACGTCTAGGCGGACACAGAAGTGGAAATGGTACGTTGGAACTTATCTCGAGGTCGTTTCTTTGGCCCAACATCAAGAGAGACGTGTTCAACTACGTAAAGACCTGCCCAACTTGTGCCAGAGTCAAATATGCCTCGGGGAAGCCCCTAGGACTTCTCACCCAAGTGGAGATGCCGACTCGCCCGTGGGGACTCATCTCCACGGACTTCATAGTGGAACTTCCTGATTCTGAGTCATGCACATGTATCATGGTTACGGTGGACTCTCTAAGCAAGCTAGCACATTTCTCTCCTCTTCCAGGACTCCCTTCTGCCACCAAGATGGCAGAAACATTTGCCCGAGATATCTTCAAGCTTCATGGCCTCCCCGACAAGATAATATCCGATCGAGGAAGCCAGTACATTTCCAAATTCCGGACGGCTTTATGTACTCGATTGGGAGTGGAAAGGGCCCTTTCCTCTGGGTTTCACCCACAGACGAACGGCCAAACGGAGCGACTCAACGCAACCTTGGAGCAGTACTTGCGATGCTTTATTTCCCAGCATCAAGATAATTGGGTTTCTCTACTCCCTACTGGGGAATTTGCTTACAACAACTTCAGGCACACTGCCACAGGCGTATCGCCTTTTTTTTGTACCTACGGGGTTCACCCGCGTTATTTAATGCCCGAGGTGCCCAGTTTCTCCAACTTTCCAACTGCGGAAGAGGTCCACATATAAGAAATATCAAGGAGGCCAGGGACAGTGCATTGCTAAGTTTGGGGGATTGTAGACAGCGGAATAAGGTTGAAGCCGACAAACATCGCAGGGAAGCACCTTCCTGGAAACCTGGGGACAAGGTGTGGTTGTCCACCAGATTCCTTCCCAGATGGACAAAACCTTCTAAACTGTCTCCACGTTTCTTGGGACCTTTCCCCATTCTCTCCAAGGTCAATCCTGTTGCCTATCGTCTACAACTCTCTCCATCTCTCAAACGCATACACCCTGTCTTTCACACCTCTCTTCTTAAACCCTACTATTCAGATCCACATCGCCGGCCTCTCAACCGGAATCTTCCTGTCACTGCTGCCGATCAGGATGAATACGAAGTTTCTGCCATTCGTGATTCTAGATTCCTTCGTGGTCGGTTGGAATACCTCCTGTCCTGGAAGGGCTACCCGGTATCGGAGGATTCCTGGGAGCCAGCTTCCCAAATACATGCCCCTCAGCTGTTGGCCAGGTTTCATCGCTTGCACCCGGGTAAGCCTGGGTGGTTGCACTCTAGGGGGGGGCATACTGTCGCTCGCAGTCGCGGCCGTCGCCGTGACTGGCGATGTCTTCCGCGTTGGAGTTTTAGAGGACGCAGAGGAAGGTTACTTTAGTCCTTTTTCTGTGTTCGCAGCCGCAGCTCCAAACGCGGGACGCAACGCTGCCGGGATTATTTAAATCCCCGCCTCCCGGCAGGTCGTTGCATTGCAACCCCCTCTGTTGTTTACCTTTCGACTCTGGGTCCTTCGCTCTTCCTCTGCACTTCGCTTTGGAACTACTCAGGGGTTTTCTTTTTCCCCCGTGGTTACTCTTCTCCACCGCCTTCCCTGGGCGGCGCTACCTGTGCCTTTTTCTCCGGCGGTCTCTCTCTCTCTCTCTCTCTCTCTCTTTCTCTCTTTCTCTCTTTCTCTCACCCGTTCTTCTTCTCTTGCTCTTTGAGTCCAGTCAGCGTGGGGTTTTCTCCCGTGCTCCTCCGCAGTGCTTTCTTGGAAGATTTCTACCTCCACCTCAGCCATTTCAGCTGCTGCCTTCTCCGCCTGCTCTTCAGGCCTACTGCTGCCGTTGGACTTGGTCGTTTTGTGGCCACACCCTCATTGTTGGAGATCCTTCGCTTCCTTCTTTCATCTGTTAACAACTGGCCTTCTGTGACAAGACTTGACACCTCTTATCAGGGTTTTTTTCCCCTTGCGGGTTTTTCCCTGTATTTTCTGGCTTGGTTCCGGAAAGGAGGTCACTGAGCCGCTGTTCTCACCCAGCGGCCACAGTGGCTTCTTTCCGTGACAAGCCCACGCACCAGAAGAAGGAGAGAGACTACCTGGCACATCGAGGCCTGCAAGATACCATCGACTCGGAAAGCTCAGGTGAGGAGAGCGTGTGTACAGCGGGAACTCAGCCAAGGGTACCGGTCAAGTCACATGAGGTGCCTGAAACCGGATTGATTGTTATTCAGCAGAATCAAATTTGTTTGCCCAAGTCTCATGTGCTCATCCCCACCACACTCTAAATGCTCTTTAAAATCCTAATATATATTTCACAAAAGTTTGCAAAAAACATAATTCAATTGAAGGATGAATGCCATAAATTGTGTGCCGACACATGTTTTGTGCAACCTGGGCCTCCTCAAGGCTACAACTATGTTCTGTCATACAGGTTTTGTTTACAACTTGGTTATACAATTCAAAAGAATATCATTACATATTAATTATACCTAAAATATCAAGACAAAAGATTTTAAAAAGAAGGGGGGAAAAGAAAACAGATTTCTCATTAGGTAATAGTATTGTATGCCTCAACATAATATTAACTATTTCATAAAGTAATAGTATTGTTTATCTCAAAATAATATTGTATATCACATATAATTCCTGATAAATAACAATTTCTTGGTATAGCAATTGTTAGCTCAACCTCATAAATTATCAGTTTGGCATTTCATTTAAAATATTGATTAAATACATTGTTCTAATTCTGATGCATCACAATCAATCAATTGAAAATTATAAAATGTCAGTGCAGTGATATTTGTGTAAGTTATTTGTGTGAAAATGCCACAATTCTACTCTATTGTTTGTTTAGTTCTGAATAAATTAATATGATGTACCTGTTGAGATTTCATTTGTGGATTTTTATTGGTTGTTTGTTATCCATTAAAACTGGTGTGGAATGAGTCCATAACTGAATACTGTACCTGCATTATATATACGACAGAAGGGCACCCTTGGGAGACAATGTTCTGAGTGAAATCTTCCACTCTGTGGACACATAACTCTGCACCAATGGTGGTTCCCTTAAAATTCAACATCTAAATGTACATCAAATCAGTGCAATAAGAGATCACAAACTCTGCACTAATGGCAGACTCCAAAATATGTTAAACCTATCCAAGAACTCTCATTATAAAAGTGATTGACAAGGAATTACAGAATTGTGGTAACACCATTTTTGGTCCTTTGACTCAACAACATCTATCAATAAACTGCCATACAGTCCTGAAGAATGTGATACCACTAAACATATTGCAGAAACCGGTCAACCTTGATGGGATATCCTTTATATGGTTGTGAAACCCTTACATCACAGCAATTTTTACTCAAGTAGTTACCAGGTTTTTATTTTTAGTATGTCACACCATTTGTGGGTCAAATTGGGGTAGATCGGGTAGAAGGCCGTTAACTTACAATATTCTTTACATCTATAGATGGGGCTAATGAACCCTGTAAATTAATGGGTGTCCATTTACACATTGCAAAATCCCTGTTTCACTTTTCTTTTAGCAACTCGTTTACCTTGTGTTTAGTTCTTTCATCATGGGTGTTCTGCATCAATTTTCAACTCTTTGTAAGCACTGTGCCAATTTTTCCATTTCAATGTTCTGCATATCTCATTCAATTACTTTTCCCTTTTTCCATTCCAGTTTTTCTTCTCTGCTCTTCCTTTCTAGTTCTTTCTTTGTGCATTTAGTCTCTCTCACCATCACTTTATGATGTTGCCTTTTTTTCCTTTCTTTTGTCAATGCTTCTGTCCCTTTGTCTAAGCTCTGTTGCCATTCCATCATTTTTTCCTTTTTCTTTACTCCCGGCTTCACTCCTCTTTCCTTTTTTCATTCATTTTCATACTGAATCCCTTACCTTGCTAGGCCTCCTCTTCTGCATAGATTGCTCTACCCAATGCATTATCTTTAACCATTAACCAGTGACAGATGGCAGCTGCTGGGATTACCAGGGGTGATTATGATGTTGGTTCTTTCTTACTACAAGCAAAATGTGACATTACAACCTGATTACAATGTGTGTGATTTAGTTCCATTCATTGTACACTATAAGGATATTGCAAGATTGCTGACTACATAGAGCCATGAAGCCACAAAAAAAGTGACAAAACTCTGGGCGAATTGCAATACATAACCTTTTCAAGTATATTTGGAGATAAGTTTTTTCATCTAATATATGGGTGACTCCCCCATCCAATACTCATTTTGCCATTTTCTTTCTCCATATTTTTTTATTTTGTTCAGCTTTAATTCTGTATGTCATTTTCCCATATTCTTTTTTTAATGTAATGTCTGTAATGCAGTCAACTATGAATTACTTTTTTATACATTAGGTAAATCAAAATAAGTAATAAAAGCTATACATATAAACATGAGTTGATCAAACATACAATATGGATAACGAAAATTAAAAACATACATACAGAGATAAGTTAGAGGTACATTCATGAGGAATAAGGAGAAAGCACAAATAGATTATATATATATATATATATATATATATATATATATATATATATATATATATATATATATATATGTAACATTTGAACCCCAAATTAACAGCATAGACAGAGCAGGAACTTTGTAATCGAAACAGTTAAGGCCATATCCAAAACATCAGATGCATTAAACCAAAGGTTGCTGGTCATTTTTTAACTCATCAATTCTTGAATTGATTAAATCCTTAATGACAAAACAGAATTTAGTGAGATGGTATATTAGGGTAGAATCCTTTCCTTCCATCAATTGGCCCAACAAGGAATCTCCCTCTCACTCGGATAGGTCTTGATAACTATAAGTAGTTGTCCATTGTATAATCACCAGAGCCTCATATGATGTGAGTAGATATTTAGGAGTTTCTATTTGTATTTACCATAGAGCCTGCAAACCCTAGATTCTCTCCTTGGGTTTGCCCTGGCTCCAATCACTACCATAGTTTCAACTATGTTACATTTCAGCCTCAAATTCTCTCTTCTAATAAGCCATTTGGAGAACATTATTCCCTATCTTGGAATGTGTTGAGGAATATATGGTAGATCGCATCTCCTCAGACATACCCCTCTCTTACCTGCTCACCACTCCTCTCTCTTGGACTGGCCACATTCTGCTTTCCTCTCACCTGAAACTTCTTGCCCCTCTAACAAAGCATACTCCAGCACTGCCACGTTCCTTTGTGGTTATTTGACCCATGAGGCGAGTGTCAGTGCACACCTTTGCCTCTACTTTCTCTGCTTCTCCTACTCCTGAGGCTGACTTGCACTCTGACACAGCCCTCTCCAACACTGTGGAAATCCATGGCCCTGTCATTAGAATCCGTCTGAAGCCTACCTCCAAGTGCAGCTCTTGGTACGACTCCGACTTTGCTGCCATGAAAGGCAAGTGCAAGGTGGCTGAGAGGAAGAGGAGGGCTTTGGGTGCATCCTCTGACAAACTGGCCTGCCGCCTGCTTCAAAGGCAATAGAGACTCTCTGTTCTCTCCAAGAAGAGCTCCTATATCCAAGACTGCGTCGCTGCGGCCTCTAACAACACACCCAAACTCTTTAAAATCTACAAGGAGCTGGCCAATACTACTGCAGTCTCCACCTCTCCAGTTCCCTCCCAGGCCCTCTGTATGCCTCTCATTTCACCACTAAAACTCAGGACACCCTGCCCCCACTTTCCTCTCCCTCTGCCTCTACGTCTCTAAGGCCCCCTTTGGCCACCTCTCCCTCTACATTTCCTTTTTCCTCCTTCGCTCTAACAACCCTTAACAATGTCTCTAGACAAGCTTGATCTATGAAAGTGTCGTCCAAACTGGTGCTCTACTGCCCCTCCAGAACCATCAAGGACCACATTGCCATCCTCGATCAGCCTTGGCCAATTTCTGCAATAACTCTTTTTCCACTGGATCCTTCCCCTCTCCCCTCAAGCACCCCCTTGTGCACACCCTTCTAAAAAGTGCCAGCCAAACTCCAAACTATTGCCCAATTTCTATCACTCCTTTCTGGGCAAACTCCCGGAAAAGCGGGCTTTCTCCCAGTTTACCCTCCGCACTGAATCTGTTGGCTGCCTCTATGACCATCAATCTGGCTTCAGAGCTCTCCTGAACACACATGAGGATCTTCTCTCTAGCCTCGACTCCAGCTCTCCCTCTGTCCTCATCCTCCTTTATCTTTCCTCTGCTTTCAACATGGCCTATCATGCCACCCTGATCAACAGGCTCTGTGTGAACCTGGGCATCATGGATCAGGCCTTGGCTTGCCGGACCTCCTTCCTCCTATACCGTCCCTCCCAAGTCCAACTTGGGTCCTTTGCCTCCACCACCTCTCTCTCCAACCGTGGTGTCCCCCAGGGTTCTATCCTCTCACCATCGCTCTTCAATGTCTATCTGGCCCGTTTGGACCACCTAATCTCCACCTTCTCTTCTAACTTTCAGTGATATGTGGAAGAAACTCAGCTCTCTTTTAGGCTTCTCTCAGTCTCCTTTCCTCCCTCGCTTATTCCTGACTGTCTATCCACGTTTCAGGATGGTGCACCACCAATGATTTTTGCCTTTATGCCAGTAAGACGGATATGCTTCTCATTGGGGCTCCCTCTCTCACTCTGGTCACCCTCCTTGGGCCTTCTATCCTCACCTTCCTTTGAGGCAGAAAACCTTGGTGTCATCTTTGGCTCCACCTGCACCTCCTCACAGGTATTCTACCTTTCCTCACTTACCCCCAGAAGCTCACTGTCTCCAGAGCCCTGGTTCTCTCCAGGTTGGACTACTGCAACAACCTCTTTCTTAATCTGCCTAACTCTTCTCTTCGCCCCTGCAACTAATCCAGAACAGGACTGCAAGACTTATCTTTGGCCTCAAGCCAATGGACCGTATCTCTCCAGCCCTGAAATCTCTCCACTGGCTCCCGGTGGCTTCAAGGATCAACTTCAAGACCCTCTGCATCATCACAAGTTGTTCTGGGGCCGGGCCCACACTACATCCAACTCTCTCTTCTGAAATACCTTCCTTCTAGAGCCGTTCACTCAGCTACCTCCAACTTTCTGAGGATCAGATGTTTCTCCAGGCAGAGAGTGGAGGTCCTCTGCAGGTGCCTCCCTCTGAAACGACCTCCCGGATCCTCTCAGACTAGAGCAGGACTACCTGAAGTTTCTCAAGCAGCTCAAGAACCTCCTTTTTTCCTCTGCCTTGTCTCTTGTTAACTTACATGTCTCATGTGCCGACTGGTTGTTTGGTTCCCTCAGAGTCTCAATGGGTACCAGGTTCCTCCACGACAAGTCTTCCTTGCACTGCCTCCTGGCCTACCGCGCACTTAGGGCCTGTAACTGTAACCCCTACAGCCCCCTGACCCCTGCACTTACCTAGAGCCACACTCTCCTAGCTGCACTTACTCAGAGCCATGCTGCCCTGTTCGCACTTCCCCTATCCTCTCTCGTCAACTTCTCCCTCTCCTTCCCCTTGCTCTTGTTGCAGTTGCACAACCTGAATGACACAAGGCCTAGTAGGATCGCTTGTCTTGTCCTCAAGTCTCCCCCCCTTTGTCTTGTGGTGCCTAGAAACACTTGTGTACAGGCGCATTATAAATGGCATATCATATCATATCATAGTCTCCCTATGACTCATAGTGGAAAGATTAGCCATATTGTGCTCCAAATGCAGTGCCTCAATGAGGCTTTAAGCCTCAGTTTGAATGTCAGAGGCGTGGTTCTAGTTGGTTCAATCTTTAAACCTAGACAGCTTTACATACCTTCCATCATCAGCTTATCCCCTATCCATTATCAAATTATATTCTCTGCATTCCAGTTCTTCTTTTTCGTGCTACAGCTCTTGTTAGTGCAGTGTTCTTTTTTTTCATTCCTTTCTGTTGTGTCTCCCTAGATCTTCTCTTGTCCCTTCACTGTTTCCGTATACGTATATGTCCTTTATTTATCCATTCTGATCTGCCTTGAATTTCCTCAAGCATTTTATCCCTCCCTCCCTTGTTTCAAAGTAAAATGTTCTCCGGTTAGAATAAGCCACTACACTGTCACATTGTCTCACACAATCATTTGTTGACAGTTCCATAATATGGCTTGTGCTGTCATGGGCGTTGTGACATCATTATGGAGTGACTACAGGCGCATAGTTAGTGATTTTCTTGAAGAACACGGAATCCTGAATAAAAGCCAGCATGTAATATTTGTATCAAATTTTAAAACTGTAATTAGGAAAGGACACTGTTGTTTAAGGGCAGGTGATTTGTGAGGTCACAATAACTGCTCAAGCAATACCACACAGTCTAAAAGCTAGTCTCAACAGCATTCCAGCTGCCACTAAAACAATTAATATAGCTGTCACTACCTTTTTTTAGTTTCTTTTGTTTCGACCTATGTTTCTTTGTCAAGTCACAGTGATTCGTTGATAAGTAAGGCATCATTTAGGGTAGTAGTTTAATTTTGTTGTACTTCTGGAGATAAGCAGAGGAGAGGCAGAATCTACCTGCATGTTACCACTTATTTTAAACCCCAAAACTGACTTTCAATGCTTTTTGATTCCGCTGTTTAAAAGATTTATTTACAACAAAATAAAAGCTGTAAATCATTACATGTTTTCCAAATAACCCAACCCTACATTTAATTGACACAATAACAAGAGAAAGATCTCTTTAGTTAGGGTTACTCGCACGTAACATGGCCATGCAATTGGTTGATTCCTTCAGAGGTTAGGAGTTAGAGTATATGAGCCATGGAGAGCGGGGAGTGGGAGGAGGCAAGTGAGGACAATAGAATGCTAGTATTGAAGGAGATGATGACCGACCATGTATTAATTCATTTATTTTATTTATTTGCATTTTTAAATGCTCACACAGCCCGGGGTCATCGAGGCGCTGTTACAGGAATATGTCTTAGTTGCGTATTTATAACGCGCTTAATACCGAGAGGTTTCTAAGAGCAGGCCTGGGGTGCCTCGTGTCGTCTTGTTTCCAAGGTGAGCACATTGCCACTGAGCTATCCTCCAGGACATTCTTTATTTGTGTTTGATCATAAATGACCTTTTACAAATAGTTATACATATACAGTATCAGTATTTATAAAGAAGTTTGTCAAGTAAATCAATGTATCTAAATACAGGATTGGTAAAATATTCAACAATTTAAGATTTAAAAATGGTTAACAAACAAGAAATATATTGTGATAGTATGATCATAGGGTGAAATTAAATAAATTAATATATTCAATGATCGATAGTGGTCAGAAAATGTGAAATTCGCTAAATGTGTCAATGGCCTCCCATAGGTCTTATCTCTTGTCTCGCAGGTCATACATATCTCATCAGCCAATGGCACTAAGTGCCATGAGGAAGTAAATTGGTTAGTTGGTTTCACCACAGTATACACAGAATAGACTCAAAATAAACTCGAAATAGTTCCAATATGGATTTGGCAGTTGCATGACAAAATAAGTCATTCAGAAATGATTAGGGAAGTTAAAATACTTGACCTTGGCCAATAGTTATTTGTATGTTGCCTTCAGTCTGTGAGTCAAAGATGTTTTTGTGTCCAGAGATTGAACAAAGCAATATGGATGGCATCCGAGTCTGTATTTAGGCAAAAATGGTCAGACTTGTTTGCATCATGTTCACCTACAAACGTACCCAGTGTACACATATATCTCTGACCCAGTTTCTGACATTGAGTTAGGACATGCCGTGGTGTTACCAGCTTGCCTGATCTTTTACATATAGGACAGATTTGGGATTTGCTGGGCATTTCTACGTAGGCTCCTCGTGTCACAAGCAGAGGGAGTTGGTTTGTTCTGAGACGTGGAATAAAACTGGGTACATTATAGTTAATGTTAATATTAATGTTAAAGGTATTTATATAGCGCACCGTCACCAACGCAGTTGGTCTCCAGGCGCTCAAGTATTAATGAGCGATTCCCGTCACAAATATGTATTTGTGTAGCGTTTCCAAATGTAATTAGTTCCTAATCTTGTATTAGAAGAATTATGATGTGTTAATCAGATAATGATAGGAAACTTCGAACCCCTATGGCATTACTCTTCTACTTGGTCACAGAACTGGTTGGTGACTTGAAAAATCCACATACAAAATGGGCACCTTTTCGCTACACATTGTAAGTGAGATGTCAAATAACAATAACAAGAAAATAGACTGGATAGACTGTAGGCTTTTATGGTATGTTGTGATATGTTATTGTGATTTATACCGTGCAGCACTGTCATTTTCATGGTCTCCATGCGCTCCGGCGGATCTGAAAAGGGAAGATGGCTGGCAGTGTTTAGTTAGTGGGATTGAGAGGGGAAAGGGCTAGAGAGCTTTGATCTGCTGTTGGTAACTCCAGTTCAGAAAAAAACAGCCACTGTGAGCTGGTTTGTTTTTAGATGGTAGATGTTATGTTTTGTTCTGTGTTTGAGGGTGAGTGTGCAAGATATTGGAGAGTTTTTGGTAGGGTTAGTGGACAGTTGTATCAAAAGTTTGGCTAAATTCAATACAGTGGCTATTCTCAAAAATTCAGCCAACTTCCATACAATGGCTATACTCAAAAATCCGCAAAATTCAGTGTAGTGGCTATGCTAAAAATTACAGCTAACTACAATACAGTGGCTGTATTAAAAATATTATAGGGAAATTGCAGTCTCCAATGTATTATAGGAAAACAAAATCTAGGCATTTACAAGTACATTAATTACAGTCTGTCATAGATATATAAAATGCTGTGGCAGAAGAGACCATGGGCATGGATGCCCCAGTAAGAGCAGCAGCATTTCTGCAGATGTAAAATACAGCAGATTCAAAGAATCGGGCACAGACCCTAAGGGAAATCATGGCTTTTAGTTAGTTATATTTTGCCACTTCTAGAGCGGTGCAATGAATATCCCAAGGCCAGCTGCTCATTTGTGTAACACTCTGAAATCTCGCGCGCCAATCTAGTGCATACGGGATGTTCTCCTACATTGTCACTCATTTAAATGGAAATAGATGAGTTACTGCACTCAAAACAAGAAGCCCGAGAATATTTCGCGAGATAGTGGAGGATTTTCTCTGCAAACTTGAATTACTGTCAAGATGTTTTACAGCCTAAACATAAAAATCCCAGGGCAGAATTTATCGCGAGTTAAACTGAGCTGCCCAGACATAGGAATGAAAATTCCGTACAGGTGATTGATATGTGAGATTGATTTCTCGTCAGATATAGATAGCTTTCTCCCATAGCTTCACAAGGAAAGTTATTTTTCTTCCAATCGCATAAGCAACAATTTACGTGTCTAGAAAAAAAAGGCAAAACAAGATAATCGCATTTAAGTTTTTGTGACACACGAGTATGCTTGCCACAGATAGGACTTAAGGGCACAATCAGGCAATGATAACCTTTATATTGTGCAATGCATCCTGGCAACCGCCTCCATAATTCAATTGTACTCAGATTTAAATATGGTGCATTGTAAACTAATTTTTCAAAAGTTTCATTTCCTGTGTGTAAGAAAAAAGACAATTTTACATTTTTTTCGAGTCACTTTGTCCTCTAAAGAAAAAAAGTGTAGTAGATGTTCAGATGACAAAGGTAAGCATAGCAGTGGCTTCAGGAACGATGAAAGCACTTGGTACGGGAGGCAAATACCTAAAGTTTGGCTCTTTAAGGGTTCGAGGCAGGCGCAGCTGCATTACCGACAGTGGAAGAGGGGAAGGGGTGACAGCGCAAAGTCATAAAGAGCAACAGCAGACGTGGAGAAGTAGGTACCACGCAAGGGGGAGGAGGGACAGTGCAGAGAGGAGGAGCAACAGCCAGGGGTGGGAGGAGGGAAATCACAAGGGGACAAGAGGAAAACCGCGAGGGGAGGAAAATGCAAGAGTGTTCCTGCCCCTGAACACCTTGATTGTTTCCTTCAATTTCAGCACTTTATCACTTAGCAGCCTGCACTTACCCGTGACCGAGTCAATTTCGATCCCCAGAAATGTCAGTGTCGTGACCAGGCCAACTGTCTTATCCCTGGCTAGCGGGACCCCCTTTTCCTCCATCAATCCCTGGAATGAGATCATGAGCGACCAGCACTCCCTGTCCCTTCTTTCCCGATAAACAAGAAATCATTGAGGTAGTGCAGGACCTCACCCCCCTTGAACCAACTTCAACGCAAATTCCAAAAAGGTACTGAATTTTTCAAAGTATGCACAAGAAATAGCACAGCCCATTGGCAAGCATTTGTCATAAAAGTACTCATCTTTCACCTTGAAGCCCAGCAAGTGGTCACTATCCTTGTGGATTGATAGTAACCTGAAGGCAGACTCTATGTCGGCCTTCCCCATGAGAACGCCTCTCCCCGCAGACTTCACCATCTCTATTGCATCATCAAATGATGAATAGTGCACCCTGCACAGCTCTTCGGCTATGCCATAATTTACTGATTCCCCCTCAGGGAAGGAGAGATGCTGAATTAAGCGGAACTGCCCCTCCTCCTTCTTCGGGACTAACCCCAATGGTGATACTACAAAATTCTCCAGTGGTGAAAGGGCCCGCAACCCTCCCGAGTTTGATTTACTTTTCTACTTTTTGTCCCACCACTTCCGACATCCCCAATGCTGACTTCAAATTGTTGGCTTCCCTGCCAACCTTATTCCCTGTAAAGGGAATCCTGAACCCCCACCTGAAACCTTCCCAGAGATGTTTTGCATCCCTACTGTTGTGGTACACATTTAGAATAGGAATCATTATATGCAGGTTAACTGGTGTGGGTAAATGGGTTTTAATCACGCTTTGTCTTCCCTTTGGGTTTGTCTGCAGGTGAACTGGTGTGGGTAAATGGGTTTTAATCACTCTTTGCTTTATCCTTGGATTTGGCCCCACTTCTCTGCTTTCCTTCACCTGAAGAGGAGCTGCGATCCCCTGAACGTTTGCCCTTTGAGTGCTTGAATCTACAAGCCTTGCCGAAGGGACAGTGCACATCTGCAAATTTCCAGCAATCCGCTTGCTCCCCCTGGTAGCTGGAACAACTGTTCCAGGAGTAGTGCCCATGAAAGTACCCCCTACCCCGCGTGAGTAAGACCCTCTGCTTTTCCAGTATTGAGGCTTCTCCCCCTGGGCCTTGTCCCCCGATTCCCTGGCAGGTACCATCTTGTCTATATACCCACTGACATCCACCTTATCCCAGGACATTGCAGGCCGAACCTGCATTTTAAGCCTAAGGCCCCCGCGTTGCTGCCATATTTTAGAAACAGATTGTGAATGTACTGCTCATATGAAATCATTGCCACTGCATCCTGCCGGAATTTCTCAATCATGATGGACGTATACATCCTAAAGGCCCTCAGCCAATTGTGGATAGTTGCCTCCACCTTGGGTCTCTCCCTGTCCTTCTTTTCCCTCTCTTTTTCAGATAACTCCCTTAACTATTCACCCTCAGCTTCCATTCCCATCATATCCAGGATTTCCAAAAATTCTTTTTGCCATATCCTCTCCTTATAGGCCCTTAGTATGTGCCAAACCAAGGAGTTCCCTGCAACCCTTGCGGGGGCAAAGCCTGGCTTCGGCCTTCCGTACTGTGTGACATTGCCCAATACTCCACCCTGAGCTGGTACCGTCTGCGCCCACTGGCTGTCCCCACTAAAAGAGGTAACCCCGGGCACTGCCGCCACCTGCACCCCCCATGGTGGCCCCTGCCATTGTGAGCCTGTCGGTGTTGAAAATACCTGTTGCAACTGATGCCGTCCCTGTGGGCGGGTTTGCACTGTGCAAAGAGGCTTGGCTTATCCCCCCCATCCCCCCAACCTCACATTCTCCCCTTGCTGGTGCACAGCTTCCGCATTTCTACCTAATTGATTAAATGCATTCACATTACCACATAACATTTGACCATTGCCACCATTCCCCAATGCTTGCATGCACTGCATGAACATACCTTTTACCACCTCCACTGATATGGGTCCCTCTGCTGCTACTGCCGAGTTGGCTACAGGAGTTCTGGGTGAACTGCCATGGTCCTTGGAACCTCAGCAGGTACGGTCGCCGTCAGGGCCACAGGCCCCTGTGCCCTCCCCCTTCCTTTTGCACCAGCCGATCTGCGCTTCCTGATAGCCTCTGCTTGCTGCTTGCTGGCTTTGGCCTTTTCAGTCATGATCCTCTTCCTCTTAGCTACTGGCTCCTCTTCTTCGCTTTGTCTGTCTTCTTCCTCCTCTCCTTCTTCTAAGGCCTGAATCTCCCGCAAGGCCTCCTCATTCGAAACGCTTTGAAACAACAGAGGTGACTCGGCCCTTTGGCTGGGCCCAGCTGCCTCCACCCCCAGGTGTGAGGCTACCAAATTCATCCAGTTAGCCCATGCTTGGCCGCCCCCAACTGAGCCATGGATAGGAAGGTGGCCAGGTCCTTCTCAGGGCAGGAAAACCCAGTAGCATCCTTATCCTGTGTGGCCATTTTTGTTGTTGTATGCTCCTTTCTGTGGAACAAGCCTTATTCTATGAACCCAGGCACATGCACTGCCGATTGCAGCAGCCTTTCGGGTAAAATCATTGGTTACAGTCCTCTTAAGCTTGAGTCTTTATGCTGTTTAAACTACAGCCGCCTTCTGTCTGCTCTGCTCCGGTAGTTCATTTCAAACAGACAATTAAATTTCACCCAGGCAGCTGGCAATTCCTCCTCAATGTCCCCCTGCCCTGTTGTTTCCCAGCTGCCCAAATGTCTTTAAAATAGCGTGCCTCCTGTGCTGCTGCTGCGTTCAATTCAATTGTTTATCACAGCGAATAACTGCCGTAACTTTCCCCTTTGTTGATGTTAGTCCTCTGAGTAAATTAGCTGCCCTTTCCTATCGCTTTCCCCTGTTCCGATGCAGCAAAAGTTTCTTTGCTTACTTTCACCACGGCGGCCCGGCCGTTTGATTTAGCCACTCTTAATGTCCCCAAAATATGTAGGCAAAATCCTTCCCCAGTTCCAATCTAGCAAAAGATTCTTTGTTAATTTTCACCAGCGGCGGCCCGGCAATTTGTTTTTCCAGTTCTTAATGTCACTGAAATATGCAGGCAATATCCTTCCATCGTTCACCTGGGCTGCCTGAAAGTTTGCTAACAATTGTTATTGTCCCCGAAAATGTATTCACCACTGCAGCCCGGGTCCGCCTACCTTCAATATGATAGCCATTTGTTTTGGCCGCCTGGTCCGTGAGCCGGGGAGTCTCTGATGCTTCTTCGAACCTGCTCCGCTGTCCCACCTTGCCGCTTGATCGCCTCCAGTCCCACGCTGTCCGCTCCAGCTGATCATCGCCTCCCACTGCACAGGCTTCGACATCTCCGGATCCCGCGCCTTCCGCTCCAGCACCGTGACAGTTGCTCTTCTTGTTGCGCTGCACACAGCGGCCTCCAGGCACCAGCACCGCGGCTCCGTCTTCCACGAATCTCGCCCACCGCAGCTCCCGATTCCTCCAATGGATTCAGCTCCAACAGCACCTAAATGAAATAAACGAGAAGAAAAACGAAAGTCCCAAAACGAAAATCCTCCTCAACTGCGTTGGGCGTCCTTCTGCTCGAAGCTGGATGTTCCTGCAGCAGGACGCCCGCCGCTTATATGGGGCTTGGCACCCCCCCTTCCTTTGTTGCCCTACGCAGCCTTTACAAGCGCCTTAGCGCGCATTGTACTAACCCTCCCCCATACCCAGGGAGGAGCAGGACCCTGCCCGGGTTATTGGGGTGCCTCCTCCATTGCTCTTTGTCATCACCTTCAGAGTGAGGGACAGTCAAAAAAGGGAAGAGGAACAGCACACTGGCAGATAAAAGGACAGCACAAGGGGGAAAGCACAATAATGCAATGGGAGAAGGAGTGACAGGGCAAAGGGTGGGAGGAGCAACAGCAAAATGGGGAAAGCGCAACAGTGCAACTGGGAGAAGCAACAGTGCAGGGGGAAAGAGGTGGGACAGCAGAAGGGGGGACAGTGCACAGCGGAAGAGGAACAGCACAATTGGGAAAGGACAGCACAAAGGGAAAAGGAGCGACAACGCAAGTGATGAATGACATCTGTTGGTTGTATGTATGTATTGAATCTTTTGGTCATAGTTGTCCTACATTGTAGTTTTTATCTTGATGTGATTTCCTACAAGGACTAGTGGTACTGGACCTCTGCAATGAAGTACAACCAACAGATCTCCTCACAACTTATTTTATTGGAGAGGTGCAGTACAACTGACAACATACAGATATCCTCATAAGAAATCCTTTGATGAGATTGGAGTAGTGCAGTACCACTGACAACATATAGATGGCCTCATAACAATTCACATTTTGATTTCTTATGAGGACATCTGTATGTTGTCAGTGGTACTGCATATCTACAAAAAGTAGTACCCAGAAAGGGAAGCCAACATGTAGCCTAATAGGCCAACTAAGTGGCCCAAATACAGCCCAGCTCCCTCTGGCTGTTTGTTGTACATTAAACCCTTGATGATAAAAGGATTAATAGCTTTTCCATGGACCTAGTGTTTAAGCTCCCTGATAGATGACTAGCTGTCTGGGCAGCTATTTAACCCCAGGGAGATGGTCTGGATGGTCTGATGTATGCATTAAATAACATTTCTATAACAAGAAAGGACACCAGGATGAAACTCAACAAGGTCGATCCTGGTCAATCAACATACAACACAAATTAAACAGACCTTGTTCAATTGTGTGTATCTAACTGGTTGTGATGCAGGGCGTAGCTATGCTCAAGAGGGCTAAAGAATACAATTACCCCACTCTAAATACAAATAAAATAAAATGTTATTATTACAAACAACACATGTATAAGAACTAAAAACGTGCTCAAAAGGAGGCCACCAGGGGGCGCGCAGGCAATGGCTGCCTGAACGTGCTGCTCTTCCCGAAGCCAGGCGTCCAGCGGGATTCGAGCCCCCCCGAGACCCCCCCGGCGGGCCCGACACGGCGGACGAAGCGGGTGAACCCCCGGGGCACCCCGCGGGAAAAAGAACGGAATCCGCAGACCCCGGGGTTCCCGAGAAAGGCCACTGCGGAGGAGGACGCGGCCCGGACACGTGATCGCGTCCGAGCGGGCGCCGCAGCTGAGGCCCCTTCGCCGCGACGAGGAACCGGAGGTCCGGAAGCCCGGCGGCGGCCTGGGAGACGGGCTCCCCCCCCGCCCCACCACACGGAACAGAGGCACGGAGGCACAGCGACCGGCCGGGGGCCCCCGTGGCCGGTCCCGCTCGAACGGAGAGGACCGGCGCTCGGCCTCCCCCCGCCCCCATCTGGCTGCCGCGGTCCGCGGGGTCCCGGAGGAGGGGGACAAGAGGAGTGATCGGCAGCGACGCGGAGGGGTCCGGGCCTGCCCCCCCCCCGCCGGCGCGAGTGGAAACACCCGCGCACCAAGAACACCGCGGGGAGGACCCCCGGGGAGCATTGATTCCGCCCTCCCCCTCCCCCCCTGCGGAAGGAAGATCTCGGGGCGGACGGGGTGAGAGGCCCCCGCCCGCCGTTGGCGGGGCGTGTGCCCGCCCCCACCCCCCCCCACACACCACAAGACCACGGGCCCAGGCCGCACGGGCCAGAAGAAGCGGACCGCTGGGCCCCGGAGGAGGGGGGCGAGAAAAGTGTGCAGTAGCAACGCGGAGGGGCCCGCCCCCCCCCCCTAGAACACCACGGGGAAGACCCCCGGGACGCACCGATTCCGCCCTGCCCCCTCGTGGAAAGGAGAAACCGGGGCGTGTGCCCTCCCCCACCTCCCTACACTAGCCACAGAAGCCCTCGGGCGCGGCGCCGAGGCAGAGGTGCCCTCCGCGCCCACTGGACCAGGCCGCACGGCCGGAAGAAGCCCCGGAGCACGGGGAACGACATCGAGAGGGGTGTGAGGCCCCCACCCAGGAACGGGTGGGGCGTGTGCCCGCCCCCCCCAGGCAAAGGCTAACCCCCAGGAAAGAGCCAAACCCCCAGCTGAACCGCTGAGGGAGGTCGGACACTGACCCGGAGCGGGGGGGCTTCGACACCACAAGTCGCAGGAGATTATCGGATGAATTGGCGGGAAGCCCTACAGGGATACCGTTTCCAGGAGACCCCCAGAGGCAACATGAGCGCGGACCCCAGGGAAACCATGGCCCGACAGGAAGACGCGGCCCCCTCGTCGGCAGCAATGGAAAGAGGCTTTGCCTCGATATTGCAGGAAATCAGGGACATGCGTTCAGACATAGCCCAGAAATTCGAAAAAATGGACCAGAGGGTGGACAAGGTCGAAGATAGACTATTACAAGTGGAGGCCAACCAATCATCGACAGCAGCCCAGGACATACAACTATGCATGAGGTTGGAAGCCCTGGAGAAGAGGGACGAGGAAAGGGCTCGACAGATGGATGACTTTGAAAACAGAGAGAGGCGGAACAACCTCAGAATTTTCGGCGTGCCTGAAGCGGAGGGGGAGACGGAGAGGGACGTCATTCGAATAGTGAAAGACATTATCACCCTCCTATTCGCAGAGGCAATGACAACCGAGCCAACATTTGACAGAGTGCATAGGGCAGGGGGCAGAGCGGGGGCCCCCCGGTCGATCTTGGTCCGATTTCACTATTACTCCGAGAAGACAAAGGTGCTGGAGGAGGCCCGAAAGACCAGAGAAATTACCTACAACAACGCCCAGGTCTCCATATATCAGGATCTTTCCTCCTACACGCTGGCCAAGCGCAGATCATGCCGACCCCTCACACTACTATTCAAGGAGCAGGGCGTGCGCTATAGATGGGGCTACCCCTTCTCCCTGAGCTTTGAATATATGGGCCGACGCTCAACCCTGATCACGGAAGAAGACATCCGGAACGCAATTCAAGAATATACAGCGGAACCGCACCCCCGGAGGGGTCCAGTGGGACCAGAAAACCTCAGAACGAACAGCCCCGGTCCATCCGGGGAGAGGAGAAGGCGCACCGGCGCAAGGAAATTTCGGAAAATGAACACTCCATCTCCAGCAAAAGAGGGAGAGCGGCACGACTCCGAGGACTGAGAACGGGGGTGCCCCACTGAATCCGAGACGGAGATGCGCAGATTTGGAGTCTACCACTACCACCGTCTTCACGAACAGCAAGTACAGGGGTCACACGGTCGGGTTACGACCGGGGGGGAACGTTAGGGGCTCGAGGGGGTGAGCTTTATGGGTGAAATGCCTGGCCGAGGTGGGCAGGCTGGTGGTTCGGCCAAAAGCCAGCAATGGCAGAACTAATTGGCTGGACGCCGGGGAGGGGGGTGGGGGAATATTCGGGAGCAGGGGTTGTTCAGACACTGTTGGGACACGGTGGGCAGTTGGGGAGTTTCAGGCCCACCGGGGGGGGGGGGGGAAGAGATCCGTAAAGTAGAACCAAGGGAGCATGCGAAGGAGAGAGATGCGTGGGTAATGACCGAGAGGGAGGGAATCTGGGACTATGGCTGACAGTCTACCTGCCCTGGGAGTGGGATCCCTCAATGTACGAGGCTTGAACACACCCACAAAGAGATCCCTGGTCTGTAGAGAGTTCAGAAGGGCCAACCTCGACATCCTCTTCCTGCAGGAAACCCACTGGCCACGGGGGAAGGAACCCAAAATCCGGGGAGGAGGTATCGGGGAGGTCTTCAGTGCATCCCATAAGGACAAAAAGAGAGGGGTGGCCATCCTGGTAGCGAGGAACGTGGGGCTAGAGAAAGAGGCAGTGCTGAAGGACCCTGAGGGGCGCTACCTGATGGTGCGGGGAACCCTACAGGGTGCCCCACTCACCCTAGCCGTTGTCTACGGCCCAAATGAGGGCCAAATCCAGTTTTGGGAAGAGGTGAGGGATAAACTTAAAGGCTTTGTCCATGGGACGGTGGTGGTGGGGGGGGATTTCAACATGGTTCTGGACCCAATACGGGACAGGAAACGGGTCGGTCCCCAGGCCCCCAGGGCACTCGATGAGACCATGGCACGGGGCTTCCAGAGGGTCAACTCGGAGCTGGGCCTGGTGGACACTGTCCCGTCCCCTAGAACGGACACCCCCACATTCACTTACTACTCGTCCGTGCACACATCATTTTCCCGGATAGACTATGTCTTGGTGGATGAAACCTTGCACCCATTTATCTCTGGCCATAGGGTGGATCCCGTCCCCTGGTCCGACCACGACCTGGTGCGAGTCACCATAGCGAGAGGGGGCTTTAATGAACACAGGGGAAGATGGAAGTGTAACGATGCCCTCCTGAAGGACGAGGTCCTAGCCCAGGAAGTCCTTGACGCCATTACAGAATTTTTTGAATTCAATGACAACGGTGAGGTGTGTACACACACCTTGTGGGACGCGTTCAAAGCAACCCTGCGGGGAGTCCTGATCCGACTGGGAACCCGGAGGAAAAGAGAAAGGGAAGCCCAGGAGAGGCATCTGAGGGGAAAAATTGCCCAACTTCAGCCGGGAGGCTCCCCCACGGAGCCCTTAGACCGGGACCGGGTGGCTGCCCTGGACGACTATAGGCTCCAACTAAAAGACCTTCTCCTCCACAAAACAGAGAGAAGCCTCCACCTGGTCAAACAAAAGTACTATGAAAAGGGGGACAGGGCGGACAGGATTCTAGCTTGGAGGCTGAGGGAAGTACAGAAGAGTAGAATGGTGAAGGCGGTAAAGAATGAGGTGGGGGAGCTGGGACACGATACTTCTCACATTGGAGAGGCCTTCCGCCGATACTACGAAAGGCTATACTCGTCTGAGTACAGAGGGGACGGGGGGGAGATTGAGGAATTCCTAAACTCCATACAGGTCCCGTCTCTGACCAGGGAGATGGCAGAGGGGTTGGAGGGTCCGGTGACTGAGGAGGAGGTGGAACACGCGATCAGCGGCATGAAGGTGGGCACTTCCCCGGGCGAAGATGGATACTCAGTGTACTTTTATAAAAGGTTTCGGTCGGCCCTCGCCCCCCACCTGGTCAGGGTGTTCAATGCGGTCCTGGAGGGTGGTCCTCTCCCGGACTCCATGATGGAGGCAATCATCGTAGTTCTCCCCAAGGACGGTAGAGACCCCTCGGAGTGCTCCTCCTACCGCCCGATCTCCTTGCTGAATATTGATGTTAAGATCCTGGCCAAGGTCATCGGGAGCCGGGTGGAGGGGGTCCTACCGAAGCTGGTCCATGGGGACCAGGTGGGATTCGTTAGGGGGAGACAGGGCTCGGACAATATTCGCAAGTCCATAGACTTGTTTCATTATGCCCAGGTGTCGGACCTAGACGCGAGCGTCCTCTCCCTAGACTCAGAAAAGGCATTCGACAGGGTCGAATGGAGGTTCATGGAGCTCACTCTCCGGAAGATGGGCTTCGGGACCCACATTAGGGACTGGGTGGCCGCACTGTACAGGGCCCCTAAGGCCAGAGTCCAAGTGAATGGTAGACTGTCGGCCCCACTCCCTCTATCGCGAGGAACAAGACAGGGATGCCCACTATCCCCGTTGATTTATGTCCTAACTATGGAACCCCTGGCAATAGCAATCAGATCACACCCAGACATCAAGGGGATCAGGAGAGGCGACGTAGAATTCAAGCTCTCCCTGTTTGCAGATGACATTCTGGCCTATCTGGTGGACCCAAGATCCTCACTCCCACCTCTCCTGTCCCTGTTGTCCGCATTTGGGAGATTCTCAGGCCTAAAGATCAACACATCTAAATCAGTCCTCCTCCCCATGAGAACTCAGGACCCAGGGCTAGACTCCCGGGACAGTCTGGGGGGAATAGCGGTGGGGAAGACCTCAATCCGATATCTGGGGATCCTCCTGACCAGGGACCTGCACAAAGTCGCCCCTGCCAACTACGACCCTGTTATGTCACAGATCACCGCTGATTTACGGAGATGGGGCTCCACGATCCTGTCCTGGTATGGCCGCATGACGGCAGTGAAGATGAATATACTCCCGCGCCTACTATACCTTTTCACCGCCCTCCCCACCATCGTCCCCGACCAAACATTCAGGGTCCTCCAGAACGCGGTGCGCGAGTTTGTATGGCAGGGCAGGACCCCGAGAACCGCGAAGGCCATTCTTACCTTACCTAGAGAGGAGGGGGGGTTCGGGCTCCCTGATTTTCACCTCTATTTCCGCGCCGCTCAATTGCGCGTCCTCTTGGAACACATGAGGGAAGGGATGGGCACATACTGGTCGTATCTGGAGGATATGGATGCGCACCCACTCAAGGTACGCGACCTCTTATGGGCCCCACCAAAATTCATCCCGAACAGACTCAAATCCCACCCAACACTGGGTGTTCTCTGGGCAATATGGAGGGAGGGCCCCCAAACGGCACATCTGACATCATGGCCGTCCCCGATGTCCTCCCTTTGGGGTCACCCACTCAGACTGGGAAACAAGGGGTTCCGTAATGCACAGTCCTGGTCGGACTCAGGGCTGGAATGGGCTGGACAATTGTTCAAAGAGGGAGATTTCCTACCATACGAGGACTTGCAGGCCGCCCTCGGCCCGGAGACAATCTCCATATTCGAGTACCTCCGATTGAAGGGTATCCTGTGCGATCAAGCATGGGGCCAGCGGCTCAAGAGGCAGATGACCCCCTTCGAGAAACTACTCGATACTGCAACCTCCAGGAAGGGGGCGGTATCTGCAATGTACAGAATCCTCAACACGGTTGACCTGGAGAAAAGGAGGGGGTTCCGCACTTTCTGGAACGAGCTGGCCGGGGAAGAAATATCTGAGGACTCCTGGTCGAGGATATTCAAAATAGCATTCCACGGGAACCTGTTCACTGCAGACATGGAGCACAACTTTAAAATTCTACAGGGGTGGCACAGAGATCCCGTCAAACTGTCAAAAATGTTCACGGGAACTTCCCCCGCCTGCCCGAGGGGATGTGACCAAGCAGGCACGAGGGGCCACATGTGGTGGCACTGTCCGAAAGCGCAAACATACTGGGAGAGGGTAAGGGGCTGGATCGCCGAAGTCACGGAGGAATCGCTTCCCCACAATCCCCTAACAGTACTGCTGGGCCTCCCCCCAGAGGATACGGAGATACACAGATACCCGAGGATGTGGGAAACAATGCTGAGGGCCGGGAGGGTGGCATTGGCCCAGAAATGGAAGAGCAGGGAGATGCCCACGAAGGAGGATTGGACACACAAGGTTAAAAACATGTTCTTGATGGACAAATTAACAGCGATGATGAACAATGATATGACCTCCTTTCAGACTAACTGGTACGGAGTACAGCAGATCTGGGGATGGGAGGTCCACTGAGGCTCGAGGAGGGAAGGTGGATGGAAATGAGGACCCACGTCCCGGGGGAGAATGGACGACATACAGCCTATCACGCAGTTGGAATTTTCTTGCTTTTTTCCCGAACTCCGGTCACACAAAGGTTGCAACGCATCTCCCTGCAAAGGGGGTTCTACTGGATCCAAGTTAATGGGGGGGAGGGTTTGTTTTTTCCTTTTCTCTCTTCTTTTCTTCCTTTTTCTTATCTGGGTGGGCGGGGGGGGGCTCCTCTTCTTTTCTCTTATTTTGGGGGCTGATGACATGTTGAATCTATGGTAATGCTTCCAGCCTGTTTGTTATATTATGAAAATGTTAATAAAATAAAGTTTAAAAAAATTAAAAAAAAAAAAACGTGCTCAAATGTGCTAGGCAAGTGTAAAGTGCAATCCAAAAAGTGAGGCGTGCGTGTTAAAACATTACACAATCCATGATTCTATCTCCAATTAAAACAATGCATCCATACAATTGAAGCACATCAATACATATAAAAACTATAGACAGGTTGTGCTTATTAGTATGTGTTATTCTGAACAAGCTTTGTCAAACAAATGACTAGTAGTGCCACACTCCTTACAAATAGGGGTGCACATTATAACCCAACATGTTTCATTCCTAATTCAATGTTCTGAATATCAGGAACTTCTTCCGGGGATGCAGTCCACTTCACTGTTATTACCTTGGCTCACTCAAATAATGGGATCACGTACAATTAAGGTCACTAAATTACAATTCTTAATACATTTCAATTTCTCATAACACTGAATCCCATGAATTATGTCGAAAGCATTCCTACCTGCATCATAAAACAAACAGCTTTAATTACTCGCTATTTATGGTTTATGAATACATTCACAGAATGACCATTAATTGAAGTCTATTCCGGAAGTTTAACTAGAATAATTATCAAGCTAATAACCGAGGTAGGCTAAGAAGAGTGAATTCTTCATATGATTCCCTGAGAAAACATAAGCCATAAACCCTTAATTAGCTTCTTTTTTGTGCACATGAGTACTGTGTGCTAACAAATGTAGTACATACACGGAAACCAGAGCAAGAAGTGCATACTTAAACGCATTTTCCTCTGTGTATCGAATGGTATTGCGTCTTGCATTTCAAGTAGTTCTTATCTTAATGGTCATCCACAACTTTAATTCGACTTTGTGCTGTACAAACATACATACATCTCTTTAATTCTCAGCTCTTGTTGTAATTGAGTTTGCTTATAGTTTGCGCCAGCAGCCAAATAACTTACTGGCCATTCCTAGATGGCTGTCACTTACTTTCTCTCGAGCAGTTCCACATATAGGTACTGTTAGTAGTCAACCCTCACACGATAGTCCAACTTCATCTAGTTGACTGCCGTTAAAGGTATCATTAGTCACAGGCTGTAAGGCAAACATTACACTGCATAACTAGTGAGTTCTTCACTCTTATTATGCTATAAGCACACTAGTAGAATGGCCCTCATTCCGAGTAGGACGCTAAGGGTTTACGGTCACCGGTAACGAGACCGGTGCCGTTAAACCCTAACCGCCCTACTACGAGTTCCCTTTGCGGGTCTTTCCTTAACGCCTGCTTTTAGCAGGCGTTAAGGACGGGACCCGTAAAGGGACTCCAGGGTCAATAACGGTACCGTAATTTACGGTACCGTTATTGCCACCTTCCCCCTTCCCATTGAGCCCTATGGGGGCTCAAATGGGAATGGCCCTGGTGAATGGCGAATTACCGGTCCCTCTGATCTTGGAATGGACCGGTAATTACTCCATTCACCAGAACAGAGTTTGGACGAGTTCGGTGGCAGCCATACCGCAAATAGCGGCGTGGTTTCCTCCGAACTCGGAATGAGGTCCATTATGTTACTAACGCTAAGCAGGGCGTAATCCTTGCTTCTTATTTACAGTACTTCGTACCTTGTTTTGATTAGATCAACACAAACTGCCACCAAGCCTTACCTCTTATTGCCGGCACATTTTCCACAGATGAGCATTCTCGCGTGCCAAACGCCTATGCAGAGTACTGCGTCAGAAACAAACATCCTCCATTTGGGTTTATGTTGGTCACATGGATTAACCTCAAATCTACCACAATCCAATCTGAGCCATAATGATCATCTTGGTCTGATATATGTGTAGTATGATCCAGGCTGGACAGAAAATAAATATGGCCCCAGCTCTGAAAATGACAAAGACACGTAATATGCTAAAGTACTTCTGTTCGGGAGAAAGTGTGTTAGAAAAGCCAATACTTGATTAAGTCAATGTAATATAGCAAGAAATAACATGTATTGTGCCAGCCCATTATGGCACCGCATTTCCAGCTGTCTGGCCATCCATATGTCAGCTTTCTGGTACCCCTTAACTATCTCAGTTCTCTGGAGCAATGGTGTTGGCAATATTTTGGTATTCACACAAAAGGTTAGGCAACACACAACTGTGTGAGAGCTACTAGCAACCACCTGAAAACCCAAGGCTAGGTCCAGATAGAAAAACCAAACCCAAAGAGAAGATTTTGATTATTTTACTGTGGGGTGGACTCAAATCTATTCATAAGAAGAATAGAACAAGGTTGTGACTGAGGACAGCAGGATAGAGCGAAACAAGGGTACTATCCCTGCCTAAAGTGCACTCTTGGCTAGGTTGCAGTGTTACAACGCCTGTCTATTAGTGACAGAATAAGAATAAGATTACCACTTCTATGATATGTAATGCGTTCAACCTTGAGAGTCCCAACCCACTCTCTTCCCGATTGGTTTGAATCGGAAGAGACTACCAGTAAAACCAGGGAAGGGAAAGGAAAAGAGAGAGTCAACCCAGGGAAGTGAAGAAAGTCAGTTTTTCTCTTCAGAGCAAACCATGTGGCATCTAATGGGATAGACAATTTTTAATAGCCCATTGATTGTCACACTGCTCCTGGGGTACTCAAATATAAAAATGACACAACTTAGGGAAATAGGGTAAATTCCCAATCCCGAACACACACAAAGACAATACAATCACCACTTCCCATGTGGAGTCAACTTTTTGCTCATGGAAAAAGTGGGACAATGTAAATAGGTTTGCTCAAAACTAAAATTGGGGCAAATTGGAGCCCTTTTAGATGATACAAACACTGTCGACCGGTTTCAGTGGCTTGGGTTTAGTAACGCCACATTCATCAGGACAGTCTAAGTTCCTCACAAGCTGGTGCATTTCATTGTACAACAACCAGATTAATGAGGAAAGTGGTTAAAAACAGTAGATGGCATGGTACATTACCACCCTGCAGTAGGTGTCATGGAACTGGAACAGTCTGGGAAGGAACCTGTGGAATCAAAAAAATGAACCACAGTTACTAGGAGGCTGCTAAATTCCACATATTGGATTTAGGATGGCACAGCACTAGTTTTCCAACCAAAACAGACACAGCCCCATGGCTGTCTCACAACACCACCTCATTTCCCAATCTCGATATAAAAGTCTCATCTCTTTGGTGTCAAAGAATGCCACCTGCATTTGTTAGCCACAATATTATTTAAAAAAAAGAGTAACCACAACATGTGTGATAATTCTAACGATGGTATGGAATGCTCATGAACAACTCCTGAGATTGTATTGCCAACAGAGGGATCTCAACTCACCCTTGATGTTCACTCCCTTTTGTTCTAAAGAATGGTGTGCCACAAATTAGTGCCCAACTTATACTGTCCAGTCCACATGTGATGCATCTCTAAATAATTACAAGATTTATATTCAAGTAAGCTGAATTACAGAAGCTCTCAGTTTAGAGCGATCACAGTTTTTATCATATGGGCAATTTATTTAAGGGCAGAGATGTAAGGGGGACAAAGAATCATAAGGTCCCAGACAACAAATGCAAGATTGCTTTGTATTGGTAAAATCTGCAGTCAAGGGAAGGGGATGAATACAACTAATGGATTATCCCAAGGGCAAAATAGAGCATTCAAAACATCCCTGCAGTCAAGAATCTTCACACGTACTTACATGAAATGTGCATAACACGGGCGCCTTTTTGTCAAGGCGTGGCGCTCTGCATCAGCGCGTCTATCCCCTGTAACTCTAATCTCTGTGTGTTAAATAGGATAAAAGGGGACGGTAGCCTTTCCTTCACATACACGTGTGCATGCCTCTGCCTCCGTATTGGCTACTTCATGTCTATTAATGTGTCACGTGACATCCATGTGTCACGTGCTCATGCGCCTGCCTCTGTATTAGCCGGCTCATTCTCGGCCCGGCAACACTTCCTGCAATGCGCGCGCATACTTTTGTATGCTAAGGTCAGGTGGGAGCTCAGCCAGGCATCTCACGCATGGCTGGAAAAACGCCCCTCCGGTGTATGCGCCATGCCGCATGCGCTACAAATAGTAGGGGGGTGCCTGGACCCAGTCAGACACCACATATTGGACGCTAACACTGGGTCACTCACGTGCTCAGACTGCACGCAACCACAGCCGACCCAAAGGGAACCCCATCTCCGAGGTGCCACCTCAAGAGAATGAAAAAAGGTTCATATTGAAGTATATAGAAGAAATGTACCTTCACAGGGAACACACAGTCTAACATCCTATGAGTCTTGGCACACGACCAGAGCATCTTCATGGTAATTTAGATATCAATCGTTGCTCACAGGTGTTTACATAAATGGCTCAGGGCATCATGGCCAAGGAATGCCAGGGTATATTTTCATTGAGACCCACTTTATCGGTTTTTAAACGGAAAACCCATTTTTGTTCCCGCTTTAGTAAAAGGAGACTCATATCCCCTCCTCTTCTGGGACATTTTACCTTTTCTATAATGGTCCACTCAATTTCAGAGGCATTCTCCCGGTGAGTTCTAAGACATGATAGGTGTTCCTGGATGCGTTTTTTAATTGGCCTTGTAGTCATGCCAATATATTTCTTATCACAGGGGCACCGTATCATGTAAATCACATTTGATGTGTTGCAATTCGTAAAAGCAAGTTGTTTCCATGGTGTCTTTAGACCAAGGTCTAGTGTTTTGGTAAGTTTTGTAAGACTACATACATTGCACTGGCCACATGGTGTATGTCCTTGTGGGGAGGTGTTGTTCCACAGGGTAGTTTGCCCTGTCGTCTCCTGGGCTGGTGTATATGAATGTATTAAGGTGTCCCTCAGATTTTTTCTTTTTTTCATGGCAAATCGGGGTAATGGCAAATTCACCTGCCCGACATTGAGTATAGGCCATAGCTTAATGATTTCCCTTTTAATCAAATTGATTTTATTGAAATAGCTAAAGACTGCTGTGATCTTACTGTCTCCCACCGGTTGTGTTTTTTGTTGTAAAGTTAGATCCTGTGGGATGTTTTTGGCTCGTTTCCTTGCCATTCTCACAGTTTTCTTCGGGTAACCACGTTCTAAAAGACGAACTGTAAGTCCCTGTGCCTGTAGATTATACTCTTGAGTGGTAGAACAATTACGCCTATAACGTAAAAACTGCCCGAAGGGTAAGTTTTCGCGAAGGCATTTCGGATGGAAGCTGGTGTAGTCCAGAAGCGAATTGCGATCAGTGGGTTTTCGAAAGATAGTGATAACTAGAGCACCAATACTTGGTTTGATTTCTACATCAAGAAAATGTATAATCTCCTTTGAGATACAGTGTGTAAACTTTAGATATCTATCTCTAGAATTTAGCCAAGACAAGAATTCTTTAAATTGGTCTAAAGTTCCTGTGAAGATGGCCAGAACATCATCAATATATCGTGACCACAGGATGACATGTGTCCTAAAAGGATTGGAAGGCTGATATATGTGGGTCTCTTCGAATTCAGCTACATACAAGTTCGCCAACGAGGGCGCAAATGTAGCGCCCATAGCCGTCCTTGAGCATTGCTCATAGAAGGACTCTTTTTAGAGAAAGAAGTTCTTAGTGAGGGCTAGTTCTGCTAGGTGCATTATGAGGTCAATGGGAACCTCAGGGGGAATTGCTAGATCTCTAAGTACCTTTTCCACTATCTCCAGTGTCGCTGTCTGCGGAATATTCGTATATAGTGCTTCTATGTCGAGTGTAACTAAGTATTGGGTGGTAGGGTCAAATGCCTGGCCTTGGAGTGTGTTCAATATACTCATAGTATCTTTTGTATATGAGCGCATTTTTGGGATAAGTGGCCTCAGAAAGAAATCCACGAACTGCAAGAGGGGCTCCAAAATGGAGTCGATACCTGCAACAATGGGTCTCCCCGGGGGAGGAGTTAAGCCATTGTGGTCTTTCGGTAAAGCATAGAATACTGGAATTTTGGGAAATTTCGGCATAAGAAAAGCTGCTTCTTTGTTACTAATGTGACCTTCACACGCGGCTTCTTCCACAATATTAGAGATGGCTACGCAGAGATTTTCAGTAAGGTCACCAGTAAGGATCTTATAATGTTCTTCATTGTTTAGGAGCGCTATGACCATGGCATCATAGTCAGCCAGGTCCATAACAACCGTGGCCCCACCCTTGTCTGCCTGCTTGATTATGATGGTTTTGTTAGTACTAAGATCACGTAAAGCCTTACGTTCTTGTAAGGTAATATTCTGAAAGGAGCTCTTTTCTTGCTTCTCAATTTCCTCCATTTTTTTCATTATGGCCTTCTCGAATGTTAGGGATTCTGCAGAGCAATAGGTGGATAGTAGGTGGATCTAGGATGTAAGCCCGTGACATCAGTTTCTCTCTCATCTGTTGGTACCTGGTCTATCGCGCCAAAATGTTGTCTCAATCTAATGTTACGCATAAGCCTAGCAAATTCGATTCGCGTTTGAAAGTCATCGTGTGATACTGTAGGGACAAAACTAAGGCCTTTTTGTAGGACTTATTGTTCCATATTTGTTAGGACATGAGTAGAGAGGTTAATTACTAATAATTCTCGGGCTGAGGGAGGCCTCTCCCTCTGCTCCTTGTCACTATTTGGGAGCCTGGATCTTGCCCTCTTCCTCTGCCTCCTCTCTGGCCTTGGTATAAAAAAGCCCTTCTGTTTGTATTCTGTCCTCTTTGATTTTGGTTGCCCTGGAACTGAACCCTCCTATCGCTAGATTGATCGCGATTGCGGGAGGAGCTCCGTTGGTGAATACCACCTCTCGAGGTGCCTGGTCTACTATCTTCATCAGAACTACCACTTGAGAAGGTCCACTGTGCGGGTGTATTCCATTTCTTATTCCTGCTGTTATTTTGTCTGGGGTACCAGTTTTTCTTGTTCTGGTAGGGTTGTTTTTGTCCCAAAGTCGGCTGTGGGTCATCATAATAACTATCCACTACATACGGATAGATCTTCTCATGCGAGAAGACCGAGATATCTTTCTTTAGTTTCAAAAATGTTTTGTTCAAGTTGAATTCTTTAAAGTCTTTAATCAGAATATCGAGTTCTTCTAGTTTTGTCTTGAAGTTCTCAAGAACCTCTGAAGATTTAAGCTGGTCAATTTTGATTCAATTTCTGCCATAAGTTTGATTGAGACCGTTTTGGCTGTATTGATTATTAGAATAAGCCAATCTCGTGTGCATTTATTAGCTATGAAACTCCAGTCCCGACGAAATTGGACCTGGTCTAAGAAGATTCTCGGTTCAATTCGGATGACAAGACCATCTGGTGCTGTCTGTGCGCGCAGATATTCAGTCATGATAAGGCCGTGAAGCTCCGTTCTAATTAGCTTTTTCTGAAGGCCCTCGAGTTCATTCCAGGAATCACCATTAGTATCCACTTGGGGTGCCGACGCATTTCCTATCAAGGAGGGGGCCGCTCAAGGTTGAATGCATTACATATCATAGAAGTGGTAATCTTATTCTTATTCTGTCACTAATAGACAGGCGTTGTAACACCGCAACATAGCCAAGAGTGCACTTTAGGCAGGGATAGTACCCTTGTTTCGCTCTATCCTGCTGTCCTCAGTCACAACCTTGTTCTATTCTTCTTATGAATAGATTTGAGTCCACCTCACAGTAAAATAATCAAAATCTTCTCTTTGGGTTTGGTTTTACTATCCGGACCTAGCCTTGGGTTTTCAGGTGGTTGCTAGTAGCTCTTACACAGTGGTGTGTTGCCTAACCTTTTGTGTGAATATTACTTATCTAAGGGCAATACCCTGTCAATTTATAGAAATTGCCCCATTGTTTGTTGGCAATATTTTGGTGCCTGCACACCAGTACAAGGGGGATAGAGCAACAGCGCAAACGGGGCATAGGGCGACAGCCCTGAAGGCAGAAGGGGAAACAACACAAGGGGGGAATGAACAAAAGCTCAAGGGGGGAAGGAGCGAAAGTTCAAAGGGGGGAGTATCGACAGCACAAGAGGGAAGGGGCGATAGCGCAAGGGGAAGTAGCAACAACACAGGGGGAAGGAGGGACAATGAAAGGTAGAAAGGAGTGACAGTGCAGAGCAGAGGAGAGACAGCATGGGGATGAGGGGAGACAACGCAAGGCCAAAGAAAGGACAGCGCAAGTGGAGAGGAGGTAAAGCAAAAGTGTGAGAGGAGGAAAAATGTAAGGGGGTTCACAAGGTATCCACATAAATGACCGAGAAAAAAAACAATGGTCGTTTTGTTTGAATTTTGGCCGTTTCGAACAGCTGAAATTTTCGAAGAAATATACCATTCTGTGCCATGATAGCGAACACCCCGGAACAGGGGTAGCGAGGGTGTCCCCCGCACCCTTGTTTGCTATAATGGCATCGTGGGCTGCGGGGTGTCCCCTGCACCCAATACAATAAAGTTTTGAAGAGAAAAAAAAGAACCTGCAGCATTGGTTCCCATCCATGGAAGTGAAGGGAACAAGAACCGCAGGGATAAAGGGAGTCGGCGGGACACAGCGAGGTGTGCTGCAAAAAGGTAATTAAGGGGGAGGGGGGAGGGAGGAGGGAGTTGCCAGAAATGTCAGAGAGAGAAAAAAATGAGAGTAATTTTCGTTCAGATAACTTTCATACCCCCCACCCCCCATTTCTCATTTGATTATTTCATGGACAACCAAAGCACAAAGGGGGAGGGACAATGTAAGGAGAGGATAGGCACCACAAGGGAGGGAGGAGGTACAGCAGAAGTGGAGGTGAAGGGACAGCACAAGGGGAAAGGAGTAATAGTGCTAGAGGTAAAGGAGCAATAGTGCAATGGGGAAGGAAAGTCAGAGCAAGGGTTGGAAGGAGCGACAGTGCAAAGGGAGAACGAGTGATAGTGCAGGGGGGAAGGAGGGACAGTGCAAGCGGAGAGGAGAACCCAAGCAAGGGGGAGGAGGGACGGTGCAAGGTAGGGAGGAGGGCCTGTGCAAGGAGGCTGCATAAAGGGGAGGTTGGACAGCACAAGGGGGAGGAGGGACAGCACAAGGGGGAGGAGGGACAGCACAATGGAGGGAGAAGGAACAGCGCAAGGGGAGGTGAAGAGACAGTGCAAGGGGAGGTGAAGGGACAGCACAAGGGGGAAAGAAGCAATAGCTCAAAAGGACAAGGAGAAACAGCACAAGGGGAAACGAATGACAGCACAAGGAGAAAGAAGCAACAGTGCAAGTAGGTAGTGACATCTGTGGGGTTGTATGTACAAATGCACCCTCTGGTCCTAGTTGTTCTATAATGGTTGTCCAAATCCAAGCCTCGAGGGGCGGATCCATTTTGGAATTTCAGTATACCCCTCATTAATATTCATGAGATAAATGTGCATACAATGATTCGAAATGCATGCAAATTTTTGTTCATGAATTTTAATGAGGGATAGCCTAAAACCCCATCAGGTTTCCGGCCCTTGTGGCCTGATGTTGGACGTCCCATATGGTAGTTTTGATTTGAGTGTGATTTCCTACACAGCCACCTGTATGTTGTCAGTGATATTGCACTGGTCCAATGAACTACAACCTACAGAGGGGCTCACAATGTATTTCATTGGAGAGGTGCAGTACCACTGACAATATACAGATGTCCTCATAAGAAATCATATTAAGAATTCTTATGAGAACATCTGTAGGTTGTCAGTGGTACTGCATCCCTCCAAAAAATAGTATCCAGAAAGGAACAATAGCATGCAGGCCAATGGGGCCAGGAAAGTAGCCCAAATACAGCCCAACTCCCTCTGGCTGTTTTTTTCTACCTCAGCCCCCTTACTGAGCCTAAAATAGCCCAAAAACATACACACTCCCTGTGATTTTACACACAAATGGTTTTGAGTCACCCAATTCGGCAGGAAATTGCCCATTCTAGTAGGACTGCATGGAGAAAGGCTGTGCACTGCTGAAAAGTAAGATCACAGTGTCGGCCCCAGCTTTGAAAGTGACACTGACACGTGACATGTTACAATACATCTGACTGAGAGAAAATGAGTTAAAGAAACCACTAATTGATTAAATCAGCGTAATAGAACAAGAAATAGCATTTAGTGTGTCGGCCAATTATGCCACAGCATTTCTAGTTGTCATGTCAACCAAGGTGTCAGCTTTCTGGCACCTCTTTACTCTGAATCTTCCCTAAAGCAATGGTGTTGGAGAGATCATAACCAGAAATAATGTATGTGTGATGTGGAACAGGTAGGAGGATGTGTGTGTGTGTATGCGTGTGTGTATACAGTACTCGAAATTATAGTGTATTGTTCCCACTTCCCTCTGTTTCTCTCTCTCTGTTTTTACCTCTCTCTCTTGCTCTGTGGGACAGTTGCATTCCTGTTTTATCATTGGCATTTTATAGAACGACCCCAGCCATTGTTGGTGGCAGCACCACCAAAGAAAAAACATATATTTTGAAGGAGAGGCGAGAGAAGGGGCTGTGTTTTTTATGCATAAATGTACAATGCGAGTAGCAGTGACAGAGGTCTACCCTGCGATGTGAACCTGCCTGGTATTTGGAGAAGTCCATTGTCCTTGTGCATGCCCTGCAGCAATGAGCCATCGCACCCAGGATGCATTGTCCAAATGGGGGAAGTAGTGCAGGGTTGCTGCAGTTCTGACAGATCTTGAAGAAGACCCGAGGAGAAGGCTGCAGGGTCTGAAACTGAATGTGCTACCTTTCGATATCTGTGTTTGTGCAATCTGTAGCCAGTGTGCAACAATAAACATTGCCTTGGTGCTCAAAGAATAAAGAAATCATTGGGTTTAATCTGAGTAATACCCTTTCTTACAAGGAATGACATTACGAGAGAAAAAATGGTGGGTATTTTCAACAGAATAAGCTGTTGAAAAAGGAATGTATTTAAAATAACATTATAAGCATCCTCTTTTCTGTATATACTTTAGTCACAATAAGAACAATGCATTTGTCTTACTTATAAAAGAACATTATCAAATCCTGGATTAACTATATACATTATTTTCATGTAGAAGTTTATTATTCCAAGATAACCCTTTGACAAAGAGAGCCGTGCAAATAAAAACCAATGTTTTTGTGCTGCTTTTCATAAATTTAACAAGTCTTTTGGGAGCATAAGAATAACCATATATTTTTATATTTGACATGTATGTCTGTGAGAAAAGGATTGTATGCATTAACCACAGCGCACGTATTGCACACTGGACGTGTTGCTCATTTCATTCTTCACAACACTCACTCACCCTAACATTGAAGTGTGTATAACCATGAACTGGGAGCCTCTGGTTTGGGATGTGAGGTTAAGATGCCTCCATTAAAGATCAAAGGGCTCCATTAAGCGAAAGCTATAGAATAGCTTAGTGTGAGAGGGGATGCCAGGCTTTGAACATGCCCAGTGCAATGGCATCCTTAGATAATTCAATGTATTGGATGTAACCGTGTGTGTCTAGGGCTAGACTGACTGATCTTTCCGTTTCATTGACATGTGGGCAGAGGCATGATGAAAATATATCTTGGTGGTAACTCTGGTGTCTATTTTTGGTACTGGTGTCATGACAATGTGTTGTAAAACACACCTGCAAAGCACATTTCTGACCTGGCATTTATTGATGTTTGTCATGTGTACCTCTACAGAACACACAGTAGAGTCTATGGGTTTTTATCAAATTGTTCTGAGAGTTGTCCTGCACAATTCATAATTTCAAGCCATTGTATGAAACAGCGTGCTCCCTTGCACCTTCTGAGTATGCTCAGTATTATTTGCTGTTATCACTCAAGCTAGCTCTGGGAAAGCATTTACACCATTCACTTTCAATATCAACCAACTGTGATGCTGGAAATGCATTGGAGGGACAGGGCCTCCTTGTCCTATGCCTCATTAAACTGTGTGTTCTGCTTATTTTCTGCACAGGAGTCCAGTTTGAACCCCTGGCAGTGCAGTTCTTAATTTTGTTCTTGGTGAACAGTACCCATGCGATACCCTTAGGGCACCCATGGGCAGGAGTACAACCCTGTACCCCTTTGTGTTTTTTCTTAGGTACATGTGTGTTGTCCACAGAGCAGCATGTGGGCTGGTGGCAGCTACATAATGATGTGACAGTGAATCTAGGTATCCTCCATGTTTTGGATACCCAGGCCCTTCCATAGGAATCAATGGCTTCTTATACAAAGGCAAGATGGACACTGGTGGCCTCTTGGTTTCCTTTGCCTTACCCCCTTGTTACACAAAGTCCTGAGAAGCCCTGGGTCTATTATCTTCCCCTGAATGGTTGTTGGGTGGAAGTACCATAATTGGCTCTGGGTCTGCCACCTGCCAGACTGGCTGGAGCCTTCCCAGGGGCTGCTTGTTGTGGGTACACTCTTGGGGTGGAGCCTACCTGAATGGATTGAGTAGTCAATATACATTCTCTGTTGTGAGTGTCTGGTTTTGGTTGCGTGACACAATGCCTGAAGCCAGCCTGGAATGAATGCAGTGTAGTGCACTGAAAGGCTGTGGACACACTCCAATCCACACTCTGTATTGTGGGTGTCTGGTTTCTGGAGAATAGACTCAATGCTTTTGAGCCAGACTGGGTGCTGCTGCAAGAATGCACTTGTGTGTGATTGGCTGGCTGAGCCTGGCTCAGCCTGAGTGAATGGAGAATGATTAGTATAACAGGGAGCATCACACTCACCTCCTTGTCAGAAACTGTAACAAGAAACCTGAAGCTGAAGACATCTTAAGCTTGCATCCTGGAGCCCAGCTGGAGGAAGAAGTCTACGGCTGCAAATCTTCAAGCAATATAAAAGCTGCTTTGCTGACTCAAGGACTGAACCAGAAAGGACCTGGATAGGCAACCTCTTCTGAGCTAAGAGGGAGCATCATGCAACTACTGATCTTCACCTAAAGTGTCCTGGAAGCCAGTCATGTGTGCCTGCCGTCCGGATAAGGGATCTTCGAGGGTCCAGAAGAGGAGTGACCGAACCTTTTGAAGCCAAGAAGTGCATCTGTGTCACCCACAGTCCAGAAGAGTATTTTCGACCGCTGGAAGCCAGGTTGCTAAGTATCATCCAGAAGAGGTGGTACCCTGGCATAGTGCTGCTTGACACCTGGAGCAGTGAAAGTTCAAAATCTTTAAAGAATCCTTCAAGGGGCATCCCTGCTATGACATCTTTTCACTTGTCAATGCCAGAGAAGGTCCAGGGTCACTGCCTGCAGTGGAGTATCCACCAGTGGGTTTCCCACCACCAAAATCTAAAGAAGATGTCCTGAGTGTCCAGACTTGGTGAGCATCTGCAGTCTAGTCCAGTGCTCATGGTCAGGTAGCCAGAAGTCCTCCTGAGGTCTGTGTTATGGCTGCAGCACCAAAGAGCCAAAAGTTGGTCAATCACAAAATCACAAAACCCGACACCTCGTTCTGCCACTGTGCCCGTTGTTACTGAAAGGCATCCAAGGCCACCACAGATCGTATATTCTTCAGCTACGCCTTGTTGGGGTCCACAGCAAGTTTCACATTTGTGGGAATTCCACCTCCAGAGTAACGACCCACCAACGAAGACACTGCGAAGACCGAATATGCTACCTTTCTGACACTACTTAGTTCCTTTATTCTTCTCGACATCAACATCTCAGTGACTCCTTCTTCCATGGGGGGTCTCATTGAGTAAAGCCAAGAAACTCCACCACTTTGCCTTACAAGTCACCCGATGTACTGTGAAGTAGAAGAGCATCTTCCAACCTCAGGAATGATCCAGGGGTCCCAGATTTGTCTTGGGTCCTGTTCACCTGTGACTTCCCAGGTACTTCCTGGAAGTGGCTCCTATAGAAAAAGAAGCAGAGCATTATTGGATATATTTGGAATGGGCTGTAATATACAAGTTAACGTAAACCTTAACTTTTCCCTTACAGGTTGCTCAGGTGTGGGGATCCTCACACAGTATTGCCTATCTACTTTAAAGAAAGCAGTCTGCCAATGTTCCTAATTTAACCTGCCTTTCCACAGTAGAATCTATGTCATTATCCAATGCTTTAGGATTCCTATACTTTTTACTAACTGTCAGCAGCTGGTACATTTTAAATTGAATCTAATCGTATATATCAGTACCACATAGACGTGTATATATTTATCATATTAGGACAGTGTTACCTGTGTACAAAGTGTGTTATTTATTTATTTGAACCATATCCCTCTTTCTCTCTCTCTCTCTCTCTCTCTCTATATATATCTATATATATATATATGTGTGTATATATATATATATATAGATATATATATATTACATGGCCACGGTAGTGGCCATGTAGTTATGGTTAAGTTGGTGTTTCCATAGGAAGAGCACTTTTTGGGTGGCTTATAACTTCGCTTCCCCTGGACGAATCCTCACCAAACTTTGCAAATAATGTATATGGCCCACTCTGAATATTTTTGCAAAGTTTGGTGAGTATTCGTCCAGGGGGGGGGAAACTTTTTTTTTCTCCATAGACTGAATGGGAAAACATTTGCGCACGGCTACAGCCCGAACCGCTGGACGGATCTACACCAAATTTGCGGCAGGAGCGGCGGCCTGGTCCCGAAAGCGTGCTTTTGCAAATTTGGTGTAAATCCGTCCAGTAGTTTTTTTAAAAATGACCAAAATGTAAGGCAAAAAAATGAGTGATATCTGTGTTCGCTTCGCGGACGGACTTCCCTGTTCGCTCCGCGGACAGCACCCCGATTGGCCCAGCCGCTTGCGTGATGTCGGCAGACATGTGATGTGTTCGCTGATTGGACGGCGAGGGGCGTGGAGCGTATCAGATTTTCTGTGGCTCCCGCCATCTTGTATTCGCCTTCGACCGCGTACAGCGCGGTGAAACATGGATAAAAAATTGTGTTTAGTGCCGCGTGTTGGTGTCTAACAGTGTTTGGGGAGGTTGGGGGAGTATGAGATAGGTTCAATGTTTTGTTTTTTTATGTGCTAGATGTTTTTGTTGCGTTCGATTTGTCCGCGGAGAACATGGCTGTTCTGACATTTTGTAAATAAACTAAATGGTGGGGTATTTAGAGGACGGAGTATGTGTCATTTTTGTTCGCAAGGAAGGTAAAAATGAGCTATGAACACTCGCAGTGTACTTAATTGTTCGTAAATACACAAACTGTGGGTGTCCTCAGGACGCTGTCCATATTGTAATCTGTCTAGTTGAATGTGTTCTAAGAACACTCGCGGTGTCCCGAAATGGTTGCAATTACACAAAATGGGGGTGTTCTGAGAACTTTGTTTGTATTGTTCGTTGTCAAGGTGAAAGTGTTTTAAGACCACTCCTTTTGTCCACTAATAGTACAATTTCCTATGGGCGTCAACTGACTTTTTGTCCACTAAAGAAACGATAAATCCAGCTGGTGTGCGTGGACATTATGTGATTATCCTATGACTGGCGCTATTGACCTGGCCGACTTGCTTTTGCCACACTAAATCATATCTCCCGCCCCTAAGCCTGATATCATCAAAGCATTCATATTCCCTGCCTCTCTCCGTGACGTTACAGGGTGCGTCATCAAACACGCCCAGTCCTCTGCAGTCCTAAGTGACACAGAACCCGGAAGACAACACGTATTATGTCACAACACAGCGCGCCACAATTCGGAATATGAAACAGTGATTTAAAAGCAAACAGCAAGATAGTAAATTTTGTAAAGTGCATTTATTTGACATCAAATGTTTAGAGAATATTCAGCAATTTGCATTTGTCTTTGTTGTCGATCCACAAAAGTTCATGTTGAGGCACGCAATGTTCCTTTGCGGTACAGAGGGTGTTAGATCAGCTTACAACTCAGTGCGCCACAATTCGGAACATGAAACTGTGGTTTAAAAGTAAACAGCAGGATTGTACATTTGGTAAAGTACATTTATTTCACATGAAATGTTTAGTGAATATTCAGCGATTTGCTATTGTCTCTGCTGTCGATCAGCAAAAGTTTATTTTGAGCCACGCGTTGTTCCTTGGCGGTAGAAAGGCTGTTGGTTTATGATAAAAGCAGTAAATGGTTGCTCTGATAATCGGAAGGTTGCTCCAACAACGAGCCATTAGACCACCGTATTGGTTGGTATGTTGTTTGTAGCCGCTAGTACTGTGTAAGGGAATATTGGGCCTTGGCGATTGTCCCATAAAATGGTGAGGGTCATGAATTTGCATATTTGGACCTGCACCTGGCAGTTGAAGACCCCATCCGCTGGAGTCTGTAAATCGTGACATAGGCAAAATGGGGCCACATACCTGTTTTAAAAAACATAAATTAGTCTCACCAGCCGATCTTCATTAAAAATCATCATTTTATTTATTAGGGCGTGAAACTATTTGCTATCGAAGATAGTGCAACGGTGTATGTTAATAATAAAATAATAATATTTTCCCATTCATATAGCGCTAAGAACCGTGAGGTATCTAAGCAGTATTTATTATTAACCACGGTGTGTGGTGCTCATTTATCGACCACAGGAGGATGAAAGGCTGAGTTTGGCCTTGCCGGGATTCAAACTTGCGTTAGCAAGCTGTGCACGGATGTCAAAGCGAGCGTTGTACTCGCTGTGCCACTTGACAGGCTCCAGTGAAGTGGCACAGCGAATAGAGCGCTTGACCGCCTATAGACCGGTTAAATTATTTCTATTAACCCACCCTGTGTCATCTGCCTTTTTCAGAGCCTCTAAACGTCAGGGGATCAATTCGGCAGTGATAGTGCGCGGTAGAAAACATTATGCCACTTTTAACGAACAAGTTCAACTTGAGCGGTCTTTAATGCTACGCTATTGCAATTATATTTGGTATAAAATAATCTAAAGGGTTACTTACAGTACAATTGCAATTTCCATTGTCTACGAGTAGTGCAGTCCCAAAATACGACTCCGCGTGTGCGAACGATCTTTCGCATAGTGATATATATAAAAGTGGTTTCGTTTCAGAAATGTCATCCTTATCTTCTCTTACGTTTTAGCAACACTCCTTCAAGAGAAGTCTTTCATCACAATCTCTGTCTGTCAAGGTCAAAACACAATACAACCTTATAGTCCGCTTCGTGAGCCTCTCCGGGGCCCGAGAAAAAAATGGAAGCAGCTGACCTTCACTGTGAACAAGCATAAATTCTTACTTTGCAACATTCTGTGTAAAGCCATCTGTGAGAAGTTGGTTTTTGTACGCCATGTTTGTATATTGTTTGCGTGACATTAAAAAAAGTTTGTTTAAGGGACGTTATGGTTCTAAGTACAGCCGAAAGACCCCCGAAAATCGCAAGTTATGGTAAGCTATGAAAAATAACTCACGCCACCACCATGCACTGCTAAGACTAACACCCAGGACATCAAAGATGACATCGCAAATGTCATTGATGAAATCACTGATGACATCACATGTGTATGTACTTTTCATGGAATTTGTGTACTAGGGATTTTTATTATAATGTTGCGAAAAAAGTGTCAAGGATATTGCAATAAATATCATACCGTTATTAGTGCTTTGAACGATGCATTGATATAAATAGCATTATATTATGGGATTCTATCTAGTATACTGAGCTACTAATGGAGAAATATAGCATTGTGTGCAGAGTACAAGATGAAAGTATAATATTTGTAATGTTAATATGTTGAATAATGAAAAGATAATTGTCCTGAAATGTTCGAAAATTCACAAAATGGCGGTGTTCTGAGGACGTTATTCGTATTGTGTGATTGCTTAGCTGTATGAAATGAGGGAATGGCACAGAGAGTAAAGTGGACGCCGTCCGCGGACACCGCGGCTGTTCGTGGACAGGGCGTGCTACATCCGGGTTTTTCCAGGAAATCCAACATGGAAAGAAGACTGTACGGATCAGCCAATCAGATGTCGAGGTTGTGGATTTGTGTTGAAAGAGACGGGCCTCATCACGACCCAGGCGGTAAGTTACCGCCTGGGCCGTGACTTTACCACCATGGCGTAAACTACGTTTACGCCATGGTGGTTGGCGGACTTACCGCCCCATTCCGACCTTGGCGGGGCGGTAAGTCCCCAATCCCCATTTACCCTTCCCCATTCCCATTTTTGCCCCATAGGGCATAATGGGAGTGGGGAAGGCGTTAATTACGCCACCGTAAATTACGGTGGCGTAATTAACTCCATGGTCCCTTAGCGCCATGGATTTTAACACCTGCTAAAAGCAGGTGTTAAATCCGCCATGGCGCTAAGGGACCTCGTACTCAGGCGGTAAGGGTCGGCGCTGTTTACGGCGCCATAAACCCCTTACCGCCTGAGTTGTAATGAGGCCCTGTGTGTGGTGAAGATGGCAGAAGTAGAGAAAGTCAGGGTGTTGGTGCTTGGAGATTTGTTTGTGTATGGTTTACAACAGTACGCTCAATGCAGGCATGTTGCAAAGAACTTTGATGTGAAAGGAGTGGAGGTGGTGTGGAGCACTGTGCCTGATTGCAATGTACAGGGAATTGTACAAGTTTGTGAGGATATGGCCACGATGAAGAGTCCGCATGTGGTAGTTTTGCACTATGGTGCTTTCCATTTGGGCAACGTCAGTGCCCCTACTTTGTTGGCTGATTTGGAATGCTTGGTTCAAGCCGTAATGAAGATCCTTCCAAATGAGAAAGTAATTTTTTCTGGATTACTACCTAGGGCAATATGGGACAATAGTTCAGTTTTTTGTCCTCAGCAAAACATTGCTAGGTGTGTCATCAACCGAGGCACGTGTGCCTTCATGCTTAGAGCTGGTATGTTCTTCTGTAATAATGAGAATATTGATGCCAGTAATGCTGTTAATTTTAAAGAAGATGGCATTTCTTTATCTTTTACGGGAAATGCCTTTCTATTTTGGAATGTAAGGGTTGCTTTGGAGAAGGTTATGTGAAGATTTTAGGAGTAAAGTAAGAAAAAAAACAAGAAAAAAAATACAAAATAACAGGTGTCTGTCAAGCATCTGTAAAAAAAAATGGCTCTTTTCAGAGCAACTTCAAAGGGGAAATGGGGCACACTATTTAAATTTACAATCACCACGCTCAGATTTTCGATATGTCCGCGGACATGGCGGTAGTCCGCGGACATGAAAGTTGTGCTACTAAAAACCTATGAAATTCAGTGAAAAAACTTTGTTAAAGGGACGTTATGGTTAAGTTGCGCTACTAAAAACCTATGAAATTCAGTAAAAAAACGTTGTTAAAGGGACGTTATGGTTAAGTTGTGCTACTAAAAACCTATGAAATTCAGTGAAAAAACTTTGTTAAAGGGACGTTATGGTTCAAAGTAAAACCAAAAAACCCCTGAAATTCGGCAGTTATGGTAGCATAAGCAACCATAACTCGCGCCACCGTGCACTGCTAACACTAACACCCAGGACATCAAAGATGGCATCACAAATGTCATTGCTGACATCACTGATGACATCACATGGCTGGCTCTCCCTTTTTATCTTTTACTGACATATCAAAGCCACATAGTTTTCTTCAGTAACAGTCAGGAAGTAAAAATTGAAAAGGTACTATATTTGTAGACTTAGGGTCAAGTCACATCATATGAAACATATACATAGCGGAAGACACATGCTTGAAAGAGAGCAATCCTTTCTGTGCATGAAGATAATCATTAGGGTTATCAGCACTTTCTTATAGTTTTATTTTTATTACTCTACCTTCCCTGTATATGCTCATATTTGTATACATTATACTCACTCTCCTTTCCTTTGGGTGCAGTCACATCATGTGATACACATACATATGGTAAGTAGCAGCTTTAAAACAGAGCAATAGTTTCTCTGCATAAAGACAATCAGTTAGGTTATGAACTCTTTCTGCTACTACTTCTGCTTTTTTGTTTACTTCACTGTCCCTGTATGTACTCATATTTGTATGTGTTGTTGTCTCTTTGTGTTTTGTCTGTAATAATTATGTATTAAGTGGGTTTTATTATCTACTTATTACATGTTTCACAGTAAGCAAAACTCTAATAAGAAAGCAGTTATCATTTCAGTATTCAACATGGCAAGATTATGAATATGGCACCTTCATCATGTATGCTGCACACACTGCCTATGTTTCTGCATGAGTAGCTTAGTATGCTGGATAGAACTTCATAATAGAATGCTAGTTATATCAATGCATTGCTTAATGCACTAATTAGCTCATGATATTTATCCCAATGATCCTTGACAGTTTTTGGTCAGCATTATAAGAATCCCTTGTACAGAGTTTTTATGAAAAGTAAATGCACATGTGATGTCATCAGTGATGTCATCAATGACATTTGTGATGTCATCTTTGATGTCCTGGGTGTTAGTGTTAGCAGTGCACGGTGGCGCGAGTTATGGTTGCTTATGTTACCATAACTGCCGAATTTCAGGGATTTTTCGGTTTTACTTTGAACCATAACGTCCCTTTAACAAAGTTTTTTCACTGAATTTCATAGGTTTTTAGTAGCGCAACTTAACCAAACATCCCTTTAACAAAGTTTTTTTACTGAATATATATATATATATATATATATATATATATATATATATATATATATATATATATATATATATATATATATATATTACATGGCCACGGTAGTGGCCGTGTAGTTATGGTTAAGTTGCTGTTTCCATAGGAAGAGCACTTTTCGGGCGACTTATAACTTTGCTCCCCCTGGACGAATCCTCACCAAACTTTGCAAAAAGTATATGGGCCACTCTGAATTTCTTTGCAAAGTTTGGTGGTGTTTGGTCCAGGAGGGGAAAAGTTATAGGGGGGGTCCCAAAACATCTTTTTTCACATAGACTGAATGGGGGAAAAACTTTGCGCATGCCTACAGGCCAAACCGCTGGATGGATTTTCACCAAATTTGTGGCAGGGGCTTGGTCCCGAAAACGTGCTTTTGTAAATTTGGTGACAATCAGTCCAGTAGTTTCCTTTATAACAACCAAAAAGTATGTCTAAAAGAATTAGTGATCTCTATGTCCGCTCCGCGGTCACACTTCCCTGTTCGCTCCGCGGACAAGATACCGATTGGCTAAGGGGCTGGTGTCATGACCGCGGACACGCGACTTCTCCGCCGATTGGCTGCAGTGAGCCATGATGTGCGTCAGATTGTTTGGATGCGCCCGACATCTTGGATCCGCCGACAACGCGGCGGTGACGAAACTGCTGTTTCGGAAACTGTTTTGGTGTGTCAGAGTGCTTAGGGAGGTTCGCCTTGTCCGGGATGTTTGTAAGTATTGAAAATTAGGGTCTCATAAGGATAGTACTTCAGTCCGTGCTCTGCGCAGGTAACTTGAAACTGTTCTAAGGACACGCGTGGTGTTAGCAAATATTAAAATTGAGGACATGCCGTAGTTAACATTTTTGTTTCTATGGGTGTGCTCCTGATTTATACGCCGCCATATGTGTGATATGCTGCAGTCGTTGTGGCCAGGGCCTAGAGACTTGGGTGCATGGCCGTAGGCCAGACTCCCAAAACGCTAGGCCCTGGCCACAACCACCGCAGCATATGACAGCTATAGATACACCCGCAGTATCGCATATCGATCAGGTGGTTGTGGGGAGGGCCTAGATTCTTGTTTGCATGGCCAAAGGCCATGCACCCAAGAACAAAGTTATAAGCACTGGGGTTATAAGCCACTATGGTTTTTATATACTGCACACCCATACATTCAAATATCTATGGCCTTACACCCAAGACTCTAGCCTCTGGCCACACCCACTGCAGAATATCACAGCTATAGATACACCCGTAACATCAAACATCAATCAGGTAGTTATGGGGAGGGCCTGGAGTCTTGGGTGCAAGGCCGCAGGCCACATGCTGTAGGCCACACACCCAAGACTCTAGGCCCTGTCCACAACCACCGTAGCATTTCAAATTCACACATCACACCCATACAATCGAATTTCTATCTGGTAGGTGTGGGCAGGGCCTACAGTCCTGGGTGCAAACGGAGTGTAGGCTGCAGTTAAAATGTGTCATTCTATGGGTGTGCTATTGATTTATAAGCCACTATGCGTGTGATATGCTGCAGTGGTTGTGGCCAGGGCCTAGAGTCTTGGGTGCTTGGCCGTAGGCCGTAGGACATACTCCCAAGACTCTAGGCCCTGGCCACAACCACCGCAGCATATCACAGCAATAGATACACCCGTAGTATTGCATATCGATCAGGTGGTTGTGGGGAGGGCCTAGAGTGTTGGGTGTATGGCCTATGGCCATACACCCAAGACCAAATTTATACGTAGTGAAGTTTTAAGCCACAATGGGTGTGATATGCTCCGGTGGTTGTGTGATGGACCTAGAGTCTTGGGTGCATGGCCAAAGGCCATGCACCCAAGAACAAACTTATACGCACTGCAGTTATAAGCCACAATGGTTGTGATATGCTGAAGTGGTGTGGCCAGGAGCTAGAGTCTTGGGTGCATGGCCAAAGGCCATGCACCCAAGACTGAAGTTATAAGCACTGAGGTTATAAGTCAGCATGGTTTTGATGTGCCGCGATGGTTGTGGGTAGGGCCTACAGTCTTGGTTGCTTGGCCGCAGGATATAGGTCGTAGGTTATACCTCCAAGACTCTAGGCCCTGCCTACCGCCACTGCACCATATTACTGCCATAGATCAGATGTATAGATTCGAATATGTATGACATGTGTGAAATTATACTTACTGTTTACTTTGATGAGATTCGATATATTTCTTACATGACTTTAGTACTTGGCGGAAATATTATTTTTTAATTTCTGTGATAAAAGAAAAGAGCATGTTAGTGTTTGTATTTTATAAAGACTTATTACATTGTACAATAGACATTTTAGCTTTTTTTACCCTCATATTTAGTTTACAAACCAGTGTACTGTGCATTTTGCTCAGTTTCTGTGTTTGTTTTTCAAATCCTTGGGTCTGGGGAAAAAAAAATCCTTGTCCGATTAAAAAAAGCCTTTCTTTGCTATGCTACAAACTGTTTCTTTGTTTCCTTTGAGTGTTCAGTTGTTGTTTCTCATTAATGGTATGTCTGTTGGCTTGTTGCAGATTTTGTAAACAGTTAGATGCCTGTTGGTGTATTCTAACTGTGTATTTTTTGTTACGGATCTGTGGTATTCATTTATCTGTGTGGTGTTATACACTCTTGGGCAGTTAGATACCAGTTGGCGTATTCTAACCGTTTATAGTGTTTTACTTGAATTTTTGTTAATGTTGAACTACACAATAGTTATAAAATTTTGGCTTTAAGAATATTAAATACGCGTTTATAAGATTTGCTGGCAATCTCTGCTTTAGAGTAATGGTACTATCATCACATTCGACCCATCCACATATCTTTTTAATATATGCAGTGTAGTGACCTGCATTGGTTGTGGCTCCTGCGTGATAGATTATACCTATTGTTGTAAAGGTTTTCCTACCAAGTGACACTTGGCCGTGTGTGAATCCAATCAGCTTGCAGTTGTTTTTGGTACCATTTGCATTGTAACATAGAAGCATTAGTATTATGTGGTTACTATGTGTTGGTATCAGTAAGGCGGAGCGATTATCTGAATTTCAGCTAGTACATAATCTGCCATGGTTTGCATTCTGTAGAAGTTGCTGAAATGGAATGGATTCACAATTAGGTATGAAGACATACACAAATCGCTCATTTGGGATTTGTTTCTGTGTCACATTGTTACAGAGAGTGCATGTATGTTTCCACATGTATGAAATCTGCAAGATTTCATTTATAGGTATGTTTTTGTTTTCCAGTACTTGTAGTAAGTACATTAGAAATTCTTGTGGATCTTCTTGTGGGTTTATAGTGAATCTCACCATTCCAGCGCAGTAGTCCAATTCTTGTCTTGTTCCTTGAACACTATACATGTTGTCAGGATTGTTTGTTGCGTTTCTCTGAAGGACTAATATTTGCAAACACAATTGGTCTGTACTGTGTAAGTAAATGTTGTTAACAGTTGCTGGCAATTGAAATAGAATATTCATTGCTACATTTGCGTAGCAACTTACACCAGTTTCATTTGAAAATTTGAATGGACCAGCTAGTTCTGACTCTGAGTGATTTCTTCGGAGTTTCTGTTCCTTCTTTGAAGAAGTACCTGATTTACTTTCCCTAATAGGTTCTTCTTTGCTTGTGGTAATTGATGGAGTTTTAGCTACTTTTGTTTTCTTTGAAGGATTTGGCGTCAGATTCTGTTGCATTTCTGTTTGAATTAGTTTTCTTTTACCATGTTTTCCTTTTTCTGGAATATGATATGATTTCAGATGGGGGGTGTATAGTGAATGCAGTCTATTGTATTCTAAAATGCAAGGAATATCAGTCTTCACTTTACTTGCATCAAAAGTTGATTAGAAATAGACCGTCTAGTGTACGTAAGCGTGATGCTTTGTCTAGGCGAAGACCTTGGGATTTATGAATGGTGATTGTGTATGCAAAAACAGGTGATGGCTGGAAGGTTTACAATGAATCTTAACCACTGGCAATGCTCTGGCAACCCTCCAGACCACCGTTCTTCGCCTGGGGATGCTTATGGTCTCGTGCAGAAGGGATGTGACCTAGCAGTTCGGACTGGACAGCCCCTTTTGGGGTGGCATTAAGCCTGATTTGCATATGGTCTTTCCCCTTCTGTAATGGCTTGGCAGGTGAAGAATGATGGTCTGGAGGGTTGCCCAGAGCAATGCCAGTGGTTAAGATTCCTTCTAAACCTTCCAGCCATCACCTCTTTGTTTTTGCAAGGTGACTGTATATGCAAGAGTTAGAGAAAATTGTTCTCTACGTACATACATGTCTTTGAAGAGAAGGAATCGAGCTGTTAAGTGCCCTATTCTTTTCACTTGTGAAAGTCTGTCAAAGCGAATATTGACAAACTGAATGTTGTTGTCACGTGGGTATGTTTGAAAACCAACAACTGTACCCAGTGCCCCATATACTAGCCCTTGCTCCACGTCAAGATTACGTTTAAGTATTACTCTACAATTTAAGGATAATTTTAATATTTTTTCCAGCCCAGCTATGTTGGAGATTGAATTTTCTAAGGTATTTAGTCTTGTTGTGGCTTGCTGACACATTGGTAGTGTCATACCATGTACGTCCAGTTTGTCTGTGGAGCAAATTTCTATTATTGGTTGCATTTCTTATTTTAACATTATTTCATTGAATTTAAAACAGCTTGCAAGAGTTGGCATTAAGGCCATACAATTGACATTTTTGTGCGCTAATTGTTCCATAACATCAGTAGCACATGCATTATCGCCATAAAGTGCATGAATGTAAAGGTTTTTCAATGTTGCTTGTGCTTCTTGAGATAGTACACCAACTCTAATACTTTTTAAAATGTTGGCGTAAGTGAGATCTGCAGATTGACACATGTTTTCTGTTAATTCTCTGTTTTGGAAATGTTGCCAAAGATTGACATTTCCTATGCTGCCAACAGTTTTATGGCAGAGTTTGTGTCCTAAGGTTTTAAACATAGGTTCACCATTCACTGGTGTCAATTGTAGATGAGTCAATGAGTTCTTCGTAGTTTGTTTTAAGTACTTCTTGCAATCTGAGGTGAATTAAAGCCAACATTAGGTTGGAGACCATGCCCACTTCATCTATTAGGAGCATTTTCATTTGTTTTAATACTCTATGTAGTTCCATTGCAGCTTCTGCAAAAAGTTTGTAATAGTCTCATTTGTTTTGCTGTTCAACTGGAAGGAGTAGTAATCGGTGTAAAGTGGCACCGCCTATGTTGTAGGCAGCTAAACCTGTGGGGGCAGTCACAACAGCTGAAAGTTTATTGTTTGTCAATTTTTGAAGGAACTTGCTGATGATTTTGATTAAGAATGTTTTTCCTGACCCAGCTTCACAACTGACGTACAGCAGTATAGGTTTGTAATTTTTGCAGGTACATTCTTTATTTTCATGTTGTACACCATGTGCAATTTCTTTAGTTACTTCTTCAAAAATGGTGTGCTGATCTTTGTTCCACTTCTATCATAGCTAATTCTGCCTCATTTGCTATTCGTAGCTGTCCTAGAGGTTCTTGACTTCCTGTTACAGAAGGTTGACTACTGTCGGAAGTGTCCTTATCTAGTTGGGAATGAAGTTCTTCTTCGTGTTGCTGGTCATTGTCCAACATTGTTTTGTACTGCGTAAAGTTCACATCGGTGATAGTGCTTTCATTTGCTTTGAAAGCATCTTCATAGCAGTCATAGTTATCTAGTATCTTTTCCTCTTTTCTCCATGGTTTAAAAAGTTATAGCAGGGACATTTAATATATTTCTTTCTGTTGAGGAGTTTTTAATGACAATTTGACATGATTAATTAAGCTTCGTTTGGTAAGTTTCACTAAGCTGCCTTCACAATCTGTCTATATCTACCTTTGCTTTCAATGGGTTTTATATTATTTTTGGATGCAAAATGTTGAGCTATGTGGTATAGACACATGGTTTCCAAAGTGGTACTCCTGTTCGGGTAGTATGTGTCCAGTAAATTGTTTTTCAAAATGTCTTGGCTGTTGGGATCATTTTTGGCAATTGTTTCTATGTCCTCATATGATTTCAGAACTCTTTTTCTAGATTTAGCAGGACCAAGACTTTGCCATTCTATGTTTTCTGATTTTCCATGCAAAGCAGTACCGGTTAAACGATCTGCAGCTTCATAGGCGCCACATTCTCTATGAGAGAGCATTTTTATGCCTAGGCTGTACAATTTCTGAGATAGTGTTTTGTCTGATGATAGGTCGTTCCAGAGGTCTTGATGCTCTGTTCTTTCTGCTTTTGTAAAGTAGGCTGTAACATATCATGCAACTGCAGTGGAATTGTCTGCAATGTACTGCACATCTATGTTTGCATTCCATAAGAAGGCAACGATTGCATTGTAATCAATGATATACTTTGATTCTTCTGTTCTTTTTATATAATACGTTTTCTTAGGTGATTTACCTTTAACACTATGTCGAATTGAAGACATGAAGTTGTTCACTTCACCTGGTTCTGTAACTGGTCTAAGGAAACCAAAGCAGCATTTGGTATAGTATTTCCCTTTGCTTTTGTATTTGTGACGACAATATTTGCCACCTTTGTGTCTTTGAAATTGTAAAATCTGTCTATGAAGGTCACTATGTGTCCGTTGTGAAGGGATTTCACAAGTGACATATTTTTGGATGAACTGCAAAACAGTGGCATCACTGTCCTGACCAAATTTAGGTGCACCTTTGATCCATAAAAGCATGTGAATATGTGGTGCTCCTCTGACTTGGTATTCTTTTCTCCAAAAGAAGTGTTGCACTTTTCCGATGGGAGGAACCATTTTATTACAAATAAAGTGCAGCATAGCAATGAAACGATGATGGAAATATCTTGACACATTAACAGGATCTAGAGAGCAAAGTTCTCCAGGTGTTAGTATATCTATGTAGGTTTTGTTGTTGTGTGATATGCGTAGGAAATCATGTAAATCTTCCCATGCATACTCTGCACAACTTAATGTAACAAACCAAGTGGGCGGTCCAAGGTTTCTGATCATACAACGTACTCATCCGTGCCGTCGGAACCAGTATTCTTTCGTACCACGCATGTTTGCAAACAGATTTGTTATGCTTGATTGTAAAACCTCATCTTTTTCTTGCACTTTTTGTATTAATTGCGTAGCTGATATATTTTGAAAGTGGGTTCCAGATTTCAATATGTGTGCAACTCCGTAACATAGGGTTACTAGTTCACTTTCAAAGAGTAGGTGGAATATGTATCCCACATTTTGTCTAAATCTGGGATCTTGAGAATACATTTGTAATCAACGGTATTCTGATGCCGTAATCTGAGTGGGTCTGTCATCGTAAATTTGCCAGTAGGAAATAGCAGTGGAAAAGCACGTGCTTCTACACTTTTTCCCATAGGCTCATTGGTGACTCTTTGGTTTATCACATTTGGTAAATTTCTAGTGCATCATCTATGCTCTCATTAGAGTGCAATGGATGAATTGTGCAATGGTCCAAAAGAGTGGATACTGCAGGAGGATCCAGAAGTTAAAATTGACCAGTTTCTGATGACTCTTGAATATTTCAGTTGTTTCCCTTAAGCTTTCTTCAATATTTATTTCTTTGTAGTATTCGTTATTGTCTTTCAGATATTGCAAGGCTTATCTAACTTTATGTAAGTTCACCAGTGGTTGCCAAATTTGTTGGTACATCATTTACTAAGACAATTAAAGAATGCTCTATTGGACGTTGCACTCCTAGAGTGTGCACATATTCTGTCAGATCTAATGGCAAATAAACTACTTTGCCACAAATGCCTTTCACCAATTCAGAGGGAGGTAATTTTGCTGTTTTTGGTTGAAGGCATATTATTGCTTGAAATGGGTGAACTGTTTGAATTATGATGCTCTCATACAAATTGAGTTCTTAAAGGGGTTTTGGTAGTGGGAATAATTCCAAATTATTTGTAATAGCAAGTGAAGGAGTTTGGTTGTTGTCCAGTTTTGTAGTGCAAGGGTTCATTTATTTGGTATTTGTTTTCTGCTGAAAGGTAGAGAGCTAATTCAAACCATTTGGAATCTGCATTGTCTTCTATTTTGTATGTTACGTCTATAGTTTTTGTGTTCCTTTTGTAAAATGTTCTGCGACAACACACACACATGATTTGGTACTTAAGCCGATGTACTTTTAAATTTTAGTATTTCTTTTTTGTATGTGTGTAATTGAAGGTTGCTATGTGGAGAATTGTTGCTAGTCTGTTCTAAAACTATTGCATTTTGTAAGTGGCTTTCACTTCCAGAATATTTTCTCTGGATACGGTCGACTTCTTCTTGTATGTATTTGGTTGTACCATGCAGAAGAGTGTTATTTAAATTGGCTAATTCTAAAGGTGGACCTTTAGCATAGTACAGTTTATACACTAGATTTCTTACATTTGAATGATGTATTGATATCCTTTTGATATCATGGAAGGTGCTTTTGCAAATAGGTCCTGAAATGCAGGCTAATGAATGTCCTTGTAGTCCTGTCTATTTGTGCATTGGACACATATCCATATTTTGCAGCACTTTCATTTTGATTTTGTCTTTACCTTTCACATACTGATTGAGGAACTGACGTAAAGATTTGAAAGATTTGTTAGGAATGTTACACATTGACAGGCATGGCCATTTGTATACTGGACGGTCTGCTTTCAGTCGAATGGAGAGGTAATTCTGAGTTTTCAGGGGATACTTTTGTCAGCAGTGTTTCTTGTTCCATGATGGTATTATTGATTTTTTCATACCCTCGTCTACTGCTATGGATTGCAATTGTGTTTGTTTGATTTTGTTTGTATGCTTCTTCATTTAAATATGTTTCTGTGGTTGTTGTGTGACTCCATTCACCTCCACAAATAGTTAAGAAGTTATTTTTGTTGACATTCCGTTTATTGATAAGTTTCTTTTGTAGTTTAGTACTTGGTTTTGTTAGTGGTTTCATCCTATTTAACACTAAAATAAATAACATCCCTTTGAGAAGGATTGCACTGTCTACGAGAGCTTGTAGGATTAATTTTTTTAAGGGTTGAGGATGATTTTGCTCCTCTTCTCATTAAATTCTGAAGGAATCTGTGGCAAAACATTTTTTGCTAAAATACTTTTTTTACTATGGGTTCTTGCTAGTATATCAGCATTCATAGCAGCATTGTTAGCAGTACTGGTAGCCAAATTTTTGTAAAGCATTTTCTGTTTCATGCCACATTTTGATAGATTGATAGAGAAGCCAAAGTTTTGGTAGTTGAAGCTTCCTTTGTTTCGCTAAATGACTGTATTAGCTGGTTTGTTTCAACGTTCTGTACAAACTCTGCTAGAGATGGATGCTTACTTTGGATACTTTTATTTTTATTTGCTCTATTTCTGCATTCCTTTCTACGGACTTGCTTTTTGGTAGGCATTCTTTGAGGTCTGTTGAAAAATAAGAAGGCATGGTTTGGTCCGTTTTGCAATGTATGTGTGCTGTGTGCATGCGTGCATGAGTTTGATGGGGAAGCTGTTTGTGGTAGTGTGTGAATGTGCATTGGGCAGTTACAATGAGTTGAGAAGGCTATTTTTCTGTTTGTATATTACCACACTGTGGTACAGATGAGAGAGAAAGTGAGCTAGTTGTGAGGAGAAGCATTAATAGTGAACGTAATTGTATAAAATTAAAACAGCTGTTTGTTTTGTAGTACTAACATTGTAAGGCTTCTGTATGTTATCTGAGTTACAAAAAGTTGACTACTTTCATATTATAAGTACGAATGCGAAAAATCGGGAGATCCTCAGAGGGAGATGTCACCACAGCAATCGGGAACGTTTATTTTTCTCATACGATCGCATTGGAAGTAGCATTAATTTAGGTGGAAGACAGTAAACAATTGTGACATTTTCTAATGGAAAATCGAGTTTCGCGCTTAAATCGGGAGAGTTGTTACGTATGTATAGGTTATGCAGGAGACAGTAAGAAGTAGTGCGGTTTCTCAATGAAAAATCAGAAATCTTGCACTTAAAGGGGGAGCGTTGGTATGTATTCGCTATGCAGATTTAGTGGCATTCATTTGTTTAAATGGAATCATAAGGGTTTCACATGTTCTCTGAATAAAATATGCATACCTGTACTTTGTAATCATGCATGTGCGTATGCATGGAGCTGTAAGTAGAAATCCGCTACACTTGCACAGTAATTTTTGAAGTAGGTGCTTTGCAATGATATGCGACTTGCATTCAGAGTGATCAACAGTACATTTGAAGTGCGGAACTCTGATGACGGAGTTAGATATAGAGATCTTGAATGTTATTGGTGGATGGTTGTGTGACTGCTTAGCTGTGTCCAATGAGGGAATGGATTTGCGAGTGATGTGGAAAGGGTAGAAGGACTGGCTAAGAGTTACGTGCCGCACAGACACTGCGCTTCTCCGTGGGTAGGCAGTGCCACATACGGGGTTCTACAGCAAATCCAGCATGGAAAGGGGACTGTAGGCATCAGCCAATCAGATGTTCAGATTGTTCATTTGTGTCGACAGACAGTGCATGTAGTGAAGATGGCAGAGGTAAAGACAGTCAGGGTGTTGGTGCTCGGAGATATTTTTGTCCATGGTTTACAGCAATATTCCAAAAGTAGGCATGTGGCACACAATTTCGATGTCAGAGGAGTGGAGGTGGTGTGGAGCGTTGCGACTGATTGTAATGTTGCGGCAATTCTCCAAGTTTGCTGAGATATTCGTAGGGTGACCAGTCCCCATGTGGTAGTTTTGCACTACGGTGCTTGCCATTTGGGCTACGTGAGTTCACCTACTTTGTTGGAAGATTTGGAACACTTGGTGCAAGCAGTCATTAACATCTTTCCAACTGCGAAAGTAATTTTTTTCTGGCTTACTCCCTAGAGGAAAATGGGACAACAGTTCTGTTTTTTGTTCTGATTAAAGTATTAGGAGGTGTGCCATCAATCGCGGCATGTGTGCTTTCATGTTACGAGCTGGTATGTTTTTCTGCAGCCACGAGAATATTGTTTCCAGTAATGCTGCTTATTTTGAAGCTGATGGTGTGTCGTTATCTTTTTTGGGAAATGCCATGTTCTTTTGGAATGTAAGGCTTGCTTTGGAGAAGGTTCTGTAATGATTGTAGGAGTAAAGTAAGAAGAAAAAAAATCAAAAAAATACAAAATAACAGGTGTCTGTCAGGCATCTGCCAAAAAACAAAAAATAAATGTCTCTTTTCAGGGCCCACCTTAAAGGGGAAAAGGGGAATACTATTTAAATGTACAGTCGTCACGCTCAGATCCTCTACGTGTCCGCGGACATGGTCGTAGTCTGCAGGCAGCGCGTATTACCAACAGGGTTTCTGTGGTGGACATGCATGCAAATGAGAATGAGCGAAGCTACGGATTGGTCAGTAAAGTTCAGTGGGTGTGTTCTGAATGGAGGGATTTAGTGAGAACGTCTTTTTCCTGACAGAAGACCAGACAGATCTGGCTCTGTGTGCTCGAAAACAGTTTATCTGGATTCTGGGAGACTCATGGATACATTGGCTGAAGGTGCATGCAGAAAGCTGCGGTATATCTGCAGATCTTGGATTTTCTCATGTGGAAGTGCACTGCCACGGAGTGCGTTGAATGAAGTGGCTAGACTTGTTACCTCTCTGTGCTACTTTACAGACAGAGCGTCATCCTGATATAATTATCATTCATTGTGGAGGAAACAGTTTAGGGCATGTCTCTGGAATTTCTTTGAAATTTGCAATGAAGGAAGGACTTGCGAAGGTCATGGACATGTTTCCAAATTGGCAAGTAGTTTTTTCCCGTATTGCACAAAGGCAAATGTGGCTGTGTTCTTCTGCATTTGGCCCACAAATGGAGAAAGCGAGGCACAATGTAAATAAGGCTGTTTGTGCCTTTCTAAGAGATGTTGGCATGTCCTCTTTCCACAATGAAAACATTTTGTTTCGCAGCACTTTCATTTTTCGCAGAGATGGAGTCCATCTCACATATGCTGGCAATCACATTTTTCTTCGAAATGTACAAAATGCATTGCAACCTTTTTTGGATTCATAGTCACCTATTTTGCATTACGTTTTTTCGAATTCACAGAAACCACCACCAAAAGGCTCTTTTCACGGCCACCACTTACTCCCAGCATTGGTTTCACTCTGCTTGCACGCTCCATTTTTGTGCGTCCTATGACTGTCCGCAGACTTTTTGCAAAATGTGCAGGGGCCTACACCGGTCATTTGATAGTTCCATTGTTAAACTGAGAAAGGCGGCTCTGAAAAGAGCCTTTTTTGTAATTTTTGTTGTTTTCCATTTTTTTTATTTTTTTACACACGACACACTAGGAGAGGAGGGTAAAGGAGGGTAAGGAAGGGACACCAACCACGGGTATAAGAAAGGGCAGGTGGAGAGAGAAAGATGTAGGGTGGGACTTACTTATGTAGGGAGCAGTTCTTCTGGTGCTCTGTGACTGTAGTCTCAAAAAGACTTCAAAGACTTTCTCCCCTGCAGAGTACTGCATCGCAGTACATACACAATATTGTGACCCTCGAAAGGTAAGGATCAACAGCATCGCAAATGGCCTGTGAGGCAGCTGGAGGGACGCACTCTCCCACAGGAGGGTCTCTTGTGGTGAGAGGATCGGACACAGAGGATGCTGCGGAGGAACTCAACCTACTACGTTCTTCACATGGTACCACCTTGTGAATGTCCGCACTGTGGAACGAAGTTAGGTGTTGCTTCATGGTTGTTGTACCAAAGCTGTACGCACTAGGTCTCCCACGACTCAGCACCAAGTTGCACTGGTTACACATGACCTGGTTCGCATGTGCTTTTGGTACTTTTCCAAAAACAGTAAACAACCGCCACACCCACGACTCCCGGCGAGTGCTTGTAATGCGGAGTTCCTCCACCTCATTCTCTTCTTCCTCTTCTTCCTCGCTCTCCCCACATCTGCATGTGTATTTCCCTCTGCAAGCCCTTGGGGAGGTGGTGGCGGTGGAGGGTTTGGGGTTGGTGCTGATGCTGATGAGGCAACAGCAGCCATGGATGCCATTAGGGTTGGTCGGCTAATCTTCGCTACATCAGTAAAGACAGCAAAACTCAATCCGCTATAGCCGAAGTACAATGAAGATGAGCTCGGGGGTGTGGCCTTTTATAGGGGTGGAGGGTTGTGCCTCGTGACCATATCGATCACTCAAAAGCATTGCAAAATTCTAAACAATACGTTGAAAGGTAGGGCCATTGTATGGGACATGTGAAATGATGATTTTATACTGTAGAATAATTTCCCATGTCTGTAAAAGTTATTTTGAAATGTTGCGGAAGCAGACAAACTGCGCAAATTAGGCCACACGCTCAGCGTGGGTGGGGTCACAAGATGACGTTGTGAACACGTCCGCGAAGGAAATGGGTGCCCGCTGGACACCAAATGCAGAGTAATGGACGTGCGCATGCGCACGGGTGTTCTAAGGACAGTGTTCGGGTCCTGAAACTAATTAAAAGTGTGACACAAGTGAGATGGACAGTTACGGATAGGCGCGATGTTCGCAGTACTTATGGCTGTGGTCCGCATGTGCGTAGATGTTCTGCTGACTGTATGGCCAGCTACAGTGTCCTTAGGACACCTCTATTGGGTTTGACTACGGAAATGCCGGCCACCGTGCCTGTTCTACGGACAGTTCCATCTTGGCTGTGGATGGTACGGACAGGTATAGTGTCCTTAGGACACTCCCATTGTGTTCATTTACAGACATCCCGGACACCTGGTGTTGAAAGGGGCCCCTAGGTTTCCCTAACGTCTATGGAAACAAGGTGAGTCACCACACACGATAGATACGCCAGACACGAGGTTGTATTCCCAAAGCTAGGGTTTATTGCACAGCAAAAGTCTCAGTTGGCCAACTCGGTCTCACGCCCCGCGACGTGTGTCTCTAGACCTCGAGGGACGCAAGAGAGCGAATTACGTACATCAGTTACATATATACAAAATGCATATCAAACAATCAGCTATGACATGTTTAACACCCCCCTTTTATTAGGTTTCTTTGAACTTGGTGTGATGATGGACATCTCCGACAACTATGACACCTTCAAACATCTATTCTAGTAACAATTTGCAATTTGTGAGTGCAGAGGCATCTTTCAGTTGTTGAATAGAACACAGTGCTTCTGTTCTTGGAAGTGAGCTACATACGGGGGGAAAGAGTTGCATTCTAAACCTTGCTATCTATTAGGTGCTATGTGTGTCCTGGGAGCCGACACGCTCTAGCGGGCTCAGCAAAGGGGGGCTGTAAGAAAAGCATAATTCAAGCCTTTAGCTATATTATTCTAACATATTCTACCATATAACGAGACTGGCTGTCAGCTGCGAAATGATTAAATGCCCTGCAGCTCTGCTTCAAGGCTACATTCGGGAGGGAGCCGGGCATTCTTCCTGGCGCTGCCTACATTTGTGTTTCAACGAACTCTTGTTATCCTCACGGCCCTGCGGCCTTGTCCTTTTTATGTACAGACAACAATGTTTTACAGTCGAGCAGTGTAAGCGGAAAATATACTGCGAAGCAATAGGAACAGAAAGCAATGAGCAATGGTTAGAAAACAAAATGGCAATTCTTGTTACATAAAAATGGCCGTTCATTGGCAAACTCGAAAACCTATATTCTGTCATATCGTGCAAGAGACGGTTGGCCCACGGCCACCAAAATACGTTTGCGGTCACAAAGTAGAGATATCCATTTTTCTAGACTGACAAACCCTCCTTTGGCCGTATGCCAAACGTCTCATCTATTTATTGAAACCTCCTCTAGTGATGATGAGTTTGAAGTACTTATGTCTGAATTTTTCATGCTATTGTTAACATCATCGTCTTCATCAATATCTATTGCCATCAACTCTTTTACTGCTCTCATCTCATTTGGGTCTTGGTCAGTTCAACAACGAGGTTGTTTTTTCTTTGTCATTATATGCATACATCCTTCCGTACATCCCTCAGTTACCTCAGCGCAAACTATGGGTAGACAACCACACCACTACTAATATTGAGATCAACTTCCATCTCCAAGAACGTAGTACTCCCCAAAGCCAAGATCCTATTCCCCAGCTTCCTTCTCCAGTAGGGAGTTCAGAGCTTAAGACGTGCATTTTCTTTATTGCTTCAAAGATCGTGGGGGAATAGTCATCGACATAAACTCAACACGCTGATCCCACTATTTTGCAAATTCCCCCACGATCAACCAGGATCACATTGAGAGCCATTCTATTTTGCAGCGTCATTAACCTGATTCCTCTTTCTTCCAACGTCATGTTAAATAGTATATCTGTTGTTGTGTTTATTGTATTTTTTAGGATTCTGGACGGTTGCCTTATATTATAGGAGTTCACTATCTGCCCTAAGAATGGAATGAATGATTTTGCTACATCAGTTGCTATTAAAACACCCTTGTCGGTCCTTTTGACTCTAGTTCAGGATAGTCTGGCCATGTCTGCTGTTTCTAAGAGGAATACTCCTGGGAACAGTAGACCTAGGTAACATGTACCTTCCCAGTTTCTGGGCAACCAAGGATATGCTTTCTCTCCACATATAAAATAAACTGGATCACCTACATATACTGGTTTTATTTCCCATTTCAATACCACTGTATTCATGCATCCAGTATATGTTCCGACCGAAAAAGAGCCTTTCTTTTTTAGACAAAAAGGGACAGTTCTTGGGCTATAATTCACTGTGTAAAATGGGGGGATTGCGTCTTTGTCCCCTTCTGTTCTTACACGAAACGTCATTACAGATGTCTTTTCTGGTGGGGACAATCTATCTCGTCTATTTTGTCGTGTTATCTTTCGTGTACTTTTCCTCGTGGGCTCTGGGGCTATTACTTGTGCTTTATGGAAAATGGAACAACCCACAGGCTTCATTATTATCTCCTCAAACTCATTCATATTGGTTCTGTCTAATTGACCCGTACTACTCTCATTCCATTTCCCATAAAACATTGCACCTAAAGATGCACTACATGCAGAACTTAATGGTAATGGCTGTACATACCACCCTATTCCTTTCCCAGCATGCTGTGGTAAATGGGCACATATCCAGCAATTTCTTTTCTTCAGAATTGCATGTGTCATGTTCATGATCAATAGCAATGTATTATTCCCAAAACCTTCCCTGTGTCTTTCTTCCATTGGGGGCAGGGTATAAGTAATCACCTGAACCGGGCTTTCAGTAGTGGATATATTAATTATCGGTAAAAACATTTCTAATGGGTGTATTGCTTCCACATACCATAATATTAGGGCTGTCGATATTGGTGCCAACACGTTCATAAAGCACATTATTATTGTCAGTACCAGCATACAATTTGTTTTACCATGCGTTTTTCTTAAGTTTACAGTCTTTATAATTGACTCATTCTCAGCAGTGGTGGTGCAGGAGGATGCTGGAACCGGTCCCGGCATGTTTCTCATCGTCTTTCTTCTTCCTTATCACAGTTCGTTGTGGATATCTCTCTTCGTCGCATTTGCTCTGATGTCAATAAGTTCAACGGAATCGTCACAGTTCAGTTCTGCCTGTCCTTATTAGCCTGGATTTGTTTATTCATTTTTAGGCAAGGTCACTTGTCCTTTCTTATACTGCTCAGAGGACCTTTGATCAGTTATCTTATTGCCTTAGTACCATGTGCGCCCAGCTTGTCCGCTCTGGTTCCTGACAAATGTACTTTTAATCAGTTATCTTAATGCCTTAGTAACATGTGCGCCCAGCTGGTCCGCTCTGGTTCCTGACACATGTACTTTTATGATTGCACTGAGGAGCCGCGAGTCTTGAATTGTCCGACTTGCACAATTCTCACGCTTCTCTCCTCGACACCTCTAGTTCCTTCTCCGTCCATGAGCTGAACCAGGGATTGACATAAACATAAAAAAAGAACTGCGGATCACTTTGTCTTTTGAGGCCGCAAGTTGTATCGCCTCTCTCCTGGAATCGTGTGATCTGTGAACAGTGCCGGTGCACTTCCAGATTCAGGCTCAAAGTCAGCCTGTGGCGCTACTGCAGGTGCTGGTGTGCGCCGCGCCAATGATACAGATCCGTTCTTTGGCGTGTTGGCAAGTGCTGGTGGCCTCCAAAGGGGTATACGATTTGCTTCTGCTGGTATTTGCAAGGCAGATTTCGTGTGGGTCAGCAGTGATGTCGATTCTGCTTGGCAAAGTTGGGGCACTCTTTGCCATTCCCCCTCTTTGGCAATCGTCTCAGGCTTTGTTTCGAGTTTCACTTCTCGTTTTAGCAGATTTGGTGGCGGTTTACTGGCAACAGTTTCTTCCGTTTCTGCGACCGCTGTCTCTTTCCGGTCATCGGTGTCAGGCAAGTCTTTCAGTGAAGTTGGAATCTTCTTGGCATGGGTGGCATGGATCCACGACTTCCTTCCATTCACCCTTATTGCCATCTGCGTCGCCAAGAGTACTAGATAAGGCCTACGCCACCTGGATGCTAATGATGACTTTCTTTCAAAAATGTTTAGCAGCACCCAGTCGCCTGGCTCCAGCGCGTGCCCTGGACCGGTGTATCTCACTGATAATGCCTCCTGCACCTGCTGATGAATCAAACACAATTTCTGCATTAAAAGGCCACAACTAAGCACAGGATGTTCTACCTCACTAAGTCGTTTTGGCTGTGGTGCGCACCATACATTTGCCAGCCTCCCCATCACGATCTCATACGGGGAGAGCCCAGTTTTAGCCTGTACAGACATACGCATGCATAATAGTGCTATTGGTAATGCATCCACCCAACTCAACTTGCTTCCCGCACAAATCTTGCTAATCTTTGATTTAAGAATCTCGTTGTGCCTCTCCACAAGACCGGCAGAACTCGGATGCCTTAAACTATGGAATCTCTTATCAATCTGAAGACCAGAACATATCTGTAATACCACTGCGCCCACAAAATGTGGTCCATTATCGGACCATAGGACACTGGGCAAGCCAAATCTGGAAAAGTACTCCTTAAGCATTACTTTTGCCATGCTCATTGCTGTGCAGTCCTTCAAAGGATATGCCTCTACCCACTTACTGAATGCACAGATCACCACCAAGACGTATTTTAAGTTTTGGCATCTCTCCATCTCTATGAAATCAAAATGGATCACCTCAAATGGCATAGAGGGCGGGCCAAAACTGCCTGTTGGAGTCACTGTTCCCTTTCCTACATTGTGTTGCAAACACGTGATACAGTTCTGCACCAACCTCTCTGCATTCTTTTTTATGTTTACATTCTGCCATACTGTAGAAAGGTGCTGTATTATCTTCTTTGCACAGATGTGCGTAGGGCTGTGGGCCATTGTGACCATTGCAGTCACATACGAATTTGGCAACATCCAGTTTCTAGTTCTCTTATCCACCCAACAACCCTCCAGATCCAACTCAGCAGATCCCTCTGCCCACCCCTGTATTTCATCGGCCGTAGCTTCGGCCTGCATTTCTTTGACAGTGGCAACTCCATTTTCTATTATACAGGGTACTTCCTCAGTCTGAACTGTCATCATTTTGGTATCTAAATCAGTGGCAGTTTGTTTCGAAATTCTGTCTGCAAACGCGTTTCCCTCTCCTACTTTGCATGTTACTTTTTTGTGTGCCTCGCATTTCACTATTGCTTGGCGCTTTGGAAGCGTGAGTGCAGACAGTAATCGTACAATCAAAGGGCCATGTTGAATTCTGGCGCCATGTGATGTCAAAAACCCTCTCTCAGCCCAGAGTCGACCAAAGTTATGAACCACTCCAAAAGCATACTGACTATCAGTATATATATTCACATTCAAGTTTTCAGAAATCTCGCAGGCTCTGGTTAATGCTATTATCTCTGCGGCTTGTGCCGAATTGTAGGGAATTCTTTTGCTTTCTACAACACTCTCTAGGATAGTGATAGCATATGTGGCAGTTGTCGTGCCATCTGGTAATTTAAAACATGAGCCGTCACAAAATATCTCTCCATCTGGCTCTTTCTGTGGGATATCACTTAAATCAACTCTCCCCTTGGTTTCTTCCTCAGTGACCATTAAGCAATCGTGGGGGGGTGATTCATCCTTCCCAATTTCTTTTATGGTTGGTGGCATTAATTCTGCAGGATTCAAAGCGCTACACCTCATAATTTGGATATAGGGCGCGAACAAGATAATCTCATATCTTGTCAATCTAGCAGAGGTGAGGTGTTGCGTTTGTGTCCTATTTAATAGAACGTCTATGGCATGTGGCACCATCAAAATTAAAGTGTGCCCCAATACCATCCATTCCGTCTGTTTCACTGACGCAGCAGCCGCCGCGACAGATCGCAAACATCATGGTAGTGCGCCAACTAATTTGTCAATATTTTAACTTGAATCAACAAATACAAGTCATATAAACACAGACAAAGCCAGTTATAAGAAAAACTTCGAACAATTCATCTGTCGATTGTCATGACATAAAGACTGAACACATACACAGTCCAACCGAAAACACTGAAACGACTCATCCACAGCCTCCGGGCCTGTACCACATCCAAAGATCCGGCAGACACATTTGCATAGACAGTATGGTAAGAGGAGACCACAACCCCTGCTCCAACACCCAAGGAGGAGAATAGAAACTCAACCCACTATACTTAGTTCAATAGAATTACAACCCCATACAGAGTTCATTAGAATAGAACACAGAGCGTGCAGCAAAATAGACTTAATTTCTGGCAGGCGTAGGCCCCTTCTCCGTATACAGGACAGAGCCACTAATGTAGCTGTTCTTTAGGGCTGCACTGAACTAACGGGACTCACAAACCTGGCTGTTTCTCACCATGCAGGACTCTCGAAATCGAGGCATTCAGCCACACTGTGATGATTAGCTGCAAAAACATATAACCTACTAACAAACACTCACATTTTCTGCATACTTAACTCACTCACAAAACTAACACAACCACCTCTCGCACCGCAAGCCGCACTCACTTCACCACACCCCAACAACACATAAACCGCACCAAAAGCACACGAGGACTGACATCGCTCCGATACTCGCACCAAAGCTCAGTGCACGGTGTACACTGAGATGAAGCTGCCAACAGAACACCACTCCTCTCACTATACTACTCCCTCTTCACCGTACTAACCCATCCCACCTTCTCCCTTGCAGATCCGCCAGAGCGCCTGGGTACCAATTCTGTTGGTGATGTTGTGCGGTACAAATACCTTCAACATTTAACATTTAACATGAATATCTGAACATACATAGCATTTTGATCTAACATCTCTATAAAAGGCTTATCTAACATAAGATGTAATACTTTAATTAAGTGAACAAGTGCAATAATTATAGATTTTTTGTGTGCCCGCAAGTAAAATGCACGACAGTGTTCCTGATTGGTTCGTGAGGTGCCCAGATGCATATTGATATAGCTACTGATGCCTACTTTGCGTGGTTTCAGGACATACAAGTATAAGGTGCTTCCATGTTTCTTTTTTGTCCTTGCAAAGCTGACAAATCTGTCGTTGGGCATAATCCCTCTGCGATGCACCATAACATCCAGTGTACACAAAATGTTTAGCCGTAATCTATTTTATGATCGGGAGACATGTGTAAGTAACCAGGCAGGGTGTTTATTCTGTGAATGGTCTGTCTGTAATGATCATATATTTTATATTTCTCAATTGTTTTTTCTGATGACACCCATCCCATAATTGTACATTCAATTTCACCCTATTGGGATTGGAAGTTAATCTCAATTGGATCCTATATTTTCTAGTGATGCTAAACATTTGTATACACTCTGTCAAGATGAAAGATTGTCATTTAAGCAGAACTTGTTCAGATCTTCATATAAGGATATTTTTAGGTGGATTTAATATTTTAATGAATAACATCAGTATTCTACATAAAACAATGGAGTCTAAAGATTGAATGCTGAGTTTGATTCTGATAAAGGAGATTGGTAGACAATGGGGGATACGTAGAGATCATTTCCATAAATAGCCTTCCAGATTGTCTAAGAGGGGCTGAACTGGAAGATTTAAAATAACTAGAACATAGAGCAAGATTGAGATAATTTTCTCCCTTATAGAATTTTATCAAAGGACTTATTATAAATGCGTGGGATCTGATGTTTATCTTACGCATCTGGGAAGCCAGATTTTATTTATGTATTTATTTATTGAGCATTTGTTAGGTGCCTATACAACAGAATTGTGTTTCAAGGCACCACAAGCCTAATTGGGAAGGGAACAAGGGAAACAATAACCATGGCAAAAAAGCAAGTATGCATTTGTGGTCCTACTAGGCCTTGTGCAAATTGAACGTGCAAGTGCAAAGAATAGAAGTGCAAGAGATAGGGATGGGTGGGGTGGTGAGGAAAGGAGAGTGTAGGTGATGCCCGGGAGTGAAGTGCCAAGGGGGAGCCAGTGAAGAGGCCTCAGGCTAAGTGCTAGGGCAGACGATTCCCAAGGGTGGGATGCATAGCCATCAAGTAGGGACCCGCAGGGGGCAGTGTAATTGTGTCAACTGGGTAGAGGGCCTGGAGCTTGTGAGATTCATGAGGACAAGGCCACCGGTCTCCGTGGCATTGGGGTAGTTAGCAAAGCAGGGAAAGAGGTAGAGAAGAGCAGAGTTTTGAGAAGTTCTGTAACTTAAGGAGGTCCGGCTCAAGTCTAAGAGGGGCGGGAGGCTGTTCCAAAGGGAGGCACCAGCCAAAGAGAGAGACCTGTCCCACCCTATCTGCTTGGAGAAGCATTTGACAGTCAAAATGTTGGAGTTAGAGGAGTGGAGGGCTGTAGCTGGGAGGTATTTACGGAGGGAAAGTTAGAGATAGCGTGGTCCCAGGCTCCAGAAAGCCTTGTGGATGATGCAGAGGGTCTTGAATCTGATCCTTGCAGCCACCAGGAGCAAGTGGAGAGATTTTAGGGCTGGAGAGATGCAGTCCCTGGGCTTGAGGCCAAGGATAAGTCTTGCAGCCCTATTCTGGATTAGCTGAAGGGGACATAGGGAGGAGAGGGGGAGGTTGGGGAAGAGGCTGTTGCAGTCGTCCGGCCAAGGGAGGACCAGAGTTCTGGAGACATTGAGCTTCTGGGGGAAGGTGAGGAAAGGGATAATGCTTCTGAGGAGGTGGAGCTGGAAGTGGGCCTTCTTGGCAAGGTCCAGGATATGAGGGATCAAGGAGAGAGCAGAGTCGAAGATGACCCCAAGGTTTTTGCCTCACAGGATTGTGAGGGTAGATAAACGGCAAGAGGGAGGGAGGAAAGCAAGGCACAGGTTTCCCAATGAGGAGGATCTCCATCTAACTGGCATTAAGACAGAGATAATTTACTGCACACCATGCCTGGATGGCAGCCAATCAGTTGTGTAAAAGAGAGGTAGTGGAGGGAAGTTTGAAGGAAAGCTGTGTGTCATCAGCATAGCACTGGAAATGTGAAGAGCCACAGCGATAGGATGGAGGAAAAAGGGCCCAGTTGCAACTGGAAAGGGAGATTGGTGAGGAAAGGGGTCAGCCATTCCAGTGCCCAGTCCATAATGCCGAGGATGTCACAGAGTCATTTTATGAGGACAGAATGGTTGACTGTGCCAAAGGCAGAAGAGAGATCAAGGAGAATGAGAACAGCAGGAGAGTTAGAGTCAAGATTTGCAAGCATGTGTTCACAGGTGTTCAGGAGAGTCGTTTCCGGGCCTCTGGATGCCCAGAATCCAGATTGATGGTCCTGGAGGCAACAACCAATTTCAGTGGGGAGGGTCAGTTGGGGGAGGATCAGCTTCTCCAAGGGCTCAGCCAGGAAGGGGGTAGTGGAGATAGGGTGATAGTTGGCCGGGCATGAAATAGCTTGCTGGGCAGTCTTTCCAAAATTAACTTGAGCTTCCTTTTGGAATAAAGGTGGAAGCCCAAAAAACAACAGGGTCAGATATGTATGTGGCTGTGTTATTTAGATGCAATTTGTACTTGCAGGGCTTCTTATCCTTCTTACAGATTATTATAGAGGATTTAGTGGCATTCATTTTTAGACCATTATAATTAATACAAAATTCTAATTCTGTCATAGAGCATTTTAGGCCAATTGGACTGGAATCAAAAATCATTGTCTGCAAAAGCTAGAGCTCTTATTGTCAATTTTCAAAGGGAAGGATTGAGGATTGAGTGCTCTCCAAGGAGTTAAACATGTTGGGTAGATATACATTGAAAAGGCACAGCCCTAACTCACATCCCTGCCTAAATCCTGGTGATGTGTGATACATTTTTATTTGCTGTTAAAGTTTTCCTTATAGAACGAGAACCAAGTATCTTCTGAGATGGGTTACAAATGAGCTTATGATTGAGTATGGCTCAGGCTGTTGATCAATGAACAAAGGTTTTAGGATGGTTTTTAATCAAGGTATGGATCATATTAGAACCATCCTTGTAAATGAATTCCATCCTGTAAAGTTTCATCCAGTTTTTGTATTGTAAGTTCAATTTGCATTTCCTTTTACTGAACTCTACGTGTATTTACTGGAAATAGTCTCCAGATACGATACCTCGTTCAGTATCGTGAGTTCCATATTTGACGTTCACCATCACGGATCGACTCAGAGCACCTGAGGGCACGTCTACCCGCAACAGAGCCAGTCACAGCATCAGCCTAATATATGAACAAGAACTGTCTGGCAATGACGAAGCAAGGCATCTGTCTATGAATCTGTTCTCAACCATCCAACAGGATACACGCGTCGCTGGGATGAAATGGAATGAGGAGTATCTCATGGCATCTTTTCAGGAACCACTGTTTAAAATCAAGGTGGCAGCTTTTAAACTGCATGTGCATGAGAATGGTGAAAACAGACGATGTGGTCATTCACAAGTGGACATGCTAACCATGTTTAAGGAAGAACAGAAGAGACTTTTCATAGCCCAACTGGAACAATGATAGAGAGCCCAAGGTCACGGATCAAAGGCTCAATGCAGGGCACCACTACTGCAAAGAATTTCCCTCTCTAAACCCCTTATACTCGTTCATGTAGCAATGTAAGAGGTGGTGGGACAGACTCCTCCCCCGATCTCACTTGCTATATGCATTAGGATCCCTCTGAGAATTCAGTGGTACCACTGCAGATCAGATGGTTGATTATTATTTTCTTCAAACATGTCAAATGGATAGTGATTAAAATCTGCTGCAATCATAGCTTGGCAAGCAGTATGTTTATTTAGCTATCAAAAGCCCTAACTGCCCCATGGTAAGAGTACCATTTACATGGAGTTTTAGCATAATTTGGGTTATTGGCTCAGGCCTCAGGAGATGTCTCAATATAACAAATGTAAATGAGCATCCTTTAGCAAGCATCTTACAGCTGAAGAATGCTGCGTGAGGAAACACCAGGAGCTTTGCTTGGAAGACCACACAACATATTCTTCAGAATGAAGATTAGTGTGTAAGCTGGCTACAGCAGTTAGAGTAGTTCTTGGGTGGATGGCCCCTGGGAGAGTATCAACTAAGTCTTAAAGTCACTGTTCTTTTCACAGAGAAGAAATGTTCCCACATATCAGTCTTTGTCCTCCCAAGTGCATTCCAGCACCAAAATGCTAGGCAATTCTCCTCTGGACAAGATTACCACAGCAACCCCATACACGTGTTTCATCCTAGTTGGGCATAATCAGTGAGGTGAATCTGTGCCTCTCTAAGAGCAGTGAGCAAGGGGTCCACGTCTGGATTCCCCTAGTAACTTAGGGTGAGACCTAAAGTTACTTTCTATGCAAAACAGAGGGGCGGTCTGGGAAACTCTCTACCAGCACGAACACAGCCCATTGACTTGCTCTTGGGTGGATTGCCCCTGGGACAGTCTCGATCAAGTATTTAGCACACTGTTCTTTTCACAGAGAAGAGGGGGCTACTGATACCTAGAAAGGAGTGAGTGCCCTGGTGAACGCTTGGATGTCATTCCCTATCCTCATATACTTAACTCAAATTGCTCTCTAAACTGTAATAAAAACTGCCATATGATCATAAATATGTGTTCTAGGAGTCTGTTTATCTGTGTGCCTGTAGTAAAAGGGGGTTAACAAGAGAGAGAGAGAGAGAGAGAGAGTAATAGGAGGAAAAAGTGGATGGATGCTCACAACATGTTCTAGAGAAAATGGGGAAAAGATCAGCATCTGGGCAAAGGTGAGCTTTGCAAAGCTGTATTTTTGTTTTCTAGCCTTCTTTCACTGATCTGCCCAGCTGAACTCACCTTAACCTGGCCCAAGTCAGTGAGGTTATTTCATGAGGGACAACAAGAGCCGAATCGGATGTTGAGGTGGGTGATGTTCTCGAGAAGGAACAACTTGAGCCCCAGGTTTGTGTGAGCTCACCTGAAGCCTCTCTGAGTGCCATCTTATGTGGGACAAAGATGCAGAGAGTCAGACAAGATGGTCAGCTATACTCTGTCAAGTCAAGGTTTCAGAAACAGCTGCAAGTTTGGTGTGGTAGACCCACGAAGATGGTTCACACTCGAGAAAGATCCCAAAGAAGTACACATTTTTTTTAGATTTTAGAATGCAATCTTCAGGGCACACAACGGTGAATGCTCATTCGAGTCATGTAGGCAAGGAGGGCCCAATTAGACGCACAAGATAGGTGGTGTCCCCCTCCAGGAGGGCCTAGAGCTCATTATTTGAACAAGCTCCCCTTTAAGCCTATCTGAGAACCGTGTTAAATTACCCTAGGGTGGGCAGAGAAAGTCTGACTAGAGGCTCAGGGATTCTTGGTCAATTCTGGGGCTGAGGAAGTAGGTGCAGGATGGTGCAGTAGATCCCAACACATTTTTCACTAGTGAGAAAGATTCCCAATGAAGGCCAGAGATGCTTTCAGCCTGCAGTCTTCAAGGCAAGCAAAGGGGACCCTTGGCCCAGTCAAATGTGTTCAGGAATGCCCAAAAGAATGGCAAGTCAGGTTATTTGGCAATTAGGCAAGGCTGGAGCTCTGGATGTAGACAAGCTCACCTCAAACCTCACTGCGTGCCCTCTTAAGTAGCCCAAAGATACACAGAGTAAGCATGCAAAGAGGGTCAGCAACCCTCTGCTAAGACGCAGACAGATGGTTTGCATATGAGAAAGACCCAAATGAAGGAAAAAAGAAGGCTGCAGGTGTGTTTAGCCTGCAACTGTCTGGGCAAGCAAGGTTGGACCCCAGGTCTGTCACATAGTGCAACAAGTGCCCAGCCAAACGGCAAATGGCAAAGCAAGTGGTATTCCAAGGATGTGCGTCTGGTCCTCTGTATGCTAGACATTCCCACTTCAAATCTTTGTGAGCCTCATTTAAAGTGGCCCGAAGATACACAGAGCAATCCTGCACACAGAGTCAGCAACCCTCTGTGAAGTCTGCACCTGCGAAAAGGCCCCAGTGAGAGTAATGTGAGTTTGTTTCCTTGTCATCATCTGGACAATAATGTTCTTATAGCTTAGAAACTTATAGAGGCCCATTTGCCATTTGCATTGGACATTTAACCTCCTTTGGGAGTGGAAGTTTATCATGAACCTGAAGATGTTGGATTGGTCATAATACTTGATTACCTAGGGTTTGGTGTGAATTCTGAGGACTCTTCCCTTTATCTTGCATGGTCATAAATGTGCATGATCAAATGGAAATTGCAGGGGAGCCTTGCCTCTCCAGTGATCTCACTCAGGAAATTTGTCCAGCACCTCCTACCGACATGGCTCTTCACCAACTGAAAAGCAAAAATCTGCAGAAGACCCTCAGCTATGCATACTGTGCTTCCCTATATCTCGTAGCCAAAGACAATTGGTAGATTTGGCTTGTAGACGGCTGGCATGGCAGTACCATTTTTGGTTCTTCACCAGATTTATTAAATTAATCAAATGGCATCCTTCTAGGTTTCTGGATCCAGGTGTGGTTAATATCGACTGGCAGTAGATGGTCTCACTTGGAGAACTTAGTACACATCAACTATTTAGATATTCGTATAGGTTAATTTGCCATATGATGCATTGATAACAATTGTATTTGTTTCTTATCACAAGCCAAGTGATCACATGATGGCTTGAGACACGTGTTAGTCTTAATGAAAAGATTTGTATTCAGTCTAAAATGCAGAGGTTGGAGTAAGGGTAATCAAGGATGGATAGAGTGTGGATAGAGTGTGAGGTCAAGGAGAGCAAACTGATTGAGAGAAACATTTGAAAGGATCAAATCTGGTGTTAAGTCTAAATGTGTTGATCCATCCATGGTTGTGGTCAGGGCATGCATTCCTCAAAAGTATTAGGTACAGTCATTTATAGTTATAGTGTTCTTATAACCTGAGAACTCTCGCTTTCTCTCGCTAGTTGCTAGTGAATGTTGGCCCTCTGGTGCTGTGGTAATTTGGCTCTCAGATCACAGTTGATATCTATAATGTCTTTCTGTACTTTGGGCATTTTAGAGACGCTATGAAGGAATTGTTGGATACGAGTTGAGGTCTCAGTGATGCATCCTCCAGCTGTCCCAGATGTATTTTCTTAAGTTGAATGAAAGAAAGCTGGGGAATGCCCATTGGGGAAATGGGAGATGTATTATTTGGTGGTGATGTGTTGACATTCTGCTGGGCTGTACTCTTCTGAGATTGGTATTACAATGCCCTGCAGTTAAAAAGAGAGATGACAGCTGTCACTTTTTCGATGGGTTCCCCTGATAGCTGGTTCACTCCTGTGTTAGAAGTTATGAGCCTTGAATAGATGAGTAACTTGGGAGGGAAAGTGTTAGTCAAAGTTTTTGTAGTGTTCCATTGTCCTGAGGTTTTGGGACAGCCCAGAAAATAAAAGTGTTAACTCCACACCTCACATCCCCAAAAGGAAATTTTAAAAAAATGTCCTGCATGAGATTCTCCCCTGTAAATGAGGTCGTTTTTAGATTGTGACTGGCACCAATCGTGTTCTGTTATTCTAAGCGTCTTATGTCTTGATGGAAAATTAGCTTGTCAAAAGTTAAATGTTCAATGTTTGAATGTGTGGCATAAGAAACGTGCCACGTGATATGATATGATATTTTATTTATATTGCGCTCGTACACAGGTGTTTCAGAGAGCGACCAGGCAAAGGGAGGTGAACAGGGGAGAAACACAAACAAACACAATGATCTTACTAAGCACATTGACATTGAGAAACCTCAAAGTCTCTCTTTTTGCCTTCTCAGGTGTGTGTGTTGATGTTCAGGAAAGCGGCTGTTTATTTGTGAAGTGAAACAATTAAACATGGGAGTGTAGAGAGATGAGCCTGTGCAGGCTACTTATGTAAGCGATGCAGGGAGTGTCTGGCATGAAAGTGTTTAGTTAGTATACTAATGCCCCATCCAAGAGGAGTATTCTAAGAGCAATATTGTTACTGGATCACCAGCCTACATCTGAGCTACCTCATGAGTTATGGATCACTGAGGTGTCTTTTGAGACCACATGCATGTTTCTGTTTCGATGTTTGAAGTCCTGTGGATTGATGATCTATGACCTCCACTGCCACCTTTGTTTTCCACCCTCTGTTGCCTCTGTTGGCTTTATCCCTCCTACTTCTCCTGGTTTTCCCCTACCCCCTGCTTTGCCTTTCCTGTCACTCCCCCAACACATTCCTTTCCCTTCTCCTTCCTTCATCCTCCATTCTCATGGAATTTCCCTCCTTCAATGCCTTCCTTCCCTGTTCATCTGTCCGATCTGTGTCCTCCTCCAATGACTCGCTTTCCCTTCTGTTTCCTCATCCCTTCTTTCTACCCATCTCTGTACACCTGCGCACTGCCAAACCACCTCCAAACTCCATCATCCCATGCTAGTCCCAGCTCCCTTTTGTATCTGGGCTCAGTCTTTGATTGAGACAATTAGTGTTTCAGTTGGAACACCTGTGAAAGGTTATTGGTTTTAGCTTTGGTCATCCTGTCATCCACACGTTGCTGTGGATGTCTGGATAATATGTGTTCTACATACAGCTCCATCGTCTGAGTCTATAGCATGTGTTTATACCATCTCGGGAGCATAGCTCCGGGGCAAAGTGCTCACCTTTGGAAGCAAGACGACACAGAGCAACACAGGTTTGATCCCCAGGACCGCGCTTAGAAACCTCTGGGTATTAAGCGCATTATAAATAATCTATCATATCATATCATCTTTTAATCACACAGCCCTGTCATGGTGGCCGCCTGAATCTTCCAAATCTCCTTCAGATGGCTCTTCTTGCCCTGCTACTCACGAGGTGCACTTTCCCGTCTGCCTTACTTGTGGCTGTGCATATCTGCTAAATTCATGCTCACGCCTGCAATCCAAATCATGGTCATCATGTGCTGATATCTTTTTCTCCCTCTGTGTGAGCAGGACTCGCAATCTGTGATCTCGGGATTACACTTTGTTCACCTAAAGTCCTGTTATGAGCGTTATCCCTTAAGCTAAAAGTGTTCGGCATACAAGGGTTGGGGATTGGAAAAAGGCCCTGGGGGATCCACCATACATCTCGTCTTGGGTTGGAATCACAGAACAAGTTGCCTCCTTCTGCCCTCAGTCTTCCTGTGCACAGGTTCCAGGCTGGACTCATATCAGGATAGGCATTTTCCCCAATGTTTGATACCGCAACTCTCTGCGGTGAGCAAGTCCAAAGCCAGCAAGATCTAGCTAAAGAATTTTAGAAATGTTGTATTCACTATCGGATAACGTTCAGAGCCAGATGCTTTCCAGGAGGCCACAACATTCTTGCAGACTGCTTCTCTTGCCATGTGTTATGTCCAAGAGACTGGCAACTTTCCCCCTTGTTATTTCAACGTCCTTAGGACCTATTGGGCCCTTTTCAGAAAGATCATTTGGTTCTCCTATTAACTCCCACTTTCCCTGATTTTTCATTTGGAGGTCTGAACCAGATGCAGAAGCCACAGATGCTGATCCAACCCTTTCCCAGCCTTATCCTTTACCGCCAAGATATACGCTCCCATAAAAGCTGTTCTTCATATGCTCGGCCAATGACCAGCTGCTAGATGACTGCAACAGGCATTGACTTTTTAGATGTAATGAGGGAACATGGAGCTATCACAGAGGTGGCTGGGGTTCATGCCAAGTTCTGTGTGGCTTGTGACTGTGCTCTGTGTGACTCTGACACCTTAGAAATTATTGTTGTCATGAGTTGCCCTGGTTTACTGAGTGTTTCAGCGTTCCAACTGTATTCTTGCAACACCTGAATTTCATCTCTGGAATAGTCCTCAAACTGACAGGCATGAGCACCTGATACAATATTAGTGAAACGGCTGGCAAGGCTCCTGGATCACTACTGTTGCTTGGTGAAGAGATGAGGGCTATTAGAGAGGACGAGTAGAAGGTGTTATTGGACATGTTAAAAAAGCAGGCTCTGTTAAAGGCCGGATGATCAATCTTACTCTGTGTCCCAAAAGTAGCTACCTCCCATTTCCACCTGGTAAACATTACATTTGAAAAAACATCTACGGACCCCATGCCCGCAAGAAGGCAACTGATGCAGTTGTGGCAGAAGATGGGGGATCTGAGGTTGGTGAGCTGATACAGGTATCTGTTATGGAAGAGGAGCTGGTGGGGAAGTTGAACCAAGTTTGCTAGGTATGGTCTTTGGCATAGGGAGCCAGTTTTCCCAGAGTTTTGCCTGTAACCGTTCACCCTTCTTTCAATCCTTCAAATCCCTCTTTTATTTCTTCTGCTCTCTTAGTCCATGTGAGCAAAGTCTTGTCAACGGTTTATAGTCATAATGTCGACAACAAAAATGTCGACAGTCAAAATGTCGAAAAAAAATGTCGAAAAAAAAAATGTCGACTTTTTTTTCAATGCATTTTTTTTTTTAAATGGGGGGGTTCCCCCCCAACCCCCCTTTTTTATTTTTTTTTTTCATTTTTCCCTTTTTTTTAACTCCCGAACCCCTAAAATAAATATATAATTAAAAAAAACGAAAGTCGACATTTTTTTTTTCGACATTTTTTTGTCGACATTTTTGTCTGTCGACATTTTTTTTTCGATATTATGACTGTCCACCCTTGTCAACAACATGGGCTTGGGAAGCAGGGTGACCAGCTTGTAAGGACATTGTCTCAAATACACCCTTTGGTGTGGAGCCCAGTAGACATGTATCCCCTAACATTTGCTACTATGAAGCTCCTACATTCTCCAGTCAGTGCCCTATAGGCTTTCCTGGGTTCAGGTTGGTGCCAAAGGGATGTTAAGACCCCAAAACAAGAGGACTAGAACAGTTAAATGGGGAAGAGACAAGAGTTTGGAATGGCTGCCCTTAATTATTGGGGGACGCCCCATCAACTATTTCATACACAGGATGTCAGTGGTCTCAGCTCTACCCAGTGTTCTCCATCCTAACTACATTCCATCAGTGTCTGAGGCCCTGGCAATTTATTTCTGGTGCCTACGGTGTGAGGTCAACAAATTATCTTAATTTGACCACAGCATTTAACAGCAAGAGGTTGGTAGTTATTTCATGTAAAGTCACAATGTAACCACGAAGCATAGGGACTCAGATTGGAAGGCTTATTTGAGCCAAGCATACATAATAGCTCTACAGAACATGTAGGGCCCGATTCATGTAATACTTTGTGGGGCAAATAGGGACTTTGCGGGCCATTCTGTGTGCAAAACCCATATTTGGAATCGACTTTGCTGGAGTTTTCCGAACCTTGCATGGACTCAGCGCTGGTCCGGCATTTCACTACGTGGAGTCGAGCGCATTGCACGACACTCTGCAAAGCGTGGGTGGGGCCTGTGCAGGGACAGAAATAGGGGGCAGAATATGCATTTTCCCCATTTTCCATGCAGAATGAGGAATAATGTGAGCATGTTGAGGGACGGGACATGCGTAGCAATGGCACGCTCAAACCACTGCATACCCAAACTACTTAATGGATTCCAACACGCAACCTTACTTTGGGAAAAATCACACACAAACCCTGTGAACCAACCGCCACATGATAGCAGACGTAAAGTCCAACGCACAAGGAATCCAATGCATATAAAGCATGCAATGCACACCATACTAATGTTGCACAGCCACAATGAATGTTGCAATAGTGGGAGCCATCGTCCCTGGACACAGAAGGTGCATGAGGAGGCCCAGGCCCTGGATTTTCTTTCGCTACATGCACCACTCTGTTTGGAATGTCTGATGACCTGGTGTATTCCAGGTACGGGTTCCCACCCCATATCATCCTAGAACTTGTCAGGGAATGTCAGCAAGACCTAGCATCACACACCATCTGCTCCCAGGCCCATACCCTCCATGAAAATGTGCTGACATCACTACATTTCATTGCCAATGGCTCCTTCCAGTGTACCACTGCCATAGTAGGCGGGATATCACTGGCCACACAACCATACAATCCCGCTGTCTCCACCAGGACTTGGCCTGCATTACATCATGTGCATGTCTGTGTAGGCACATCTATATGCTGAGACCACTGGAGGAAAGACAAAGAGTGTGCCAGGATTTCTATGCGGTTGCATAATATCTACATGTAATTGGATCCATAGATTGTACACATGTTGCGCTACAGCCCCCTCGAATGACATAGCACATATACTGCAATTGCAAGCACTGGCATTCCATCATTGTGCAGGTTGTCTGTGATGCAAATGGCGTGATCATGCAAGTAAATGCCAATTTCCCTGGCAGCACGTGTGACAGCTACATTTACCGCCAGTCAACATTCTACCCTGTTCTAGCATCAGGAAAATATGGCAACACCTGGCTTGTTGGTAAGTATTAACTGACACGCACATGCATGCATGCACGTCACACACTGAACAACAGACCATGACAATAGGTGCCAATAACCATGTAAAAATGTTCAGGGGACAGTGCCTACCTGCTATCACTGTTCATGATGACGCCATACAGGAATCCTGCCACACCAGCGCAGGTAAGATACAATGCTGCACATGTGGCCACAAGGGGTAAAGTGGAACGCACATTGGGGGCGCTGAAGTCATGTTTCTTCTGCCTAGACCACACTGGTGGGGTGGTATTATATGCCCCACCAGTAGTCTGTGAAATAATGTTCCCAGCATGTGTACTGCAAAATGTAGCCACACAGTGTGGGGTACCAGTCGATAGGCAGGTCGGACATCACCCTCAGACACAGGCACCACCCTTGCCCTTGGTAGAACAAAGGGCCCAGGGAGAGGCTGCACGCAACCAGCTGGTGCAATCATACTTTACCTGAAAACCTGTCCCTGTAGAGCACACAGTGAGGCCACAGCCCTGGTGCCATTCAATGATGAATTGGGCCATATCCTCTGTGCCCATAACAATAACCTGAGAATGTGTGTATTGCGAGAGGCAAACTATGTGTGTCCACTCGACATAACATAACATGCACCAAACACCAACACAGTCAAATGGAGACAACAGAATCCATTTTGTTGTCGGGAAGCACGTTCAGATCCCAGCCCCACCAAAATGAATCACATTGTGGAATGAACACTAGCATGTGGGGAATGCACAGGTGTGGGCATAGGAGGAGAGGGAATCATGTTGGTAGAGGTGACTTGTGGGAGACACGTGTATTGCAGAAGCACATAAATATTTAGGTGGATAGAACCACTTGCTATGCCGAAGTGTCAAGTACAATGCATTGCCTCTGGATGATATACAGAGCATTAACCAACACTGTATCTGACAGTAGGCCTCAATCCTCGCAGGCTGTGTGTGAAACACAGCACTATGAGGCCTCTTCTCTTGCTTGACTATCACATCACAACCCCCAGGCAAGTCTGTGAACACGCACATACACACACATACAAATACACCAAGTTACAACTTTGTAAAATTAGACAAGAATGGTGCAGTCAAATGGGAGTAGGGCTGTTGCTGACTGTGAAGGTCATACCCATGGGAGCCAGGCCAGAGATCCAGAGCAGCCAAAACATGAGATGAGATTTAGTACACCAGTGACCCCCAGTTTAATGGTCATCCCATTTGAATCACCAGCCACCCAGGGATAAAGATCATAAATCCATCATGAATCAGATAGATCATTGGGGCAAGCAGGAACCCCAGTCCTCCCCCATGGGAGGAGTACCAAGAAAAGGGGGCAGCAGAGAACAACAAGGCCCATCATGTGTGCCAAGGAGAGCAAATGGCAATTCCAACGTCAATAAGATTGCAGTGGAGAGGCCTAATGGGCGCGTCTGTGTGGCTAGGATGAAAAAACAGTCTCCTTGTTTGCAAGGACCCGGCTGACCCCGATGAAAGACCAAAGAAATATCGAGGCTTAGTACCATGAAATACGCCAATCACTGGTCTAAAGATACAAGTATCTTTATTTCTGCACTGATTCAAAGCAAAATCAGATAGCTATCTGGCTCCCAACACCTCAAAGTGTGTACCAGCAGACACTGTGAGGGGTGAGAGAGCTGGACATCCAAATACAGGCTTTTTTATACACCAGTCCGGTCATTGTTCGGCCCCTCTCCAAACTAATAATTTACATACTAGGGTTTGTGCCCAGTTCATATGACAAATATGACAATATTATTTAACACATTTAACATGTTTGCTTGTCCATGAAAATACAATGGTGATGTTGGTTCCCCAGCTCACAGTAAGCCTAGTTTCAAGAACGAACACAATGCGTTTTAGTCAAAGCACACAGTTTGAGTTTGTTCTACATTGTTTCATTGTTTAAATGAGGATGAGGCTGTGGCCGCAGACAACACTTATATTGCAGTTCATACTAGTCACAAGGTTTCTTTGCACAGAAGAAACATTCTGCTTTCAGCTGCTTTTTTGTTGACATAGCTCAAAGTTCATTCAGCTTAGTTGTAGTCGAAAACACAGTCCACCATTTTAGGACACAAAGCAAGAGTTAAAATCTAAATGGTGGATGGTTCTAAGATGGTGGCGAAGTCGATTTGAATCGGAACATTTCACCCGCGGTTTTCTGTACAATGCGAATGGGCTTAGGCCAATATTGCCATGTGCACATCATGTCGTTAGAACCTAAGCTCGGGTGCAGTAATTGAAAGCCTGAACAATAATTTCACAGTGACCCAAAGTGAAGAGGCCATCAACCATATGTTAATAAGCTGGAGGATAAGATGAAATGGCCAATGGGATACTGGAAAATATGTGAATATGAGCATGTAAATAGGCGGTAGACAATGAGTGCAGTGAATGAACACTGTACATGAAATGCATCATGCATGATGACTTATATGCTCATAACGTGCTGCTTGCTAAGAATAAGAGAGAGAGAGCTCTGTGGCAGTGAACTAATAATACGAGAAACTGAAGAAATGTCCAGAGAGCAAGACTGTGTTGCTTACAAAAGTATCAAAATGTCCATTAAACACTCTACGTCGAAACCGGTTGAGCTTACTGTTTAGGGATGTGATCTACATAACATTCTTTTTCTCAGATCCACCCTTGTGATAGATTGTTTTTAATGAGTTCTATTGCTGTATGTTAAATACATTTTAAACATTAAAATAATTAAATGGGATGTGATGAATGTTTGTCCCACTCCCAATTGGCTAGCAATGTTAATCAATTCAGTCATTTTTAGCCAGTGTTGGTTGGTTGAATGTCACTATGTATGATATATATGGATGCTGCACTATGAATGTCTGTTGAGATGGATTTATTTTAGCCAAGTATTTTGTTCACCCATGCTGTCGTGTTATGTGATTAATTGATGTTCATCAAAGTAATATGTCATTAATTGACTTTTTCTAATTTTTTGTATCATGGTAAATAAAAACATTTTGATACTTTTGTAAGCAACACAGTCTTGCTCTCTGGACATTTCTTCAGTTTCTCGCTTTATGATAATACTCTGGTCCAGGGGATAGAGTTTTCCTGCGCCTTTCCGCTCTTGTATTGAACTAATAATATCCTGTCACCATTTACATATTTCGTACACAAAACAAAGCTCATGTACTTCCTGAAAAAAAGGGAGCACAAGCCCTTTTCCCTAGTGGCTGTCATTTCAATGTCTGTCTGTTGTGAAATCACCCTACATTGTCCACAACAAAGCTCATAACACAAGCAACAAAGTCCCTGGCCATTCTAATATGTGCCCCACTGAGTGCCATGCAACAAATACAAACCAGAACTCCCCAGTCACCCATCAGCATGTGTCCCTGCACCCATGCATTCAGATCCACACAACTCTGTCAAATGCAATCCAATCACCCCACACAGTGACATCTTCTCACCCACAACATCTACACTGCCTGCTCCCCAGAGTGCCATGCAGTGAAGGAGCAAATACCACTTACCCTTTGTCCTGGTGAGGGGACATTGTGAACACACTGATCCCAGCTAAACTAGCCCCTGTTGACACTTTTGCCTGTGCTGGCGATCTTGCTATTCACATTACTACACTATTAATGATATTATCAATGTCTTAGCACCCAAAAAAAAGAACTCACTAAAACCAAAGTTAGTAAGAGGTACTGGTTCAGGGACTCCATCACCGCTCTACGACATGCTAAGCGAAGAGCTGAGAGAGCGTGATACCTTCTCTGTTGCTATTAGACATATATAAACACTCTGTAAAAACCCTGAAATCAGCCATCATTGCAGCCAAAACACAGTTACAATGATATGTTCTTTTTAGCGCAATCTAGCTTGTGAGAATTATTCTTGATCCTCAAAGACTTTGAGGGTAACTCACCTAATGTTACAACACTTCCGAAGGACGAGGCATGGTGTCAATCCATTCATGAGTTTCCAGCAAAATCCAAACTCACCAACACTCTATTGAAGCTCAACAAAAAAGAAAATGTAGCGAGATGAGTACTAGCTCTTCTGGCACCTCTGATCTTGCTCTGTCTTCTCTGAATTCTAAATCTACCCAGGCTACATTTCAGTCCCAGCCATGTACTGAGGCCCAGATTTGCAAGATTGTTGCTGGCACGAAACCTATCTCATGTTCAGGAGATAGTTGTCCTTCCTCCGTGTTTAAGGCATGTATTGGCACACTTGCATACTCGGAAACTGCACTGTTTAACCTGTCTTTCGCCAAATCTATCATGCCCTAGGTCCTAAAGGAATCGTGGATCATGCAATTTCCCAAGAAAAACAATCGGCATCCCAATTTAGTCAAACACTATCGACCAATCACAAATGTTCAATTTCTTCTGAAGATTTTAGGTCATGTTGCATATATACAGCTCCAGGAGTTCATAGAGAACAACATTTTGAACCGGAGAGAATCCGGTTTCAGAATTATGCACGAAACAGAATCTGCATTGATTGATCTTAAACCAATATTGCGCATATTGTGGATAAAAGTAAACCTGCCCTCTTATTATTGCTTGATCTCTCTGCAGAATTTGACCTGGTGGACCACTCGGTAATGGTCAAAAGGCTCAGTGAACAGGTACATCACTCTGGCATGGCGGCACATTGGATTCTATCATTCTTGGGACACAGGAGTGCGAGAGTTGCCATACAAAATTCTACATCTAAGCTCATGCTTACCACCTGTGGGGTACCACAGGGCTCTTGTATCTCTCGACTTCTCTTTAATATCTATGGCATGCCACTTCTAGCCCTCCTGGATGACCTGGGTGTGCAGTACGCTAATTATGCAGACGACAGTCAGGTCATTGTAGAGCTAACAGGCTGTCATAGCACTGATTCTAACACTATCAATCGTATCTACAATTTCATCCAGGATTGGCTGATTACAAAATCCATTGCTCTCAATCATGAAAAAAACAGAACATCTGATCTGATCTGATCGTGGCATCCGGACAAAGACTGAAAACCATGTCCCCAGAATTTAACAGCTTTCTCATAGCAGGAAATCCAATTAAAGTGTCAAAAAAGGTGAAAACGCTGGGCATGGTGCTGGACGCTGAGCTTTCCATGAAATCCCATGTTGCCTCAGTTCAGGCTGCCTGTGGGTATGTGACCAAATTATTGAACCACATTCTCCCGTTCATTTCTCTCAAAAATAGATCTCTTCTTGCTATGGCCTTGATTAACTCCTGCCTCGATTACTTCAACAGTTTGTTAGTAGGGACATCAAAAGCAATTCTTCAAGCCCTGCAAGTAGCTCAAAATGGGGCAGTCAGAGCTGTCCATGGTCACCTGGAGGGCTCATGTCACCAATGCAAGACAAAGTCTTCACTGGCTTCCTATTACACAACATGTCACCCATAAGTTACTCTCCCTGACTTACAAATGATGTCATGGTGAAGCACCACAATATCTGAACAATTGCCTTAGCACCCTTCCACCTGGTCACTGTCTGTGCTCTTATGATCTCTCAAACGTACTCAACCTAGGTATAACCTTATAACGTTTGGTGGCTCCACATTTGACGTTCAGGCTCCTTCACAGTGGAATAAACTCCTGTGTGACATCAGGCAGTCAAATTCTATCCATGAGTTCAAGAAAAGTCTCAAAACTCACTTGTTTAATCTTGACCAAGTCTAGACTACCCTATTACAGATCCGTACAGACCTGTTCAGATTACACTAGCGTCCTTAGCTCTCCCCTTTCTCTGCCAAATGTCATGTCTATTTTGATTTATTTTTTTGTGTGCTTGGAGGCCTATGGACGAGTAAGGCTTTATAAAAACGAAAAAAATAGAGTCAGAATGCCACTGAGAGGACTCCTAAATAGATATCACTGAAAGATTGGAAACCCAGAATCCCCTTGGAAGCACTCCCAATGCCACGAAATGGCATCCACTGATTAATGTGGCATTGGGACAGTGCAGTAAAAACTTGCAGGGGAGCCAATGATAGAAAGTCCAAGACGTGGGAATGTAAACCTCACGTCAATTTCAGTGAAGGCAGGATCTGGTTCAGGGCAGCTGGTCATAAAGGAAGGCAGGGAACAGAGGCAACTGGCACAAAAGACACAAGCAGACAAGCGAAGGGAATGAGAAAATGAGGCCAAGGAGACTGCCACACAAAAAGGAACAGGGAACAGGCAACAGGAAAGCAAGGAAAAGTTCATAGGGACTGGACTGAATGGGGACAAATGTGATGGGAAGTGAAGGGAGTGTTCAGATGCACTGAGAAGCAGTCAACAGGCAGCAAAACATCTGCTGGTGGGCTTTGCAAGGAACATGTCCCCATGAGAAACAACAAAAGCAGGCCAATGGTGTGTGCATGGTGTCTGTAATGAACATGGCATCCCTCAAATGGCATGCAATGCTGTGCTGAGCGTGGATTTGTCTTGAGACACCAGCCCCAGAAGGGGCAAAAGTACCACGAGTGGACTGCCAGCATGGATAGACATGACATGAACAGCTGAGTGAATGGGACGTTCTGTTGCAGGTCACACACATGCAAGAAATTGCAAGCAATCACATACTAGACTCCCATCACCATGTGTCCCAACACCCATGCAGCCGGATGGGCCACCCTCATGACAACTCACCAATAAATGCCCTCAGTGACAGCCTCCCTCACAACAACTCCCCTGCAACCAGTGACCCCTAATTGACATGCAAAAACAGCAAGCATACAAACACCAGCCAACAAACAACATGTGGCCAGCAACCATGAAGCCAGAGCTGCTCAGATCAATACAAGTAAACAAAAAGAAGCACCCCATACATTGCCATACTACCTGCCACCAAATACACCACAACAAGTGCCACTGTGCATTCGACTTACCTGCACAAGGTACCAACCTGTCTGGCATCCACAGCACCCCAACTGAAACAACATTCTGAACTTGCAAAGTCATGCATTGCATCAATGTAAAAACACTGGCCATGCCAACCCCCATATGGAACAAGGAAATAGCCATGGACCATTCAGTGTCAACGTACGGAAGTGCAACAAACCAAGCATCCTCAACGATCAACATACCACCAGCAAAACTCACCAACAGCGAAATCACTGGCAGCGAGGGAAACAGATTACTAGCACAGCACGACATGCACCCTGGTAACAGGCGTCAGTGTCCCCCCGGAATGCGGTAACAATTGGGGACACTGTTTGCAGGCATACAAGTCCTGCACACCGACTTTCAGGTTCCACGTGTACCGTTGGATCACCCATGGATAAATCTGAGGAAAAGGACTCCAAGTGAGGAGATGATGGTCTTCGGAGTGGAAGTACAAGTGTGGTAGCGGATGAGAAGGTTGACAGAGTGCAAGCGTGAGACAGGACACTGAGCGATGAATGTATAGCAGTGGAGTGGAGAGAGAGAGAAATGGATCTGGGAATCACGGTTCAAGGAGGTGACTGGCTGGTGGGGAGATGAGAGACATGCAGTACATTACAGTGGGTGAGGGCAGAGAGAAGGTAGGCAAGAGATTAAGACAGACACAGAAACGCATTCATTAAAATAAGCATGATCAGAGAGCCCGGAAGCCACATAGATGGAAAACTAGCACATGTTTGGGGAGAGGAAGGACAGAAATTGGTGATGGGGAAGTGCAGACTAGCAATCTAAGGCCACCTGTTTAAGATCAATCAGCAGTTTTACTTCACAGAAACAAAATGCAGAAATCACCATGCCATGTAAACCTAAAAGTGACCCAAGTGACCCATGTCTGTAACGTCTGTGCAAATAACTGCATTCAACCACATGCCCATACCCTGCAATGACTCCCCCCACCCTTGTTGGATACCACTGTAAATGGACATGGGGACAATAAGCAGCTGTTCAATCACCCTTCAACAGACCAAACACCCTGGATGTGAATGTCCCAGTAAGTGTGCATGGTTCACGGAGTGTACCGTCAACACCTACATGGAGAATAGATGAAAAGTAGGTGGGGGGTGGACGATGTACCACATTCATGTGAACAAACATGCATCTGCACTGACATTTACCTTGACTGAAACATAACACCCCCAGGATGTAAATTTGTGAGGATGCATGCAAATATCGTGGTACGGACTAATACAGATATAGCATGAGAGACTGTGTTTAAACTTACCTGCTGACAGAGCTGCCTTGATGTGATTCCCTCATCACCTCCACCAGAAACTGTACCTCCACATTTGTGAAAGGAGGCACAGTGTCTGGCAGATGGCATGGGGACTAGGGAGGTGAAAGGGTGCAGGGTGGAGCCCCATGGAGTGCTGTCACTGGATGAATCAGGATTACTGCAACAACATCACCAGCATGGTACCAAACCATGCATGCAGCACTTATGTGGAAAAAGTCCATCTACCCATTGTTACCTGCACATATCATCCTGTTGTTCTCAAGGCAACCATGGCAGTTGACACCACTGTGCTTGGCTGTATCTCCAGTACTGTACTCATTAAACCCTTGAGAGGGCAACAGCACATCTCTCAAGGAAAAAAAATATCTTTGAAGACCATCTCAGAATGGGTAGAAAATAGTCATGCCTCTATCCTGGACAGAGGTATGACAAATAAAGAAAAATGGGCCCTCCCCCATCAAGTGGTAATGAAAAACAAAAATCAGACCACACTGTTCAGGTAAACTAAAAATGTCTATGCTGGTCTGGGGGTAAAAATAAATGTCCACCCTGGAGGGGGCAGGGGGAAGTTGCAGGTCCAAATCCACATGAGTGAACAGAAAAAATTAAATAAAAACCCTGCATGGGCTCATGGACATCAGAGCAATGGTGGTTGGGGAGGCGTGGGTGTGCTAGGCCCTCCATCCTGCGATTGATCTGCAGGTGGTTGTGGATCAAATCCACACAGTGCCAAGGCCTGGTCCTCATTGGCCAGGGCCAGCCGTGACACTGAGGCATGCATCAGCACCCCAATCGCGGTGAGGTCACGATGCATTTCCTCCCGAATGGCTACAGAGTCTATATACGCGCTCACTCGTGATGCATAAAGTTGCTGGGACAGTGTCTGCCTCAAGACCTCCATCTCCTTGTAGAGCTGTGTCCTCATGGCTGAGAGTTCATCATGCAGTGCAGTCCTCAAGCTCTCCATTTCACAGCAATTTGATCTACAAGTTGCCAACATCTGAAACCTCACAGCATTTCTATGTGCCCTAGCATCTGCTTGCAGGGACTCCTGCGGACACCTCAGATCAGCCCATCGGCCCTTGATGTTGGCCTCCATGCCCAGTCTGTGGGAGTGGCTTAAGCACCGCATGATCTGCAGCCGTTGTGCATCCGGGCTGCTGGTGTGGTCATGTTCTTGGCCAGTTCATCCATGCCCTTTTCAATTCTATCCAACACATTGCTTTGTTGGATGGCGTTTTGCAACATTTACTGCTCACACACTGTCTCTCCAGCCTGTACACGTCCACAACCTGTGCAGGGCCCATGGCGATGGGATGCAAAAGACCAGGTCAGTTGCAGTTGTGTCTCACTCGTTGGCTGCATGTCTGCAACCATCCTTTGGACATCAGCCCCAGAACCTCACGCCAACTCATGGAAGGGTGGCCTTACAGCCGTAACCACAGCGGACGAGGGGCCCACCACTGGCTGGCCTTGTGAAGTCTGCTGGCCTGCCGCAGAACCAACATCCTCATCTGACCTGTACTTTGGGGCACTCAGCTTCTCCTTCAGTGAGTCCTCCATTTCTGATTCTGCATCTGAATCAGCAGAGTCAGAAGAATCTGAAGAGGCCGGGGCATGGCTGATAATGGTCTGTAGCACCTGTGGCTTTTCATGGCATAATACACCATTGCCTTGACTAGTGGACTGACGTACCACCTCCTCTTCTTCCTACTCCTCTTCTTCTGAATCCACTGCATCATCTCCTGCACATGGACAGATATTGACATTTGTAGTCATGTGTGTCCTGACAAACATACACGTGTGCATCAAAGGGCAGACAGACACAAAATGGCAGGACACCCATGCATCTGATATCGTGACTTGTCACACTTTGGGCTGCATGCCAATGATATGTGGCATTTTCTGACATGCAGCACCACCCCACCCCTGGTCCAATCAATGCCGTTAGCAGACACATAGACATACTGAAGTGGCGGGCACAATGATGCAAGGGATAAGGCATGCGTCTGTCATGAATCGACTGACGGATACAGACAGGGATATCATGTCAGACAAGTGGTACTATTTCAAACCATATGTACATATCTGTAAATCGACAATGCAGCTACATGACATGCAATGCAATTAGGCACAATCATTGGCATTATTCATACCTCTGGTCTTTTGCATGGAATGTCTACAGTCATGTCTATAGGGGTATATCTGACTGGCCACCTTGCCATGAAGACCCACCATCAGCTAGTGTTCACCATGTTATTTCTAGTGTTGCCCCTTGCATTACACAAGTCAGGCAGGCTGGTCACACCACACAGTGTCAGGGCAGGACGTTTGGATATGCATCCTGACAAAGCATCCTGTAAGAGCAGGTGACAATAGATACTTTTAGCTGCAGCAAATCATGTGAGTGGTCAACGTTTTTCACATGCACTAGATGTACAATGCAATGAGACTGCCACCAAAACTGTGGCAATGATCGATACATGGGGATGTGGTATTGTTTTTGTGTGACACAGGTGTGCCCTGCGGGTGATGTGTCCCTGTCAGGGATACACATCATGGGGTATTGCAATTTTCACATGTGTCAGAAATGCAAATCCTACATGCAAGTACTGGCACGGCTATCCAGGCCACCAGACAGTGATGTGAAATGTAAAGCTGACATCTGCTACACATGTGGACCACACAGGAAAATATCTGGACGCAGGCCATGTGACAGAAGTGTACACATTAGCAAACATGCATTGCCAAGGATGGCTGACAACTGCAGCCAGTTGTACAGCTACAAAAATATGGATAGGTCAACCATGATTGTCCACACATATTATGCACAAAAATGCCACTCACCAGATACGTCGTAATGGGTCTCCACGCCTCCCACACCTTGCACCTGCTCAGACTTGTGGCCTCTTCGAATGGAGTCAACTTCACCTCCACTGCTGGCCCCCTTCCAGTGGCCAGTGCAGAGGCCAGGTTGGAACTGAGCTTATGCGTGGTCCTTCACGTCAGATCATTCCACCGCTTCTGGACCTGTGCTGAATTGCACCTGTCCACAGCTAAGGTGTTGATGAGGTCAGTGACACGACGCCAATGCACCATTCAATGGTGCACGGTCACATAGTCAATGAGGATCTGGAGCTCCTCATCATTGAAGCCCTTCTTCCTCTGCAGACTGTTCTCCTGTGCTGTGTCTTGGGATGGAGCCTCTTCCTGCTTTGCAGGGTGTCTCTTCTTGGACCTAGAGGCCCTAGGTGGGGCTGTTCCATCTGTCTGGCTGAGACCACATCAATGTCCAGGTGCCGGGTCGCCTGTGTGCTGATACCCACCATGTCCTCCTGGGGCTGGGGCAGATGTATTCTCAACACGTCCTCAACCCCAACAACATCTACTCCCTTTTCCTCTTGGGGCCTTTCTGCTAATTTTTCATGCGTAAAGGAGAAATGGAAGGCACACCAAGATATTGTTCTGGGCAATATGAGGAAGCAAACAGTCTACGTAATGTGCAGCATAGATGTGATCCAGCAAGTCTCCAATGTACCCCAAAAGCAATAAATATGATACACGATATGCAGAGGCTCCCCTAAACTCAGAAATTGCATACGCGATACCCGGAAAATGTCTAAAAGGTGAAAAAAGCGATATGCGATACATAGAGTCACCCCTAGACTCAAAAATGGTGTACGCGATACCGAGAAAGCTTCCCAAAGGTAAAAAAAAGCAATACACGATATACAGAGCCAGCCAAAACCAAAAATTGCATACGCGGCACCTCGTAGGCCTCACAATGGTCAGAAATACATGCGTGTATGCAAAGAGGCAACCCCCAAAAAGAAATATCCGATACCCGTTACTTCATGGAAAATGCTTGCATAACACCCCCAATTACGTGTATACAATACTTGTCCATCTTCGTACCTTTGTGCGTACAACCAGTGATGCAAGTTTGTGCACCTCATATTATACCGTTATTGTCGTGAGACGCGTAGGCTTGCCGCATAGCTGCGCTGCGTCCCGTGCATAGGATGAAACTTACACGTTCTGGGCTTTTACTCTGAAACTACATATAATACCTTCTTTTCAGCAACACAAATCCTATGGCAAGCACGTGACATGGTCAACTGCTCAAATATTCATGTCGTTCATCTGTCCTTTTAATTATGTTTTCTCCCCCACATTGGCAAGATGGATTTCTTGGTTCAAGTCCCAGGCTCCGATAGATACTTCTGTTTTTGGTGTTTCTACGTCCTGGGGCTTCCAATTGTTTTGGGGCAGGAGCATGCTTACTGTGGGTCTCCTTTACTTATACCCTCACTGCACTTCCTGCCCGACTCCAGACAAGGGTATCCTTGATGAAGTTCTAGTAAAAAGGGGATGCGGTCTAGAAGCACACCAGATTGTAAAGTACATGCTACATTCGCTGGAGTTGGGATATCTGGTCATGTTACAGGAATTCTAGTTTTTTCTGGATGTTATGTCTTGCTGCTGTCCAATTAAGAAAATAATAAAACGCCTAAAACTCACCCCAGTGCATTTAGAACACCACAGCTTTCCACTGGCATGACTGGGAGTAACCTTAGGGTAGGTTCACTTCTTCTGTATGTAACAACGGAAACAAAACCCATGCAGGAAAACTGCTGGTATAGATGAGATGAGGGCATTAATTGGAGTTCCAGGCAACTATCACATGTTCGGTGTGCCACTGTCCTTGCTTGAAACAACTGGGCTGCTGGCAAGTCATAATAACAATTGCCACGCATAAAAGAGCTCAGTAAATGACTTCCTTGCACACATGCTGGGGCACATTTTCCAATTCCCTGTAAATAACACGAGGGGACCTGCAACAATCACACTTAGTTGTAAGCAGGTCCCCTCCACGCAGCGATTTACATCGTTTGCACCTGAGGGGGGAGTCAAGTGGAGGCGAAATACTCGTGGCAGGCAGCATTTGCAAAGGATTGCTCTTGAATCCGCCTGCAAGTACATGCTATGCTGGAAACGTGCCCGTCGGCATAAAAGGAGGAGCAACATAACACTGATGCATACAATGCGAACGCATGGATTCTACGCATTCATTGTACGTCACTCCTCCATGAGCGAGAGCCTCATTGTCTTCACTCTGAAATGTCCTATAAAGGAACATACGCCAAATCAGCACTCACGCTGCCTTTCCGCGGGTTGTAGGCAGCCGGAACTTTAACAATCACTGTGCATCTTCCAGATGATAACATAGATGCTGAAGCCAAGACATTATGCATTTGTGTGTAGAGCTGTTCAGTCTGTCGGCGCTGAACATGTGTACTCTCTTTTTGTTAGGTAAACAAAAGAGGACCAAAGAAAATGAGAAACCGTAAACCGATAATGTCGCTGTAGAAGCCTGTAACTGAGTGGAAAATGTTCAGAATGATCTCAAAGCTTCTCAATCATCCTGGTTTTAATTAAACCGTTATTTATTTAGTGTTCCCGTGTGGGGGAACAGCTGGCGAAGCAGGCACAATCAAAACACTGCCTTTTAGCTTCCATCATCCAGACATGCCCTCCCTATCCAGACACAGAGGCTGCAAACAGCCTTTGCAAAGTGCATTTTCCCTCATTTCAGCCCGACTCTAAAATAACAAGAAGTCAGTGCTTTTAAAGGAAACGTACCCGAGGTTTGACGGTTGTATTGAGTTGTCTGTTGCAGTGGCTACCAGGAGATGAAAAGAGAGGCAGGGTGGGGTGTGGGGATAACGGGTGTCGAGTGATAATTCCCTTTAGTTTCTTTGACCCACTAGTGGACCTGATGAACCTAAGCTTGGAAAGGGTAAAAACACAGTGACCGATCAAAGAACATCAAGAAATGAGTCACATGAGGCTACGAGGACGTGACACCAACACTCCAAAAAGAATTCCAGTATCACGAACATCAATCGACAAAAATGGCGATGAAGAGAAAAATATGAACAGATGCTGCATACGTGACGTAGAGTGGAAATCCATGGTGAGCGCGCCACGGAGCACACCCACGTTATTATCACACCTCTAGGAACGTACCAAGAACTGAAACTACCCTTCACAAAGCCCATATATGGTCAATGCCGCTGAGACATGACAACGTCCACCGGTATCACGTAATATTATCCCCACCAATGAATTCTCCATATATATATATATATATATATAATCGGGAAACAGCATAGGTGATATTATTGATGGGGTTAATATTAGGTTTAAATGGGAGCAGGGGTTGCAGGGGTGTCCCACGCAGGTTCCATTGGGTAATATCGCCACAAAAAAGGCACCATTCTTGTATGGCAACATTTTAACGGCGATATTAACACATGGAACCCATCCACTGTAGCACTACAATGTGGATTGAAATCCAACCCAAACAACACACTGCAGAAGTGCACACCGCGATGCACACTTCTATGAGAATGGCTGCACTCATGACACAACACCACGTACTGGGAATCTCCGGCGTTCCCATGGCCTCAGCCTGAGGCAGGCACACAACCAATACAGTGCACATAGCCAAGCAATGGGACATTTACAACAACCAGGGGCCACCAATCCCTCACAACGAACAATCTCAAATCATGATTCCATACCAAAAGTACAACAAAGTGCGCGCACACTCGAGTGTGACGAAGACAAAGTAAATGCTCGGAAATGCCTTATTCACCACACATACACAGTCAGCAACCACAGGAGGAACCTTAAGAGAGCCACGCTGCCGTGCGCAGGTGAGTAGACCCCCAAACCAACAGCTGCTCTTGTGAGTTCTGGAGCAATGGCACCATCTCCAGGTGCACTTGCAACAGTATTATAGACAATCAATGTCTCTTGATCATCGGGATACTGATTACACGCATCATACATCTACCAATAATCACCCTCCAACAAAATGCTGGTTCTTCAGAAAGAGAGCTGGGTACAGAGACAACAGGCGGGCCACCCGCCCACAAAAGAGATGGCCTCCCCCCACAACTACCGATGGCTGTCCTACAGGGCATGACCTGGATGTGACAGCATCTGATTCCGGCAAGAAAATGGACAAGAGAGAGCAGAATCATCTATGAACAATGCCCAATTTTGTAAAACAACTTGGTCCAGTGGTATTTCAATCATAAAGGTAAAACAGGTGGTGAATATCATAGCTACTTGACCGTTATATTGGAAGCATGGGCCAAAAGCCGGCCATACTCTTCCGAGATGTGAGTCGGCAGGGGAAGCAACAGCTTAAAACCCCACCAGACCAAGGGCAATACATAGATAAAGCAAACAAGATATCCACACACTGTAGAATGAGGGGAACATACTGCAGAAGGTACATTTGTAGGCAGAAATTCATAAAAACAAAAAACACAAAATGTCACTTTCAACGTGTTAATGGCAAGATAGGAAAGCTGGCCTAGCCTATCGGTGAGACCCAAGGTAAAGGCCAGGGGTCGGGGTACTTAGGACTCCTTCAAAGAGGGACCTAACATGCAAATGCGCTACCAACGACCCTTAAAAATCTTGACAGTGTCAGGTGGGTCTTCCTGGATCTCTACTCCATGTAGATTTTAATCAAATGTTGGATGCTGTGTGTTGACTCAAAAACGCTCACCTGGCAGCTTTGAACCAGGCATCCCAACTGGAGATCTAGGCAGGCTCAACAAGCAAAACAGGGGCTCAGTGTGCAGAAGACAGGCAGGTGCATGAATGAAATGCATCTCAATGTGGGTTCGGTGATATGTTGACAGGTTTAAGTGCAGTAGATGAAATGCTGAGTAGCTACAATAACAGCCTATAAAGTCCCTGGACTTCAGGCTGCCGGACATCCAGCAGAGGCTCCCTGCAAGAGCTGGAAACCTCTTCTACATTTTCTAAACAGTGAAGTAGATCAAGGTACAAGCAGGAACACTTATCCCCCTCAGAGTAGTTGTGTGTCCTTTTCGAAAGTTCTTAAATGCAGTTAGGTATCAATGCTCTTTCAGCTTAGGTCTCTCTGTTGTTAACTCTCCACGGAGGAAAAGGTCTCTCTAGCTTCTTTGATAAACCTTTTCATCCCAACCGGAAGGGAACTTTGGACTGTCCACAGTTTGAACAAGATGAAAAGAGTGGCTGATGCTTGTGGTATTTATAGTAAAACCCTAGAAATGGACTGGTACATTTTCGAACCATATTCTTGAATCCAATAAGGACAAATTCTTAAATAAGTGTCCATCCACTTTTGCTGCAGTGCCTATAGTCCTCAGCCCCCAAGATGTCACTTTATTCAAATCAACAGAGGCAGGGACTTAATGCAAGATGGCAGAATGGATTAGTCCTGTGTTACAATTATTTGGCTATCTAGCTCCACCTGTATTATATCTCCTGGAGACAGATGGTCTCAGAATGTAATCACGAAAGGTTTTCCTGGATAGGCCTGAACCACGTGCTGTCAGCCCTTGAGGAGATTAATGCAGTCACTGTTATCTGTAGAGTGACATTAAAATCATGTCACTGATGGGCATGGTGGCTGCACTTCGAATGTGTAGTGGGGAGCTCCAATGAGGCATCCCCATTGCATACGCTCACTTTACCCTTCACCCCCTGTCCTATCACTCATACAGGCCGGGGTGGTGTCAGAATTTGCAGACCACAGCCCTGTCTGTGCAAGAGGCTAGAAAGGGGTTGGGACAGAGACAATGATGTCACGAGCTGAGGGAGGACCCAGGTCTTCTGTCCCAGCCTTGACCCTCCTCCCTCAGCTTGTGAATCTCGCAAGGGAGGCCCACCCCATTAGGGTCGAGTTCAACCTACACGAAAAGCTGGAGACTTCCTGGTGAGCCGTGCCTCTAGGAAAGATGGGGATGGGCTTGGGCATTGCGATGGAGCCTGTCCCAGCCTGGCTGCCCTCTCCATGGCTCCAACCTGTTTGGCCGGTCTCTGGACCTCTGGGCTTGGGCCCTTTATGCTTGTTTGTGCAGTGTCCCCACAACAGCCACTGTTATGGAGCCGGCCGCTTGAAAAGACTTGCTGTTAGCTTCCCCAGCCAGATATGGCCTTGTTTGCCAATAGTGCTGCTCTGGGTGTTGCTTGCAGCGGAGTGGGGCCATGGAGCGTGTTTTGGCAGTAGCCTATGGGCAAACGTGAAGCACTGCACATGTACCGCCAGACGAGGCCTGTGCTGGTGTCGCTGCGTATGACGGGAGTGCGTTTTAGGATGCAGTTTATCTCTGCCGGTGCCTCATGTCATTCTAATAATTTCTTGAGACCCCCCCATTTTCTCTTTTATCTGTGCATACTGTTTACGATGAATGACATGCAGGTGGGGGGGTGCCTACGTAGAAGGCAGTTCTAACTGCTTGTATTTAATCCCTTCAGCAATGAGGTGTTTTGCTTTTTTTTTCCCACCGACAAAGCATTCTACAGATAAACGCAAATATCGGGGCAATTACTAGTTTGAGGGCACAAAGTTACTAGATGATATGCAAGCGTGGGTACGTTAATCAGGAACATTGGGGAGACATGGCATGAGCGGTTGCCCCATTAATACAATTTCTCTTATTTTCTGCTTCTGCTGTGCATCTTGTTTCGTTTCGAGTTTGCATCTAGGTATTGGTGTTCTTTTTGCATCCTGCGCATATTCTTATGGGTTATTGAAGCACACATGTACAGTTGTGATGGTAGCACGTGATGTCTGGTCACTTGAGGGCTGTCACTCTACTTTTGCACTCGCTGGACTTAGGGTGCCCGAACTGTGGCACCTCTACTTGGGTCAAAGTCTATTTCCCCAGTCGCTGTGTTCCCCAGTCATTGTAATTGGTCATTTTCCATTTTGAAGTGTATGCTTATCTTTAAGTTTGGTAGGGGTGTCTGTGTGTATACAGATATCGGGATATCTGCAGGAAGGGCTATGTAAGCTGCGCTGTCATCTACAGATTACTGTGGAATGTATTTTTCCCCGACAACATTTGATTAGACATTCCCACAAAAAGGAACTGGTACGCAAAAACCACAGAAACACTATTTTGTGGCTTCCAATACCATCAGCTCAAGGTCCCCCGTGTGTATTTCTTGCCAGACACCGCCCTATTAATATAGCATTTAAAAGGTACTAGCTGGGGTACCCAGCGTTGCCCGTGTCCTGATCGAGTGGTGTCTTGTGTCCTGGAGGATGTTGCTCTTGTCCTCTTGTCGGCAAGTCTTGCTTCAGTTTGCTCTGGTGTCTCATGTGGCCTGGAGGATGTTGCTCTTGTCCTCTTGTTGGCAAGTCCTGCTTCAGTTTGCTCTGGTGTCCCGTGTGCCCTGGAGGATGTCGCTCTTGTCATCTTGTCGGCAAGTCTTGGTACAGTTTGATCTGGTGTCTCGTGTGTCCTGGAGGATGTTGCTATTGTCCTCTTGTCGGCAAGTCTTGCTTCAGTTTGATCTGGTGTCTCGTGTGTCCTGGAGGATGTCGCTATTGTCCTCTTGTCGGCAAGTCTTGCTTCAGTTTGCTCTGGTGTCTCATGTGCCCTGGAGGATGTCGCTCTTGTCCTCATGTCGGCAAGTCTTTCTTCAGTTTGCTCTGGTGTCTCATGTGCCCTGGAGGATGTCGCTCTTGTCCTCTTGTCGGCAAGTCTTGCTTCAGTTTGCTCTGGTGTCTCATGTGCCCTGGAGGATGTCGCTCTTGTCCTCATGTCAGCAAATCTTGCTTCAGTTTGCTCTGGTGTCTCATGTGCCCTCGAGGATGTCGCTCTTGTCCTCATGTCAGCAAGTCTTGCTTCAGTTTGCTCTGGTTTCTCATGTGCCCTGGGGGATGTCGCTCTTGTCCTCATGTCAGCAAGTCTTGCTTTAGTTTGCTCTGGCACCTCATTTGCCCTAGAGAAATTTGCTCTTGTCCTCATGTCAGCAAATCTTGCTTCAGTTTGCTCTGGTGTCTCATGTGCCCTTGAGGATGTTGCTCTTGTCCTCATGTCAGCAAGTCTTGCTTCAGTTTGCTCTGATGTCTCATGTGCCCTGGAGGATGTCGCTCTTGTCCTCATGTCAGCAAGTCTTGCTTCAGTTTGCTCTGGTGTCTCATGTGCCCTGGAGGATGTTGCTCTTGTCCTCATGTCAGCAAGTCTTGCTTCAGTTTGCTCCGGCACCTCATTTGCCCTAGATAAATTTGCTCTTGTCCGAGGTCGGCAAGTCATGCTGCTGTTTGTTGTTGTGTTTCAGAAGCTCTTCATATTGTTTTTTGCTTTGCATCAGATGGAGCTTTCCCAAATGATGTTCGTTTTTTGTGGCATGTTTCAGTCACTCAATGGCTTCAGCACATTTGAGAAAATGTCCAAGAAAGATTGATTGATTGTGCTCTCTTCTTGTGAATGAACTTAAGTAAACTGTAGCCTTGCCCACTCTCATATTTTGAGTGGCGTTATAAAAACATAATATTTTGTTTACTTCCCTTTTAAAAATGCTTTAATAAACATTTTCGAACTGTATACAGTAGTAATACATTTCAAAGGAATAACCAAAACATCGAACATTTGGATTCAGAACATTTTCCAAATTTTGCCTCCTTCTAGTAGCTACTGTAGTGAATCGGGTGAGCATCAGTAAATGAGGCTGTCTACAGAGTGAGTTTTTTGCATCCAAACATAGACTACAATCTTGCGCCAATCAAATGAGGAATCCATGTGAAATGTGGTAGCACTGGGCTCAATGGTGTGGATTTGTATAGCCGGCCAAACAAACACACACACATCCCAAAAATGTTTTGCATGTAAGATGTTTGCTTCCAAACATAGATTGCAATCTTGCCCCAGACAAAAGAGGAATCCATGGAAAATTTAGTAGACATGAGTTGAACAGTGTGGATTTGTATAGCCGGACAAACAAAGACACACGCATACATACATTCCGCTTTATATATAAAGATGGTCCGGGGCCCTTTAACTCTCCTGTCAAAAAAAGAAGTCACCTCCAGATATTTCATATAAAGGCACCTTTCTTTCTTTCTTTCTTTCTTTCTTTCTTTCTTTCTTTCTTTCTTTCTTTCTTTCTTTCTTTCTTTCTTTCTTTCTTTCTTTCTTTCTTTCTTTCTTTCTTTCTCAAGGATGCACTCCCCTCAGTAGGCGAGACAGTTTCTTCGCTCCCTTTCTCTGATGCACCAGAATGCAAACTAAATGCACATCTCCACTCACTCTAAGTTGTGGCGCTAGACACAAATTGCACCAGCTATGCTTGAGGTTAAACCATGTCCAACATGTCTTATTTTCTAGTGTCCTGAGTGCAGGTAGTGAATACTGCCTCCAAGATGGTTTCCCAGGTAACCCTTTAAATGCTGGGGGAGATGCTAACATCAGAGACAGTGGGGGATGGGCACACGTATTGGTGTGAGGGACATCTAACTTCTTTATGCATTCTGTTGAGACTATTCTAGTGCAGCTTCAATATTACAAGCAGTTTACTCTCTCCATTAAGTCTGCAAGCACCCATCTAAGGACTGCTGGGAGAATGAGCAGTATCCTGTCCCCTATCTGCCCTTCTACTCACTCCTCTGACATGAAAATACTAACCCAACTTCACGATTTTGATTGCCTAAACATTTATGCATATTAATGCAGGTGTTAACAATGAAATGCTCACGTTAGTAATTGTCTGCGCCATTTATCATCTGTGTCCTGTTTTGTCCGGTAAATGTGAACAGTGTGGAGACTACAGACAACTAATGCTTAATACATTCTTTCCTTACAGAAAGAATGTTCCCTTCAAAAGTGTGCCTCTAATGGTGATGTTGGGGGAAGCGCATGGAAAAAAGTATTCACCAAGTCAGATCGGTGCCTTTATACTTCCTAAAATGAAAGAGACTGCTGGTAGGTATCTGAAGTAAATCTATGTGCTACAGTTTGACATGGGCTAAAATGTTGCCTAGCATTTTGATTGTTCATATTTCCTACATTGGAAGCATTCATTTTGTTTTGTAAATGCAATATTGGTTTAATGTTGATTGGTTTCACAAACAAGATTGGGGAAACTCAGCTTGGCTGGAATTTTGGTGCAGCCAGTTTGCATACATGTTTGTACTGTGGCATGCATTTTGGTAAAGCCAACAGGAGTATGTTGTGAGGGTCGTGGCATAAATCGGCAGAACCATATTGTCTTATAGTATCATTATTGGCATTATGCGCAAAGCAAACATGAGTATGTTCTTACATGCGAATACTGGCATATATTGGTGGAGCCAGTATGGAAATGTATGGGTACAGCCAGCGTGAAAATATTTTATGCTTGCACATATTGTGGGTAAAGCCATCATGAAAACCATGTACACGTTGGACATTTGCATCTATTGAATTGTTTTCACGAGTTACCCTACAAAAACCAATTGCAAACTGTTTGGCTTTTTACCCAATTTTTGTAAAAAGTGTGATCTAATATGCACCATTTTCACTTATTATTTTAAAAAATGTCTCAGGGGGAGAACCCCACAAACCACCATTGGGTGGTGTGGGCTCCCTCGCTACTCTGGGTCGCTCTGGCATATCAGGACAAATACTTAAGCCACTCCAGTTAAAAACTTCACCAGCCGCCAATGCTGTTTAGCCAATGAGTGGTAGGGAAGGAATTAGCAAATCATGCCGATTTTGCCAAAACTCAAACGAATCTAAGACTTTTAAGCACTTGATCATAATCTGTCCATCTCTGTCTTCAAAGAGAATATCCTTCTTATAATCTCTGTTTCAAGACTACTCTAACTTAACCTGCGATTCATTGTGGTTTAGAATTTTCAACAGAGAGCGCACAAGTGTTACTATTGCTGTTGTGAAATTTCTGTTGTCTCTAAACCTGGGCTAGCTATATGGTTTGACATTGCTTCTTAATTCCAATGAACTAACCCTTTACCTCCTCTTGATTTATCTATTTTAAACATTTCAAAATATCAGATTTCATTTACAGTTTGTGAAAGGATGATGGACGGGGAACGTTTGTTAAAAATGTGAGCAAGATCTCACATAAGCATCTCCCCTTGAATCATTTTAAATTCTGTGTTTGTATGAAATTTTATGATTGGAAACTATGCACTGACATGTATTGCAATACCTTGTTTTAATCTGTTTTTATCTGTCAATTTCATCTGTTTTATCAATTTTCTTCCTTTTCTTCTTCTTTCCTCTCTGCTTCCTTTTTTATAATGGGTGATCTTAATTGATATTGTAATAAATTGAGAGGTTGATCTGTTCAACCATAACAATTAAATCAAAAATTATTAACAGTAAAATTGGAATTGGCAGTAACATAACTTCTCTAAACATCATAATATTCTTCTTTGATAGAATGTTGCTTTATCTTTACTTCATTCCAATATCAGGTTTGTGGGATGCCACCAAATGTGAAGGTCCATTGGAAAAGTCAATGGAAGTTAACATGAGGCTCTCCTACCTTAAATTAAAGCCACTTGGCCACTAGGGAAGCACATTATCTACTGTGATGTAATGTAAATAGAAGGCATAAAAGCCTTGAGTAAGGCTTCAAAGGCTTTCATTCACACCACGACTCATTGGGCCTCATGGCAGATTTGCCGGTCCAGAAATAAGGGTGCCGGTAAGCTCACTGGCACCCTTGTTTCCAGACCAGCAATATATGGGTTTGCCTCCCTGAGCCACTGTGCCCGACAGGTCTGACCCTGCAGGGCATAGCGGTCATGGTGAGCAAACCCGTTACCGAAGCACCAGCATCGTTAATAACGGTGCTGGTGCTTCCGTGTCCCCACTCCCGTAGAGTCCTATAGGACTCTGTGGGAATGGGGATTAACAAAATTACCGTCACCTAACTTCCTGGCCACCGGATTCGTAATGAGCCGTTGGCACTGGGAAGTCAGGCACCAGTAATTTTATATGGGTATGGCGGCAACCCACCGGCAGCACCGGCAGGATTACTACCGGACTCGTAATGAGGCCCATTGGGCCTAATCACAGGTTTGCCGGTCCAGAAATAAGGGTGCTGGTAACCTCACCGGCACCCTTGTTTCCGGACCGGCATACTACAGGTTTGCCTACCAAAGACGCTGAGGCCAAGAGGAGGGGTGGATCATAAATTGCTTTTATGTTGCCCCTCTTCCTCTCCGCCACACAACTGCTCCAGCATTTGCTCCGGCATGGATTGCCATGCTAGCGAAAAATGCAGGAGAACCCTATTAGATCCACCAGCTTTATGCTCTAGCATAAAACAGGTGAACCCCCTCAGGATTCATTGTACACTCTGCCTGCAATGCTTGCATGTTCACATGGCAGGCAGCATGTACATTACAATTAAACCCTGCCCAACATGGTTGCATGCTGGGCAGAGTTTAATTGTAATTGTGAAAACTGCTTGCCAAGTAAGCATGGTAAGCAGTGTTTACAATTGAAATGAAACTCTACCCTACATGCAAGCATGCCAGACAGGTTTTAATTGTAATTGTGAGCACTGCATGCCATGCGAGACTGGCAAGCAGCACTCACAAATACAAGTTAATGCTGTCTGTAATGCAAGCATGCCAGGCAACGTTTGCTCACTTTGCATGGCAGAGTGCAAAAGTGCAGGCCATAAGGCAGCGTATTCCACCTTTTGCACTCTGCCGTGCAAATGTCAAAAATGTGTTGGCGGGCGCTGGCTACGCCTGAGTGCAAACGTACCTGGTCCCCGCTGTCAAATTATGAACTAGAGCAACATGAGCTCTTAAGTGAGGTCCGGCCTTAGCAGGCTGAATCAATTCAGTTGGACTGTTCCCGAAATCTATCTTTCAGCAGTTATTGAGTTAGAGGCGCAGGTGTTTTGATATTATCCTGTCATTTGAGCTCTTAAAAGAAGATGGCATACCAAACTGTTAGACAGTTACTGCAAGTGCACATTTGCTGCAGCATGATATTTTTGTATCTGAAATGGGCCACGTTCAGATTTCAGCTGTTGGCATATCATTGAACTCTGCACAGCAAAAGTATAAATGTATCCACGTTATTATGCCCTTGACTATGCAATATAATGAATTTGAAGGCAGCTAGGGAGCAACCCCATACATTTTAGCAACAGAGCATATGTAAAGTGATCCTGTTTAGCAGAGCACACTTTGTTGAAGAGAAGCCACCTTCACCTTGCATTGCAAAACACAAAAGCTCAGGAGGTGTTCCTGCAACAGATGGCATTCTGTTACACTGAAACACAAACACGCATGTCCAAGTCCTTATGCCTGCAGCTGTCCTGTTGGAACAAGCCTGAAAAACCAGCAGGTACCTCCAGCCTGGACCCTTAGAGAACACAGAACCACAGGAACACCGCACATTGACTGTGCCTTCCTGCCCAAGCCATCATTGAAATTATGAATGACCTGATACTCAGCAACTGATGCACCAAATCATTACCTGATAATCATCAATGGAGACCCCGAGGGAAAATGCGCCATTGTTCATGACCAGACTTTACCACTGATGACGTCCATCTGACACAACTGGCTACAAGCAAATGATCTTCCCATTTGCATTAGAATCACCCACGCCACCATGCACTGAGGAAAGCATCCAGAAATAGTGGTAAATCATTGCAATTGCCTGTAATGCATGCCACATGCACAAGAACCAGGCTCAGAATGGCTTATAGTGCAACAGGAAAATGGCCGAACCAAAAACACATAATGCTAGAGTGGGCCAGTTTATTTGGTCAAAGTGGGCCACTTTTTTGGGCAGTTGCTTCACTATGCGGCTAGTCAGTTTGACCATTGTTGCTGAATACATATTTTTTAAATTGCACAATTTGCATAACATTTTATCAAAAAGCTCCCCCTTAGGTGCTATTCAAACAGTCTGTCACAAAAGGAATGAATTGCCATTTGCAACTGTGGGCCACTTTTTCACTGGTGCCCGAGACAGTATGCCCCAGTCCGACCCTAACTAGAACATGCAAAATGGGATCTGGCAAAGCCGCACCCACCCATCTGGGGCAGCCGTTCATCGAGGCACAGAAAAGTAACATTGAAGACACCACGTCATGTGGCCACAGTGTCAGCAGGGCAGAACACCCCTCGTAGCCCTAACAACAGCCCTGCCCAAGACTCCCAGCAAACTGGTGTGCCAACTGATCCAAGACAATTGCAGCCAGCATAGGACACACTACATCCCTGGCTGACTTGGACAACAGCGCCAATTTCTGCCAAACACAAAGACCTCTGAACACCTTCAGCCTAGCTTGGAACGGGCAAAAGAATTCCTGATACAGGAAACCGGAAATGCTGGCGATGGCGGAAGACTGTGGACCTTCTCTATCTGTATGTTCTTCGGGACAGAGACCCAGGTGCTTAAGAGTGTTCGTCAACTGATGTACAAATTAGGCAAATGCTCCTATTTGTATTTTGTCAGACGATAAGGAGGGGCACACGTTTGTCTACAACTGGTGCTAGCACACATACTCTAAATGAATATGCGGCATGGGAAGACAATGCGGCCAGTGACCTTGCATGGGAAGAGGTCCTAGAGGGACAAATGAGAATAAAATGAACAGGTTAAGTGGCATCTCAGAGTACCTCAGTGGGGTTGCATGTCGACCAAATAGAAGTGTAGGTGACAGCATGTTATCACAACATGACAGAGCCATGTGGTAGTGGGGCGGATGAGTGATAAGGGGTCAGGGCGAGTGTAAACACATAGTTTCTCTTGCACTAAATGCACCACTGTGCAGAACCCATCCTGAAATGTCAATGTTATTATGTGCCTTTGCACAATCCACTGTGTTTAGCAGTACAGATGTGGTCATGCATTTGCCTAACACATTGACATGTGCAGGTTTTGCGGAAAATGGCCTGAGCTGTAAACATTCCCCACTTGTCATCCTCTAACATGCTGTCTCTGTAATACAGCATGTCGGCGGGTGGGGAGGAACCAAAGAGAGATGTCACCATTCAAATGTCTCTTGCTAAAGAGTTCCATGTTAGAGAAGTGAAGCATTAATTTTGAACACTGTTCATGGTGTTTAAACATCTTCACTTCTGTCTACCTGGGATGCGAAATCCAACTGTTCCTGTCATTGAAGCGCACATGTATTGCTTGACTGATTGAATACACTCATAGAACATACCCCAGGGTGTCTCTGTCCACTGGCTGCCTAGTGAAAGAATTGCGCCTTTAGCTGAAAAGAAACGTGAGCAGAGTGTGGGGCAGGCCCAAGCATGAGAGGTAAGTTGTACCAGATCTTGTCAGCCTGTAAGGCAAACCTTCTCCCTCTAAATGAGGTTGGTCGTTTTGAAGGGAGAATAATCGAACACTGGTTAATGCTTCACATCAGCCTTAGTGTTTGAGGCCTAATGCACGTAGACATACGCTTTTCGTAGCTCAGCTGTGTAAGCATGTTTCTGGTAAACAGACAAGTTTAAATTAGATCCTCTGTGTACCTTTTTTCAGTGCAGGAGAAATCTTCGAGCATGGGATACACGATTAATTCTTCCAGCCGGTACTATCCACACTGCTGCATTTTGCACCAGTAGCAGGTGGCAAACATGGCCTGAAGGGAGAGGCCTGCAAACAAGACACGTGTGTAGTGAAGCCATGACTTTATGGCTGCCTCATCACTAGGGTTCTATGCTGCTGACTAAGCAGAGGAGGAAGGTGTCTTAACATCTTCAGAGTGGCTAACCATCTTCTTTGCCACTCAGTGTCATGTATACCTGTGTGCCATTGGTCTATGATTGGATCTGGATAGTGTTCTTTTCTAGCATCTGAAACAAAAGTACTAAGTAGCTATTAAATAGGACCAGTGACAGTGGAAATCCTTGATTCCTTCTCGAAGTTACCATGGCAGCGGACGAAGAGCCAGATGCTATTTGGATCCCTTGCATTCTACCGGAGACTTGAACCACTGATAAGTTAGATGCAGTGGTTGAAGAACTTTCACAAAAGAGAGTGGTCAACAGTTTCAAACACAACAGAGAGGTACAGCATCACCAACAAGACCTGATTATTGCTATCCACTGTTGCCAGTGCTCCATCCCAGAGAGCCAAAAGAGCAGTTTCCATCCTATGTGTGTGGTGAAGCCTGACTGTAAGCGAAAAAGAAGTTGGGTCAATTCCAAAAATGGCTGGAGCTGTTGCACAAGTGGTCTTTTGACGATTTTGGATAGAGCAGGAATGCTTATAATGGCTTTATAGATTCCCAGCGACTCAGGATCTAGTCCATCTTTTTTCAATAGAGGAGTGATAATACCACTTTTCCTAGTAAGAGATACAACTTGAGGGAAAGCTAAGATTAAAAAGTGTGCATAGGACATTTGCAAAAAAGTTCATAGTGTTGCACAATTACCGAGCTGGGGCTGGGATAAAAATTTAGGACTATGGGTTTACTTCATCTTACATTGTTGTTAGTTGCTTCAGGGGTCATTAATAGTAGGGGAAAGCTAGTCTTGTGCAACCCTGAATTGCTTTAGTTTGGCAAGGTGATGAGTCAGTTGTTATCTACACTGAGGTTTCAATGTATTGCAGTGAATATTTCCATAAGGAAGATGTCCAAGTTGTCAAGCTTTGATTCCTGTCCACAACCCTGAGCTGAATGAAATAAGTAAACTCCAGACTTTAGCTCCCCTTGTGATTCTCAACCTCTGGTTCCATTTGACCTTTTGTGAACTTTCTTTGTGCATTGCCACTCATGAGATACTTAACCCTGACATACTCTTCACAATTCTAGTAACGTAGAACGAGCACAATGATTGGGCCAGAGATTTCCACCAAGCTGAAGGAGCTTTTTGCCTTTGGATTTACCATTATACAAATACAACCAAAGGTCTTAACTCTCATGATTTCCCTCATGGGGTTTATCATCTATTACCACACTAAGAAGAATCACAGAAGACAACAATGAAGCATCAAGATAAAAAACTGCTACAGGGTGTTTAATTGGGAATTCTGGTGTTCTAATGTGCTGTATTTGAGAACTTGAAAGCCTCATCTTGTTCTCAACAGAAACGTACCCTTTGATTTTGATTTACTGCACTTTTAGAAGCTGCGTGAGTTCATTGGCTCTCTCCTTCAGGAGAGGCAGTGAAAGAACAGTACCAGAGCTGAAATCTCTACTTTCTTCAATTCAGTGAATTGAAGATACAGAGTAATACACCCTGATCGGTGAGATTTGAGTTAGAGCTGGATAGCTAAAATGTAGGTCAAGCTATGCAGTGCATTGGTGTGCAAACAAACCATCTTCTTCTGCGTGCAGAATCGCACTCTTAAGTGTTTTCAAATAGTAGTTGTGATGTGTACTGTGCAGCAGGTGGTTTCTTTCTGTATTTAGTTCATTTTCAACAATAGGGTAAACCAATATTTAATATACTCCATGAACTGGACAGTGAAGGTGTTTAATGAAGGGGGAAACTGACTTTACATTTCGTGCAGTGTTAGAGTACAGCAATTGTGTGTTTTGGAATGCCGAGCACTCCGCGATGTATTGTGATGTGAACAAGGAGAAACCGGTATAGCACACAAACCCTTGAGATAGCTGACAACTTCACAGACATGCTCTTCACTCATGACACAGCCATCACACTTGAATATTTCAACAGGAAAGAGTTTAGGAAGCGAAACCACTTGTATAGTGAATCACAGTCACAACAAAGAGTGAAAGCCCATCTCTGGGGGGATTCTCCAAGCATGGTGCAGGACTCGTAGTCATCTTCAATGGATAATAGAAACCACATCTTGAAAAATAAAATTCTCTGGAGCATATACAAGGATTTATGCCCAGGACACCAGACAACCATGCATAATCATGGCCTATGTCTCAAAGCCTTCCTTTGAATGCCAGGAACTTTGTTGGGTCTGGATTTTGCCTGGGTTTCTAGATATCAATTAGATTGGAATCTTCTCTGCACAGGCCAGAGGAGCAGGGCTATTTGAAACATGTCCATGAAAAAGGCGGAGCTATTGGAGATCATTGGAGGAAATAATGAGGCTGCAATGAAGATGTGATGCTGGATCCTGAAATCTTTACTGTACTTGCCCACTTCTCTGCCTTTGACGGAGGCATGGCAACTATTGGACAGTAAACATAATTCAATCTGTAAGCAGTAGTCTGGTTGTTATCTCCAGAGCACTGAACCTTTAGATGTTCAGTGTTTTTGAGGGGATGGGCAAATTCAATATCAAGCGATGATTCTCTTTTTGATGTTCCACATGATTTAGCACTGGCATGCGTGCTTACAAACAGAGTGAGAGAGATGAAGTGTTACAGTTTATTCAAATGTGTTTTTTACATTTGAGAACAAATTACATTTCACAATAAATGCAAAAATAAATACATTGGTTTAAATATTATTTGGCTATGAAATCAGTGCAAGGGGCGGTGGGTTCAGCCAAGGGAAATGCAATTTTGCGCTTTAGATGTAATGCTGTGGTAGTCTTTAAAGGTTGAAAGTATGTGTGTTTGATGTAGATGGATGAGACAAATCTTTGACAAACTAAGGTGGAGGGATGCTTGTGTGGTGAGGAATATGATGGGCCATACATTATGTCTGTTAAACTTCAAGAAATCATGTATCTCTCCACCAGCTCTTCCTCAAAAATACAGTCAATATCAAACCGGGTGTTCCCTGCCAGCACCCGCTCTGCTTTGCCATGCTGCTTCATCTGTGCAATTAACTCACTATCCCTTTCTCTTTAGTTTCAGGTGTATATGCTGCGTCTAACTGCACAGTCCATGTTACAACCTCTTCATCCAGGGGGATAGGGGCAAGGGAACGCCCTGCCGTTCCCACAGTCCTTTGCAGGTACCTAAAAGTGTTTGTTATTTTGCATTAGAAGCACTCTCCTTGAGTTAGTTTGCTGGTTGGTCTGACCCCTGCTATGCTATTTCTCCCACTGTCCTCTACTTGTTTAGCCTGCAATGCCTTCTCCAAGAGATTTTCTGGTATGACGAGGAGTACTGTTAGTGGCAGCTGCGAATCCGTGATGTAGAAAAACACCATACAGCATGATAATTACATGGATATGGTATTACAGTGTGCACTGTGTACAAAGCAAGAGAAGAGAGTGAAGACAACTTGATTTTAATGGAGATCACAGGCATAAAACTTTAGTCAATAGAAATGAAGATTTCTTCTAATTACTTGGAAGTTGATGTCACTGAAATGCACAGGGCTTGATGGCGTGGCGGGGTGAAAATAAAATTGAAGCAGATGGCACCTCTGAAAGTTAGGTTGACTTTCAAAGTATAGTCATCATTTGATAGTCAAAAATCAAATTGGGTTCATCATAAAAATCTAAATACACATGTGTAATTGCTATGTGCTAATCCTTTCGTTTAAAGTGTCCCCTTGCAAAGGGCACAGTGAGAAATGACTCCAAGCCCACACCAGACTTCCCCATGGCCCATGGAATGTGTACTAGATTTATTGTATCTTATGTAAGATAGAAAAAAGGCACAGTGCACAGCTGTAGTGAAACACAATTTGTTATCCCTAGGAGGCACCGAAACGTTCTTGACCTTTGAGGAGCAAGTTCCCTTTCTCCTTTGGAGGTCTTTTTCTTTCCTTTGTGGCCAAGGCATGTCCCACCACAGGCCTATCAATGCTGTACCAGTGGCATTCTTGCTAACTATAGAACATCTTGGTTTCCATTTAAACCTTGATGCCATGAACAGATTCCTTCTTACACATACTGAGGTAAGACTTGAACCTGCAGTGATGGTGGCATTTTTTAGCATTGGTATAATGTTGAGGTTCACATTGAAGGTGTGAATTAACACTACACAGAGAATCTTTGCCGGTCTGCATAAGTTGCAATCCTGGCGCAAAGTACCCTTGAAAGATATAAGGCTTTAACTGTTTTGAAAAGCAGGCAATGCCTCTGTGGTGAGAGAAGGAAGGTCAAGTTGAGTGATGATGTTAACTGAATGTTTTGTTAAGCACTGATTATGTGTGATGCTGTCACCTTCAATGCCTCTGACAAGAATCTGCACCTCAGCAAATATGTTTGGTGGACTTCCACAAACGTAACCATAACATTGAAAGAAAGCAATAGGGAATTTTGTTTAACAATATGAAGTCCTCGAGTATATATGTGTCAGGTATATGCTTTTGGACATCTTTTGAGAGATCGATCTTGGCCATGTTGGCAGTTGCAAGGTCTAATTCCAAAAACCTTCATCAGTTCCCCTATGAGTATTAGCCTCTTCAGGGGAATGAACTGGATATATGTACACGTTTAGGCTTAGATCCTGATGTCTTTTGTCATTTGTAGATGGATGTTTTAATTTCTAACTCCATTGGTGAGTGCACTGAAAGTTCTAATGGCATCATAAGAACAGACATAAGTGCATGGGAATGTGTAGAATACGCTTGATCTACTGACAAACAATGATGTTCTGCAAAACTTTAATGCAATGCTTGCATTATGTCTTACCTTGGGAGAATACATTTTCTGTACTACATGAGTGTGTTAACATGGAGGTGTATGAAGTCTCATTGGGGAACCTAAATTGTATTGTCCTTTATTCAACAATGTGCATTTTCCATGTTTACATATTCAGAGGTTGACTACACTCATGTGCTAGACATTACATGTTTCCATTTTGACCTTCATCAAATATCTGTGTGACACAAAACCATTTACACAGCAAGAATATTGTCTTACCCCAGCATATAGTCATAAAATTACCAATCTACTGGCTCTTCTCATAATATGCGTTGCCAGGTCTGTAAGCGCAAATGTTAAATAATCACGACTTATTCCCCTACTTGTGTATCATGAAAGCATTTTCCAACTAAATTCATATTGTGTGTTTATGATGTCTAACTCGTTAGAAGGCATACTCACATTCTCAGTTGGTTCCAGACCTCCTATCACATTTATGGTACACTTTTGCTTTCTTGTGTAACAGTCTTTGTTCTCTTTTGGGAATATGTTAATTATCTTAAACTTTAATTTTGTGATGTGATGATCTCATAAAAAAAGTCATTCTACTAGAGTGATAGTCACAGGAGAAACATAAAGTTGACACTTTTGTTTCTCATGTGACTATCACTGTTATGTTCCTCTATTCCATCCTTCACCATATGTATTATGTTTTCAATATAAACCGTCCCAGATGTGTATTTTATGCAATCAATAACACATTTTGTTTGATAGCTTGCATATTGTTTAACATAATATCTGTCATTGGGTGGTATAATGTGGCAACAATTATCACATAACTGCAATGTACGCATGCTAAACATGAGTCCCAATTTATGTTAGTGATGCAAATGTCTTTAGTTCTCATTTTTTGTTTGGCTATTAGGTGGTGTTTTAGTGCCACCTATAAGCCAAAACTATTGCATTAGAGTACATATACAGATGTGGAGAAATGGTATATGAGGAGGGACACAATGCTTTGGGTGTTGTTTGGTTATTTGCCCACACATTGACTTTCCATGGCCATGCTAATCAGTATCGCCATTCCGAACCAGTTCCTGCCCCTCTCTGTCCAAAACACCTCCTCATGAGACCTCTTTGTGTTTGCTTTAATCAAGACTAACACACCGGTGTAACGGGGGCCCCCGCAGCCCCTGCAGTGCGGGGGACCCCATGCTGCCTATGGCCAGCAGGGGGGGCACTGGCGGTGGGGGCAGGGCCTCAGCAGTGATTGCAGGGGGGCCCCCACATTTTGTGTTACGCCACTGGACTAACCATCAAACTTTCCACTCAAAGTGCCTGCCAGTGTTTTATTTAAAGCAGTCGTCTGAGTATTAATGACTTAATTGGAGGTGTAAACGCGCTACTGGTGTAATAAAAATGTCCTAACCAGGGCTGCCTACAGCCACTCTACTTATCAGCCCTATGCATGTCCTTCGCTGAAGTCCTGTTAAAAACAAGCACTGACAAAAGCAACCATTTTGGCCATGCACTGCTAATCAATGCCCCGGCACTCTCACCATTTTGACCCTGCTACTATCAATGGCCAGTTAATATCGCTGGGCAGTGCATGGCAAGTGCCTTTCCCATGACTACAAAAAAGCCCAAACGTTTGCCATTGCGAATGCTTGTTTGTAATACATCAGCGTGTACTAATAAGTACATTTCTTTGCTGACAAAATGCTATCCTAGACTTTACCAGGAAAATACTTTGTTGTCCTGTCCCTGACTGTAACATTGGCAAATGTTTCAAAACGATCTTGAATAATTCTCTTGTATTTGGGTAATATGTCATAATGATTGAAGGTGTATCTGATTTTTCTTTTCTGTTGTAGATATAAAGGCATTCAAGTTGATTGTGACACTTTAATACTGCTGTAAACATGTTACGCTGTGAGCGTGCCTATCCTACTTTTCACAGACAATGACATTTTTATCACTTTGTACTCAAATGTGGGCCATTAGATTTAGGGAGTTTTCATGCACGTTGGAAGCATAATTCCAGGATATTGCGTTATGAAATTGAACATTTTGTAGCATAACATTGTATTTATTGCTGCATTGTTGCCGCATATTTTTTACTGACTGGAGAGTGTAAGATTGTCAGGTTGCAAGAAAGAGTCAGTGGGCCTCATCACCAGTTTGGCGGTAACCCTACCGCCAAACCCCCGGCGCTATTAGCGCCGAATCACGGGTTTCACGGAACGGTTATTGCCCATTCCCCATTGGGCCCATTCGGGAATTCCTCATTACCCATTGGGCCCAATGGGGAAAATTTGCGCTATTACCGCCGGCGGATTTCCCGCCAGCGGTAAACACGCTGAAAATTACCCCCTCTGAGCTGGGGGGAAATCCGCCAAGGTCATGATCTGGCGGACCCTTAAATGCAGCAGTAATAGCGCTACCGCCTTATTTAAGAGTTACGACCAAAATCGGGAAGAGGACTAGTGTGTGCGGCTACAAGTGAGTAAGGTTGTCATTATTTGCACCTTTTGTAGTAATTTAATAGGAAGACTACAATATGTCGCTGGCTTAACAGTGTTAGTTTTGCTCTACTTTTCTAGTTTAATGTGCGTACCTATTTACTAGTGTTAACATTATTGATTATAAGGTGTAATGGTGAAAATATTCCTCTGCTATGTTCTTCAATCCCCCAAGCGCCCAGACACATCACTCACCAACACCACTCGCACTCACCAATCAGAACGTACACTCCCATATCTCTCACTCTGTCTAGGGCCATTTTAAGCAGTTTTGGGGCCCTGGGCACAGACATCTTTGGGGCCCCCTCCACAAAACCAAAGGAATTAAGTGATCAAGAATATCTGCCTCGCCCATCCCTCTGCCACAATCACAACCCATAGGTTGTTATGCTGCCTCACAGCATTAAATATAAGGATGTTTGCTCCCTTTAGGTCCCCTTACCCTCTTCATTCTTGCTCAAATCAGAATGATAAACCAGTACCATTTGAAGGCCAACATTAGCAGTCTATGAAGAGTTTACTTCTGTTCTTTGCTTTAATGTGTTTGTAACATGCACCTGGGTATCCAGAGGCTTAAAGGTGCAACAAACAAACAATCTCAACAGGTATAGAGAACGAAGCCGACCAGTATAGAAGAAATCAGAAAAACTATTGAAATAACACAGTCTTAAGTTTTTTCTTGAAAAGAGCTGTAGAGCTCAGTGCTCTAATGTCAGGAGGGATGGCTTTCCAGGCCCTGGGGGCTGCCATATAAAAAGCACATTTGGAGGTCTGCGTCAGGGTGCATCTATGGATTTTAAGTTGATTGGTGTTAGTAGACTGCAGGTTCCTCACATTGGCTTTATCGATCAGAACTTACTTCAAACAAGCATAGATACAGGAGACTTTTTATCAATAGAATCCAGGAAGGTATGCAGCCTGTAGTATTAATGCAGGACTGTATGTAAAAGGTACATGTAACCCAGAATAGACAGATAACTCACATTTGCTGCCTCACAGAACTCAAACGTGCTCAAGCATGAATAGAGACCACCAATTGGAAGGAAGGAGAAAGCTACACACACCATAGCATGGACAGTGAATGCAGATTAGAAGTGAACAGAAGGTATCTGTATCCAGACAGACTGAGATTAGAAGTGGGACATGGTTTACAAATAGTGTTGCCATTAGAGCTCAAAAGATTAAAGTGCTTGTGGTCTGCAATATATAAATGCTCACTATTATAGTGGAAGCAACTCTATGGCCAGTGAAGATCACACGCAAAGAAGGAAATCTCTCTAAAGGGCTGACAATTTTGCAATGTTTAGAGACTAGAAATGTCAAGATTCTAGGCAATACAAGATTAAATTAGATTCCCAGCATTGCACACACTGGTTAAGGGGTGAATCTGGGATTTGTGCCAACTTTGCAATTTCTTAAATTGAACAAGTTCTTTTCCAGTTCTTAACAAGAACACAGTTCAAACACCATTACACTTGCCTTATAAAATAAGGCGCTAACTCTTAAGATATTATCTCATTTTATAAAACTGACTTGGAAAGTACACCAATCACATTACCAAACATGACATTGTTTAAAAACAAAATATTATGGAAGGTTGTAACACAGAATGATTCTAGCTTCATTCTATCTATCATCAAGAAACATATAGAAGTACCAGCATACCAATCAGTGTGATTTAACAGATTTAATCTGGGTTGGTCTTTTGTATTTTATAGCTTTACATACTTCCAAAACACTGGCTTGTGAAATTGTCATTTATAAACGTGCAGAAAAACCTTTGACTTTTACAAAAATGCAAAGCATTTTTTGTGTCAAACGAGCATATTTTAAAATATGCTTGCCCGAGTCCTTCATCATCTGGTCCGCTCCCTTCTCTCTACCACCACTTACACTCAAATGGCCTACATAAGAAGAAAGATCAAGTAATGGGCTAAACGATGCCACCAGCATGCGAGGAGGCAAACCTCACAGAAGACAGTACAGTAATGTATGAGATATTAGATGATGTAACCAGGATCACTGTATTGTCTGCTGGCAAAGCCAGAATACAAGCATGAATGCTTTGGTTCCGCATTCGGATACTTATTCATCTCTTGGACTAACAGTTTATACTCATCGTTGGAGGTGATTGCATAGGTTTTACAACACCCCATATGAACAAACCATTTCTAGAACTTCACCACAAGGGTGACATGTTCGTTTTAATAGCAACCCCTATCTGGTGCAGGTGCAGGTGCAATGCTGCATATGCACTTGTTGTGCTGCAGGACCATGTACATATGCAGGCAGGTTTATAAACTTCAGCCATAGGAAAGGCTCAGCCAGCCTTACTGGAATGTGCTATTCTAATCTTGCATAGGAACACATATCTCTGCAATGAGTTCTTAACACACTGAGCTAACTTCTGAACCATTGTGGCACTCAATTTACCAATATGCATTTCAAATTTGATTATTGCACATGATCAACATAATTCCCACAGGAAGGAAAGAATGCTACAGGAGTTGTGCCGGAAGGAACACAAACTATATATACCACAGTGAACACAGAAACCATTACATGATAAATTGATCAAGGCAGAATGTACTTGCCAAAACAGACAGGTAATTGGTTTAGAGCCTTGGCACCATGCAATACAATATCCTGATGTTTGCTATTTAAGTCTGGTGAACAAACAAATATTTCTTCTTTATATCAGGCAGCCATGTGGGGCCCCCTCCAAGGTGGGGGCCCTGAGCAAGTGCCCCTTTTGCCCTCCCATAAAAATCTCTCTGACTCTGTCATGCGCAGTCACATGCTCTATCACTCACCAACACAACTCGCACTTCCCAGTCCCTGCCACACAGCAAACCATGCTCTGAATGCGCACCTATGCTCTTGAGTTCTTCCTGCAGTCCGCAGTATTTCACTCTTTCTCACTCCCTCTGCATCTTGCATCCTTTCTCCCATTGTATCACACTCTTCCCTCATCCTTTCTCCCAATCTGCAGCTTACTGTCTCTTTCCGGCCAACCACTCCCTCTCTGCACCCAGCCCACTGCATCCCTTCTAGCATTCTTCTCCTCTACTTTCTGGCCCTCCTCCCGATCTCTGGCCCAACGCTCCCTCTCTTCTCTCTTGTATATCACTTCCCACTCTGTCTCACTGCTCTCTCTCTGCTTTCCCACCCATCACTCCCCATCTAGCCCATCGCTCCCCCTCTCTCTTCTTCCATCCCTCATATTGTGACTATTTATAATTTTTTAAACATGTAGATTTTGAACCAGATCCTCAAAAAATGGGACTTTTAAACAGAGAACAGAGGATGTGCTGTTTTAGATGCCCCAATTTTGGAACTGAGCAGGTCACCTTTTTCTCAAACATGACCTGGCATTTCCAGGGGGCTGGGTAGCAGCACAAATGATGGGGTGGCCAGCGCCTTGAATACATAGTGTCGGGGGCACTCTCATGACACTAATGTTCTATAGGCTCCCAGTGCATCTCACTGTAACATGCACTTAAAGGGCTTCTCACTGTAAAATGTGATTAAAAAATAGATATTTTTGTATCCAAATGAAAGTGAGACAGTAGCAGTTCCTACGTCTGCGTTCACACTTAAAAGAAAGACCCTGTCATGCAATATGCACCCCCTGCACCTATTCCAATCAGGCGTCTGAGGTTGACTTATTCTTCTGCACATTTAAAAGTGCATCAAGTATGTGAATTCGGGATATGGTTTCAAATGCACAGACAAATTTGAAAAAGGCCATATGAATCGGCACATATAATATGGGCCCATTCAGGTGTCCTTTGTGGATTGGGCTGCTCCTTTAACACATTTCATTACTTGCGCCAAAAAGAGTTTTGAGGACCTGGATTTTTGTGTCTTTTTATGCTGGTGTTTTGCAAAAAGCTGTTTTCGTTGCATTTTGCCGGATCGCAAAATCGTGATAAGCTGGAGGGTCTGGTAAGAGTCTTACTTTGAACACAGCGAAAACAAAGTTGATGGTGATGGAGACACAAAAGCCATTACTACAATGGGTTTTTGTAGGTGGGGGAAACATTGAGACACTGCCCTGGTTTGACTATTTGCAAGCTGTGTGAATAGCTCAGGGGCAACATGCTTGTCTTGGAAGCAAGAGAACACAGAGCAACACAGGTCTGAATTCCTGTACCTCATTTAGACTGGCCTCCAGTATTAAGCGTGTTATACAAGATTAATTAATGTTTTGCCTCTTTAGGTTCATAGAAACCCCAGGTTGTGGGTTGTGGGTGCTTCTCATGTTTCTGTGCCAGTGCAAGTAAATGGGATGAAAGCTGTTGCAACTGCAATGTATAGGAGCGACCTCTCTAGCACTACACTATAATCAAGCACATCATTATGAAAGAAAATAGAACCATCAAGTCTCTCTTTCAGATTCCTATGGATTCTTGCTCCATACTAGGCAATGAGGAGTTTGGGGTCAGGGTAATGTTGTGGTTTTCAAGCCCCTTCTCCTTTAGTATTTGATTTGGGCAAAGCTGATTTCCGGAGACTAGGAAACGCACCTGAGTGAAGTTAAATGGATGAAGGGAATTGAGGTTCTGCCTTGGGAGGCCATGTACAATCTTAAAATTATCACAATGGTGTGAATGTATCTGTTTGCGCCACTCACCAACTAATTTTTGTAAGGGGTTTTATGGGACTGGCATGATGTAGACTTGGAAGTGCCAGTCAAACCAAATGGCAGAATCTATTGAATCCAATTTGATTTGCCAAAGTCTCAGGCACTCATCTTAACCATAAACAATGAATTCAAACACTGTGTAAACACCAATTCATCGATAATTTACATGTGTACGCTCTTTGCAATCTTAATATAGTCAAGAAAAGTAAACAAAGACATTGGGCATCATTACAATTGTGCCAGTCCGGAAACAATGTTGCCGGTAAGCCTACCAGCACTGTTGTTTCCAGACCGGCACACTACAAAACGGTGGCCGGTGCCGTCCCATCCGCCAGGGTCAGACCTGCCGGGCGGGACTGCACCCGCCTTGAGAGTTTTCACGGAAGCACTGTGTTCCTGTGTCCGGTAATGTTGCTGGTGCATGTAGCTTCCCAATTCCCATTCAGCCCTATGGGGCTCAATGGGAATGGGGAAGAATGTATTCTGTTGCCCTGGAATTACTGTGTCCACTGGGGTTGTAATACCCCAGTAATTGCCCATTCCAGGGTGAGAGAAAAAAAACGACTCTGGCGGCAAAGCCGTGCCTGTATTACCGGCACGGTTGTCTACCAGGGTCGTAATGAGGCCACCTTTACGTAAGCACAGATACCAGTGTTAGATGATAAAGTAAAATCATGTGGATCTTGTTAGACTTTTCTTGACTTGTTTAGATGCTATTTTGCAGGGTTTTGCAGATGCTCATTATGATTAATGTGAAAGAACATTATATTATGAGCTGGCCATGGTTATTTCCAAATGAAGGAAGTAAATGGATTATTTCTATACATGCGGATTCATGAACATAAAATGACCTGGTGGAAATCTATATTTCTCTGTGTATGAAACCGTCTGTTCATCTATATATTGTGCGTAACGATACAGATAAAATAGGGTGCACTTAGATACAATAGCCAATCACCATTATGAGTGAGGGATTATAGAAGTATCCATTTTAGGAACCATCACTGAAGTGTAACTCTGAGATATACATTACATATATATTCAGTGAAAAAACATTGTTAAAAGGACGTTATGGTTCTAAATAAAATTGAAAACCCCTAGAAATTCGCAAGTTATAGCAAGCTAAGCAACCGTAACTTGTGCCACCACCATGCACTACTAAGACTAACACCCAACACATCAAAAATGATGTCACAAATGTAATTGATGACATCACTGATGACATCACATATCTGTTCCACTTGTTTTTGTTCACTGACATATCTAGGCTAGTTGTTTTTGTTCACTGACAGCGAGAATCTTAAAATTCAAAAGGTGCTCTATATCTAGATGTTAACCTTGTCCTATGTTGTTAAGGTACTTTCCTTAGGGTTTGGCCTCAACTTCTGGTGAACATATATTGGGAAATAAGCAGTCATCAAACACAGAATTCATTTTTATACATGATGATGAACTCTATTGTTATTGTCATTTGCTGGTGGTTTGTTTCTTTCCTCCTTACTGGAGTATCCCTTTATGTGCCTCATATTTTTTATGCATTGTGGCTATTCATATGTATTGTTCGTACCAATAAAAGTGTGTGGTAAGTCTTATATTGTTAGCTATTAATTCCAAGTTTAACATTAGTCATGATTCTGATAGGCTTGCATTTATTATTTTACTGCCCAATATTACCAGATTAAACATACTGTACTTCTATGGTGCATGCTGCACCCATTGCCTATGTGTATGTATTATTAGGTTGCTGTATTAACATTTGTTTAAGTGAGTACATTTTTTAATACATTAAGAAGTTCATGAGATGACTCCCACCTAATATGTTGCTGACAACAATGAAAACACAAACCCCTTGTAGGAACTTTTCATCAGAATTAATTTGATATGTGATGTCATCAATGACATTTGTGATGTCATTGTTGATGTTCTGGGTGTTAGTCATAGCAGTTCCTGGTGTTGGCAAGAGTTATGGTTGCTTAGCTACCATAACTGGTGAATTTCTGGGGTTTTCTTTTGATTTTACTTGTAACAATAGCGTCCCTTTAACAAAGATTGTTGCTAATTTCATAGGATTTTATTAGAGCAACTTAACCATAATGTCCCTTTAACACATTTTTTTCACTGAATTTCATAGGTTTTTACCAGCATACCCTATTTTGCTACAAGTTCCTTATTTCATACTCACGCCACATGTTGTAGCCTTCTTACAATGAAAACATATACATAAATCAAAATTACTAATATTTACTACACCCGAATATACATCTTTGTACAATTCAGCATTTACAAATATAAAAATTAATGTTTCATTTAGCACACAATATTAGAGAATGTACCAAGCTCAAAGCATAACTCTACACCTCATAGTATCATTTTAGTACAACTCGTAATACGTACGAGATACAGCAACAGCTAATTAGAAAATAATCTGTTAGCAAATACTCTATTTCTCTTATACTACCATTCATTATGTAAAACATTTCTCATAAGCAAACACACTTCAGTGGCTAGAAGAAAACTTTCCCAAAGAAGAAATGAGTGATGATTAAATCTCTAATGGTAAACAATACATCTTTCAGTGCAAACAAATAATGTAACTTATACAGAGCTATGATAATTTCTTATTTTCTTATAGTACATACTTTACATGAAGAAACCACACCACAGATTAATTATGGAGAATCCCAACAAGGTGAAAGACAATCTCCAACTTTACAGAATCAAATCATGATCTTGTCTTCAAATAAATTTGATTAACTTAGAAATGACTTTAAAGGATGTGTAATGTATGTTAGAAATCATGTCATTAGACATTCTGATTATCATGATGACTTTATAGAAACTCCAAATACTCCCATTTATTTTTCTCACTCTGATACCCCATTCCTATCGAAAATTAAGTTATTGTTCATAGTATGAATATCTTGTATATTATTGTATCAATTTAGTTTTTAGCACATCAACTGGTAGTCCGCGGACTATATGAATGTTCGTGTCTGCTGATAGAATGTCGTACACTCTTGGATGTCGTGCCTAGTCCAGACATGTCCGGCCTCGCATGACATACTTTTAATTAGTTCATGAACTTGGGCACCCTATCGCAGACATCACTGTGCACGTGCCCTGCGGCTTTTGGCAATATGGTCCATGGACATCACTGATGTGACCCCGCCCATGCAGCATAATGACGTGTCCGCGATCGGTGTCCATGCTTCTCAAATATTTCAAGTTTCTAATGAAAACATTGCCATTCCCCACCTCCTACCAACATTCTTAACACTTCTATCAATTTTCTACAACTTTGTATGCTATTTTTACGTCGCCGGCATTCGCAAACGTCTGATTGCATTGCCGACGTCCCCGGACATCATCATGTGACCACTTCATGACGTGTCCCAAATCGGTGTCAGTGCTTTGCCAACATTTTTAAACTGCATTTTCTGCCGATCTGGGAAGTTTGAAGTTGAAAGTTGACCCTTCCAAAGCTCCAATTGCCATTCTCTGTAGACCTCTCAACTTTTCACAACTATCCAAGTCCTTTCTTAAATTCACGAGTCCGTGGACAGGAGAGACGTCCATGGACGGTTCCTATGAAGGGACCAACCCATTAATTTTAGTCATTCTCAATCTGGCAGACCAGGAGAGATCATGTTTTGGGAACTATTTGCAGGAGACTCAGAATGGTATTTGTCATGGCCATCCCTCCTCTCCAGGGGCCACCACCACCACCTAGAGGGCCTGGACAGGGGAAAAGGTGAGGTGGAGGAGGAACCTACTTCCAGCAACCAGAAAGAATCCTGGGTGTGGAGTCACACTCAGTCATGGACAACACAGGCAGTATTCCTTCAGTACCACCTCTATGCTCTGCCACACCTGCACATTCTACCCGGGTGCTCTGAGAAAGGCTGTTCCTTTCTCGGGGAGTAGGCTTTCCTCCTCTACCCCATCTTCCTCACCTGCTCCTGCCACCACACACGCTACTTTTGTGGGGCAGAGGATTTCCATGGCTGCCTTGTAAGCCATACAAGAGGTTGATCCTTTCCTTTCTATGACAACAATACTGCAACACACCACTCTGCAGTATGGATCAGTTTTGAAGTGCTTTTGAAGCTGCAGTCAAGGAGCACGAGAAACACTGACCCTACCTTAAATGTAAGGCAGGCCCAACATCTTTCCCTGTCCACCTTTCCCTCCTTATCAGTGGTTGATGCCCCTTTCCTCCCAAGCTACAAAATGAGAAAATACAACAAACAAAGGTTCCTTTGGGAGCCGCCTTTCACAAGTAAAAAATAGAACTAAAAAAGTTATCTCATAGACTCCACCTACTTTACATTTTTCAGTAAAGTAGTTAGACTCAATACGTTTCTCCAACATTTCCTTTAGCATTTTGTTCTATGCTAATGGAAATAATGGAGGATTGTATACTAGAAATAAAGAAAAAAGGACAGAAGCAACTTTCTGTCCCAAAAACTTTTCTCTAGCCTACAATAAGTATGATATGATTAGTTATTTATAATGCGCTTAATGCCCAGAGGTTTCTAAGTGTGGACCCGGGATCTAACCTGTGTTGCTCCATGTCATCTTGCTTCCAAGGTGAGCACCTCACCCCTGGGCTATCCTCCCAAGACATAACTTCCTAAGCATCTTTTGTAGCCTATTTAGTCCGCAGACAGTATAAAAGTCTGTGTATAGCACCTCCCCCTGGAGATTAACAGTGGGGACAGGGGTTAAAGTCAATCAACTTTTTTTATTCCACAATGGTAGCTCTTAAAAGAACCTTTTTTGTGTTAGGATTTTTTGGGGGATTTTACATACTATACTAACAAATGCTCTACTACACGTAATGTTTTTTAATAACTTTTACAAAAAACTTTTTTTCAGGTTTTGCTTTTGATCTAATACAGCTACGAATAAATCCTTCACTACATATTTTACGTGTTTGCAGAAACGGTTTCAATGTTTTCTGAACATTGGAAAGACAAATATAATTTCCAACATCTGTCAAATGAACTCCATCTCTTCAAAAAATATAAATTTCATCAAACTTCATATTTTCAATGTGGAAAGATGTCATTCCTACATCCTGTAAAAAAGCACATACAGCTTTATTTACATTTCGCCTGGCTTTTTCAATTTGTGGAACAAACAAGTTAGAATCCGTCTGCATTTGCCTTTGAACTATTCCAGAAAAAATAATCTTCAAACCAGGGAACAGTTCATTAACTTGGTAAATGTATCCTTCATGGCAAACTGGAAGGATTAAGTCACATAGCCCAAACTGCTACCTCCACAGTGCATTACAATGATGTTTGGATGTTTCAAATTAACCATATTCTTGCAAAAAGGTAACAATTTCGTCCATTTAAATCCTCAAACTCCATACCAAGAAACTTCAAATTCTTCTACTCCAAGATTCACAGACATTCCATACTGCTCAGAGTAAACCTTTAACTAATGGATCCAAGAATCTCCAACAATCCACACACTCTGCTTCTTTATAGCATAGCCATAGCCATCTTCACTTCAGAAAAGAAAGAAAACACTTTTTAACCGGTGTTCCTGCACACTTCAACTCCGCCTCCACAACCACAGAACCTGATTGGCTAATCCCCTGATGTCCACAGATGTTCGTGACTGTATTTGGTCTCTGCAGTCCTATTTCAATGCCAGACATTCTTGAAAGACCCGGATGGCACGTGCCATTCTGCGGACTACCAGGCTTGTCCACACACTGCATGGACAATTAATGGGAGTATGGAGTTTTAAACTCATTTACATTTTTTATTCTACAGTGGTGGCTCAAAAGAGCATTTTTTGAGGTTTTCTCGGGTTTGTTTAAAACAAAAACGTTTTTGCTTTTTTGGTTTTATGTGCTATACAAATGCTGTACTGTACTTATTTGCTTTTATAACTTCTACAAAAACTGCTTCACACTTTTTTTGTGTTTTTAATTTTTTGTACTACACCTAACAAATGCTTTACTATGCACTCCACATGTTGCCTTTTCATTTTGTTCACCAAAATTGTTTCAATGCATTCTGAACATTGGAAAAGAAAAATCTATTTTCCAACATCTGTCAAATGTACTCCATCTCCACAAAACATGTTCACGCCATTAAATTTTATGTTCTCATTGTCAAAAGATACCATTCTTACACCTTGTAAAAAAAAAAGCACATGCAGCTTTATTAACATGCTGCCTGGCATTTTCCATTTGTGGCCAAAACAAGTTTGGACGTTTCCAAATTTGACTTTGATTAATTTCTGCAAAAAAATACTTAAAAGCTGGAAACAGTTGCAATAGGCTTTTCAACATATCCTCCAGGACAAACTGCAAGAATATTGGAGTCACATTACCCAAACTGTTGCCTTCACAATGTACAATAAAGCAATCTGGACATTTAAAGTGAGCCTTATCCTCATAGAATGGTAATAAGTTCACCAGGTTTAACCCACAAACTGCATGCCAGAAAACTTCCACTTCTTCCAATCCACCATTAGCAGAGATGCCACGGTATTCAGTGTAAACCTCCATTGAATGGATTCATGAATCTCCCAGCATCCACACACTCTACTTGTTCATAGCTGTAGCCATTTTTTCACGACTTCACTTCACACAAGAAAGAAAACTCTTGCTACCCTCTGTTCCTATACACTTCAATTCCTCCTCTACAACCACAAAACCTAATTGGCTAATCCCTGATGTCTGTGGATGTTTGCAACTGCCCGCAGGTCTCCACATCATATTTCCATGCCAGGTATCCTTTGGCACGTGCAGGTCTGCCGATTATTGCGTATGTCCACGGACACCATAGCACAGGGCAGCTCTTCTGGCCTTTTTACTTTTATGTTTCTAACACTTCCTCATTGGCTACTTTCAAACAGTCACACATCCCTCCACCAATCACATCCAAAAACTCTACATGTAACCTTGTCACCTCAGTTCAACACTTAAGATGTACATTTCAAGTCTCAGAGTACATGTCTCCTGTCATTCACAGCCGCCTGCACCAAAAACTACTGTGAAACTCTCCAAGATGTCTATTTGCAGATACACCAATATCTTCAACCAACAAGACATAGTACAGGTATGCTTATATTTTTTGAGTATTTTTTTCAACACCTGTATAAATATATATACATGATTCCTGCCATTTACACTCTAATACGCATCTCAATAAGCATATTCTCTTTTTTTACCATTCCTTTCAAATGTCAGGTATTGCAACATTCTGCACCCGCCCCCATCAAGAGGCAGTTACTTACATATACCACCAACATGTTGGACTTCCACACACCAACTACCACTTAACAGTGTTCTACAAATCATTTGCAACAGCATTTCCCTTACACGTAGAAACATTTTACAAGCACTGCTGCTGTAAATGGACATATGCCTTTTTAACTTTCAACAAAATGCTCCTAAAAAGAAATATTTTTAAAAGAACAGCATGCTTCCTTATGTTTAAATGTCATACTTTTCAACCTCTCTCATCACATCCCTTGTAGTGCCACCATTCTCCACCTGCTCACACATATGTGTGTACTGTCAATGTAACTATATGCAACACTTGTCCTTATATACAAAATACTAGTCTTTTCCAACCACTACTATGAGACACCATACATTAACAGCATGTACTGTTCTAACTACAAACTGCCAGTTAACTTAGTCTTTAAAAACACCGTAACACAATACAAATACATTGCACCAAAAACACTGCACTTTTCTTATTAAAAGCACCAGCACAATAATTGTCCAACTGCAAAAACATACATTGTTATGAATTTTTACATCAAGTCAAACTTTGCTGTACAGTTAATACCATTACATATTAGCCCTAGACAAAACCTTTGTGTGCTGCTAAAACAACCTAAATATGCATCTTTTTTACACACCATTTTAACCTGTTCCTTATAATGTCCCACACAGTACTAGCCACAGTCCAATTGTTCTAACAACATAGTTAACATACTTTACTACTCCATCTATAACACACCTTTATTCATTCTTTTTTCCAACAACTCCTCCTACCTTAATAAAAGCAACCTCTCTTAGTAAAACAACTTCACCATTACCACATATACCAAATAACGGTCTTTTACAATTACAGGAAAAAAGAAGATTGACAAAGACAGCTACCAAACAAAGAAAACTCTTCACCTCCGACAAAGTAATTACAATAGTATTGCATTTATATCTCTCTAATTACAGCAATGTACTTTCACTGTATATTAGCCTAGAGTATTCTTTTCTACTCAGCAATATTGTATTTCACTCTTACTCATTCTATTGCAGCATGCACACCCTATTCCTATCCGAACATTGCTCTTTATTCAATACACCACCAAACCCTTACTGCCTAACAACACATCCATCTCTCATCAGCTTCTATACCACAATTTCATTTCTTTACAATGCTGTACCCCTTTCCATGTGAAATCCTCAAATCCAACCCAAAAACGTTCACATTCATTGCATTCCAAATTACTTACACCCATGAGCACACATACACACTCTACCTTGCCACTTTTCAATTACACCTACACAACCCTCAAACCTATGCACTAAATCACACCATTACAGCAATCATTATTTTACTCAACACATCATAATATTCCTACTTATTCAATCACACTGCCACTCCCTTACTAACACCAGTACTGCTCAATGCATTCTACTATCAATAGTTTATTACCCATTCCCCATCACATAAATATACCTATTATATACAACACCACACGATTTTAATCTCATATTTACAAAGCCCATCCCACCTATGCAGCCTCTTACACTTACAACCTTACCAACCACATCTATCATCCCACTACACAATCATACAACACTCTATTCATCTGTAGAACACCCACACACCCATGCATAATACATGCATAAAAATACCACAACATTGAAACACAAACTTTCTTTTTCCCACCACACAGAACAGAATGCCTACTAAAAACCAATTCCATAGAAAACTAAGAAAATATAGAGCAGATAAAAATAAGAGCAATACATGTAGTCATCTGCATCTAAAACAATGTATAGAAAACATTTAAACAGAATAGGTAGTAACCTCAATCAACGAAAGTAAACCAGCCACCACTAAAAAAGTAAGGCCTCTCTTGCAAACATTAAAAGTAATAAAAGATGTACAAACAAAGCAGACCTACAAATGAGCCTAACACTATATCTAGCAATGTTAACGTAGCCACAGTAAAACATTCCAGAAAATTAATTTTACAAAAACATTTCCACTGTAGAGTACTTAACAATCTTATGAAGAAAGCTAAAAAGTCACGATTTACCCTTAACTGCTGCAGAAAATGATTCCTCGAAGTTATAATTTAGAGGGCATTTCTAGAAAAAGTTGTTTATATTAATTTTAAACAGATTAAAACCAATAACTAAATTAATCAATACATTACAAAAAGTACTTCGAAACATGTGCAATTTCAATATAGATATCTTTTCAAACTGTAAAGGTGAGTGAACTCACACAAGCAGCACAGAATCAATGAAGAGACTTATAAACAAGAAAAAAAGAAAACTGCCATAGACAGCAATGGGCAAGTCTGTGAAGTGGTAGGAGACACCACTATGGCAAAAGATAACCGTATAGAAAAAACATCCCCAGCATAATTTCAACCAAATGTTCCTTTTGCCCAAATAAACCATCCAATGTTCAAATGGACACGCAGCGCAATATGTAATGTACTCCAACAATCCTTCACATTTTTATGACAATTCCTCAGTCACTATGTGAAACTAAAAGACAAAAGTAGAATCAAAACTTTACAAACCATGAACTCATGTCCAGTAGGCATCCACACTGACTACGAGGACATGCATTAGCCTGCACTTTAGGAACTGCTTGCAAAAGCACCTTCCATCACATCAAAATGTTAGTAACACCCTGTTCCGCTATACGAAACCTTGTGCATAGACGTATACTATGCAAAATGTCCTGCTTTAGAACTCCAAATGTAAATAACATTCTCCTACATGGAATACCAAATAACTCCTTTGAGAAATAGAACACATCCAATTTAAATATTTTGGAAATGAAGTTGACTTAGAAAATTCAGTAACTTTAGAAAACGTTTGCATAAACCTCACAAACACCAACCTCCTTACAAACACATACAAAAAAGAAATAGCAAAGTTTCAAAACTTAATGGCTGAAATACCAGACAAAGTATGCATCTGTTGTTGCAGAAAGTTGTATAAAAAGAGGACAAAAAGAGTATATATGGCCTACAAAATAGAGGACAATGATGAATCCCAATGGTTCCAATTACCTTTATATCAAACAGCAGAAAATAAATACAAAATAACTGACACCGCAATTATTTGTACATACTGCAACACAAAGCTTGACAATAATGAAATGCCATCATGTGCTATCACTAATCACTTAGAAATCGTCTCACTTCCAAAAGCTTTGCAACAACTTGTATGAGAGTATTATAAATCAAACAGTACACCCATTTCAAGCTATAGTATGCTTTCAACCAAAAACTGCCAGATTTCCTCCATCTGAGTTATTAAAAGGCATTCATGGCAAAGTAGTATATTTGCCATTAGATCCTAAATAAAATATAGAAACTCTAGGAGTATGATCTCCACTAGATCCATTTTTGATTGTACTAGTCAATGGTGTACCAACAAATGAAAAACAAATTTGGCAACAACTAGTCGACTTAAACAAAGTTAGACAAGCCCTACAATATCTCAAAGAAAACAATCAATAGTACAGAGATATAAACATAGAGCAAACCTCCCAAATAATTGAAGATGCACTACAAACTGGCCAGTTTGAATGTGTAGATCCTTTTACTGCAGCCAAAATTTTAGACGAGTATACAATTCACCCACTGCATTCCAAAGGCACCATAAAAGATGCATTAGAAATATTTCAAATGGGTCAAGCCAAATGATCCACAATGAGCATATAGGAGAAAAGTGTTGAAGCACATTCTCTCCTTCTACTCTTTCCGACAGGAAAAGGAGGATAATATGATGAAAGATCCACACAATTTAGTGCATCAGAATATCACTCTTTACAAATGTATTCTGAAGACCCAAGATTCAGACAAAATGTAGAATACATTTTCCACCTCCTGTTCAAAAGCAAACTAGCCACTATATGTTATGAAGTTGTACACACATTAAAAAGAGGCTCTAATTTTTTAAACATGTCCGCTACCTAACTGGTTAAAAAGATAAAAGACAAAGATGAAGTTTTTGCAGTCAAGTATAACAAATCTCTTGGCAAACATGCATGGTACAAAAGAATACTGGTTGTGATGTCACACTGATGTATTTTGTATGCTAAGGAACCTAGGCCCACGCACATGGTCAGTTATTTTAAGTTGTGCAGAATATGCATGGCATGACTTGCATGACTTTTTATCCACTGCAAACCAAAATAAAGAGGGAATAGATATAAAAACACCAGGAGAACTCTGTTCTGTTGACCCTGTCAATGTCTCAAAGTACTTTCACCATCACTTAACTGCCATGCTGAATTTCATCTGCAATAAAGTGACCCCTTCACTTGAAGAAGTAGAACACTTCTTTTGGAGAAAATAATTTCAATCCAGAGGAGCACCACAGATCCACATGCTTTTGTGGATGAAAGATGCTCCCAAATGTGTTCATTATAGTGATTTCACTGTTTTACAATGTATTGAAAAATACATTACCGATAACATCGCTTCAGAAACCACACTTAGTTACCTAAGTACACAAATCCTATGCTTCCAAAAATGTAAGTGTGGCAAATACTGCTGATGTCGATATAAAAGCAAAGTTAAATACTGTGCCAAATGTCGGTTTGGCTTCCCTAGAGCAGATTGCACAAAAGAACACGTAAATAGCTTGACTTCTTTTGTTAGACACCGTGTAAAAGGGAAATCCCCTAAAAACACATACACATTAAAGGTACGAGGCATCCAAGTGAATCAATGATTACAATGCAATCATTGCCTTCTTGTGGAATGTATACATACAAAACATTGTAGACAATTCCACTGCAGTTTCAAGATATGTCACAGCCTGTTTTACCAAAGCTGATAAGGAAGAGCTAAAAGACTTCTGGGATGACATATCATCTGACAAAACCCAGTCACAATAATTATGCAGCTTTGGTATGAAAATGCTTTCCAATAGAGAATGAGGGTGCTACGGAGCTGTAGACCGTTTAACAGGTACACCCTTATATGGGAAATCTGAAAATATTGTCTGGCTAAACCTTGGTCCAGGTTCATCAGAAAAAGGGTCCTAAAATCCTACCAAGAGATAGAAACAATAGCCACAAATGATCCCAACAGCTGGGGACATTTACAAAAAAAGATTTCATTGACACATACTACCCGAACAGAAGTACTGCTTTGGAAAATATGTGCCTTCACAACATAGCCCAAAACTATTCCTAAAAAAACAATATCACGAAGATGAGACAACTGGCAAATATTAATTCTACAGCTTTTCAAACCTTGAAGAAAAGAAGAAGAATTATTAGGTCACCGTGACCCATTTGAAGCTGAATTCAATGCAAATGAAAGCAGCATAACAAATCTCAATTTTAAACAATACAAACAAATGTTGGACAATGAACGCCAACAAGTGGAAGAAATTTAACTTCTATTAGAACCACTTGGAGTACCACTCATTCTATATAAAGCAGAAATAGCCATGACTGAGGTAGAAAATGCCATGTATCATTCTAAACAATCTGAAGGAGACTTGTCAGTGCTCAAATCACAGCTGAATCCTGAGCAACTCACCATTTATCTAGAAATCACTGAAGAAATCGAACATGGTTTTAAACATGAAACTAAAACTTGTTCCTGTAAAAACGTCATGAAGCTGGTTCTGGCAAAATGTTATTAATTAAAATAATCAACACATTTCTACAAGACTTAACAAACAACAACCGTTTAACTGTTATAACAGCCCCACAGGTTTAGCTGCCTACAACATAGAAGGTGTAACTTTACACCAACTATCTCTCCTCCCAGTAAAACACCAAAACAAATTAGATTACTACAAATTATCAGCAGAAGCTGCTACTAAAGTACGCAGAATTCTGAACAAATGAAAGTCCTCCTGATTGATGAAGTAAGCATGGTTTCCAACGTTATTCTGGCTTTAATTCATCTCAGAATGCAAGAAATCCTAAAACACGTTATTGTTTTCGGAGACCTCCTATAGTTAACACCAGTAAAAGTTCAACCTATTTTCAAAACATTGTGGCACAAACATTGCTGTTATACACTCTGCAGCATTTGAAATGTAAATCTCTGGCAACATTTTTGCTGCATACAACTAACTGAAAACATGCGTCAGCCTGCAAATCTAACCTGTGCTAACATTTTAAAAAGCATCAGTACTGGTCTGCTTACTAAAGATGCACAATGCATCTTAAAAACTAGACTAATCCATGAGCTTTATGGACAAAAGACATCTGCCCCTGATATTATGGAACTATTAACTCAACAAACTATAAAATGCATTTGCTTAATGCCAATCCGTGTAAGCTGTAGGAAACTCAATGATACAATGTTGAAAAAAGAAATGCAATGCATTGTGCGTATCAGCTCCACAGACAAACAAGAATGCATGACATTACACTCCCTATGTGTCAACAAGCAACAGCACGACTAAATAGCTTAGAAAAATGTTTCTCCAACACAGCTGGATTGGAAAAGCTACTAACTCTGTGTCTAAACTTCAGAGTAATTCTAAAACATAGCCTTGACATAGAATAAGATTTAGTTAATGGAGAAATTGGTACAGTTATTGGATTCCAAACATATCCACATGACAAAATTCATTTTGTCAATATCCACTTTGACAAACTTGCAGAAGTTAAAAGAGTAGGGCGCACAAGAGCATGTTTCTTTCTTTTCAAAGACATGTAGGTATGCAGAGAACAATTCTCTCTATCTCTTGCATATGCTGTGTGAGGAACCTACAGGAATTCTCCTACCTACTGCCCAGGAATCTTCCAGTCAGGTGGCCAGGGAACAGCAATCGCTTTGGATCCCAAGCCTGGGGGTAGACAAGCATGGAAGTATCACCTGAGTTGAGGGTGTTTGGCGATTGAGGAAAGGGTGCCTGAAGGCGAGACAGGGTATACCCCTACACTGATCTACCCTACGCTCGCTCAACTTTTTTAGGATATTGTCATTCCTATATTGTCCTACCTTCAGAAAATACATCAAGTACTGGGAAGAGGAAGAAGTTCCAAAGAGTAATGCTTAATTCCCTTACGAAACACCAGTATAGCACTGAATGAGGAATAGGGCTATGAAGGAATACTATGGTTCAAAGCAAACATGTCCCATTAATAGGTTGAGGCAAAGTCAGGCAATTGAGTCTGATGCCTCAGGCCTGCAACCTATTATTGACTTGCATAGGTTTCAAAGGAGAAAGCACCAAGAGCAAAGAGAAGGCATTGGGAGAGGAGCAGAAAGGAAGACAAGCCTTTCTGGCACGGAGCAGAAGAAACCAGAATGACAAGACGCTGTAGTGAAGCAGAGAGAGGTCATATAGAGGAGAGTGGCGAGAGAATTGAGTCTCCGGGGAGCTGATAGCAATAGTTAAAGGAGGCCGTGCAAGCAGACAGTCCCTTACTGGCAGCTTCAGAGTGCTTGTCCCCCAAGGTGGAGAAGCAACCCATGAGTGCCTGAGGGAAGAAACAAGGGAAGCGAAGAAGCAGCAAGAACCCACAGAGCGACCAGTGAGTTTCAATTTGTTAAGAAAACCAGTGCGTAAGTAAAGTTACGTGACTGGATAAAGTGGAGCGGAGTGGTCGCCTGCAGTTGCCACATTGTCGAAAGTCTCCGAACGAAGGCGAGAAGCCTTTTTGTACTTGAATTTACACACTTTCAAAAAAGTTAAACACTGGACAGATTTGCAAAATGCCTGCATTTATGTCCTTGCTGATGCTCCTTGTGCAAGTTTGCTGCAATCCCATCCAGCACTTCAGGCTGTTGCTGCAGGCAGAATTTCTTTTGCCATTTAAACTTAGGTCTTCGGCCATGTTGAATGACCAAATAAGCAAATCAGACTACACATTTTTCGTTGCTCACAGCCAGACCCATTGCCCAGAGTTATATCACTTTTTTTTGTACTTAACATTTCGACACTTTGGAAGAAATAAAACACAGGACAGATTTGCAAAAGCATGCATTCAGGTCCTTGCTGATACTCCTCATGCAAGTTTTCTGCAATCCCGATCCTGTACAGCACTTCGGGCTGTCACCGCGAGCAGAATTGCTTTTCCCATTCAAACCTATGGCTTCGGCCATGCTGCATGCTCCAACATGCGAATTAGAGTGGATATTTGTCCTTGCTGATTGGAATACCCACTCCCCAGGCACCAAAGTTATCTCACAATTTCTTTGTACTTACATTTTGACACTTTGGGGAAAAGAAACACAGAACAGATTTGCAAAACCATGCTTTTAGGTCGTTGCTGATGCTCCTCGAACAAGTTGCTGCAATCATGTCCAGCACTTCGGGCTGTAGTCACAAGCAGAATTTGTTTTCCCATTCAATCCTATCCTGATTTTGAAAAATATTGACCCCATAGCCAGTGCCTGGTGGCCATGCCCAATTTAATCCCATTACTGGTCCCTCATGGCCATGGCCAGCGGCCAGAACGTCCGGGTCATGGCCTCAGTCACCAAAGTTATATCACTCTTTTTGTACCTACATTATGAAACTTATCAAAAAATAAAACACAGACACATTTGCGAAACCATGTTTTAAGATACTTGCCAATGTTCCTCCACAAGTTTGCTGCAAATCCATCCATGCTTTATTTTTTCACAGTGTCAAAATCTACAAACAAAAAAATAACTTAGTCCCCACTTGACAAATTCCATTCAAAGTCTGCACATAAATTCAAGGTTGGGTCTATAATCTTTTTGCAAATGTATGTGCAGACTCATCAAACAACACCAAAGTTATAAGCCATCTAAAAATGTTGAGACCCCCCCTCTATTTTAGCCACTTCTTGAAAAATTCCACCAAACTTTGCAAAACCATTCAAAGTTGGGTCTAAAACCTTCTCGCAAACGTGTATGCAGATTCATCAAATGGCACTGAATGTATACGTTGTTCAAACATTTTTGGCCCCCCTTGTAAATTTCCCCCCTCTCAGCAAAACAGCATTTGAAGTTAGTTCTAAAATGATATTGCAAAATGCATTTTCATTGAATGGCTCTAAAGTTATAAGCCATCCAAAAACTGCTTTTCACCAACCCATAATGCAGAAACATGCATGGATGTCGTCAATCTTTTGTCAAGTTCGCGAACATCCCAGCAATGTCCCCACACATCTGAGATGTTCATGGACTTCAAAGAAGAAAAAACACCTGATTTTTTCCTTTTTATGTCCATATCCCAGCCCATCCTCATCACCCCTCACCTCCCCAGAGATTGTTTCATTAGTTTGACCAGTTTAATGTTGTGTTTTTCAGTATGTTTTTACTGCGACATTCACAGACTATGGGCACAGTCCGTGAATCCAACATGGTGTTTGTTTCAAAAATGTTGATGCACCTCATGTTTTCAATCGAGAAATCACCATGCGCGTTTGATGTCTGTGAACGTTACGCAGATCTCTGATTGGTCCAGAGGCTTCCACGGACACTGAACCAGAAAATGAGTCCGCAGAACAGACGCAGATATCACACATAATTTTTTTACCTACTTTTTAGCCATTTAAAAAAAACTGGGTTGATTTACACCAAATTTACAACCGCACACTTTTGGGGCCAAGCCGCCGCTACTCGCACAAGTTTGGTGCAAATCCGTCCAGCGGTTTGAGCTGCAGGAGTGAGCAAACCTCTTTTACATTATCTCTATGAGGATTTCAAATGATTTGGGACTCACCTTTTGTCCCCCCCTGACCAAACTTTGCATAATTATCCAAAGGTGGCCATATAATATTTTGCAATGTTTGGAGAGGATTTGTCAAACAGTGCCAAGTTATAAGCCACCCAGAAGTACTCTTCCAATGAGTTATGCACCGCAGGCCGTGTGATAAAAAGTACAACTTGGCATAATGGGAGCAGGGCCCCTGATTCCAGGTCAATTGCAAAATGGAATCATGGGACATAAATGTTTAATGTACTGACTAAAATGTTTCAAATTTGGAAAATGATTTATAAAGTATTATGCTATTTGGACACTTGGATTAAGAAAGATGCTTTTTGAATAAAGTTGCTGTAAAAATAAATTATACATTCCACAGGCTATGGAGCAGAGGACAATAGTAAGCAATTTAAATGTACAGTGTTATTCCTCTATAAATGCTTAACACAGAACCAAACGTAAAGTTCTCATTGAAACTAGTCTTATGTAGACTGGACACAGGTAATGTGAAGTTAAAATGTGATATATTGGAATTGAGAAAGTAGAACTATGTTATTTCTCAGGCAAATATGTGTGCACGTGTGTTTAATACATTTGTGAACCATTTCAACCAAGTCACACATCGAACAATGCTTTGCATAAATCAGCACTGCCCTGTAAGTGAAAGCTGGAGTTAAAGGTTTTGCATTTGAGCTAATTTGCATACCCACAATGCCTTACCTGTGTTATTGACCTGCAGATGTTCTTCCAGGGATGGCTACTGGCTGGCATTGTGGCATGTGTGACTTGGTTACCATGGCTTTGTTTACTTCCATATTTTCAGTGGAGGGTTTTTCCAAGCCTTCATATACCCACCATAACTTTGATGGTGTATCAGTCACTTAAACTATGGTATTGATATAACCTGCCTAAATATTGAAGTGAGTGTTCAGGTTGGATTTGAAGTGTTATGAAGTGGAACAAATTGGTTGATTTTGAGTTTCATGGCTGAATTTGCAGTGGTATATAGTGTTTGTACCGTAATGTTGTTTTTCTTCCTCTTTGTAGACTTTACTTTCTGTTAGATTAATGTAATGTAATTTGTCATGTGTACTGAACCTTTTACCCACTAGTATGACCTTAAAGTGCTGCAGGTGAATGCCCACATGGGACTGAAGTCCAAGGTATGGTAAATTCATCAGAGAAGTTTAGAATGCATGTGTGCATTTTGGCCATTATGAAATTGGGTGGTGATGGCCAACCGCTGTTAGCTGCACATGTCGATCAGGAATGTGAATGGGTGCTGTGAGGTAGTCAGGAGTGTGTGCGAAGGCAGGAAACTTGTTATGTGTTCAGCTAGACCAAATGTTTGTCGTGGGACTTAGCTGCATTCTGATGGCAGAGGTATTGTACATTGTGTCTTTGAGCGGTTTATGGTAGAAGTTGCGTACCGGTGGGTGTCCGTGCCTGCAGCTAATATCCATTAACATAGAGTGTGATGCGTACCCTTGAGTCCCAGCTGGTTACTTGTTCTCGTCGATGTCTCACAGGAATTATGTCCTGTGGTCTACTGGAGTTTATTCTCTACCTTGCTCTGGAGAGATCCAGAGGAGAAACAATACTGCCACGGCCTAATTGCCATGTGGGTAAACCCAAAGTGAGGAAAGTGTTTGTCAGGTTGCAGGTGGCAAGAGTCAGGTATTGAGGGCCTTCCGGAAGGCAAAGTGATCCTTTAAGGGGAGATTCTAAGTGAAATTGTGTTGCAGAGTGTGGGAGCTTGGAGGGAGAAGGAGGATCCCCTTATTCTAGTGGATTTGAAGGGAGGGATTGCAAGGGGGAGTGCAGAGCCTGATATCAGGTTTCTATTGGGTTGGTAGCAGGTATGTTTGTGATGAAGAAATTCAGAGCCTGTCTTGTGGAGGACACAGTGGGTGATGCACATGGCTTTGAAGGTGCCCGTGGGCCGATAGGTAACCAGTTGAGTATACAGAGTGTGATGTGCTCTCTGGGTTGATGGCAACATGGAGCCTAGCTGCGGAGGTTTGGACCCGCTGAAGCTATCTGAGTTGATAAGCAGGGGCACCCAGGTAAAGGGAATTACTGTTGTCTAGGTGGGTGAGGATGGCAGCCAAAATTGCTGTGACTCTGTTAGGGTGAGAGAGGTAAGGGAAGATGAGTATGAGAATGCGGGATGTATATGGCACAATCTAGATACAGCGTTGTTGTGGTGTGAAAGTGTTAGCACAGCATCCCTGGTGCATCCCAGGTTCTCTACTGAGTTGGATTCTGCAGGAGGATGACAAGGGGGTGGGTTGGGGGAAGAGTACCGTCTTGCTGCAGTTCATGATCAGGGTTAATAAGGAAGTGGTTAGCCATCATCCAGTGGACCAGGCACGAGGCGAGGTCAGGATGAAGGAAAGCTGACGTCTTGGGGATCTTGAAGATGATCTGGGTGTCATCAGTGTAGTTGTAGCAGGTTCGGTCATGTGAACGATTAAGAGCAGGAAGGGGCTGTGAGAAATCTGAAGGTGTCTCCCTAGCTAGTCCCCTAGGATCTGTCATCGCTATTGGATCCGGTTCCTGGGGGTGGACCAGTGAAGGAGGATCACTTGGATGGGGGGTCCTTGGGGAGTGGAAGTGGGACACCGACGGGTGAGACACGGCGTCCCCCTTCTTTCAACACCTTTTCCCCATCCTACTGTGTAGGATATTCTAAAACACCCCCCCCCCCCATTTCCAACACAAACACTTTCTCACAACACGAAAGACAACGGACTAACATCAGAGCCGTTTACCTGACATGTCCCAATACAAGGGTCAGGCAATTGACCAGGAATAACACACCTAACTGCCCTTTCCCTTCCCCACAGGGATAAAAGGTGGAGCATGCGAGCACAGGACGAGCAAGGCAGACCACACAACATGAGAGCTAAACCAGCACGCAGTTCAAGAGGAGGCGAAAGACAGCACATACCAAGATGGTGACAAGGAGAGAAGCGGCGTAGCCCTTTTCGGTCAAGGCCCATGAAACATAAGACTCCAAACAATAGCCAGCGTGTATTGCAGCAGGTGTCAGCGGTACACGAGACCCTCCTCCGCTGATTACCAAGCCAGGGAGAGACGCTTATCTCAGAGGTACCAACCTTGACTCCAAGGAGAAAGACAGCCAAGTGGTTCATCACAGCCAGTGAGTCAAGGGGCGAATCAAGAAGAAACCGAACTGTGTTGAACGAAAAATAGCAAACAGCTAATTTAAACTTTGAAAGGTTTAAAGAAACAATTGAGGAAAGAAATGCAAAACCACAGCAACAGAGGTGTCCGGAACCACATGGATGCTCATGCAGGAAACACTGGGTGTTTACCCAATGGTAGAGACTTGTGTAAACCAGAAGGCAATGGGAAGAGGTGAAGAAACGTCAAAGTGGTCATACAGGGATCTTGTAAAATCCTCTGTACTATCGAAGATCTTTCACCGACAAATGAATGTGAAAGCTAAGGGAAATTAATGCTGCATGGTGAAATTAGTACATGAATAGTGTGTTGCAAAGGTTGGCAAGAGTGAATCCGATGGAGGGATGCTAACAAATAGGAATGACGTATGAAGTCCCATGAACAGTGTGTTGACAGGAATGAACCCGAAAGAGGGATTCCGAAAGTGAATTGTTTAAAAAGACATTAAGGTTTGTGAGTGCAAGAAGGATTGAAAGACCAGGGGAAGTGGATTGCCCCCTTGGCATTAGGATCCGAGCCTGGCAGAGGGAGATCCAGATGGTGGAAAGGCATCACTGCAACGCTCATTTGGAGAGGAACTTTTTGTTTGTTTGCATCAGGCCCTCAAAGGCAAGAGACTTTTATTGAAAAAAGACTTAGCCATCAAAGAACCTGAAAGCTGGTACAAAACTGTTGGCTCATGCTGGGAAGGCTCGAGTGTGTGCTGTGCTCAGGAGCTCCAGCTTGTCCAATGCTCAAAACATGCAGAAGGGAGACTCCTGCCAATCACATCCTGATTTATTATGTGTGTACACTTTTTCTTTATTGAAAACCCTATCCCACACTTTTTCTATAATTAGTTGTAAGGATTTGGCAATAGTTTTTTTTTTTAGTATAGGCCTTTACTAAAAAAAGATGCCACAAAGAACTGCCTTTTTTTCATTTGGTGATCAAAGCTTGCTCCAATCTTAGATTTAGGTTTAGACTAGGGGTTTTTTCACCCTACATTTTTAGTTTAATAAACACCCTTGAACGGTGATCACTTGTGTCTGTCTTTACTGTTGCTACCATGAGTTCCTTACAGGGCCCAGACAGAAGTTGAAGACTAAGGGGATAGGGATAGGGAGGCACTGTGTGGCACTCTGCTGGTGGCCAGATAGGAGGTAGAGCTGTAGGGGGAGGAGGGTGATCAGTTAGCAAGGAAAGGATAGATCCATCATAATCCTGTGTCCCTAATGCCAAGTGAGTGGAGTCTGTCCATGAGGATGCTGTGCTCGATAGAATCCTACGCTGCCAGGAGGTCAAGGAGGATAAGTGCGGCACAGCCTTCAGAGTCTGCAGTTCTTTTTAGGTCATCCCAAATGGAGATGAGGGATCATTCAGTTCCTCTGAGGGTCTGAAACCAGACTGAACAGGGTCAAGCAGGGAGCTGGATTCTGTGAAGATGCAGAGCTGGGAGTATGCTGTATGGTCAATGAGTTTGGCTATGAAGCAGTTGTTGGAGATTAGTCGGTAGTTGTCCGGAAGAAGGGGGTCAAGGGAGGGTTTTTGAGTAGGTGCTTGAATTGCCATGTCTTGAATGCTGCTGGGGAAATGCCTGAGGTCAGGGAATGGTTAATTATAGACCATGTGATGCTGCTTTCACAAGTTGGGGGGAGTATATTCTTAAGGAGGGAGGGGGGGACATGGATCACCTGGAGATCCAGATGGGCGGCTACTAGCAAGTAGCTTAAGGAATTCGGATGGAAGAGGGCAGAGAAGGAAGAGAGGGTAGGGTGGGCTAAGGGCGGGAATAGAGTGTTTCCGCGAAGGATCAGTCAGGATGGTACGGGGCGCTGATAGCTTAGTAACGATGGTGCAGTTTATTTCTATAGGGATGTTGTAAAATTGGTCCGAGAGGGCATCACGGAGTGCTTTGGAGATTGGAGGGGGGGAATGCAGAGAGGACCCTTGCATTTTGAGATGATCTTGTGGAGTTCTGTGCTGGAGTTGCGGGCATTAGAGATTCGGTTCCAGTGAAGGACTGTTTGGTTTTTTGGATTTCTGCCCTGTAGGCCTTGATCTGCCTGGTGTAAGTCACTCTATTCTGATGGGAAGGGGTATGTTTTGAGGAATTTGTGGGAAGGGGTGAACTACCGGGGCAGGCTTTGTCTGTGGGAAGAAGATTTGTTGGGAGTGAGTGGTTTGAGTATAATGGAGAGCCATATGTCAAAATTGTCGATTGTGGGCAGATCTCCCCAGAGAGGGAGATTGGGAAGGGAGGTAACCAGTGAGTCATCCAGGTCTGGGGTTACTATGAGCTTGGTCCACAGTGGGACGCAGGAGGATGCTGGTGAGGCAGGGCAGGGGACGGTGGTCGTAAGTGAGAAGAGGACGGCTGTGTGGTCGGTCCAGATTAACGGTGGGGGGTGGAGATCAGATTGGAGGAGCTGAAAATTACATCTTCATTGTGTCCTGCAGTGCGTGTGGTAACTGAGATCAGTTGAGTCATGTTGAGGGCTTCCATAACCTTAACTCTTATTTAAAGGTTTTTATGTATCTAATTTCAGTGTTTTTGGGTAGTATGACATATATAGCACATGAGTGCCTGTCCTAGAAGTGATGTAGTATGGGTGTTTTTTCTCTGATGAGTTTATCAGTGTATGAGCGAAGGGCATATAAGGCATGTATGAAATTTACATATTGCACATTTCTTATATAATTGTGCATATTCACATCGAAGTTAGTCCTGACTTTGATGGGAGTTTTCATTTGTATGGTACTGTACATGTACATAATGTACATTTCGTACATGCACATGCCCATTTCATGTACAAGATGTCTTCTCATTTAGCACATGTCTACTAGCCCTTCTATACCTCGGCGACTGGGTGTCATAATTGTGTGTCATAAGAGGGTGTGTTGTAAGAGTGTGTTTAGTTAAACCGTATGAGTGTCTGATGTGTAAGTGGTGGGCATATGTGCATGAAATATAAGTAGTGTATGAGTGTTTGTTGTGAAGTCACATGAAATGCACATGTCCTATTTACCTCCTATACATATGAAAACTCAAAAAAGTGAGGTTTCACTTTGATATGATTTTTGTATATGTTTTGGAGACATACAAAAGCTTTATAGTCTGCACATGTATACAATTAGGATATTCTATATATTTCATGCACATATTAAAAAAAGACTTCAAAGTCAATCCTGACTTTGATGTGAATTTCCATATCTATATTAGTGTACATGTATGAAATGTACATCTCCTATGTCTTGAGAGTGGTGTCATAATAGCATGTTTTGTAAGAGCTTGTTGTAAGTGTGTGTGTTTGTCATGTTTATGTCATAAGAATGAGTGTCATAAGAGTGTGAGTTATAAGTGCATGATTCTAAGTTTACTTCCTCATGCTTCCGTATCTATCTCATGGCACCCTAACAATGTTGTACTTTGTTAGGATTTGCCAAGGCTAATCTGTTTAACACTTGAAGGCACGTCTGTTCACGCTCTTTCATTTTTACATCTGAGCAGTGCTTATACTTTCAGTTGGGTAGAGGTTTTGTATGAGTTTCAATGCATACAAAAACTTCCATAGTCTTTCATTGTTTTCTCCCTCCATGTTTCAATTTCCCAGGCCAATGATTCTAATTACCTTGTTAAGATGTCTCATGCGAGACTAGCCTTCACGGTCTCTCCTTTATTAGGATGGCCTAACTTCCTGCCTCTAACACTGGGAGATGATAAAGGTCTATAGTATGCCTCAACAGATGTTTATTTCATGGCCATTGCATAGTTTACTAATAAGAATATTGTAGCATGTCCTGCCAGCGAGAAAGCTCCCATAGCTCTTAGAAACACAAGCTATCCAATGTCATTTTTCCACTGTATCTAGCCAGAACACAGCACAGTAAATTCACCTTTCATTATATTTTGCAATGGTTCCCCTGTAGAATAGGGTAAGATCAGGCCTTTTGGTTACAAAATTGTGTACTCTCATGCTCTCCCTGTCATGAACCGTCGGACACGCCCCTTTTGGACCTCCTGGTCTTTGACACATCGGGGCTTACACTCTGCTGTACTTCCAACATGGCCATTAAACATAAAACGTACGACGTAGCACGCTCTATGAAGAAGCCATGCCGCCGCGGCCCCACGCGTCTCAACGCTACTGATTGCTGTGGCTAGACGTGTGCTCCGTAGTTCGCCTTCGCTGAACTCTGTTGTTTCCTGGTTCCCGGACCCCCCGCTTCCTCCTATTATCCTCTTTCCTCCTTATCCTGTCTTGCTTCCCTTACTCCGTGTACCCGCCTCCGAGTACACCATCTTCGAATCCCGGACTTCCTGGAGTTTCCAATTGACCCTTGACGTAGAAGCTGAAAGAACGCTGGAACCCAAAGACGGCCGTACGGGGTTGTACAAAACCCGAACCGTACGGAAGAAGACTCTTCCCAAGAACTCCAGCAAGCAGCGAACTCAGGTGAGAAAGTGGGCAACCTGTGACACTCCCCGTCTTGGGATGCTATCACAGTATGGCTCCTGCTGAGGGAGATTTGTTTGTCATTTTTCCCTTTTGGGACCTCCAACTTTTCTTTCAGCACGCAGCCAACTCTTGGCGCTGACACCTCTGTCAGCTTGCTCAGTAGCACCAGATCCCTTAAGGGCACCTCATATGGGACACTATATGAATATCTGGTCTCTAAGACTCCATAATATCCCGGAACTCTTGAGCACACCTCAAGGCCATCACACATCCATAAACTTACTTATAATTATACCTATGACATATTGCTCTCCTAACTGACAAGATAATTGATTTCCCTATTATGGTCAGCTCCTGGTCCTTTTAATGATCGTTTGGTCTAAACTCATCCTACGGTACATGCATACCAGTTAATGATACAACTCAATCCTCATGTGATCTTCCCATCTCCTTGTCACCTATTGTCTTCTGCTCGTGCTCTGACTTTTCCTGCTGTTGCCAATTCCTGTATACCTTTTTCCTCATTTTCATCTCACACCACAGACCATGGTCTGCTTTGCACCCTAGGTCGGGTCACAGTTCACTCACACTGACAAGGTTTCGGCATTCTAAGAACACTACTGTGGTGAGGTGCACAGTATTAAATCTAAATAACATGACATAACATAACACCAGAGCATGTGACATATGTGTGTGCATTTTATCTGTGAGTGTCCTAAGTGTGTTTGTCATAAGACCATAGGTGTCATAAGGGCGTGTGTCATAAGTATGTGCATCATAAATGTGTATCATAAGAGTGTGTGTTGTAAGGGCATGTATCCTGAGTGTTCGTATCCTAGCTGCATGCATCATAAGAGCATGTGTCATAAGTGTGTTTGTCCTAAGAGCGCGTGTCATAAGTGTGTGTGTCATAATGGTGTCTGTGATAATAGTGTTTGTGATATGAGCGTGTGGTGTAAGAGTGTATGGCATAAGATGTGTGTCATATGACCATACATTGTAAGAGAATTTGTCATAAGTGTGCATATCATAAATTCATGCATCGCAAGTGCATGTGTGGTAACAGTTTGTGCCATAAGAGGGTGTCATATTGTGTGCATTGTAAGAGTGTGTGTAAGACCGCATGGAATAAGTGCATGTGTCATAAGAGCATGTGTTGTACGGATATGTGTCAAAAGTGCTTGTGTTGCAGGAGTGTGTCATAAGTGTGAGTTTGTCATAAGAGTGTCTGATGTAATAGTGTGTGTTGTAAAAGTGTGTGGTATAAGTGCATGTGTTGTAACACCATGTTGTAAGCATGTGTGTCATAAGTGAGTTTGTTGTGAGTGTATCATATGTGCATGTGTTGTAAGAGCCTGTGTCATAAGAGGATGTACGATAAGCATCTGTATTATAAGAGCATCAATCATAAGAGCATGTATCGAAAGTGTGTGTTGTAGGAGTGTGTCATAATAGTGTGTCTAGTAAGGGTGTTTGGTGTAAGACCACGTGCCATAAGCGAATGTATAGTAAGAGTGTTCGGTGTAAGGTATATGAGTGTTTGGTGTTTCAGTGCCTGGCATGTGAGTGCATGGTTTATAGGTAGGGTATGAGTGATTGATATGAAGTAATTAAATGTACATGCATGTCCTATACAACTCATATGTGTGTGGAATCCCACATAAAGTGAGTTTTGACTTTGATGTCAGTTTTTAGACATTCAGGGGGCGTACAAAGTTTGTACAGTGCATACAAATACGCAATTTACATATCCTGAAAAATGACATAAAAGTCAGACCCCACTTTGATGTGAGTTTTCATATGTATTTTAGAGTACATGTACAAAATATACATCCCCAGTTTGTATGTAAAATGTACACTTGAATGGAGGTCTAAGTTTGGTGTGAGATTCCAATAGGTATAAGAAGTGTATGGAAGTTTTGAATGTTGTGCATGTTAGCAATTTACATCTACTATATGTCTTATATACATGTGAAAACTGACATCAAAATCAGTCCTGACTTTGATCTGAGTTTTCATACGTATATCATACGCTTATGAAATGTATTACATCTTCATGTACGTGTTCAGTTTGTATAAAACATTCACATTCATTCTACGCATGTGTGATATACAGTGTGTTAGGTCAGAATATGAAGACATACAAGGTGCATTGTAACTGACTACGTTTAAATTTTCCAAAACAAACCTGAGCTTTTCCTATGTCTAAAAATGTTTGGGCCTATTCTATAAGGGAAATAACGAAAGGGTGCTTTTCAGGATGTCTGTTCAATTCCAAGGAAGTCCTATGTCAAGAATCCTATTCTTAACCTAACCTTCGTCTCTACTACTTTTAACAAAACACAAAATCAAACAAAATCAAAATCACACAAAATATACAGTTAGGCATATTTGCCATTTGCCGTATCAGTTGAATAGTGGCTGGTTTCTGACCCTACACCCCAGTATATCTTTCATAATAGTGCTCCTTGCCCTTGGTGGACAGTGTAAGGCTTAATGTCTTTTTTATCTGTCATTCTTCTACATGGTTCCATTAAGTCCACAACCAAAATGCCTCTGGTCCTCTTTTCTTCCTTTTGGTGACCGTCTGGTCCATGTCCTTCCACCTGCAGTGAGGGTCTCTATGATACTCTTTACCAAGAAAATTCCACACTTTCTTGCTCTTGAGGCAGCTCCTACATTTCAAGCCGCATGGAGGTTTTCTTTCTGTCATCCCGCTTTAGGGTATGGTTTTGATCCCACTGCCTTGGGCTCTTGTTTCACTTACCTTGTGTTGGGGTCTGGTCTCGCTCACCATGCCATGGGGTCTCATTTCTTTCCCCCTGCCTTGGGGAATGGTTTTGTTCACCCCAACATTGGGGTCTGGGTTCTCGCGCCCCGCCTTGGGATATGGCTGTGTTCACCCTGCCTTGGGGTATTGCTTCTCAGATCCTGCCTTGAAGTCTGGTTTTGTTTACCCCACCTTGGGATATTGCTTCTCTCACCCTGCCTTGGGTCTGGTTGGGCCTGCCCTTCCCTCTTCCGGGTCCCCTGAGCCACCACATACCTCTTGCTTCATTGTGGTGCTCGTCAGGAGAATCAGGGACTTCAGCCCCGGTGTTGCCGTTTCCTCAGTGTCTTCTTGGTTCTTCTCTCTGGTGGAGCGTGTGCCTTGCTCCTGCGGGCCTCCTGAGGGCCTGTGATGCCAGCTCCTGGGAATATCTGCTTTTGAGTTGCTTGTAGTCAACGCTGTTTCTCTTGGTCACAGTCCCACGGACAAAGCCTCAGTCTGACCTGCCACTCCTGGTGTATGCTCTCCTCTTCCTGCCACACCTTCCGGAAGGAGGGTCTGGCACATCTCCAGCTCCATGGTTGTCTCTCCCCTGGTTCCACAGTTGGTTTGCTCTTTATCCCTCTGTTAGCAGGTGGGACTTCCCACAGCTCTCTCAATCCGGGCCGATCCTGTGCGCAGAGGGGGCTGGAAACCATACCAACCATTCTCACAGAAAGTCTCAAGTCATCATACATTTGAACCTCCATATAGCCAAGAAGGATATTGGAATATTGGGAATAGGGAGGATGTGTAATAACCCCTTCTAGGGACCTCCTGTACACTAAGGGGTGGTCACCCACAGTGGAATCCCACTTGCATTGTCCCATAGGAGGTGCTCAGTTTAGCAGCCTCACCTTCCTAGTCCCAAACGGGGTGGCTCCCCCTACAGGAGAGGAGGCAAATTCCCTGCATTCGTCATAACAGATAAATCCCCAAATTCTAAATATCTCGAAATTGAGCAGCTCGATTTTAAACCTTTTTTTCAGTTCCCTATGAGAAAAACCCATGTTAAAAGCTTTTCAAGCCATCCATGAACAGTTCTGAAATTTCCCTTGCAGGCTCTGCTGCCTCGAATTGTACCGTGGGTTTCTGTAGATTTGTTCATGATGGGTTCAAAGTTATTAAGAAAAGTTATTTTCCCGAAACTCTGTGTACAATTTACCTTAACCCTAACTATGCTACCATATGTTTTTATTATATATTGTTAATATGTTCATATTTTAAAGTTTGAAAGGATAAATAAATTTGAAATTAATATTCCAAATCATTTTCCATGTTTCTACATTTACAATAATGTGTCATTTTTTCTCATTCATAATTCTTTTTTGCCTACTAGCACCTCAAATCTCACGAAAAACACTGAGGATTCTGGATTTCATGGGGATTCAAGGTGTTTTTAGGGCATTGTGAATGGCCTGCAGGAATATGTCGAACCTTTCCCCAAAAAAATCGCTTGTGCCGCAAGACTCTTTTTGGGAAGTTCGCACATGCAGCGCAAAGAAATGTAATTGCCTTGATGTTCAAAGATGACACAGATTATTCATTTTAATGTTCAGGACCCTTTCCAAGAAGGAACAACATTTTAAGAGAAAAATTGTATATACTCCACAGCTAAAGAAGATGTTTAAAAGAAAATAAATTAATTAATGGCACTAACATTGTAAAATGTCTTGTTTTTTTCAAATTTGTACAACCGTTATTTTCATAATCACTTCCATTATATTTTGTAGTCATAAAAAGTAACACTTGGCATACTGAGCAAAGCATTCTGTTAAACCCTCGACTGATAATATACATTCGTTTCTGATAGAATGTTCATTTCATCTACTCTCCGCCCTTTGCAACTCATCCAGAACAGGACTGCGAGACTTGTCCTTGGCCTCAAGCCCAGGGACCGTATCTCTCTAGGACTGAAATCACTACACTGGCTCCCAGTGGCTGCCAGGATTAAGTTCAAAACCCTCTGCATTGTCCACAAGGCCTTCTGGGGCCTTGGGCCGAAATACCTTCAACTCTCTCTTCCTAAATATCTTCCTTCTCGAGCCCTTTGCTCATCCACCTCCAACTACCTCAGGGTCAGCCGCTTCTCCAAGCAACGAGCTGGTGGTAGATCTCTCGCCGCAGGAGGGGCCTCCCTCTGGAACAGCCTTCCTGCCTCCCTGAAACTTGAGGAGAACCATCTCCGGTTCCGGAAGAACCTCAAAACCTTCCTCTTTGCCTCCGTTTTCTCTCCCTCTCTCCCCTGCTAAAATCACTGAACCTACACTAAATCTGCAACTGGGCCACTCACCGATCACATGTCCTGGCCCAGCCACTCTTCCTTGCACTGCCTACATGCACTACGGGACTGTCTCTGTATCCTACAGCCCCTTCTCCTGGCACTTACCTTTGCACTTGCCACCAGCTGGCCCTATTATTTATCTCGTATTCTATTAACCATGTACTGCACTTTCCTTGCACTTGCCACCAGCTGGCCCTATTATTTATCTTGTATTCTACTAACCATGTACTGCACTTCCCCTCTCCCCCTGCACTTTTTTCCCAGTCCCCCTACCCTTGCGCGATCTGAATGACACCTGGCCTAGTAGGATCGTTGTCTGTCTCCCTCTGTTCCCCCCCTGCCTCGTCGTGCCTTGAAACACTTGTGTATAGGCGCCTTACAAATGCCATATCATATCATATCATATCACTTCATAGAGTTGTTATCCTATTCTGACAAGTCCTTAACCCTCACCGGAACACCCTATTCTACAAAGTACTATCCAAAGAGCTGGCTAACCAAAGTTGCAGTGGCTCAACTTAAAAAGCCGTAGCCACCTAATCTATAATGCAAACGTGGACAGAACGCACGTCCTAATTTGAACCATCCATCTTTTAGCAATGTAACAATACAGAAAATGTTCTCGGAGATGGCTCTTCCAGGGTCTAATAACGGGTACCGGGTGGAGGAGTATTCACTCTACCTGCTTTTACCACATGGCACAACACCGTCCTGCCTTCCTAGGCGCCTTCCCTAATCGACACTGAACATCAGAATCAAAAACATCAAACATGGCTCGGTCCCTTTACTTGGGATTTCGCGCAGGCATTAATTTAATATTATTTTTTTTTTTTGTTGATTTATATAACACGATTAATACCAGCGAGCGGTTTATAATTGCGGGATTGGGATTCGAACTTATGTCTACCCTGAGCTATCCTCCCTCCCCCATTCTGCCACTAGCAGGCTTACAACGTACATGGAAACCAGCAGGCTCGGGCACAAAGAAAGCATTGATGACTTTCTTTTTCTCTGTCCCAGATACAATTACCTAAGAGCATTTTATAGAAATACCATTCTTGAAAAGATTGTGTATCAGGGACATACTTGATCTATGCAAATCGACTCAAGACATCTCTATTTATCCTGCAGTGTCAACGTTCTTGTACAGAGCCTGGCTAAACAGAGAGAAGAAACAATGTGCTGGCTGTGCATGGGAATCAGATCACACTGCTTCATGGCGCTAATAGATGATTAGAAGCCTCCACACAACCTGAAAATGCCCGAATTATAGTTTGCACAGCTCCCTGAAACCGTTAAAAAAATATGGACGTTTGTTCAGTTTGATGCGATTTTAAATCAAATGTGGCTGTATTTTTAGTGTTTTTAATGGAGGATAAAACCTTGCCCATAAGATTTTTCAAGATACCCATAGTACGATGAACTTTAAATGTGATCGTATGTGATTTTAAGTGGAATGTATTGATGTAGTGTTGTTTTTTTCACTTTCATAGCACTCTTGCCGAAATAAAGCATGGAATGATGAGATGAAAGTTAGAAAAGTTTGATATCGTTGAACTCATTAATGGAGATTTACACAAACTTGTGCGAGCAGCAATATGGTAGTTCGATTCCACAGAAACATTTGAAATCCAACAGTAGCAACATACTCCAGGACAAAAAAAAATGTGCTACGAAAGGAAATGCAATATTCTCACTGCTAATACCTAGAATAAGGTCCTTCTCCCCAAAGGGAGTACTTTCCTCACACTGAAGTAGGATGAAGGGTGTAAAGGAGTACTTAAAGACATTGGGCCTCATTACGAGGAAGGCGGTAGAGGGATAACCGTGCCGGTTGAGCTGCCGGCCCCGTTATCCCTCTATCGCCTCATTACGAGATCTGCTTGTGGGTCCCGCAAAGGACGTCTGGTAAAACCAGGCGTCCTTAGCGGGACACGCTATCAGACCAGGATGTTAACAATGGGCCCATCATTAACGGGCTCGTTGTTAGAATCCTCCCTATTCCCATTGAGCCCTATGAGGGCTCAATGGGAATGGGGATGTACCGGGTCCGGGTCCCAGGAAAGGGAATTACCAGGCCCTCCAAGGTCGGAATGGCCGTTAATTCCTTATTCCTGGAACCTGGACACGGTACCCGGTATGGGGGTAGCCATGCCGCTAAAAGCGGCATGGTTACCTCCATACTCATAATAAGGCCAATTGTATTAAACCTCTCTCACAGCAAGGTCAGAGGTTCCAAAGTCTATAGACAATGTGCTTTTCAAACGCCTTATGAATGTGTTCCCACTCAATCATTCACTCTTCGTCATGGCCGGCCATCCTGAAACAGGCTGGGGCCACACCTCTCTTAAAACAGCTGAAAGTGATCCATCAATCTTGCCAATTATTGCTCCGTATATATAGTAAAGTATTGGCAGCTGATATACTGGAGAATTAGGTTATACGCCAACTATTGCTACAGATTGATTGGAATCCCTTGCTTGACAATTTCCAATATGGATTTCAGCACAAGGTCAAGGTTAACCCTTACAATGCGGGTGAGGAGAATTTCCCATTCTGCCTCTCCCAGCCAATGTTATTGGCTCTCCCTGCATCCTACTCCCTCGCTCGCTGCAGCTCTCCAACTGCTGCGAAGTAATTGCTATGCGACCTTTCAACTGCAAAGTAATTGCTGCAAAGATATTGCTATCTGAACATTTAACTGCATGCATTATGGAACAATCTCAGCTCTGGTTTGTGCCAAGAGGGTTGTCTGCTAAAGTTTTGGAAAGTGCTGAGTCTCTGCGGATAACTATACCTACTTGCACCTCCACTTGCCACTGCCACTCATCTCACACACACACACACACACACGCACGCACGCGTGCGCGCTCGGCACCTGGTACCCGGGTCCATCACTCTCACATCAACTTTGAGCAGAAGCTAAAGTGCACAGTTTTGGTGCACTTCCATGGGGAAACCACTATTGAAATGTTGGGGGGGCAGCAATACGTAAAATTAGGATTGGGACATTGTAGGGGTTTAGCAGCACCACTTCACAAAACTACACACTAGTCTCTGTTGCATAGTAAATACGGTGTATGTAATGACAATAGGAGTGCAGGCTGTAGGAAGAAAGGACCTGTCCTGTCACCTATAACTAGGATAGATTCGGTGAGGACATCCTTTCACTTAGGAAGTATGAGTTTTTGAGGAAAACTTTTTTCAATGTCGAAATTACGAACTAAGTGAATTCACCAAGCCACATTGACTGCCACCCAAAAAATGTATGGACTCTTAGAGTTTTCTTATGAATAATTCTGACTTGTAGGGGATGGAGTCTGGAGATTTACTCATGCACAAACCACCTTTCGCCCATATGGGCTGATGGATTCTGGGCATAGTTGCCAAGAATAGAGTCTGCCCATTGCCCCAAGGACATAAAACTATGTTTGTCCTGTTAGATTCTGGGCACTGACTCATTCATAGATAGGATCGTTTACATGCATTTGCCCGTTGTAATAATGGAGTCAGATTTAATGCCAAGTACCAGGAACAAAGCTTTACCTATAAACTGCAGCTTGGATGTCTCTAGTGATTCATAGAGGGTTCATATACGTTTAAATGTATTCTCCTGTAAAGAGTATGAAGATGGTTGGAATTCTCTCCGGTATGAGCTCAGGAAACTTCGATATTGTTGTCATGAGGTTGAGATGATGAGTCACGTACTTACTGGGTGCTCTAAACTAAGTAGCCTCTATGTTAGGGGCTGCTCAGAATTAGTACATGGTATGGCGTTTATTACATCGGATCAATTCTGGACTGCCATGTATGCTGCTATATGAATATGGACGATGAATTTGTACGTGTAGGTTGATTTTACACTGCGATTGGTGTGGTATTTTTACATATTTTAATGGTCTCTAATACGTTTGTGTATAAGGTTTTAATTAACCAATGTGCAAATTACAGTTAATTAAAAAAGAGGGTTCATAGAGGATAGAGAATCTGTCAAATGCAAAAGGAGTGCATTCTGGGAATTTACTTAGGGGTTAAAAACAAACTTTCCCTTGAAGGAAGTACTGTCTCTGGGGATTCACCCATGGACAGAGATCCTGTCTTTAGAACTTCTCATTAAAGTTTAGCATTATGCCAGTAAGCCATACACAACCACAAGCTTTTGTTCTTTTTCGAAGAATGGGTTCTGATGATTAGGAAAGAGGTGGCGAGTCAGTCACCTATAGGAAGGATTAGTTGTTGGGAGTGGCCCGAGAATACTCATCTAGTTACCTGTGAGAGGGTTGGGCTTTGGGGATTCACCAGAGACAGAAGATGTGGCCTGGAGAAAGGATAGGTTCTGGAAATGTAGAAGGTAATTGAGAACCTAAGAGGAACACACAGAGTGTTGTGATGACTCAAACTGAGCTCCCACAACACCCTAGTCAACAAACGATAGTCAGAGATAGGCCAGGTTCCTCCACAAAGTACTCATAGCTTACAAATGGGTAGCATTGGCCAACCCGAAGAAGTATCTCTTCCAGATGTGTTGGGCCTTAATGACCCACAAATATAATGCATTTAACATTTATATATATATATAGATATATATAGATATATATATATAACAAAAAGGGAGGAAAAAAACGAATCGCACTCCCGCAGGCACAAAAACAGATGCCAGGTTCACTAAAGGTTCGGAAAAAACAACAGACACAGTATAAGAATTACTGATGTCTTTAATGTTTTATCAAATTAAAAAACAAAAGCATCGTGCAGAGAACAAATGCACGACACATAGCAGCACATAGAAGACAGAACAACAACAGGACGCCTAGGTGTAGCAGCCTGCAAACAACGCTTTTCGCGCTATACTGAGCGCTTGATCACGTGAGGGGGAGAGGGTTGGACAGTGGTAAATACACCATCAACAACAGTCCCTCAACTATGTCGATGGCAACGACTGCTACCAACTAAAAGGGAACAGGGGTGGCCATGTTGGAAGGGAGTGTGTGTATATGCTAAAACTAATGAATTAGAGCACAGTGCTTTGCAAATGCTTTTGTCAGTGATCAGTAGAGATAAACTAAAACCGACCAAGGTTTAAAATTATAGTATGTAACACCACAGTCAACAAATTAGGTAAAAGGCCCTCAAACATGTATCAATACATGCATGGGGTCTTTGCTAGACATCAATGCACAGTGCATGGAGTAGCAGTGTGATGACCGCATAGCATGAAAGATGTAATAAGCCACACTCAAAATAAATGAACCAACATTAAAAATCACCCCTTGTAAATGCATAGTCAGCCTGATGAACTAACATGTCATTCCCAACACTTAAATAGAAAATACAATACAATAACAATAAAACTAGTCAACCAAGATTAGATATAAAATCAGGTTAAAAACAGTAGAACTGGACCTAAATGTTAAAAAATAGCAGCAAGGTAATACAGCCAGCAAGATAATTTGTGCAAACAGCAAACATAGCAGCTAAATCATCAGATGTCGATTATACAGTGCAAATCAGCAAAATAAAGCAGCAAGACAACAGTGCGCCTGTCCAACCTCAAAAGTGGAGGATGTAATAAAGTGCAAGTGCATCGACCTGATAGACTGTGCAAAATTGCAAAAAATAGCAGCTAAGTCATCAAAGTGCAAGTGCAAACCATGATGTCAGAGTATCTAAAGCCGAAGGCAAAAACGCAACATAGCAGATCCAGAACACACAGTAGACTAGAACAGTAATTTCAAAACATTGAAGAATAGTAAGACAATGTCAGTAAATGAAGGGAATGACACAAATAACTAGAACAAAAAGCTACATATAGGTCCCCAAAATAAACAAGACATAGTTGAGAGAGCGCTCCCCCTATTGCAAAATAATCAGTTAAAACAGGCAGGTAAGACACAATAATAAGCATAAGTGCGAAAACAAAAATAGATCAGTCAATACCTGCGAACAAACCAACGAAAGTGAAACAGGAATACAGAAATACAAAAGTGTTAAACCAAGAAAACAAGATGACCCCAACAACGGAAAATATATATATATAAAACACGAACTGAGCACGTTGTAAATGCACTCCTCCACCGAAAATATGCACAAAATAGCTGACATCAAGTCCTTGAGCAGCACACAGTCCCTAGGGACAAAAAAACAATATAACGTGTTTCACAACAACTTGTTGCTTGTTCACATACAATAGAGTGTGGAAAGCTGTCTATATACATAGGGTGTTCACTACGGTCAAAGTGGAGTGAATGACAAGTAACTTTCTTTATGTGTATTACAAATGTAACAAGCTCCCAAAGCATGCAAGAACTGTCGCCTATTTTAGCATGCCCACAGTTATTTTCTAAACCACTGTAACCCGAGGGCAATGAACCAGGTAAGTATAGGATTAGTACACCTTCATTTTGCAATGAGAACCCAAACATAAACAGGGTAATTCATAGAATTTCGCAGAAAAGTGTCGCAAGTGGCTGGCGCAGAGTGTCCGCGTGCGATTGATTGCGCCAGGCACGTGCGCTAAAACCGATTTCCGCGCACAGCGTATTCATGGATTTCAGGCTTCCAAACCAGCCGTGGCACAGAGAATTGCAGCGACCCTGCAGCAGCGCCAGTAACGCCCCCAAGAACACCCTCGCGCAAGGAAAAGCCATCAAAATCACTAAATCATCGCAAAGGGCTGCGCTAACCCTGGACCAGTTCACCGGGCTGGCAAACAGCAAACGCCAAGCGGGGAACGTGTATTGCAGGGGTGCGCGGGAAGTTCCACACGCGGCTGGCCCCGTGCAAGCAGGGTACGTGAATTTCAGGGGTGCGCGGGAAGTTCCACACGCGATTTCAGCAGGGTACGTGTATTTCAGGTGTGCGCGGCAAGTTCCACACGCGATTACTGCAGGGTACGTGCATTTCAGGGGTGCGCGGGAAGTTCCACACACGAATGGGCCAGTGCGAGCAGGGTACGTGTATTACATGGGTGCGCGGGAAGTTCCACACGCGATTCCATCAGGGTACGTGTATTTCAGGGGTGCGCGGGAAGTTACACACGCGAATGGGCCAGTGCGAGCAGGGTACGTGTATTCCATGGGTGCGCGGGAAGTTCCACACGCGATTTCATCAGGGTACGTGTATTTCAGGGGTGCGCGGGAAGTTCCACATGCGATTGGCCCAGTGCGAGCAGGGTACGTGTATTTCAGGGGTGCGCAGGAAGTTCCACACGCGATTTCAGCAAGGTATGTGTATTTCAGGGGTGCGCGGGAAGTTCCACACGCGATTTCATCAGGGTACGTGTATTTCAGGGGTGCGCGGGAAGTTCCACACGCGATTGTCCCAGTGCGAGCAGGGTACGTGCATTTCAGGGGTGCGCGGGAAGTTGCACACACGATACCAGCAGGGAATGTGTATTTCAGGGGTTCTGGGGAGTACTACATGTGAATTGGCCGTGTGGGTCCTCCCAGGTGTACGCTCCACAACCTCCACGGCCCCTGCAGGCAGCCCACACCACGGGGGACTACCCTGCACCCCTGCTCATGTCCCGCAGGCAGCCCATCCACCATGGGCATGCCCCCCAGCCAACCCACATGTCACCTTGCACTACTGATCAACAATGCATGTCTACCACCACCCCCACCCCCCAGTCACCAGGGGCAGCCTCCACCAGGCCACCACTCATGTCTCCCACCACCCCCACCCCCCAGCCACCAGGGGCAGCCTCCACCAGGCCCCCACCCATGTCTCCCACCACCCCCACCCCCCAGCAGTGCAGGGGCAGCCTCCACCAGGCCCCCACTCATGTCCCCCTGCACCCCCACCCCCCAGCATCCAGGGTCACCCTCCACCAGGCCCCCACTCATGTCTCCCACCAGCACCACCCCCCAGCAGTGCAGGGGCATCCTCCACCAGGCCCCCACCCATGTCTCCCACCACCCCCACCCCCCAGCCACCAGGGGCAGCCTCCACCAGGCCCCCACCCATGTCTCCCACCACCCCCACCCCCCAGCCACCAGGGGCAGCCTCCACCAGGCCCCCACTCATGTCTCCCACCACCCCCACCCCCCAGCAGTGCAGGGGCAGCCTCCACCAGGCCCCCACTCATGTCTCCCACCACCCCCACCCCCCTGCCACCATGGCCACCCTCCACCAGGCCCCCACTCATGTCCCCCTGCACCCCCACCCCCCAGCATCCAGGGTCACCCTCCACCAGGCCCCCACTCATGTCTCCCACCACCCCCACCCCCCAGCCACCAGGGGCAGCCTCCAGCAGGCCCCCGTTCATGTCTCCCACCACCCCACCCCCCTGCCACCATGGACATCCTCCACCAGGCCCCCACTCATGTCTCCCACCACCCCCACCCCCCCAGCCACCAGGGGCAGCCTCCAGCAGGCCCCCACTCATGTCTCCCACCACCCCCACCACCCAGCCACCAGGGGCAGCCTCCAGCAGTCCCCCACTCATGTCTCGCACCACCCCCACCCCCCAGCATCCAGGGTCACCCTCCACCAGGCACCCACTCATGTCTCCCACCACCCCCACCCCCCAGCCACCAGGGGCAGCCTCCACCAGGCCACCACTCATGTCTACCACCAGGGGCAGCCTCCACCAGACCCCCACTCATGTCTACCACCACCCCCACCCCCCTGCCACCATGGGCTGCCCCCACCAGGCCCCCACTCATGTCTCCCACCACCCCCACCCCCCTGCCACCATGGGCAGCCTCCACCAGGCCCCCACTCATGTCTCCCACCACCCCCACCCCCCAGCAGTGCAGGGGCAGCCTCCACCAGGCCCCCACTCATGTCTACCACCACCCCCATCCCCCTGCCACCATGGGCAGCCTCCACCAGGCCCCCACCCATGTCTCCCACTACCCCCACCCCCCTGCCACCATGGCCACCCTCCACCAGGCCCCCACTCATGTCTCCACCAACCCCACCCCCCAGCAGTGCAGGGGCATCCTCCACCAGGCCCCCACCCATGTCTCCCACCACCCCCACCCCCCTGCCACCATGGCCACCCTCCATCAGGCCCCCACTCATGTCTCCCACCACCCCCACCCCCCAGCAGTGCAGGGGCATCCTCCACCAGGCCCCCACCCATGTCTCCCACCACCCCCACCCCCCAGCCACCAGGGGCAGCCTCCACCAGGCCCCCACCCATGTCTCCCACCACCCCCACCCCCCAGCCACCAGGGGCAGCCTCCACCAGGCCCCCACTCATGTCTCCCACCACCCCCACCCCCCAGCAGTGCAGGGGCAGCCTCCACCAGGCCCCAACTCATGTTTCCCACCACCCCCACCCCCCTGCCACCATGGCCACCCTCCACCAGGCCCCCACTCATGTCCCCTTGCACCCCCACCCCCAGCATCCAGGGTCACCCTCAACCAGGCCCCCACTCATGTCTCCCACCACCCCCACCCCCCAGCCACCAGGGGCAGCCTCCAGCAGGCCCCCACTCATGTCTCCCACCACCCCCACCCCCCCAGCATCCAGGGTCACCCTCCACCAGGCACCCACTCATGTCTCCCACCACCCCCACCCCCCAGCCACCAAGGGCAGCCTCCACCAGGCCACCACTCATGTCTACCACCAGGGGCAGCCTCCACCAGGCCCCCACTCATGTCTACCACCACCCCCACCCCCCTGCCACCATGGGCTGCCCCCACCAGGCCCCCACTCATGTCTCCCACCACCCCCACCCCCCTGCCACCATGGGCAGCCTCCACCAGGCCCCCACTCATGTCTCCCACCACCCCCACCCCCCAGCAGTGCAGGGGCAGCCTCCACCAGGCCCCCACTCATGTCTACCACCACCCCCACCCCCTGCCACCATGGGCAGCCTCCACCAGGCCCCCACTCATGTCTCCCACCACCCCCACCCCCCAGCCACCAGGGGCAGCCTCCACCAGGCCCCCACCCATGTCTCCCACCACCCCCACCCCCCTGCCACCATGGCCACCCTCCACCAGGTCCCCACTCATGTCTCCCACCAACCCCACCCCCCAGCAGTGCAGGGGCATCCTCCACCAGGCCCCCACCCATGTCTCCCACCACCCCCACCCCCCAGCCACCAGGGGCAGCCTCCACCAGGCCCCCACCCATGTCTCCCACCACCCCCACCCCCCTGCCACCATGGGCAGCCTCCACCAGGCCCCCACTCATGTCTCCCACCACCCCCCAGCCACCAGGGGCAGCCTCCACCAGGCCCCCACCCATGTCTCCCACCACCCCCACACCCCTGCCACCATGGCCACCCTCCACCAGGCCCCCACTCATGTCTCCACCAACCCCACCCCCCCAGCAGTGCAGGGGCATCCTCCACCAGGCCCCCACCCATGTCTCCCACCACCCCCACCCCCCTGCCACCATGGGCAGCCTCCACCAGGCCCCCACTCATGTCTCCCACCACCCCCACCCCCCAGCAGTGCAGGGGCAGCCTCCACCAGGCCCCCACTCATGTCTACCACCCCCCCCATCCCCCTGCCACCATGGGCAGCCTCCACCAGGCCCCCACTCATGTCTCCCACCACCCCCACCCCCCAGCCACCAGGGGCAGCCTCCACCAGGCCCCCACCCATGTCTCCCACTACCCCCACCCCCCTGCCAACATGGCCACCCTCCACCAGGCCCCCACTCATGTCTCCACCAACCCCACCCCCCAGCAGTGCAGGGGCATCCTCCACCAGGCCCCCACCCATGTCTCCCACCACCCCCACCCCCCTGCCACCATGGCCACCCTCCAATAGGCCCCCACTCATGTCTCCCACCACCCCCACCCCCCAGCAGTGCAGGGGCATCCTCCACCAGGCCCCCACCCATGTCTCCCACCACCCCCACCCCCCAGCCACCAGGGGCAGCCTCCACCAGGCCCCCACCCATGTCTCCCACCACCCCCACCCCCCAGCCACCAGGGGCAGCCCCCACCAGGCCCCCACTCATGTCTCCCACCACCCCCACCCCCCAGCAGTGCAGGGGCAGCCTCCACCAGGCCCCCACTCATGTCTCCCACCACCCCCACCCCCCTGCCACCATGGCCACCCTCCAACAGGCCCCCACTCATGTCCCCCTGCACCCCCACCCCCCAGCATCCAGGGTCACCCTCCACCAGGCCCCCACTCATGTCTCCCACCACCCCCACCCCCCAGCCACCAGGGGCAGCCTCCAGCAGGCCCCCACTCATGTCTCCCACCACCCCCACCCCCCAGCCACCAGGGGCAGCCTCCAGCAGGCCCCCACTCATGTCTCCCACCACCCCCACCCCCCCAGCATCCAGGGTCACCCTCCACCAGGCACCCACTCATGTCTCCCACCACCCCCACCCCCCAGCCACCAAGGGCAGCCTCCACCAGGCCACCACTCATGTCTACCACCAGGGGCAGCCTCCACCAGGCCCCCACTCATGTCTACCACCACCCCCACCCCCCTGCCACCATGGGCTGCCCCCACCAGGCCCCCACTCATGTCTCCCACCACCCCCACCCCCCTGCCACCATGGGCAGCCTCCACCAGGCCCCCACTCATGTCTCCCACCACCCCCACCCCCCAGCAGTGCAGGGGCAGCCTCCACCAGGCCCCCACTCATGTCTACCACCACCCCCACCCCCCTGCCACCATGGGCAGCCTCCACCAGGCCCCCACTCATGTCTCCCACCACCCCCACCCCCCAGCCACCAGGGGCAGCCTCCACCAGGCCCCCACCCATGTCGTCCACCACCCCCACCCCCCTGCCACCATGGCCACCCTCCACCAGGCCCCCACTCATGTCTCCCACCAACCCCACCCCCCAGCAGTGCAGGGGCATCCTCCACCAGGCCCCCACCCATGTCTCCCACCACCCCCACCCCCCAGCCACCAGGGGCAGCCTCCACCAGGCCCCCACCCATGTCTCCCACCACCCCCACCCCCCTGCCACCATGGGCAGCCTCCACCAGGCCCCCACTCATGTGTCCCACCACCCCCCAGCCACCAGGGGCAGCCTCCACCAGGCCCCCACCCATGTCTCCCACCACCCCCACCCCCCTGCCACCATGGCCACCCTCCACCAGGCCCCCACTCATGTCTCCACCAACCCCAACCCCCAGCAGTGCAGGGGCATCCTCCACCAGGCCCCCACCCATGTCTCCCACCACCCCCACCCCCCAGCCACCAGGGGCAGCCTCCACCAGGCCCCCACCCATGTCTCCCACCACCCCACCCCCCTGCCACCATGGCCACCCTCCACCAGGCCCCCACTCATGTCTCCCACCACCCCCACCCCCCAGCAGTGCAGGGGCATCCTCCACCAGGCCCCCACCCATGTCTCCCACCACCCCCACCCCCCAGCCACCAGGGGCAGCCTCCACCAGGCCCCCACCCATGTCTCCCACCACCCCCACCCCCCAGCCACCAGGGGCAGCCTCCACCAGGCCCCCACTCATGTCTCCCACCACCCCACCCCCGGCAGTGCAGGGGCAGCCTCCACCAGGCCCCCACTCATGTCTCCCACCACCCCCACCCCCCTGCCACCATGGCCACCCTCCACCAGGCCCCCACTCATGTCCCCCTGCACCCCCACCCCCCAGCATCCAGGGTCACCCTCCACCAGGCCCCCACTCATGTCTCCCACCACCCCCACCCCCCAGCCACCAGGGGCAGCCTCCAGCAGGCCCCCACTCATGTCTCCCACCACCCCCAGCCCCCAGCCACCAGGGGCAGCCTCCAGCAGGCCCCCACTCATGTCTCCCACCACCCCCACCCCCCAGCATCCAGGGTCACCCTCCACCAGGCACCCACTCATGTCTCCAACCACCCCCACCCCCCAGCCACCAGGGGCAGCCTCCACCAGGCCACCACTCATGTCTACCACCAGGGGCAGCCTCCACCAGGCCCCCACTCAAGTCTACCACCACCCCCACCCCCCTGCCACCATGGGCTGCCCCCACCAGGCCCCCACTCATGTCTCCCACCACCCCCACCCCCAGCAGTGCAGGGGCAGCCTCCACCAGGCCCCCACTCATGTCTACCACCACCCCCATCCCCTTGCCACCATGGGCAGCCTTCACCAGGCCCCTACTCATGTCTCCCACCACCCCCACCCCCCAGCAGTGCAGGGGCAGCCTCCACCAGGCCCCCACTCATGTCTACCACCACCCCCATCCCCTTGCCACCATGGGCAGCCTCCACCAGGCCCCCACTCATGTCTCCCACCACCCCCACCCCCCAGCCACCAGGGGCAGCCTCCACCAGGCCCCCACCCATGTCTCCCACCACCCCCACCCCCCTGCCACCATGGCCACCCTCCACCAGGCCCCCACTCATGTCTCCGACCACCCCCGCCCCCCAGCAGTGCAGGGGCATCCTCCACCAGGCCCCCACCCATGTCTCCCACCACCCCCACCCCCCAGCCACCAGGGGCAGCCTCCACCAGGCCCCCACCCATGTCTCCCACCACCCCCACCCCCCAGCAGTGCAGGGGCATCCTCCACCAGGCCCCCACCCATGTCTCCCACCACCCCCACCCCCCTGCCACCATGGCCACCCTCCATCAGGCCCCCACTCATGTCTCCCACCACCCCCACCCCCCAGCAGTGCAGGGGCATCCTCCACCAGGCCCCCACCCATGTCTCCCACCACCCCCACCCCCCAGCCACCAGGGGCAGCCTCCACCAGGCCCCCACCCATGTCTCCCACCACCCCCACCCCCCAGCCACCAGGGGCAGCCTCCACCAGGCCCCACTCATGTCCCCCTGCACCCCCACCCCCCAGCATCCAGGGTCACCCTCCACCAGGCCCCCACTCATGTCTCCCACCACCCCCACCCCCCAGCCACCAGGGGCAGCCTCCAGCAGGCCCCCACTCATGTCTCCCACCACCCCCACCCCCCCAGCATCCAGGGTCACCCTTCACCAGGCACCCACTCATGTCTCCCACCACCCCCACCCCCCAGCCACCAAGGACAGCCTCCACCAGGCCACCACTCATGTCTACCACCAGGGGCAGCCTCCACCAGGCCCCCACTCATGTCTACCACCACCCCCACCCCCCTGCCACCATGGGCTGCCCCCACCAGGCCCCCACTCATGTCTCCCACCACCCCCACCCCCCTGCCACCATGGGCAGCCTCCACCAGGCCCCCACTCATGTCTCCCACCACCCCCACCCCCCAGCAGTGCAGGGGCAGCCTCCACCAGGCCCCCACTCATGTCTACCACCACCCCCACCCCCCTGCCACCATGGGCAGCCTCCACCAGGCCCCCACTCATGTCTCCCACCACCCCCACCCCCCAGCCACCAGGGGCAGCCTCCACCAGGCCCCCACCCATGTCTCCCACCACCCCCACCCCCCTGCCACCATGGCCACCCTCCACCAGGCCCCCACTCATGTCTCCCACCAACCCCACCCCCCAGCAGTGCAGGGGCATCCTCCACCAGGCCCCCACCCATGTCTCCCACCACCCCCACCCCCCAGCCACCAGGGGCAGCCTCCACCAGGCCCCCACCCATGTCTCCCACCACCCCCACCCCCCAGCAGTGCAGGGGCATCCTCCACCAGGCCCCCACCCATGTCTCCCACCACCCCCACCCCCCTGCCACCATGGCCACCCTCCATCAGGCCCCCACTCATGTCTCCCACCACCCCCACCCCCCAGCAGTGCAGGGGCATCCTCCACCAGGCCCCCACCCATGTCTCCCACCACCCCCACCCCCCAGCCACCAGGGGCAGCCTCCACCAGGCCCCCACCCATGTCTCCCACCACCCCCACCCCCCAGCCACCAGGGGCAGCCTCCACCAGGCCCCCACTCATGTCCCCCTGCACCCCCACCCCCCAGCATCCAGGGTCACCCTCCACCAGGCCCCCACTCATGTCTCCCACCACCCCCACCCCCCAGCCACCAGGGGCAGCCTCCAGCAGGCCCCCACTCATGTCTCCCACCACCCCCACCCCCCCAGCATCCAGGGTCACCCTTCACCAGGCACCCACTCATGTCTCCCACCACCCCCACCCCCCAGCCACCAAGGACAGCCTCCACCAGGCCACCACTCATGTCTACCACCAGGGGCAGCCTCCACCAGGCCCCCACTCATGTCTACCACCACCCCCACCCCCCTGCCACCATGGGCTGCCCCCACCAGGCCCCCACTCATGTCTCCCACCACCCCCACCCCCCTGCCACCATGGGCAGCCTCCACCAGGCCCCCACTCATGTCTCCCACCACCCCCACCCCCCAGCAGTGCAGGGGCAGCCTCCACCAGGCCCCCACTCATGTCTACCACCACCCCCACCCCCCTGCCACCATGGGCAGCCTCCACCAGGCCCCCACTCATGTCTCCCACCACCCCCACCCCCCAGCCACCAGGGGCAGCCTCCACCAGGCCCCCACCCATGTCTCCCACCACCCCCACCCCCCTGCCACCATGGCCACCCTCCACCAGGCCCCCACTCATGTCTCCCACCAACCCCACCCCCCAGCAGTGCAGGGGCATCCTCCACCAGGCCCCCACCCATGTCTCCCACCACCCCCACCCCCCAGCCACCAGGGGCAGCCTCCACCAGGCCCCCACCCATGTCTCCCACCACCCCCACCCCCCTGCCACCATGGGCAGCCTCCACCAGGCCCCCACTCATGTCTCCCACCACCCCCCAGCCACCAGGGGCAGCCTCCACCAGGCCCCCACCCATGTCTCCCACCACCCCCACCCCCCTGCCACCATGGCCACCCTCCACCAGGCCCCCACTCATGTCTCCACCAACCCCACCCCCCAGCAGTGCAGGGGCATCCTCCACCAGGCCCCCACCCATGTCTCCCACCACCTCCACCCCCCAGCCACCAGGGGCAGCCTCCACCAGGCCCCCACCCATGTCTCCCACCACCCCCACCCCCCTGCCACCATGGCCACCCTCCACCAGGCCCCCACTCATGTCTCCCACCACCCCCACCCCCCAGCAGTGAAGGGGCATCCTCCACCAGGCCCCCACCCATGTCTCCCACCACCCCCACCCCCCAGCCACCAGGGGCAGCCTCCACCAGGCCCCCACTCATGTCTCCCACCACCCCCACCCCCGGCAGTGCAGGGGCAGCCTCCACCAGGCCCCCACTCATGTCTCCCACCACCCCCACCCCCCTGCCACCATGGCCACCCTCCACCAGGCCCCCACTCATGTCCCCCTGCACCGCCACCCCCCAGCATCCAGGGTCACCCTCCACCAGGCCCCCACTCATGTCTCCCACCCCCCCCACCCCCCAGCCACCAGGGGCAGCCTCCAGCAGGCCCCCACTCATGTCTCCCACCACCCCCACCCCCCAGCCACCAGGGGCAGCCTCCAGCAGGCCCCCACTCATGTCTCCCACCACCCCCACCCCCCAGCATCCAGGGTCACCCTCCACCAGGCACCCACTCATGTCTCCAACCACCCCCACACCCCAGCCACCAGGGGCAGCCTCCACCAGGCCACCACTCATGTCTACCACCAGGGGCAGCCTCCACCAGGCCCCCACTCATGTCTACCACCACCCGCACCCCCCTGCCACCATGGGCTGCCCCCACCAGGCCCCCACTCATGTCTCCCACCACCCCCACCCCCCAGCAGTGCAGGGGCAGCCTCCACCAGGCCCCCACTCATGTCTACCACCACCCCCATCCCCTTGCCACCATGGGCAGCCTCCACCAGGCCCCTACTCATGTCTCCCACCACCCCCACCCCCCAGCAGTGCAGGGGCAGCCTCCACTAGGCCCCCACTCATGTCTACCACCACCCCCATCCCCTTGCCACCATGGGCAGCCTCCACCAGGCCCCCACTCATGTCTCCCACCACCCCCACCCCCCAGCCACCAGGGGCAGCCTCCACCAGGCCCCCACCCATGTCTCCCACCACCCTCACCCCCCTGCCACCATGGCCACCCTCCACCAGGCCCCCACTCATGTCTCCCACCAACCCCACCCCCCAGCAGTGCAGGGGCATCCTCCACCAGGCCCCCACCCATGTCTCCCACCACCCCCACCCCCCAGCCACCAGGGGCAGCCTCCACCAGGCCCCCACCCATGTCTCCCACCACCCCCACCCCCCTGCCACCATGGCCACCCTCCACCAGGCCCCCACTCATGTCTCCCACCACCCCCACCCCCCAGCAGTGCAGGGGCATCCTCCACCAGGCCCCCACCCATGTCTCCCACCACCCCCACCCCCCAGCCACCAGGGGCAGCCTCCACCAGGCCCCCACCCATGTCTCCCACCACCCCCACCCCCCAGCCACCAGGGGCAGCCTCCACCAGGCCCCCACTCATGTCTCCCACCACCCCCACCCCCCAGCAGTGCAGGGGCATCCTCCACCAGGCCCCCACCCATGTCTCCCACCACCCCCACCCCCCAGCCACCAGGGGCAGCCTCCACCAGGCCCCCACCCATGTCTCCCACCACCCCCACCCCCCAGCCACCAGGGACAGCCTCCACCAGGCCCCCACCCATGTCTCGCACCACCCCCACCCCCCAGCATCCAGGGTCACCCTCCACCAGGCACCCACTCATGTCTCCCACCACCCCCACCCCCCAGCCACCAGGGGCAGCCTCCACCAGGCCACCACTCATGTCTACCACCAGGGGCAGCCTCCACCAGACCCCCACTCATGTCTACCACCACCCCCACCCCCCTGCCACCATGGGCTGCCCCCACCAGGCCCCCACTCATGTCTCCCACCACCCCCACCCCCCTGCCACCATGGGCAGCCTCCACCAGGCCCCCACTCATGTCTCCCACCACCCCCACCCCCCAGCAGTGCAGGGGCAGCCTCCACCAGGCCCCCACTCATGTCTACCACCACCCCCATCCCCCTGCCACCATGGGCAGCCTCCACCAGGCCCCCACCCATGTCTCCCACTACCCCCACCCCCCTGCCACCATGGCCACCCTCCACCAGGCCCCCACTCATGTCTCCACCAACCCCACCCCCCAGCAGTGCAGGGGCATCCTCCACCAGGCCCCCACCCATGTCTCCCACCACCCCCACCCCCCTGCCACCATGGCCACCCTCCATCAGGCCCCCACTCATGTCTCCCACCACCCCCACCCCCCAGCAGTGCAGGGGCATCCTCCACCAGGCCCCCACCCATGTCTCCCACCACCCCCACCCCCCAGCCACCAGGGGCAGCCTCCACCAGGCCCCCACCCATGTCTCCCACCACCCCCACCCCCCAGCCACCAGGGGCAGCCTCCACCAGGCCCCCACTCATGTCTCCCACCACCCCCACCCCCCAGCAGTGCAGGGGCAGCCTCCACCAGGCCCCCACTCATGTTTCCCACCACCCCCACCCCCCTGCCACCATGGCCACCCTCCACCAGGCCCCCACTCATGTCCCCCTGCACCCCCACCCCCAGCATCCAGGGTCACCCTCAACCAGGCCCCCACTCATGTCTCCCACCACCCCCACCCCCCAGCCACCAGGGGCAGCCTCCAGCAGGCCCCCACTCATGTCTCCCACCACCCCCACCCCCCAGCCACCAGGGGCAGCCTCCAGCAGGCCCCCACTCATGTCTCCCACCACCCCCACCCCCCCAGCATCCAGGGTCACCCTCCACCAGGCACCCACTCATGTCTCCCACCACCCCCACCCCCCAGCCACCAAGGGCAGCCTCCACCAGGCCACCACTCATGTCTACCACCAGGGGCAGCCTCCACCAGGCCCCCACTCATGTCTATCACCACCCCCACCCCCCTGCCACCATGGGCTGCCCCCACCAGGCCCCCACTCATGTCTCCCACCACCCCCACCCCCCTGCCACCATGGGCAGCCTCCACCAGGCCCCCACTCATGTCTCCCACCACCCCCACCCCCCAGCAGTGCAGGGGCAGCCTCCACCAGGCCCCCACTCATGTCTACCACCACCCCCACCCCCTGCCACCATGGGCAGCCTCCACCAGGCCCCCACTCATGTCTCCCACCACCCCCACCCCCCAGCCACCAGGGGCAGCCTCCACCAGGCCCCCACCCATGTCTCTCACCACCCCCACCCCCCTGCCACCATGGCCACCCTCCACCAGGTCCCCACTCATGTCTCCCACCAACCCCACCCCCCAGCAGTGCAGGGGCATCCTCCACCAGGCCCCCACCCATGTCTCCCACCACCCCCACCCCCCAGCCACCAGGGGCAGCCTCCACCAGGCCCCCACCCATGTCTCCCACCACCCCCACCCCCCTGCCACCATGGGCAGCCTCCACCAGGCCCCCACTCATGTCTCCCACCACCCCCCAGCCACCAGGGGCAGCCTCCACCAGGCCCCCACCCATGTCTCCCACCACCCCCACACCCCTGCCACCATGGCCACCCTCCACCAGGCCCCCACTCATGTCTCCACCAACCCCACCCCCCCAGCAGTGCAGGGGCATCCTCCACCAGGCCCCCACCCATGTCTCCCACCACCCCCACCCCCCTGCCACCATGGGCAGCCTCCACCAGGCCCCCACTCATGTCTCCCACCACCCCCACCCCCCAGCAGTGCAGGGGCAGCCTCCACCAGGTCCCCACTCATGTCTACCACCACCCCCATCCCCCTGCCACCATGGGCAGCCTCCACCAGGCCCCCACCCATGTCTCCCACTACCCCCACCCCCCTGCCACCATGGCCACCCTCCACCAGGCCCCCACTCATGTCTCCACCAACCCCACCCCCCAGCAGTGCAGGGGCATCCTCCACCAGGCCCCCACCCATGTCTCCCACCACCCCCACCCCCCTGCCACCATGGCCACCCTCCATCAGGCCCCCACTCATGTCTCCCACCACCCCCACCCCCCAGCAGTGCAGGGGCATCCTCCACCAGGCCCCCACCCATGTCTCCCACCACCCCCACCCCCCAGCCACCAGGGGCAGCCTCCACCAGGCCCCCACCCATGTCTCCCACCACCCCCACCCCCCAGCCACCAGGGGCAGCCTCCACCAGGCCCCCACTCATGTCTCCCACCACCCCCACCCCCCAGCAGTGCAGGGGCAGCCTCCACCAGGCCCCCACTCATGTTTCCCACCACCCCCACCCCCCTGCCACCATGGCCACCCTCCACCAGGCCCCCACTCATGTCCCCCTGCACCCCCACCCCCAGCATCCAGGGTCACCCTCAACCAGGCCCCCACTCATGTCTCCCACCACCCCCACCCCCCAGCCACCAGGGGCAGCCTCCAGCAGGCCCCCACTCATGTCTCCCACCACCCCCACCCCCCAGCCACCAGGGGCAGCCTCCAGCAGGCCCCCACTCATGTCTCCCACCACCCCCACCCCCCCAGCATCCAGGGTCACCCTCCACCAGGCACCCACTCATGTCTCCCACCACCCCCACCCCCCAGCCACCAAGGGCAGCCTCCACCAGGCCACCACTCATGTCTACCACCAGGGGCAGCCTCCACCAGGCCCCCACTCATGTCTATCACCACCCCCACCCCCCTGCCACCATGGGCTGCCCCCACCAGGCCCCCACTCATGTCTCCCACCACCCCCACCCCCCTGCCACCATGGGCAGCCTCCACCAGGCCCCCACTCATGTCTCCCACCACCCCCACCCCCCAGCAGTGCAGGGGCAGCCTCCACCAGGCCCCCACTCATGTCTACCACCACCCCCACCCCCTGCCACCATGGGCAGCCTCCACCAGGCCCCCACTCATGTCTCCCACCACCCCCACCCCCCAGCCACCAGGGGCAGCCTCCACCAGGCCCCCACCCATGTCTCCCACCACCCCCACCCCCCTGCCACCATGGCCACCCTCCACCAGGTCCCCACTCATGTCTCCCACCAACCCCACCCCCCAGCAGTGCAGGGGCATCCTCCACCAGGCCCCCACCCATGTCTCCCACCACCCCCACCCCCCAGCCACCAGGGGCAGCCTCCACCAGGCCCCCACCCATGTCTCCCACCACCCCCACCCCCCTGCCACCATGGGCAGCCTCCACCAGGCCCCCACTCATGTCTCCCATCACCCCCCAGCCACCAGGGGCAGCCTCCACCAGGCCCCCACTCATGTCTCCCACCACCCCCACCCCCCAGCCACCAGGGGCAGCCTCCACCAGGCCCCCACCCATGTCTCCCACCACCCTCACCCCCCTGCCACCACGGCCACCCTCCACCAGGCCCCCACTCATGTCTCCCACCAACCCCACCCCCCAGCAGTGCAGGGGCATCCTCCACCAGGCCCCCACCCATGTCTCCCACTACCCCCACCCCCCTGCCACCATGGCCACCCTCCACCAGGCCCCCACTCATGTCTCCACCAACCCCACCCCCCAGCAGTGCAGGGGCATCCTCCACCAGGCCCCCACCCATGTCTCCCACCACCCCCACCCCCCTGCCACCATGGCCACCCTCCAATAGGCCCCCACTCATGTCTCCCACCACCCCCACCCCCCAGCAGTGCAGGGGCATCCTCCACCAGGCCCCCACCCATGTCTCCCACCACCCCCACCCCCCAGCCACCAGGGGCAGCCTCCACCAGGCCCCCACCCATGTCTCCCACCACCCCCACCCCCCAGCCACCAGGGGCAGCCTCCACCAGGCCCCCACTCATGTCTCCCACCACCCCCACCCCCCAGCAGTGCAGGGGCAGCCTCCACCAGGCCCCCACTCATGTCTCCCACCACCCCCACCCCCCTGCCACCATGGCCACCCTCCAACAGGCCCCCACTCATGTCCCCCTGCACTCCCACCCCCCAGCATCCAGGGTCACCCTCCACCAGGCCCCCACTCATGTCTCCCACCACCCCCACCCCCCAGCCACCAGGGGCAGCCTCCAGCAGGCCCCCACTCATGTCTCCCACCACCCCCACCCCCCAGCCACCAGGGGCAGCCTCCAGCAGGCCCCCACTCATGTCTCCCACCACCCCCACCCCCCCAGCATCCAGGGTCACCCTCCACCAGGCACCCACTCATGTCTCCCACCACCCCCACCCCCCAGCCACCAAGGGCAGCCTCCACCAGGCCACCACTCATGTCTACCACCAGGGGCAGCCTCCACCAGGCCCCCACTCAGGTCTACCACCACCCCCACCCCCCTGCCACCATGGGCTGCCCCCACCAGGCCCCCACTCATGTCTCCCACCACCCCCACCCCCCTGCCACCATGGGCAGCCTCCACCAGGCCCCCACTCATGTCTCCCACCACCCCCACCCCCCAGCAGTGCAGGGGCAGCCTCCACCAGGCCCCCACTCATGTCTACCACCACCCCCACCCCCCTGCCACCATGGGCAGCCTCCACCAGGCCCCCACTCATGTCTCCCACCACCCCCACCCCCCAGCCACCAGGGGCAGCCTCCACCAGGCCCCCACCCATGTCGTCCACCACCCCCACCCCCCTGCCACCATGGCCACCCTCCACCAGGCCCCCACTCATGTCTCCCACCAACCCCACCCCCCAGCAGTGCAGGGGCATCCTCCACCAGGCCCCCACCCATGTCTCCCACCACCCCCACCCCCCAGCCACCAGGGGCAGCCTCCACCAGGCCCCCACCCATGTCTCCCACCACCCCCACCCCCCTGCCACCATGGGCAGCCTCCACCAGGCCCCCACTCATGTGTCCCACCACCCCCCAGCCACCAGGGGCAGCCTCCACCAGGCCCCCACCCATGTCTCCCACCACCCCCACCCCCCTGCCACCATGGCCACCCTCCACCAGGCCCCCACTCATGTCTCCACCAACCCCAACCCCCAGCAGTGCAGGGGCATCCTCCACCAGGCCCCCACCCATGTCTCCCACCACCCCCACCCCCCAGCCACCAGGGGCAGCCTCCACCAGGCCCCCACCCATGTCTCCCACCACCCCACCCCCCTGCCACCATGGCCACCCTCCACCAGGCCCCCACTCATGTCTCCCACCACCCCCACCCCCCAGCAGTGCAGGGGCATCCTCCACCAGGCCCCCACCCATGTCTCCCACCACCCCCACCCCCCAGCCACCAGGGGCAGCCTCCACCAGGCCCCCACCCATGTCTCCCACCACCCCCACCCCCCAGCCACCAGGGGCAGCCTCCACCAGGCCCCCACTCATGTCTCCCACCACCCCACCCCCGGCAGTGCAGGGGCAGCCTCCACCAGGCCCCCACTCATGTCTCCCACCACCCCCACCCCCCTGCCACCATGGCCACCCTCCACCAGGCCCCCACTCATGTCCCCCTGCACCCCCACCCCCCAGCATCCAGGGTCACCCTCCACCAGGCCCCCACTCATGTCTCCCACCACCCCCACCCCCCAGCCACCAGGGGCAGCCTCCAGCAGGCCCCCACTCATGTCTCCCACCACCCCCAGCCCCCAGCCACCAGGGGCAGCCTCCAGCAGGCCCCCACTCATGTCTCCCACCACCCCCACCCCCCAGCATCCAGGGTCACCCTCCACCAGGCACCCACTCATGTCTCCAACCACCCCCACCCCCCAGCCACCAGGGGCAGCCTCCACCAGGCCACCACTCATGTCTACCACCAGGGGCAGCCTCCACCAGGCCCCCACTCAAGTCTACCACCACCCCCACCCCCCTGCCACCATGGGCTGCCCCCACCAGGCCCCCACTCATGTCTCCCACCACCCCCACCCCCAGCAGTGCAGGGGCAGCCTCCACCAGGCCCCCACTCATGTCTACCACCACCCCCATCCCCTTGCCACCATGGGCAGCCTTCACCAGGCCCCTACTCATGTCTCCCACCACCCCCACCCCCCAGCAGTGCAGGGGCAGCCTCCACCAGGCCCCCACTCATGTCTACCACCACCCCCATCCCCTTGCCACCATGGGCAGCCTCCACCAGGCCCCCACTCATGTCTCCCACCACCCCCACCCCCCAGCCACCAGGGGCAGCCTCCAAAAGGCCCCCACCCATGTCTCCCACCACCCCCACCCCCCTGCCACCATGGCCACCCTCCACCAGGCCCCGACTCATGTCTCCGACCACCCCCGCCCCCCAGCAGTGCAGGGGCATCCTCCACCAGGCCCCCACCCATGTCTCCCACCACCCCCACCCCCCAGCCACCAGGGGCAGCCTCCACCAGGCCCCCACCCATGTCTCCCACCACCCCCACCCCCCAGCAGTGCAGGGGCATCCTCCACCAGGCCCCCACCCATGTCTCCCACCACCCCCACCCCCCTGCCACCATGGCCACCCTCCATCAGGCCCCCACTCATGTCTCCCACCACCCCCACCCCCCAGCAGTGCAGGGGCATCCTCCACCAGGCCCCCACCCATGTCTCCCACCACCCCCACCCCCCAGCCACCAGGGGCAGCCTCCACCAGGCCCCCACCCATGTCTCCCACCACCCCCACCCCCCAGCCACCAGGGGCAGCCTCCACCAGGCCCCCACTCATGTCCCCCTGCACCCCCACCCCCCAGCATCCAGGGTCACCCTCCACCAGGCCCCCACTCATGTCTCCCACCACCCCCACCCCCCAGCCACCAGGGGCAGCCTCCAGCAGGCCCCCACTCATGTCTCCCACCACCCCCACCCCCCCAGCATCCAGGGTCACCCTTCACCAGGCAACCACTCATGTCTCCCACCACCCCCACCCCCCAGCCACCAAGGGCAGCCTCCACCAGGCCCCCACCCATGTCTCCCACCACCCCCACCCCCCAGCCACCAGGGGCAGCCTCCACCAGGCCCCCACCCATGTCTCCCACCACCCCCACCCCCCAGCAGTGCAGGGGCATCCTCCACCAGGCCCCCACCCATGTCTCCCACCACCCCCACCCCCCTGCCACCATGGCCACCCTCCATCAGGCCCCCACTCATGTCTCCCACCACCCCCACCCCCCAGCAGTGCAGGGGCATCCTCCACCAGGCCCCCACCCATGTCTCCCACCACCCCCACCCCCCAGCCACCAGGGGCAGCCTCCACCAGGCCCCCACCCATGTCTCCCACCACCCCCACCCCCCAGCCACCAGGGGCAGCCTCCACCAGGCCCCCACTCATGTCCCCCTGCACCCCCACCCCCCAGCATCCAGGGTCACCCTCCACCAGGCCCCCACTCATGTCTCCCACCACCCCCACCCCCCTGCCACCATGGGCAGCCTCCACCAGGCCCCCACTCATGTCTCCCACCACCCCCACCCCCCAGCAGTGCAGGGGCAGCCTCCACCAGGCCCCCACTCATGTCTACCACCACCCCCACCCCCCTGCCACCATGGGCAGCCTCCACCAGGCCCCCACTCATGTCTCCCACCACCCCCACCCCCCAGCCACCAGGGGCAGCCTCCACCAGGCCCCCACCCATGTCTCCCACCACCCCCACCCCCCTGCCACCATGGCCACCCTCCACCAGGCCCCCACTCATGTCTCCCACCACCCCCACCCCCCAGCCACCAGGGGCAGCCTCCACCAGGCCCCCACCCATGTCTCCCACCACCCCCACCCCCCTGCCACCATGGGCAGCCTCCACCAGGCCCCCACTCATGTCTCCCACCACCCCCCAGCCACCAGGGGCAGCCTCCACCAGGCCCCCACCCATGTCTCCCACCACCCCCACCCCCCCAGCATCCAGGGTCACCCTTCACCAGGCACCCACTCATGTCTCCCACCACCCCCACCCCCCAGCCACCAAGGGCAGCCTCCACCAGGCCACCACTCATGTCTACCACCAGGGGCAGCCTCCACCAGGCCCCCACTCATGTCTACCACCACCCCCACCCCCCTGCCACCATGGGCTGCCCCCACCAGGCCCCCACACATGTCTCCCACCACCCCCACCCCCCTGCCACCATGGGCAGCCTCCACCAGGCCCCCACTCATGTCTCCCACCACCCCCACCCCCCAGCAGTGCAGGGGCAGCCTCCACCAGGCCCCCACTCATGTCTACCACCACCCCCACCCCCCTGCCACCATGGGCAGCCTCCACCAGGCCCCCACTCATGTCTCCCACCACCCCCACCCCCCAGCCACCAGGGGCAGCCTCCACCAGGCCCCCACCCATGTCTCCCACCACCCCCACCCCCCTGCCACCATGGCCACCCTCCACCAGGCCCCCACTCATGTCTCCCACCACCCCCACCCCCCAGCCACCAGGGGCAGCCTCCACCAGGCCCCCACCCATGTCTCCCACCACCCCCACCCCCCTGCCACCATGGGCAGCCTCCACCAGGCCCCCACTCATGTCTCCCACCACCCCCCAGCCACCAGGGGCAGCCTCCACCAGGCCCCCACCCATGTCTCCCACCACCCCCACCCCCCTGCCACCATGGCCACCCTCCACCAGGCCCCCACTCATGTCTCCACCAACCCCACCCCCCAGCAGTGCAGGGGCATCCTCCACCAGGCCCCCACCCATGTCTCCCACCACCTCCACCCCCCAGCCACCAGGGGCAGCCTCCACCAGGCCCCCACCCATGTCTCCCACCACCCCCACCCCCCTGCCACCATGGCCACCCTCCACCAGGCCCCCACTCATGTCTCCCACCACCCCCACCCCCCAGCAGTGCAGGGGCATCCTCCACCAGGCCCCCACCCATGTCTCCCACCACCCCCACCCCCCAGCCACCAGGGGCAGCCTCCACCAGGCCCCCACCCATGTCTCCCACCACCCCCACCCCCCAGCCACCAGGGGCAGCCTCCACCAGGCCCCCACTCATGTCTCCCACCACACCCACCCCCGGCATTGCAGGGGCAGCCTCCACCAGGCCCCCACTCATGTCTCCCGCCACCCCCACCCCCCTGCCACCATGGCCACCCTCCACCAGGCCCCCACTCATGTCCCCCTGCACCGCCACCCCCCAGCATCCAGGGTCACCCTCCACCAGGCCCCCACTCATGTCTCCCACCACCCCCACCCCCCAGCCACCAGGGGCAGCCTCCAGCAGGCCCCCACTCATGTCTCCCACCACCCCCACCCCCCAGCCACCAGGGGCAGCCTCCAGCAGGCCCCCACTCATGTCTCCCACCACCCCCACCCCCCAGCATCCAGGATCACCCTCCACCAGGCACCCACTCATGTCTCCAACCACCCCCACCCCCCAGCCACCAGGGGCAGCCTCCACCAGGCCACCACTCATGTCTACCACCAGGGGCAGCCTCCACCAGGCCCCCACTCATGTCTACCACCACCCGCACCCCCCTGCCACCATGGGCTGCCCCCACCAGGCCCCCACTCATGTCTCCCACCACCCCCACCCCCCAGCAGTGCAGGGGCAGCCTCCACCAGGCCCCCACTCATGTCTACCACCACCCCCATCCCCTTGCCACCATGGGCAGCCTCCACCAGGCCCCTACTCATGTCTCCCAACACCCCCACCCCCCAGCAGTGCAGGGGCAGCCTCCACCAGGCCCCCACTCATGTCTACCACCACCCCCATCCCCTTGCCACCATGGGCAGCCTCCACCAGGCCCCCACTCATGTCTCCCACCACCCCCACCCCCCAGCCACCAGGGGCAGCCTCCACCAGGCCCCCACCCATGTCTCCCACCACCCTCACCCCCCTGCCACCATGGCCACCCTCCACCAGGCCCCCACTCATGTCTCCCACCAACCCCACCCCCCAGCAGTGCAGGGGCATCCTCCACCAGGCCCCCACCCATGTCTCCCACCACCCCCACCCCCCAGCCACCAGGGGCAGCCTCCACCAGGCCCCCACCCATGTCTCCCACCACCCCCACCCCCCTGCCACCATGGCCACCCTCCACCAGGCCCCCACTCATGTCTCCCACCACCCCCACCCCCCAGCAGTGCAGGGGCATCCTCCACCAGGCCCCCACCCATGTCTCCCACCACCCCCACCCCCCAGCCACCAGGGGCAGCCTCCACCAGGCCCCCACCCATGTCTCCCACCACCCCCACCCCCCAGCCACCAGGGGCAGCCTCCACCAGGCCCCCACTCATGTCTCCCACCACCCCCACCCCCCAGCAGTGCAGGGGCATCCTCCACCAGGCCCCCACCCATGTCTCCCACCACCCCCACCCCCCAGCCACCAGGGGCAGCCTCCACCAGGCCCCCACCCATGTCTCCCACCACCCCCACCCCCCAGCCACCAGGGACAGCCTCCACCAGGCCCCCACCCATGTCTCCCACCACCCCCACCCCCCAGCCACCAGGGGCAGCCTCCACCAGGCCCCCACTCATGTCTCCCACCACCCCCACCCCCCAGCAGTGCAGGGGCAGCCTCCACCAGGCCCCCACTGATGTCTCCCACCACCCCCACCCCCTGCCACCATGGCCACCCTCCACCAGGCCCCCACTCATGTCCCCCTGCAGCCCCACCCCCCGGCATCCAGGGTCACCCTCCACCAGGCCCCCACTCATGACTCCCACCACCCCCACACCCCAGCCACCAGGGGCAGCCTCCAGCAGGCCCCCACTCATGTCTCCCACCACCCCCACCCCCCTGCCACCATGGGCATCCTCCACCAGGCCCCCACTCATGTCTCCCACCACCCCCACCCCCCAGCCACCAGGGGCAGCCTCCAGCAGGCCCCCACTCATGTCTCCCACCACCCCCACCCCCCAGCAGTGCAGGGGCAGCCTCCACCAGGCCCCCACTCATGTCTCCCACCACCCCCACCCCCCAGCCACCAGGGGCAGCCTCCACCAGGCCCCCACCCATGACTCCCACCACCCCCACCCCCCTGCCACCATGGCCACCCTCCACCAGGCCCCCACTCATGTCTCCCACCAACCCCACCCCCCAGCAGTGCAGGGGCATCCTCCACCAGGCCCCCACCCATGTCTCCCACCACCCCCACCCCCCAGCCACCAGGGGCAGCCTCCACCAGGCCCCCACCCATGTCTCCCACCACCCCCACCCCCCTGCCACCATGGGCAGCCTCCACCAGGCCCCCACTCATGTCTCCCACCACCCCCAGCCACCAGGGGCAGCCTCCACCAGGCCCCCACCCATGTCTCCCACCACCCCCACCCCCCTGCCACCATGGCCACCCTCCACCAGGCCCCCACTCATGTCTCCACCAACCCCACCCCCCAGCAGTGCAGGGGCATCCTCCACCAGGCCCCCACCCATGTCTCCCACCACCCCCACCCCCCAGCCACCAGGGGCAGCCTCCACCAGGCCCCCACCCATGTCTCCCACCACCCCCACCCCCCTGCCACCATGGCCACCCTCCACCAGGCCCCCACTCATGTCTCCCACCACCCCCACCCCCCAGCAGTGCAGGGGCATCCTCCACCAGGCCCCCACCCATGTCTCCCACCACCCCCACCCCCCAGCCACCAGGGGCAGCCTCCACCAGGCCCCCACCCATGTCTCCCACCACCCCCACCCCCCGGCCACCAGGGGCAGCCTCCACCAGGCCCCCACTCATGTCTCCCACCACCCCCACCCCCGGCAGTGCAGGGGCAGCCTCCACCAGGCCCCCACTCATGTCTCCCACCACCCCCACCCCCCTGCCACCATGGCCACCCTCCACCAGGCCCCCACTCATGTCCCCCTGCACCCCCACCCCCCAGCATCCAGGGTCACCCTCCACCAGGCCCCCACTCATGTCTCCCACCACCCCCACCCCCCAGCCACCAGGGGCAGCCTCCAGCAGGCCCCCACTCATGTCTCCCACCACCCCCACCCCCCAGCCACCAGGGGCAGCCTCCAGCAGGCCCCCACTCATGTCTCCCACCACCCCCACCCCCCAGCATCCAGGGTCACCCTCCACCAGGCACCCACTCATGTCTCCAACCACCCCCACCCCCCAGCCACCAGGGGCAGCCTCCACCAGGCCACCACTCATGTCTACCACCAGGGGCAGCCTCCACCAGGCCCCCACTCATGTCTACCACCACCCGCACCCCCCTGCCACCATGGGCTGCTCCCACCAGGCCCCCACTCATGTCTCCCACCACCCCCACCCCCCAGCAGTGCAGGGGCAGCCTCCACCAGGCCCTCACTCATGTCTACCACCACCCCCATCCCCTTGCCACCATGGGCAACCTCCACCAGGCCCCTACTCATGTCTCCCACCACCCCCACCCCCCAGCAGTGCAGGGGCAGCCTCCACCAGGCCCCCACTCATGTCTACCACCACCCCCATCCCCTTGCCACCATGGCCAGCCTCCACCAGGCCCCCACTCATGTCTCCCACCACCCCCACCCCCCAGCCACCAGGGGCAGCCTCCACCAGGCCCCCACCCATGTCTCCCACCACCCTCACCCCCCTGCCACCACGGCCACCCTCCACCAGGCCCCCACTCATGTCTCCCACCAACCCCACCCCCCAGCAGTGCAGGGGCATCCTCCACCAGGCCCCCACCCATGTCTCCCACCACCCCCACCCCCCAGCCACCAGGGGCAGCCTCCACCAGGCCCCCACCCATGTCTCCCACCACCCCCACCCCCCTGCCACCATGGCCACCCTCCACCAGGCCCCCACTCATGTCTCCCACCACCCCCACCCCCCAGCAGTGCAGGGGCATCCTCCACCAGGCCCCCACCCATGTCTCCCACCACCCCCACCCCCCAGCCACCAGGGGCAGCCTCCACCAGGCCCCCACCCATGCCTCGCACCACCCCCACCCCCCAGCCACCAGGGGCAGCCTCCACCAGGCCCCCACTCATGTCTCCCACCACCCCCACCCCCCAGCAGTGCAGGGGCATCCTCCACCAGGCCCCCACCCATGTCTCCCACCACCCCCACCCCCCAGCCACCAGGGGCAGCCTCCACCAGGCCCCCACCCATGTCTCCCACCACCCCCACCCCCCAGCCACCAGGGACAGCCTCCACCAGGCCCCCACCCATGTCTCCCACCACCCCCACCCCCCAGCCACCAGGGGCAGCCTCCACCAGGCCCCCACTCATGTCTCCTACCACCCCCACCCCCCAGCAGTGCAGGGGCAGCCTCCACCAGGCCCCCACTCATGTCTCCCACCACCCCCACCCCCTGCCACCATGGCCACCCTCCACCAGGCCCCCACTCATGTCCCCCTGCAGCCCCACCCCCCGGCATCCAGGGTCACCCTCCACCAGGCCCCCACTCATGACTCCCACCACCCCCACACCCCAGCCACCAGGGGCAGCCTCCAGCAGGCCCCCACTCATGTCTCCCACCACCCCCACCCCCCTGCCACCATGGGCATCCTCCACCCGGCCCCCACTCATGTCTCCCACCACCCCCACCCCCCAGCCACCAGGGGCAGCCTCCAGCAGGCCCCCACTCATGTCTCCCACCACCCCCACCCCCCAGCAGTGCAGGGGCAGCCTCCACCAGGCCCCCACTCATGTCTCCCACCACCCCCACCCCCCAGCAGTGCAGGGGCAGCCTCCACCAGGCCCCCACTCATGTCTACCACCACTCCCACCCCCCTGCCACCATGGGCAGCCCCCACCAGGCCCCCACTCATGTCTCCCACCACCCCCACCCCCCTGCCACCATGGGCATCCTCCACCAGGCCCCCACTCATGTCTCCCACCACCCCCACCCCCCAGCCACCAGGGGCAGCCTCCAGCAGGCCCCCACTCATGTCTCCCACCACCCCCACCCCCCAGCAGTGCAGGGGCAGCCTCCACCAGGCCCCCACTCATGTCTCCCACCACCCCCACCCCCCAGCAGTGCAGGGGCAGCCTCCACCAGGCCCCCACTCATGTCTACCACCACCCCCACCCCCCTGCCACCATGGGCTGCCCCCACCAGGCCCCCACTCATGTCTCCCACCACCCCCACCCCCCTGCCACCATGGGCAGCCTCCACCAGGCCCCCACTCATGTCTGCCACCACCCCCACCCCCCAGCAGTGCAGGGGGAGCCCCCACCAGGCCCCCACTCATGTCTACCACCACCCCCACCCCCCTGCCACCATGGGCAGCCTCCACCAGGCCCCCACTCATGTCTCCCACCACCCCCACCCCCAGCCACCAGGGGCAGCCTCCACCAGGCCCCCACCCATGTCTCCCACCACCCGCACCCCCCTGCCACCATGGCCACCCTCCACCAGGCCCCCACTCATGTCTCCCACCACCTCCACCCCCCAGCAGTGCAGGGGCATCCTCCACCAGGCCCCCACTCATGTCTCCCACCACCCCCACCCCCCTGCCAACATGGCCACCCTCCACCAGGCCCCCACTCATGTCCCCCTGCACCCCCACCCCCCAGCATCCAGGATCACCCTCCACCAGGCCCCCACTCATGTCTCCCACCACCCCCACCCCCCAGCCACCAGGGGCAGCCTCCACCACGCCCCCACTCATGTCTCCCACCACCCCCACCCCCCTGCCACCATGGCCACCCTCCACCAGGCCCCCACTCATGTCTCCCACCACCCCCACCCCCCTGCCACCATGGGCAGCCCCCACCAGGTCCTCACAATCCCCAATCATGTGCGTAATGGTCAGCCTCCACAGCCAAAAAGCCCTACCAAGTAACCCATTCACCCACATGGAAATGGAAATCACATGTTACACCCCCAATGTTCATGAGGCTAATGAACCCATGTCCGTCACACACAATGGTTGCAATTGAATGGGAAAACACCCAACATGACATGCATGAAACCAATGAGATGATACCACACAGTGAAGTATGGAAACAAAATTGTATTGAAAAAAATAAATAATGCTAAAGAAAGAAAACAAACTGCAATGTGAATGAGAAAAAAAAAGCTGCATGTCCGTATAAAAACACAAAACTGGAAATCCGAATCCAAAAAAATTTTGTCCAAAGTCAAATGTAAAAAAATCTCCATGCAATAATGAACTATGTACAAAACTACCAAGGGTCCATGAGCCCAACTGAACAAAGGAAACCTACTAAAAAACCTACCTAAAAATCAACTATATACAAAAAGTGGAGCAGTGTCCGTCGACTCCAAATCATAATAAGAAAGAAAGGAAACCTAAAACTAAAGAACTATATACAAAGGCGGCGGGCAAGTCCAGCGGCTCACTCCGTGGTGTCCCGGGCCAGGGCATCATCGAACTCCTGTTCGATGTCCCGGAGGCGGTCCAGTTCCATGGCCCCGAGGGTCCGCAGGGACGACGTTGTGTCCTCCTCCAACCCCCTGCGGATTGCCTCGAGGCACTCGGCCCGCCTCAGGTCCCTCCGCATGGAGTTCTCCGCCCTGACCATTGTGAGCCGCGCCTCTTCCGCCCGCCGCCGCTCCGCACCTATGGCGTGGCCCAACCTCTGCCACACGGAAGACACTCTCTGTCCTGGGTCCCCCTGCCCTCCGGCCGATGCCTGCCCCTCCGATGTCGAAAGCCCCGAGCCTTCATGTCTCCCACCATGTTGCTGCTGCTGCTGCTCTGCCTCTGCCCGTGCACTGCCTCCTGCTGCCTGCACATCCTCCGCCGGCTGGGGTGCAGTTGTTGATGTGGCCACCCCTGCTGGACCTCCGACTCCCGACTGTGGCAGGGATGCCTCCTCCACCAGCCTGGCCGCACCGTCAGAGGCAGCTCCACAGGGCACCCAGGTGACTGATGGGTGGGAAGATGGCACAGAGGACGACTGGCGCGTAGGGGGTCCAGTTGAGGAGGGGGTCGAAGCAAGCCCCATCAGACAGCGGATTCCGGCCTGGGTGACCTGTCCCAGCAGGCTGACGTGGTCAACGAGCCATTCGAGATGACGTGCAGTCTCTCCATGAAAAGACTGCAGGTCACCTCGCATGGCCCGTTGACGCAACGCCACACCAGCCAGGACAGGCTCAACCCGGACCTGGATGGCCACGTCCGCAGGCAGAGGAAGGCCAGTTGACGTCAGCTCATCCCCTGCCTGAAAACGGGTCTGGACGTAGGCATCCCTGCTGGTGCAAGATGATGCAGGGACAGGATCGGGGACAGGATTGCACACAGGCACCTCCGCGGCGGCCTGTGCTGCCCCCTGTCCCTGGTCCTGCACTGCACCACTAGCACCAGTGGGATCCCCACCTCCAGACCCCGTCTCTGGTGCTTGCACGGCCTCCTCCTCCACCAAACCCCCCACCAACCTGGATGACTCCGTGCCATCTTCCCCTGTTGGGCCCTGTGGGGTCCCAGCTGCCCCTTCTGCTGCCGAGGAGTCCAACTGCAACCTCCGCCTCTTGGACCTCCCCCCGGCAGCTGCGGCCTGGGACGCGGCCTGGGACTCCTCACTCCCCGACGAGATGACAACACGGGAGGGGAGCCGGGCCTTGCGTCTCCGGCTGGCGGTCGGATCCCCGCCGCTGTGCTCCACAGCACCTTCTCCGCCCTCTTCATCAGTTGACGCTGCAGACAGGGAGAAACAAAACACAGGCATCAGGGCACTGTACAATGGACACATACACGCATGACAGTTGCACATGAGTGGCATTGGCAAACCTCAGACATGTCATCACAATCCCCAACACACATGTCATTGCAACTCGCACACATGAGCCATACCACTGCCATATCGCAACTGCCACCACCATCCATACACATACAACAGCATCAGCAGCCAAAGGGGAGCCAGACATCACATGCAACACAGGAAGTGCACCACACATGTACACACACCACCACACTTGCATGCATGTCTACACCTCTGCCAAGTGTCGCACTGTTCAGACGGGCATCCATGTCACATCTGCCAATCAGGCTTCCACATACCGCTGTCACATACATCCATGTTGCATCACTGTTGCACCCTTGTCAAATACACACACATGCACATGTACACAGTGCTCATACATGCAGCCGAAAACAACATACATGCCTGACATCACGGACATGTCTACTTACATACACAACATGTGTGCACGCACAACTGCATTTGCCATGCAAGCCCACACACACAAGCACCATCCATGTCTCACACATTACAGCCCTCGCATGTGTCAGCCCCACGGCCCTGTACACCCCCACCCATACTCGACCCCATACAAACAGATGTGCAACCTGCACAATACCGAATAATCACCACACGCACTGCTCACAATCAGGATGCATGTACACTCACCGCTCGACTCCAGACGGGTCTGCTTCTCTAGGACCTGGACGTGGAGCGCTGGGGATATGTGTTCCAGGACCCCCATCTGTTCTTCCGACAAGTGGCCCCGGTGCCCCTTGGCATCCGCTGCCTTCAAGAGGCGCCGGGCCTTGTTCAGGGTCCTGGACCTGAAGTCCTCCCAGCGCTTCCTGACATGTTGTAAGTCCCGGACTGCCACCCCCTCCGCGTTGATGGCAGTCACGATGTCAGTCCAGATCCGAGTCCGTCCTTCCTTGTCGGCGCGGGAACTTCCGAAGAGGGCATCATACTGCCCCAGGACTTGCTCCACCAGGACACCAACTTCGGTGGCACTGAAGCTGGTGCCCCTCTGCCTCTCTGGCCGGGGGTTGTTTGCCCCGACATGACAACCCCAGAGGCAGGAGTGGGTGGGCAACTGGGTCCTGGGGCTGGGCTGTGGAGCGATGGAATTCCAGTCGGGAGTCTTCGGTTCCAGCAGGGGTGGTCACAGCAACAGCACCCCTGGCTGATGTGCAGGCAGCAAATGGCAGTGCACGTGGGCAGCAGGCAGTCAGGCAGCAGCAGATGGCAGGTGGGAGCGTGCTCGGGGCTCTGGGGGGCAGTAGTTCGGCCTTCTGGGCAGGAGCGTGATCTTCCGTGTGCTTACGCGTGGCCAGCTTGGTACAGAGTGATTTGGCACGTGAAAATCCTGCACGTCAGCGTGAAAACCGAGGAAAGGCCCTTAGCGCGTAAGCGCGTCAGCACGCATACGCGATTCTATTGGACCAAAGGCCCTCAGCGCGTAAGCGTGTCTGTGACGTGACCCGCACGGGTGTTTCCCACACAGCACGTGATGACAGAGCACACGTGGAAAGACTGCACGTCAGAGTGTCATCGCGTGTGATTGGTGGAAATGGCCCTACATGCAGAAGTGACAAAGCGTGTAATTGGTGGAAATGGCCCTAGACGCATAAGTGACAAAGCGTGTAATTGGTGGAAATGGCACTAGCGCGTACACGCCGCGTAAGTGACGCTGGACGTGTGGGCCTGTATAAAAGGTACGCGTAGAACACCATTTCCTTGTACGTGCTTTTCGTGGAGAGCGAGTGGGTGAATTCTGTACTTCTTGTCGTTTCACACGCGATTTACTTCACGGCGTTTCAAGTTCGTATTCCCTGTTACCACTGACATGTTTTTTCTCTTTTTTCTCTTTTAATGGTTTACCTGGGCCTGTTCCCTCAAACAGTGTTCCCTTCTACTGTTGTCCTGTCTCCTCAGACAGCGTACAAATCTTCTTTTGGCGGGGGTGTTGCCAACCAAACGCGCTCCTTTTTCACGCTCTTTTACCTGGCAGACGGTGAGTCACGCACGTATCTAACATCTGTGCTTGCCCCGTGTGTAGCCTACCCCTTCAGAGGTCATTCTAGGCTGCGTGTGACACGCATACGTTCATTCTTGTGTTACTGGGTGCCACAGCGTAGTGCAGGTTTTTCTTTCTGCACACGTGGTCTAGGAGGGGTTGCGTGCACGTCATCTCCCTTTTTTGGGGCTCCTGTGCGTAGCGTGACCCGTCATCCTTCCCCAGGGGTTACAATCAGCCTTGCAAGAGCACTAGGGTACAATTACCATCTGGTACCCAACCCCTTTGACCCCCAATTGCCCAGGACAATATTTTACAGCCACTCCCATACGCACATTAACATCAGTGCCATGGCTGGGAGGCGAGGATTCCGTAAGGGTGGCAAAGGTGGAAGAGCCACAAGTGGTGGCCGTGGTGGATCCGGTAGGGGACGTGGTCGTTACTTGCAGGGTGAGCCTGTCCCCCCATGTGTGGAGGACCAGTCAAGAGCACCCATAATCCCCCCCCCCTCCCGTTGAGGCTGATGTGGCTGACACCATCCATGCTCAGCCCTTGTTGGACCAGCCCATTGTGGCACCAGACCTGGCTGACTCCATGGCTGACTTCCAGGTCAGCAGGCCTATGACCCGTGCGCTGGTGCACGTTGATGTCAGCATGGCACGTGCATCTGGGGCAGCAAGGTCATCTGCTGCACCAAGTAGGCAGGGCGGAGAGGCTGCAGGGGCAGCTGCGGCTCCATCTACCCCAGCCCTCACACACCCAGCCCGGACAGTGTCGGTCCTAGTCCATGCTGCTGACATTCCGCCTGACACCATCACACTAGAGCCAATGCCTGCACCAACTCACATGCTGAGTGTGCAATCCCACACTCCTGATACAGAGTCCACCAGGACTCCTGCCCCTAGTGTCCAGAGCGGCGCAGGACACTCAGGATCACCACCACCTTCCAAGCGTAAGAGGAAGAGTGCTAGTCCAGCACAGGCTGATGCCCCAGACACGGCTACACAGTCCGGCCCGTCCAGGAAGCCCAGCTTCACGGATGACGAACTGAATGCACTTGTCGAGTATGTGTCCGCACATGACAACGAGATGGTCATTGTTGCAGGATCCAAGACGACACCTGCACAACGCCAGGCACACTGGCAGACCGTAGCGGACATCGTAAGTGCCCTTGGAATCGTGAGGCGCACAGCCAATGATTGCTATAAGCGCTGGAATGACCTAAAGCGCAGGGCAAAGAGTAAGCTGGCCTCAAGTCATGCCGCAACTCTAGTGACTGGAGGTGGGTCTCCAGTAGTAGACATGGAACTCACTCCACATGAGTCAGTCGCTGGGACCTACGTCACGGAGGAACAGATCCAAGGCGTGGGAGATTTGGCTGATTACGAGGCATTGTCCGGTGAGTGCACATGCATGTGTGTGTCATCCATGTGCATGGTGTGTGTGAGGGCTTCTGTTTGTGTGCCAGGTGAGAGTGTGTGCGCCTGAGTCGTATGGGTCAGCCATGTGCTTCATGCAATACATCCTGTGCAGCTGCATTTGGCCATAGCAGTATCCCTTCTGACAACAGTAGACATCTGCCCAACTGCACGCCAGTTGCCCTTGAAGTGTCACCTTGCCACAACATTGTTGCTTAATTTTTCACTGTTCATTTAGTCAGATTGTTTGCATTCCACCACTTTTACTAGGCATGTCGCAGTCCTCTAGTCACATGTCTGACATGGCTATGGTAAAGTGGAGTGACTTTGTTACCTGGATATCATTTGTTCAAACATGTCCCTGTGCAATTGCACCATTTCGGACTGGCAGCTCCAGGTGAAGAATCTGACCTGTTTGAATTAGAAAAGCTATTACATGCGGGAACTGGACTGAATGAATAGGTGCTGCCCTCCTCTCCATCTTCACTCAATAGCAATGGTACATGCCATCTGTGTGATGGCATGTGTGTTTCACCTGGCAATCACAGGCCAATGTGTGATGCCACTGCCAGGCAGCATGCAGAAAATGTGTTAATCTTCCATCTTGGTTTCATCAGTGTGTGCCATTTGCCTGCCCTTCATACGCAGTGAGGGTGCATGCATGGGAGGGTTTTAGTCATGTGGGACATGTGTCAAACAAGTACTGGTTCTCTTGCTTCTCAGCCCTCATTGTGTGCCATGGTGCTAATGCCTGTTTCCATTTCTTTGTTTTTATGTCTTTGCAGGGGAAGACGCACCTGATACTGCTGGGGTTGTGGAGATGGTGCAGACCCAGGAGGGGTCTGAGGGCCGACCAACCACCAGTGAGGGACGTGGTGTGGTGGTGGGTGAGAACCCACAAGTGCTGCAGGTTGTGCTCTCAAGGGGTGTCTCTGGCTGCACCTCCCCCGAGCTGTACTCAGGTGTTGATTCGGATGAGACCTACGTGCCGTCGCAGGTGAGTGTTCCAGGGAGGGATTCTGTTCTGTCCCACCCACCTGCACTAGGGTCAGAACCCTCAATGGGGATGTCAGTGTTGGCAGGTACGCCTTTGGTGGTTGCGGATGCAGGGTCACACTCCGCGACATCTGATCCTGTTCCTGGGCCAGCAGATCAGAGGGGGAATGCAGTCCTGCAGCCTCAGGCAGTGCCGGCACAGCAAGGCGCAGTTCGCCTTGCCCCAGACAGGTGTGGTGCCCGCCGACGTGGTCGCCGTACGCCACCTGGCAATACCGCATGGGAGCAATCCATTTACGGTATGGCAACACAACAGGCAGCATCATCCGAGATGATGGCTCAGGCCATGGATAGGGTGGCCACTTCCATTGTCCCCCCTGAAAGGCTGATGGAGCGACTAGAGCAGGCAACCGACTCCATCTGCCAGTCACACAGGGAGGACATGTTGGGGTCCAACAGGGACAGGCGGGCGGCACTGGCGACTCTGCAGGAGGCCATCTCCATTGAGTCCCAGGGCCACAGGGAAGCCCTGAGGCAGGAGCTCCTTCACCTCAGGACGACTCTTGTTGAGCTTGAGGCTTCAACACACCAAAGGACAGAACAGCAGCTGGAGCGTCTCACCCGTACGCTCTCAGCTGAGATGCAGGCAACGAGGGCGGAGGTCCGGGCATCCCGTGAGTTGTTGCATGGGGACCTCCGCACACTCATCCTCCAGAACCAGACCTACCACACCCGCATGCTTGCAGCCATGGAGGAGCAGACTAGGGCCTTGCGTGGGCTGGCTCCCATAGTGCAACCACCTCCGGATGCAGCTGCACAGGGTGATAATAGCGACAGCAGTGATACTCCCACAATAGGGTAGCCGTGTGGGCCATGAGCCCATGGAGGTGTTTTTTTTTCCCAGGATCCACGCAGGTGGGTTCTGGTGTGCATCCTGTCCTCGGACCTCCTGGGTGGCCTCCCCAACCCCCCCGGGCCCTTCAATGGCCATTTTTCATTTTTTTTTATTTTTTTTTTTATTTTTATTTTAATTTATTTTATTCCCAATTTCTTTGGGACGATTTGTTGGCTTCCGTGGTTCCTGTGGGCATACGCTGCATTGTGGCTGGGCACATGCAGGCTTGTAATGTATTTGGTTCAGATGCTTGGGTTTGAGTCACACACACCCCTCCTGCTTCCCGTTTCCATGGGCTTGCAAAGGGTGTGCCCAAGTGACAGTGAATTACACAGTGACGTTGGACTCCCATGAGCTGTGTGGGCAGTCTGTAGTCAATACTGTGTATACATTCCTAGTGCATATTGCTGTTGTGTTGTACACTGCATGTTGCATTGATGTGTAACTCATCTTCTGTGTCTACCTCCCAATTTGCAGGTCCCTTCCTCATGTCTACACAAGGACCTCTAGTCTGGAGATGTGGTCCATGTTGGCAGCAGTGCACCTACAACTCTACATGGCGCCAACACTGCACAGTTGGTAGTGGTGGGAGTGCAGGCATTTCCAGGTGGTGAGACTACTAATATTTAACATTAGTGATGTCATGTTAATGGTAGTACGTGCTCAAGTTTGTTGTTGGTCCGGCATTACTGTGAGCATTTCAGGTGCTACAAGTTTCTAATAGGGACACTGTACATTGTGACACTAGTGTCATGTTGTGGGGATTACTTTGTTTACCTGCAAATAGCATGACATGGCACGGTGTGTCGTGTGGCAGTGCTGGGGTTGGGTTGGCTGACATGGCACTGTCCTCTTGTTGCATTTTGCAAGTGGGTATTCATTTTAGCTGCTTGAATGTGTAACTTCACAAAACTGCATTGGTGGTGTCTGTGTGGGTAGGGATGCACACATTGTGACACTTCCAGGTGAACAATCTCAGGCTGATATGGTTTTCACGGTTCATTCTCCAGACATTCAGGATCAGTGTCAGGTTGAGTCATCATTGATTGTCAGATGGAATGTGCCAGGGCAGTGTGCACTCCACAGGGGTGTGATTTCTATGTGAAGTAATTAGCCACTAGCTGTGTACGGGCTGCCTCCCCCCGTGCCCTTTCCCCTCCCATGCGCAGCGGCTGTGCATGTGGTTGGGGATGGGGGGGCACCACCATGTCCACGGCCAGGCCCCGGCGTGTTGCAACGTTGTGCAGGACACATGCTGCCACTATGATCCTGCACACTACTGGGGGAGCGTACAACAGCTGCCCGCCAGAACGGTCAAGGGAGCGAAAGCGTGACTTCAGCACTCCGAATGTGCGCTCCACTATGCCCCGGGTTGTAATGTGGGCTGCGTTATATCTTACCTGGGGTGGCGTGGTTGGGTTCCGAATTGGCGTCATCATGTGGGGGCTGAGAGGGTAGGCACTGTCCCCTGTGGAGGTGGTGATTGGTATCATTGGTGGGGTTGTGACCTTGCTCAGTATCTGACATGCATGCATGTGCAGTGGCATTCATACTCACCAAGCAGCCATGTATCGCCATGCCGCCCAGCTTCTAGGTCCCGGCTTAGGGTGGACATTCGGTAAATGAAGCTGTCGTGGGTTGACCCGGGATAGTTGGCATATACTGAGGTGATGATTCCCTTGGCATTGCATACTACCTGCACGTTGATGGAATGCCAGTGCTTGCGGTTCCTATAGATGTGCTCAGATGCCCTGGGGGGACGTAGAGCCACATGGGTGCAGTCGATGGCACCTACCACTTTGGGGAATCGTGCCACAGCGTAAAAATCCAGGGCGGCAGCATGCCTTTCTGCAGGGGTTCTGGGCAGGTATATGTGCCTGCGGACTGATGGGCGTGCAGTGAAGATGTTCAAGACCTGGTGTAGGCAGCGTGACTGGGTGGCCTGTGATACACCACCCACAATGGCACTTGTCCGCTGAAATGATCCAGCGGCTAAGAAGTGCAGTACATTGAGGACCTTCTCCAGGGGGCTGAGTGCTTGGGAGCACAGGGTGGGTGATGTGAGGTCATCCTCCCACTCACTCACCAGGTCCAGTATGATGTGTGGTGGAAACCTGTACCTCCCATGCACCTGGTCATCAGGCATCCCGAAAAGGCTGGTTCTGGGTGTGAATATTCTGGCCCTGACTATCCTCCTCCTCCTCCTTTGGTAGGCCACGCCCACTGCTGCTAGGAACGGTATGTTCATACTGGGTCTGAGCTTGTTATTTTGTTAGCCGCAAATTAATGCGTTGCGCGTGTTGTAGGCGAGCGTGTGACCCGCGCACCCCTGAAATCCAGTACCCAGTCCGTGTGGAAATTCCCGCGCACACCGGGTTACAGGTGCGCTGACGTACTTGCGTGTGTAAGTGTCCGCGCACCCCTGATATACACGTACATAGGCCAATCGCGTGTACACGCACTTTTGTCCAATTACACGCGATGACACCCTGACGTGCTGTCCAATTACACGCAATGAGACTCTGCCGTGCTGTCCAATTACACGCGATGAGACTCTGACGTGCTGTCCAATTACACGCGATGACACTCTGACGTGCAGTCTTTCCACGTGTGCTCTGTCATCACGTGCTGTGTGGGAAACACCCCTGCGGGTCACGTCACAGACGCGCTTACGCGCTGAGGGCCTTTGGTCCAATAGATTTGCGTATTCGTGCTGACGCGCTTACGCGCTAAGGGCCTTTCCTCGGTTTTCACGCTGACGTGCAGGATTTTCACGTGCCAAATCACTCCGTACCAAGCTGGCCACGCGTAAGCACACGGAAGACCACGCTCCTGCCCAGAAGGCCGAACTACTGCCCCCCAGACCCCCGAGCACGCTCCCCCCTGCCATCTGCTGCTGCCTGACTGCCTGCTGCCCACGTGCACTGCCATTTGCTGCCTGCACATCAGCCAGGGGTGCTGTTGCTGTGACCACCCCTGCTGGAACCGAAGACTCCCGACTGGAATTCCATCGCTCCACAGCCCAGCCCCAGGACCCAGTTGCCCACCCACTCCAGCCTCTGGGGTTGTCATGCCGGGGCAAACACCATCTGTGACCACTGACAACCCCCGGCCAGAGAGGCAGAGGGGCACCAGCTTCAGTGCCACCGAAGTTGGTGTCCTGGTGGAGCAAGTCCTGGGGCAGTATGATGCCCTCTTCGGAAGTTCCCGCGCCGACAAGGAAGGACGGACTCGGATCTGGACTGACATCGTGACTGCCATCAACGCGGAGGGGGTGGCAGTCCGGGACTTACAACATGTCAGGAAGCGCTGGGAGGACTTCAGGTCCAGGACCCTGAACAAGGCCCGGCGCCTCTTGAAGGCAGCGGATGCCAAGGGGCGCCGGGGCCACTTGTCGGAAGAACAGATGGGGGTCCTGGAACGCATATCCCCAGCGCTCCACGTCCAGGTCCTAGAGAAGCAGACCCGTCTGGAGTCGAGCGGTGAGTGTACATGCCTCCTGATTGTGAGCAGTGCGTGTGGTGATTATTCGGTATTGTGCAGGTTGCACATCTGTTTGTATGGGGTCGAGTATGGGCGGGGGTGTACAGAGCCGTGGGGCTGACACATGCGAGGGCTGTAATGTGTGAGACATGGATGGTGCTTGTGTGTGTGGGCTTGCATGGCAAATGCAGTTGTGCGTGCACACATGTTTGGATGAATGTGTATGTAAGTAGACATGTCCGTGATGTCAGGCATGTATGTTGTTTTCGGCTGCATGTATGAGCACTGTGTACATCTGCATGTGTGTGTATTTGTCAAGGGTGCAACAGTGATGCAACATGGATGCATGTGACAGCGGTATGTGGAAGCCTGATTGGCAGATGTGACATGGATGCCCGTCTGAACAGTGCGACACTTGGCAGAGGTGTAGACATGCATGCAAGTGTGGTGGTGTGTGTACGTGTGTGGTGCACTTCCTGTGTTGCATGTGATGTCTGGCTCCCCTTTGGCTGCTGATGCTGTTGTATGTGTAGGGATGGTGGTGGCAGTTGCGATATGGCTGTGGTATGGCTCATGTGTGCGAGTTGCAATGACATGTGTGTTGGGGATTGTGATGACATGTCTGAGGTTTGCCAATGCCACTCATGTGCAACTGTCATGCGTGTATGTGTCCATTGTACAGTGCCCTGATGCCTGTGTTTTGTTTCTCCCTGTCTGCAGCGTCAACTGATGAAGAGGGCGGAGAAGGTGCTGTGGAGCACAGCGGCGGGGATCCGACCGCCAGCCGGAGACACAAGGCCCGGCTCCCCTCCCGTGTTGTCATCTCGTCGGGGAGTGAGGAGTCCGGTGCCGCGTCCCAGGCCGCAGCTGCCGGGAGGAGGTCCAAGAGGCGGAGGTTGCAGTTGGACTCCTCGGCAGCAGAAGGGGCAGCTGGTACCCCACAGGGCCCAACAGGGGAAGATGGCACGGAGTCATCCAGGTTGGTGGGGGGTTTGGTGGAGGAGGGGGCCGTGCAAGCACCAGAGACGGGGTCTGGAGGTGGGGATCCCACTGGTGCTAGTGGTGCAGTGCAGGACCAGGGACAGGAGGCAGCACAGGCGGCCGCGGAGGTGCCTGTGTGCAATCCTGTCCCCGATCCTGTCCCTGCATCATCTTGCACCAGCAGGGATGCCTACGTCCAGACCCGTTTTCAGGCAGGGGATGAGCTGACGTCAACTGGCCTTCCTCTGCCTGCGGACGTGGCCATCCAGGTCCGGGTTGAGCCTGTCCTGGCTGGTGTGGCATTGCGTCAACGGGCCATGCGAGGTGACCTGCAGTCTTTTAATGGAGAGACTGCACGTCATCTCGAATGGCTCGTTGACCACGTCAGCCTGCTGGGACAGGTCACCCAGGCAGGATTCCTCCGTCTGATGGGGCTTGCTCCGACCCCCTCCTCAACTGGACCCCCTACGCGCGAGTCATCCTCTGTGCCATCTTCCCACCCGTCAGTCACCTGGGTGCCATGTGGAGCTGCCTCTGACGGTGCGGCCAGGCTGGTGGAGGAGGCATCCCTGCCACAGTCGGGAGTCGGAGGTCCAGCAGGGGTGGCCACATCAACAACTGCACCCCAGCCGGCGGTGGATGTGCAGGCAGCAGGAGGCAGTGCACGGGCAGAGGCAGAGCAGCAGCAGCAGCAACATGGTGGGAGACATGAAGGCTCGGGGCTTTCGACATCGGAGGGGCAGGCATCGGCCGGAGGGCAGGGGGACCCAGGACAGAGAGTGCCTTCCGTGTGGCAGCGGTTGGGCCACGCCATAGGTGCGGAGCGGCGGCGGGCAGAAGAGGCGCGGCTCACAATGGTCAGGGCGGAGAACTCCATGCGGAGGGCCCTGAGGCGGGCCGAGTGCCTCGAGGCAATCCGCAGGGGGTTGGAGGAGGACACGGCGTCGTCCCTGCGGACCCTCAGGGCCATGGAACGGGACCGCCTCCGGGACATCGAACAGGAGTTCGATGATGCCCTGGCCCGGGACACCACGGAGTGAGCCGCTGGACTTGCCCGCCGCCTTTGTTTATAGTTCTTTAGTTTTAGGTTTCCTTTGTTTCTTATTATGATTTGGAGTCGACGGACACTGCTCCACTTTTTGTATATAGTTGATTTTTAGGTAGGTTTTTTAGTAGGTTTCCTTTGTTCAGTTGGGCTCATGGACCCTTGGTAGTTTTTTACATAGTTCTTTATTGCATGGAGATTTTTTTACATTTGACTTTGGCCACATTTTTTTTGGATTCTGATTTGCAGTTTTGTGTTTTTATACGGACATGCAGCTTTTTTTTTCTCATTCACATTGTAGTTTGTTTTCTTTCTTTAGCATTCTTTATTTTTTTCAATACAATTTTGTTTCCATACTTCACTGTGTGGTATCATCTCATTGGTTTCATGCATGTCATGTTGTGTGTTTCATGAACATTGGGGGTGTAACATGTGATTTCCATTTCCATGTGGGTGAATGGGTTACTTGGTAGGGCTTTTTGGCTGTGGAGGCTGACCATTACGCACATGATTGGGGATTGTGAGGACCTGGTGGGGGCTGCCCATGGTGGCAGGGGGGTGGGGGTGGTGGGAGACATGAGTGGGGGCCTGGTGGAGGGTGGCCATGGTGGCAGGGGGGTGGGGTGGTGGGAGACATGAGTGGGGGCCTGGTGGAGGCTGCCCCTGCACTGCTGGGGGGTGGGGGTGGTGGGAGACATGAGTGGGGGCCTGGTGGAGGCTGCCCCTGCACTGCTGGGGGGTGGGGGTGGTGGGGGACATGGGTGGGGGCCTGGTGGGGGCTGCCCCTGGTGGCTGGGGGGTGGGGGTGGTGGGAGACATGAGTGGGGGCCTGGTGGAGGCTGCCCATGGTGGCAGGGGGGTGGGGGTGGTGAGAGACATGAGTGGGGGCCTGGTGGAGGCTGCCCCTGCAATGCTGGGGGGTGGGGGTGGTGGGAGACATGAGTCGGGGCCTGGTGGAGGCTGCCCCTGCACTGCTGGGGGGTGGGGGTGGTGGGAGACATGAGTGGGGGCCTGCTGGAGGCTGCCCCTGGAGGCTGGGGGGTGGGGGTGGTGGGAAACATGAGTGGGGGCCTGGTGGAGGGTGACCCTGGATGCTGGGGGTGGGGGTACAGGGGGACATGAGTGGGGGCCTGGTGGAGGGTCACCATGGTGGCAGGGTGGTGGGGGTGGTGGTAGACATGAGTGGGGGCCTGGTGGAGGGTGCCCCTGCACTACTGGGGAATGGGGGTGGTGGGAGACATGAATGGGGGCCTGGTGGAGGGTGCCCCTGCACTGCTGGGGGGTGGGGGTGGTGGGAGACATGAGTGGGGGCCTGCTGGAGGCTGCCCCTGGTGGCTGGGGGGTGGGGGTGGTGGGAGACATGAGTGGGGGCCTGGTGGAGGCTGCCCCTGCACTGCTGTGGGGTGGGGGTGGTGGGAGACATGGGTGGGGGTCTGGTGGGGGCTGCCCCTGCACTGCTGGGGGGTGGGGGTGGTGGGAGACATGAGTTGGGGCCTGGTGGAGGCTGCCCCTGCACTGCTGGGGGGTGGGGGTGGTGGGAGACATGAGTGGGGGCCTGGTGGAGGCTGCCCATGGTGGCAGGGGGGTGGGGGTGGTGGGAGACATGAGTGGGGGCCTGGTGGAGGCTGCCCATGGTGGCAGGGGGGTGGGGTGGTGGGAGACATGAGTGGGGGCCTGGTGGAGGCTGCCCCTGGTGGCTGGGGGGTGGGGGTGGTGGCGAGACATGAGTGGGGGCCTGGTGGAGGCTGCCCCTGGTGGCTGGGGGGTGGGGGTGGTGGGAGACATGAGTGGGGGCCTGGTGGAGGCTGCCCATGGTGGCAGGGGGGGTGGGGGTGGTGGGAGACATGAGTGGGGGCCTGGTGGAGGCTGCACCTGCACTGCTGGGGGATGGGGGTGGTGGGAGACATGAGTGGGGGCCTGGTGGAGGCTGCCCCTGCACTGCTGGGGGGTGGGGGTGGTGGGAGACATGGGTGGGGGCCTGGTGGGGGTTGCCCCTGGTGGCTGGGGGGTGGGGGTGGTGGGAGACATGAGTGGGGGCCTGGTGGAGGCTGCCCCTGGTGGCTGGGGGGTGGGGGTGGTGGGAGACATGAGTGGGGGCCTGGTGGAGGCTGCCCCTGAACTGCTGGGGGGTGGGGGTGGTGGGAGACATGAGTGGGGGCCTGGTGGAGGCTGCCCCTGCACTGCTGGGGGGTGGGGGTGGTGGGAGACATGAGTGGGGTCCTGCTGGAGGCTGCCCCTGGTGGCTGGGGGGTGGGGGTGGTGGGAGACATGAGTGGGGGCCTGGTGGAGGCTGCCCCTGCACTGCTGTGGGGTGGGGGTGGTGGGAGACATGGGTGGGGGTCTGGTGGGGCTGCCCCTGGTGGCTGGGGGGTGGGGGTGGTGGGAGACATGAGTGGGGGCCTGGTGGAGGCTGCCCCAGCACTGCTGGGGGGTGGGGGTGGTGGGAGACATGGGTGGGGGCCTGGTGGGGGCTGCCCCTGGTGGCTGGGGGGTGGGGGTGGTGGGAGACATGAGTGGGGGCCTGGTGGAGGCTGCCCCTGGTGGCTGGGGGGTGGGGGTGGTGGGAGACATAAGTGGGGGCCTGGTGGAGGATGCCCATGGTGGCAGGGGGGTGGGGGTGGTGGTAGACATGAGTTGGGGCCTGGTGGAGGGTGACCCTGGATGCTGGGGGGTGGGGGTGCAGGGGGACATGAGTGGGGGCCTGCTGGAGGCTGCCCCTGGTGGCTGGGGGTTGGGGGTGGTGGGAGACATGAGTGAGGGCCTGGTGGAGGCTGCCCCTGCACTGCTGGGGGGTGGGGGTGGTGGGAGACATGGGTGGGGGCCTGGTGGGGGCTGCCCCTGGTGGCTGGGGGGTGGGGGTGGTGGGAGACATGAGTGGGGGCCTGGTGGAGGGTGACCCTGGATGCTGGGGGGTGGGGGTGCAGGGGGACATGAGTGGGGGCCTGGTGGAGGGTGGCCATGGTGGCAGGGGGGTGGGGGTGGTGGTAGACATGAGTGGGGGCCTGGTGGAGGCTGCCCCTTCACTGCTGGGGGGTGGGGGTGGTGGTAGACATGAGTGGGGGCCTGGTGGAGGGTGCCCCTGCACTGCTGGGGGGTGGGGGTGGTGGGAGACATGAGTGGGGGCCTGGTGGAGGGTGCCCCTGCACTGCTGGGGGGTGGGGGTGGTGGGAGACATGAGTGGGGGCCTGCTGGAGGCTGCCCCTGGTGGCTGGGGGGTGGGGGTGGTGGGAGACATGAGTGGGGGCCTGGTGGAGGCTGCCCCTGCACTGCTGTGGGGTGGGGGTGGTGGGAGACATGGGTGGGGGTCTGGTGGGGGCTGCCCCTGGTGGCTGGGGGGTGGGGGTGGTGGGAGACATGAGTTGGGGCCTGGTGGAGGCTGCCCCTGCACTGCTGGGGGCGGGGGTGGTGGGAGACATGAGTGGGGGCCTGGTGGAGGCTGCCCCTGCACTGCTGGGGGGTGGGGGTGGTGGGAGACATGAGTGGGGGCCTGGTGGAGGCTGCCCATGGTGGCACGGGGGTGGGGGTGGTGGGAGACATGAGTGGGGGCCTGGTGGAGGCTGCCCATGGTGGCAGGGGGGTGGGGGTGGTGGGAGACATGAGTGGGGGCCTGGTGGAGGCTGCCCCTGGTGGCTGGGGGTGGGGGTGGTGGGAGACATGAGTGGGGGCCTGGTGGAGGCTGCCCATGGTGGCTGGGGGGTGGGGGTGGTGGGAGACATGAGTGGGGGCCTGGCGGAGGCTGCCCATGGTGGCAGGGGGGTGGGGGTGGTGGGAGACATGAGTGGGGGCCTGGTGGAGGCTGCCCCTGCACTGCTGGGGGGTGGGGGTGGTGGGAGACATGAGTGGGGGCCTGGTGGAGGCTGCCCCTGCACTGCTGGGGGGTGGGGGTGGTGGGAGACATGGGTGGGGGCCTGGTGGGGGCTGCCCCTGGTGGCTGGGGGGTGGGGGTGGTGGGAGACATGTGTGGGGGCCTGGTGGAGGCTGCCCCTGGTGGCTGGGGGGTGGGGGTGGTGGGAGACATGAGTGGGGGCCTGGTGGAGGCTGCCCCTGCACTGCTGGGGGGTGGGGGTGGTGGGAGACATGAGTGGGGGCCTGGTGGAGGCTGCCCCTGCACTGCTGGGGGGTGGGGGTGGTGAGAGACATGAGTGGGGGCCTGCTGGAGGCTGCCCCTGGTGGCTGGGGGGTGGGGGTGGTGGGAGACATGAGTGGGGGCCTGGTGGAGGCTGCCCCTGCACTGCTGTGGGGTGGGGGTGGTGGCAGACATGGGTGGGGGTCTGGTGGGAGCTGTCCCTGGTGGCTGGGGGGTGGGGGTGGTGGGAGACATGAGTGGGTTCCTGGTGGAGGCTGCCCCTGCACTGCTGGGGGGTGGGGGTGGTGGGAGACATGGGTGGGGGCCTGGTGGGGGCTGCCCCTGGTGGCTTCAGGGGTGGGGGTGGTGGGAGACATGAGTGGGGGCCTGGTGGAGGCTGCCCCTGGTGGCTGGGGGGTGGGGGTGGTGGGAGACATGAGTGGGGGCCTGGTGGAGGAGGCCCATGGTGGCAGGGGGGTGGGGGTGGTGGTAGACATGAGTTGGGGCCTGGTGGAGGGTGACCCTGGATGCTGGGGGGTGGGGGTGCAGGGGGACATGAGTGGGGCCTGCTGGAGGCTGCCCCTGGTGGCTGGGGGGTGGGGATGGTGGGAGACATGAGTGGGGGCCTGGTGGAGGCTGCCCATGGTGGCAGGGGGGTGGGGGTGGTGGGAGACATGAGTGGGGGCCTGGTGGAGGCTGCCCCTGTACTGCTGGGGGGTGGGGGGGGTGGGAGACATGGGTGGGGGCCTGGTGGGGGCTGCCCCTGGTGGCTGGGGGGTGGGGGTGGTGGGAGACATGAGTGGGGGCCTGGTGGAGGGTGACCCTGGATGCTGGGGGGTGGGGTCAGGGGGACATGAGTGGGGGCCTGGTGGAGGGTGGCCATGGTGGCAGGGGGTGGGGGTGGTGGGAGACATGAGTGGGGGCCTGGTGGAGGCTGCCCCTGCACTGCTGGGGGGTGGGGGTGGTGGGAGACATGAGTGGGGGCCTGGTGGAGGCTGCCCCTGGTGGCTGGGGGGTGGGGGTGGTGGGAGACATGAGTGGGGGCCTGGTGGAGGCTGCCCCTGGTGGCTGGGGGGTGGGGGTGGTGGGAGACATGAGTGGGGGCCTGGTGGAGGCTGCCCATGGTGGCAGGGGGGTGGGGGTGGTGGGAGACATGAGTGGGGGCCTGGTGGAGGATGCCCATGGTGGCAGGGGGGTGGGGGTGGTGGTAGACATGCATTGTTGATCAGTCGTGCAAGGTGACATGTGGGTTGGCTGGGGGGCATGCCCATGGTGGATGGGCTGCCTGCGGGACATGAGCATGGGTGCAGGGTAGTCCCCCGTGGTGTGGGCTGCCTGCAGGGTCCGTGGAGGTTGTGGAGCGTACACCTGGGAGGGCCCACACGGGCAATTCACGTGTGGTACTCCCCAGAACCCCTGAAATACACATACCCTGCTGAAATCGTGTGTGGAACTTCCCGCGCACCCCTGAAATACACATACCTTGCTGAAATTGCGTGTGGAAATTCCTGCGCACCCCTGAAATACACGTACCCTGCTTGCACTGGGCCAATCGCGTGTGGAACTTCCCGCGCACCCCTGAAATACACGTACCCTGATGAAATCGCGTGTGGAACTTCCCGCGCACCCCTGAAATACACATACCTTGCTGAAATCGCGTGTGGAACTTCCCGCGCACCCCGGAAATACACGTACCCTGCTCGCACTGGGCCAATCGCGTGTGGAACTTCCCGCGCACCCCTGAAATACACGTACCCTGATGAAATTGCGTGTGGAACTTCCCACGCACCCCTGAAATACACGTACCCTGCTCGCACTGGGCCAATCGCGTGTGGAACTTCCCGCGCACCCCTGAAATACACGTACCCTGATGAAATTGCGTGTGGAACTTCCCGCGCACCCCTGAAATACACATACCTTGCTGAAATCACGTGTGGAACTTCCCGCGCACCCCTGAAATACACGTACCCTGATGAAATCGCGTGTGGAACTTCCCGCGCACCCCTGAAATACACATACCTTGCTGAAATCGCGTGTGGAACTTCCCGCGCACCCCTGAAATACACGTACCCTCATGAAATCGCATGTGGAACTTACCGCGCACCCCTGAAATACACGTACCCTGCTGAAATCGCGTGTGGAAATTCCCGCGCACCCCTGAAATACACGTACCCTGATGAAATCGCATGTGGAACTTCCCGCGCACCCCTGAAATACACGTACCCTGCTGAAATCGCGTGTGGAACTTCCCACGCACCCCTGAAATACACGCACACGTATTTTTTGTCAGCGGGTGTCCGTGTTTGTGGGTACCCCTTTGCACGTCATTTGTCCTAGAGGGCCACAGTATAGGACATTCATCATGGCAGTATATAGGTGCTATTTGTTGGCGCACCTTTTGGCGCACATTTCTTACAGCCGCAGAGACGCTACCGCCTGCTTTCTTGTGGCGGTCGTGTTTGTGCCTGTGCGCTGGTTTGAGCGTGCGCTTTTTTGCCCTATTCTATTCCATGAATACGTGTTGTAGGCGAGCGTGTGGGCGTTCCGCGCTCTTGTGCCCTGTACTTCCCCCGTGACGCCCACGTTTTGGCAAGTTGTTCCCCATTCCGAGTGTTACGCCCGTGTTCCGCCTACTTTTGTTGCGTGCGCCGCGCTATGTGCGATTTTCGCTGTGGCCTGTGCGATTTTCGCTGTGACCTGGCGCACGCTGTTAGATGGCCTGCGCGCCAACGTGCGCCGCACACTTTTTTATCGCACATCCGCTGGTTTTCTCGCGCACGGACTTCCATGAATCGATGTGCGCTGCTTTTCGTGCGATTTTCGCACTTGCACTGCGATTTTCGCTATTCCACTGCGATTCGCACGTTTTTGGCCACTTGCGCCGCGCTAATTATTCCATGAATCGGCCTAAGCGTGCTTAGTGCTTTGTATATCGCAGAACAGATCTAAGCGTCAATGCTTTCATTCAGATTGCCATGGGTTTCTTACAGGCGCACGTAAAATTTGTCGCCAAGTCCCATATAAAATGCTGACTCGGGCTGTTATAAAGATCTCAACTATCGGGGGATCAAAGCGGATAGTGCATAACTCTTGTCTGCGGGACACAACCAAAGTGACAGTGCATAATGCTTGCCCATCGGTAAAAAGCGACTAATTAAAGTGCAGTACATTTTACCTAAGCAGATGCCAAAAGTGCAAGGTGCACTAAAGTTGCATGTGCATCTGACAGACAGGTTGGTACAAAGTGCAAATGCGCAAATATCAAATACAAATTGATCATTGAAAACCTGAGAGTTGGTGCCTGGTCAAATAGTTAAAACAGCACATATTGGCACATAGATGACATTGAATTACCAATTGAGAGCAGGTAGCTTCCAAATGTAGATCCATGAATACCGTACACATAAACCAATGAACAATGCATCGAAATAAATAAAACCTTCCCTACATTGGTTCACATTGCCATGGGTTTCTCAAATGTTCAAATGAAATGTGTCACAGGAATTCCATATTAAATGCTGACACAGGCTTTTATCATTATCCCAACTCACGGGGACTGAAGGTGCATGGTGCATAGTGCTTACCTCAAGGTCCCAGGCCCAGTGAAAGTGCATAATGCTTGGCTATCAGTGGAGGGCCCCTATACACGTGCCATCAACAAAACCTGAGTAAGGCATAAAATGCATAGTGTATTAAAGTGGCATGTGCATCACGGAGGCAAGATGGTACAAAGTGCAAATGTACGATGGTACAAAGTGCAAATGTACAAAAGAAAAAAAACACAAATTATTAATTGTTAAAACCCCAGAGTTGAAGCCTGGCCACATCGCTAAAACAACATATGCATACAGAAATGCACTAAAAAGGCATACTACTCTAAAAAATGACCAGATCTCTCACTAATATCTATTGACATATTCACACCGTACAAATAAAAAAAAACAAGAAGATTTGTCCTATGTCGGCAAAGTATAAAACTACACATATTTAACAACTAAAATGGTAGTAATTGCTATCCTTGAAAGAGGGCTTTACCTCAGTAAGTTGTGGTCATCTACCTGACCCATTCTTAGAGAAAGTATGACAAAATGTGTGTCAATTCCTTGACACACCAACAACACCAACACATATTACCAAAAAATGAATAACTGAGCCAACACTGTAAAATTTAAAACCACAATTCACACTCTGAATATGGAAGGGAGAAAAACATATAATGATCCAAGAATAGAATCATAAGATTAACACAGGAAATACATTGTTACTGGTATGAAAAATGGAATCTGGCATTCACTTACCCACGGACATAAAACATTTAACCCAGAGGAACAACTTGTTCCATGTCTTCCACTAAGTACTGACAAAGGTCACCCGAAGTAGGGTCGGGCTGTGGTGAGTCACCCAGGGTCATACAACGGGTGAACCGTGGCAAAGGTGGGTTCTATGGGTTCATACAGATGGGGAAACGGTTGACCATAGAAAGGGCGTGTTCATGCAGGGAAGGATAATCTGCCATCTGCAGAAATAATGGCTCTGGGAATTCTCTATGGAGACTGGGAACTTTGCTTATAGACAGGGGGAGCTTCAGGTGACTCATGCAGGGGAAATATAAATGATCACATACAGTAAGCATGTTTTCTCGAAAGTAAACCTATATAGTAGCTTACCGAGTTAAGTGCTTGCTTCAGATATTTGTATTTATAGTCTATAGTTCAAAGCCCAGCAAGGCCAACTCTCCCTTTCTCCAGTCTGAGGTCCATAAATGAAGTACCATTATAGTGGCTAAAGGATCTATGTGATTACTGAGAATAGAAAATACAGAAGATGAAAATTATGGCCTTTTCCGTTTCTTATCGAACATGTCAATGCAATTATAAGTGGGGGGAGACCCCCTGCAACCCTCCCATACTCACCTCACATTATGTATTGCCCTCACCCACCGGCCACATATAATTACGTTGAAATTTACGGTACAAAATGCGACATTTTCATCCTGAGTATTTTCTGCTGCGCATTAATTGGGTTATACCATGGCTAATAACAACGCCTATGGTTACAGGGCTTGCATGCAGGAGGAAATAACCAGGAAGTGCTACATAAAAACAATATTTTTAATCTAGTGGCAAAGAACCTGTCAAACAGCATGGATCTCTGTACAGAGATCCATGCTGTTTGACAGGTTCTTTGCCACTAGATTAAAACTATATGTACAGAGCTTTACATATCTCAGCATGGATGCTCCAGAGTACTGTCACAGGGATGCCTATCCTCCCCTCCAAGACAGGATAGGCTGAAGTGTTTATCACAGGGAAACAAAGCCTTTCCCCTATAGTGAAGGATGAGCTCGGTGGATCAGAGCAGATATGCAAAGTGATTAACCTAATACTTGGTATGTTCAAAAGGATTGTAAAGGGGCTGGTGATTTAACAAAGAATCAAAACTTCCTATCTCTCAGACTTCATGGATTCAGTTCTGTTACTAGCCACATGGGGTACGGGAAACTGGCACAAGGATGACACCCATATCAACAGTACCCTTAATTAAGAATGAATGACCTTATGGGAACTTCACGGGATGCCTCACTGAACAACCCACCATTTAAAAGGTTCAAGACAGGCATTGACATCTGTGTGCTTGAAGGATCTTTCTGGGGGCCTCATATTGAAGCTGTTAAATGTACCTGATCATCTATTTGGTGGCCTCTCTCTAAAGGCGTGAAACCTCAGAGTAATTTTGGCTGCTAGGCCAATGCACCAACTTGCTGATTACTACAAAAACTCCTAGAAATTAGGTTTTCTGTATGCATGTCAATTAGGTTCTGTCCTCTCTCTGGAGAGATCTCAACCAAGGCTGAGGTGCACACTCTATTTTCCCATATATCCTCTGTTTTCCTCATCAGTGGGCCCCCTCCCTTCATTTGCATCACCCTCTCTGATGTTCTCCCTGCTGTTCCTCCTGCCCAACCCTTCCCAATCCCCCTTCCATGATCTATCCCCATCACACTCCATGCACCAATCAGGCTTAGCAGTAAGGGTCAAATAACTGCAGCACGTTATCCTAACTGTCTTGCTTTATGAGCTCAGCCCTTACCATGGCGGTGAATACTCTATGAGCCATGGGGGTAGGAACACCCTGAGAAGTGAAAACATAGAAAACATATTACAGAATTGCATGGATGAACCCAGAGATCCTGTGTTAATCCATGATCTCACGAGAAGCCCCAAAGCATTCGTCCCATTGTCCCTGAATACTTACTAAGTGGGAGAGATGCTCAGCACATGCAGCTCTTTGTAGAGTTTGGAATTTGGAACACATTTCTTTTAATTGGAAGATGGGTTGATGTTGGCTGGGTTGGGGCTGTGGATGGCTTGGCTCTCTTCTTCATCAGTTGTGACGTTGCCTCTCTCAGGCTCAGCAGCAGGGCAATGGGTCAGCAGCCCGCACCTGCATGCCAGCAGACAGTGCTGCATATGCCTGCTCGACTCTGAAACATTGGCATCAATTGTACCTTGGCCAGGCTGGTACCGGGGCAAGCGCAGAGACGTTTATATACGAGGGCGAAAGGGGCACTTGCCCGCGGCCCCCACCTTGGAGGGGGCCCCAAAAGGCTAGCTGATCTGAAGAAGTAAGATTCCATTGTTCACCAGACTTTAATAGCACATGTCAGGATATTTGATGGGGTGCTGCTGAGGCTCTAAACCCATTGCCTTTCTGTTTTGGCAAGTGCATTCTGCCCTGATCAATTCATCATATATTGCGTTCTGTGTTCTCTGTGGCATACATAGTTTCTGTGTTCCTTATGGCACAACTTTGTAGCATTCTTTCCTTCCTGTGGGAATTGTGTTTATCATGTGCATTAGGCAATGGTGAAATGCATGTTAATAAATTGAGTGCCGCAATGGTTCAGAAGTTAGCTCAGTGTGTGAAGCAAGCATATTTTAAGGTCTGCTTGTTTGACACAAAAGACAGTTTGCTTTTTGGTAAAAATCAAAGGTTTTTATGCACGTTCATCAATGAAAATGTCACAAGCCATTGTTTTGGAAGTATTTAAAGCTTTCAAATACAAAAGACAAACCCAGATTAAATTTGTTAAATCACATCGATTGGTATGCTGGTTCTTATATGCTTCCCTTGATGATGGAGAGAATGAAGCTCCCCATCTATAATATCTTGTTTAAAAATGGTCACGTTTGGTAATGTGATTTGTGTACTTTCCAAGTCCGTTTTTTTAATAAAATGAGATTGTTTTAGTTCATGGTAAGAACTGGAAAAGAAAGTTGTAGTATCTTGTGTTGGGATGTAGCTGCTCTGCATCAAGTGCACTGATGCAGGCAGTAGAATGGTATGAGGTAGCATGGAACCCTGCTGGGTTCAGGATTCCATGAATGGCAGTTAAGCATTCAGGATGGGAGATTGCATGAAGTAAGATGTATATCTTATAGCTCCTACTCCCTCTTCATAACTGTACCCTGAAACAAATAAAGCCTACTTCTATTTGTACCTGCCTGTCTCCTGACTGGTCCCTACATACTTTAAAGAACCCCAAATACTACAAGTGGCGACGAGGATGTTTTTAAATGAGGGTCCAGAGATGGCAGATGGCAAGTTGGCAGTCCAGGAGGAACGGCGCCAGCAGAAAATGATAGTGGAAGAAATCAGAAATGTGCCCAGGAAAACACAGCTTATTTGAGCAGCGACGTGGCCTAAGTCCTGTTGGGGATGGGAGGACACACTCTCCCTTGCAGGCTGCCAAAGAAGTGGTGAGCTGGAATGCCTGCAAGCTCCTCCTTTCTTTCACAAGACAATAAGGTACTCTAAATACTGTGAAAGAATGACTGAAAAGGACAGGTGTGAAGCGTAAAGGAAAGTTATGAAGCAAAATTAAACGGGCAGCAAGTGCAGTGCAGTGCAGAAGGAAACTACTTAAAGTACTGTAAAATATGGTGTGCAGTAATGTTATGAGGATTTGCAGACAAGGAAATGCAGCATTAGGTATCATATGTACTGTGAATGCGGCAAATGATGACTGTCTGCATTGAGGGTACCGTAAAACGGTGCTGGTGAACAGGAGGAGAGACCTTGATGTTTAAAAACAGCTGTTCCTAGAGTGCTGCTTATATGGAGAAGCACTGTTCCAGGCAGTAGGAGTGACGTCTGAGTTCGGGAGAAGGCACCGTTTGGATTCCCATTTAATGTGACTAGAGCGCTGTGTGAAAGGAGCGCTGTGTGACCGTTACAAAGGCTATCTCGCAGGAGCTCTGTGCAAGGGGATGCTGGACTTGCTATGGTGACGTCATGCGATGGTGAACTGGGTACGGCCAAGCCTGGAATGTTGTGCGTGAGCGTTCTTAACCCTGAGCGCTGTGGAGTTCGGCGACCGTTTACTTGTTTATGCCGACGGAATAAAACATGAGAGGAAAGGCCATATTAACGTGGTCTCAAAGTGATGACGTTTGCGGATAAACCAAAAGTGTAAGGAAGTGAAATGAGCCTCGACGACGACGACGACGAGTGTACCTTGTATGAGGAAGAGTATTTTACTGATTATGTGCGGAGAGCGTGTGGAGACTACAAGCACATTTGTTCAAAGAAGGAACTCGTGCGACAGCAAAGGCAAGGATGAGAATAAAGGGATTAATACAGTAGAGTAATGGAGATGCAAGCTATGTGTTATGCAGAATAATTGTTTTCTCGTGGATGTTGCAGATAGGTAACACGAGGTTCTATTCACTGTGTTTACTGTTGCTGTTTAATGCTGGGCAAATCGAGTAATTCATGGACGTTTGCAATTTAAAGGCAACTGTAGTTGTAATGAAATATTATTACTGTTAAATTGGTTATTGCTGATGTAACTTTACTGGGTTGAATTAGGAAAACCAGGCTGCTGTGGTCACACCTTATTACTGCGCCAGAAAAAAGAATTATGCTGGAGACTAAGTCCAATTGCTGTTGGATAAGCCCTGATTTGAGAAAGGCACCTTGCCGAAACACGTGTAATCCATAGGGCAGATCAATTAAACTTTCTTATCACACAACAGCAATTGGACTTAGTCTCCAGCATAATTTGTTTTTCAGGCGCAGTAATAAGGTGTGACCACAGCAGCCTGGTTTCCTAATTAAACAAACGGAGTTGAGGAACTCGAAGTCTCCGTTCTATGGCACACCAATGCGACAGTGCACATTTTTGCATTTAATCAGGTCGCGGGGGTTCTAAGTGATATCAACCCAAAAGTTCCTTTACTGGGTTGAACTGTGCACCTGACTGGGAAAGTGTACTTATGTGAAAAGAGAATGATAGTGAACTGCAGAACAGTTGTGAATCGCATGAAGAATAAATGTAAGTGGAAAAAGTAGATTCCAATTTTTGAGTGCATTATATTTAAGTGCATTATGTACTTCAACATGTATAGGAAAATGTTGAGTAAGGATGATAATGTCTGATTAGGAAAGTGTTTTTTCTTTGTGACACAGGTTAGCATGTATCTAGTATGAATGCAATGTATGTGAACTGTGGAGCATATGATTTTTATGATTTTGGGAGTGAGTTGTCAATGAGAATGGATGTGAAATGCTAACATTATTTTAAAGTGAAGTGAATGGTTGTGCATAATAGTTTTAAAGTGTTATGTAAATGCAACATGTTATATGCTAAGTATTTTAACGTTTTGAAGATTTGCAGGAATTAGGTGCACACATGGGCACCATCATGGACGTTTAGGTTAATATGGACGTATTATTGAATGCCTTGATAAGGTAGATCCAAATATTAGATATGTTAACATTTTTGAGGGATTTTCAGGTTATATGGTGCAATGCACCTGTGGACTTTCATATTTCACCTAGTGCAGCAGGCAGAAGAAACCTGTCTGCTGCACTAGGTGAAATATGAAAGAACATTTTTTTTAATCAAGCCTTACATATTTCAAGTAGCATAGAAATAAAGAGGGAGGCTTCCGGCCCTTGGTGGTCAAACCTACCAGCCGCCATTCTGCGCAGGTAGTAGAATTATTATGTTACTGCCATTGGCAGATGCAGCTTTTGGTGCGGGGGAGGGGCGGAAGACTTCAAAAGGACACTACCACTGTAAATTAATCAAGGTACTGGCAGGAGAATATCTTTAGTGGCAAGGCATCAACATTTGCTACGAATTAGTCTGAGCCCAAGCGTAGCGAGTTAACCCTAAGTCATATAAGGAGGTACTCCCACATCAATACTTTTAAAATAATATATGAAAGGGTGCATTTTCCAACATTATTTTTGAGAAAAATTGGGTAAAATGCCATGAAATTTCAAATTGAAGGAGGTGGCACTAAAACAGGGGGGCAGCCTAAAGAGTGATGGGCATTCCTAAAAGTGAAAGGGTGCATGACCCAAGCAATACATCATGAGACCCTGCAAACATGTATTTTGGGTCATTAAGCAGGCCCTCTGGTGGTCGTTTTTGCATGCAAACTGCATGTTGTGAATGCATCTCTCCAACTCAATTTGTAAATAAATCATTATATGTATGCCGGTCTGAAAACAACAGTGTGAGTAAGCTTCCCCACCGTTGTTTCCGGACCGGCATACTACAGGTCTGCCTAACAGAGCCGCAGTGCCTGGCAGGTCTGACCCTGCTGGGCACAGCGGCAACGGGAAACAGACTGTCACGGAAGCACCGGCACCGTTGACAACGGTGCCGGTGCTTCTGTGTTCCCCATTCCTATAGAAAGACAGTGACCAACGGGGAGTCTTGAAATCGCTGACAGATACCTTAGCAGTCCAAGGTCCAAGAAAGGAGGTCATCCAGAATGTGGAGGGATCTGAACAGTTAGCAATCTTGCTCAACCCCTCATGCAGCAAAGAATGATCACCTAAATTGAATACGGCCGAGAGGTCTAAGAGCATAAGAGTGGCAATCCTACCACTGTACATGATCTCAACCAGGTTAGCCCTTAGATCTTACAGGCCATCTCAGATCCATGACGAGCACAGAACCATGATTGCCAGACACTGAGCATTTGGTTATGATCAACATACTCCTGGAATTTCAGGTATGCAGACCTGTCAAAGATTTTTAAGAGGAAAGGGACATTTGTGATTGGAGAAAAATGTGCCTGCAACCTCCGGATCCAAGTATTCTTTCCTGAGAACAAGCGGTATCCACACATCCTTCAGACAAGGTGGAATGACCGATGATGAGAAGGAGGCTTTAACAATATTAGTAATGAGCGGTACTAGGCAGCCTATTGAGTTTTTTATAATACTGGCAGGAGAGGTGTCGCCAGTGCAGTGTTTCACTCCCTGTACGATCGTAATAATGTAATCTTCCATAACTTGATGAAGTTGGAAAGTGTAAGGAGAATAAGAGAGTGATACATTATCACCAGATAAAAAGGGTGTCAGAGGAGCAAGTAGACCTGATTGGCAGATCATGATGGCCGCTTGGCATGACTCGATTTTCTTGGAAAATTCATTCTGAATGTTTTTGCACCAAGAATCGCTAGACTGTCCAATACCATCAGACCTTTTTTTTTTCCTTTCAGTTCTTTAATGATTGAAAAGAGTTCTCTCTGACTGGACTTCTCACTAGCTATTCTTTTGCTATTATTATTCTTTTTAGCTGAAAGACTGGCACTTCTATACTTAGAGGCAGCAAACCGATATGTGGATAAAGTTTATTGGCAGGGATCTTTCCTCCAAAGTCTTTGGCATTGCCTTTTAATTTTCCTGTGCATCATAACCTCGGTAGTGAGCCTAGTCTTGCATAGAACTTTACTTTTGACAGTTTAGACGTGAACAGGTACACAGCTAAAAACCATAGACTGTGCAAGGTTAGCAAAGGCCTAGGGAAAACCGCAAAGGTCCCCTCGACAGTGAGACCCATCAAACATTACAATGCCAGAGGAGCATGTTTCTGATGTGGTATTGTGGACGTTTTGCAGTGGCTAAAGAATGCCCAGCAGTGAGAGCCCATCCAGATAGAGGGCACTGTGCCTGGGTGTGCGTTGGAAATATCATCTGCCTTGAATCAATGAATGCAAAAGTGATTGCTTTTATTACGGATGGGAAGAGTTAATTTTCCTGGGTGTTAGTTTGGTCATTCCATCTAAACCCAAACCACAGAATGTCAAACCATCGAATATTTTTCATAGAAATACCATTCCATCGAATAGCCATTTAGGTGAAAAAAAATGTGATGGTTCCATCGACATGTTATGGTAAGTATTAAGGTTGGGGGTTGGGGTTTGGGTTAGTTTAAGGATTACATTAGGTTTAGGGCTGGGGCTAGGGTTAGGGTTGGGGCTTGGGATAGTTTAAGGTTTAAATTAGGGTTAGGGTTAGGGTTGAGGCTAGGGTTACGGTTGGGGCTAGGGTTAGTTTAAGGGCTAAATTAGGGTTAGGGTTAGGGTTGGGGCTTGGGTTAGTTTAACGGTTACATTAGGGTTAGGGTTAGGGTTGGGTCCAGGGCTAGGGTTAGGGTTGGGGCTTGGGTTAGGGTTGGGGGGATAGGCGTGGGGGTTGGGAGGTCTCGGGGAAACCCCCCATATAAAAAAAATTAAAACATTATGAGGTGCTGAAATTTCAGCACTGGACAGCGCCAGGTAACGTTGTAAAGTTACACAAAAATGCATGGAAATGCTACTTTTTACTTGTAAAAATGCATTTCCATTGAAACCATTCCATGTATATTGTTGATGGACTGGTTTCGATGGAATTGCACTTTTACATATAAAATATAGGTTGTTGATGCTTTGGCATTCCACTTTTTGTATTCATTGCTTTAGCATTCGACCATTTGTTTTCGAGGGAATCACTATAAACCGATAGTTCATATCCAGCCCATGAGAGCAGAGGAGGAAGATGAGGATGGCCCTTGCAGGCCTCTTAGCATAATTGTCACCTTGGACAACAGAACGTTTTAGATGTTGGTGGAATTGGGTATCAAAAGCAAGTCATGAGGCACTGAGAAAAAGTGAACAAGACATTCTATCAACGGACATTAATCCCACCACACATAGCAGGCCACCAAAATATATTTTAAATTGTACATAGCAGACAATTAGTGTGGGTGGTATGTCAGTAACTGGAAGGTTTATGTAACCGAGAAGGGCAATAGCTTACTGGGGTGGTGTCACCAAGGACAATTACAAATGGAGCTAGAGCCAGGGAAAGAAGTGCAGGTACTAGTATTGCTCCAGTGGGCCCACTTGTGGATATAGTTGTAAACATGTTCCGGAGTATTCTGTGAAAGATACAGAAACTGAAGGGTTTTACACACTAGATTAAGTTAATGTACGTAGCCAGACCTGCAGTGCATAATATGAGGCATGTGTGGATATGATATGACAGGTTATTTATAACGCACTTAATACCCAGAGGTTTCTAAGCATGGACCCGGGGATCGAGCTTGTGGTGCTCTGTGACGTCTTGCTTCCAAAGCAAACACGTTGCCCCTGGGCCACCCTCCCGAGACTCCCGAGGTGAGTGTGAGAGATAGGTTGAAGCTAGACTGAGAATCTATGCGTACAAGACATTATTCAGCCCACCAAGTACAGTTAAAGGTTATCTCTGATAGTAAATGTCAAGACACAGGAGGCAAGATTCGGTGTTTGTCAAACTCTGGCATGTGGGTGGACACGTACTTTCTCTCAAATATGAGCAACATGTTAACCACAATGGGAAAGTGAGGTTGTTCCCATGTTTCACCAGCAAAACTTGCACCCCAAATCGTGGCATATAATATAATTAATAATTACTTGGAGAGCAATTCGCTATAAGCCAATGCCATTTGGATTGGCTTCTGTCAGTGCAATTTTCCAGAGGACGACGGAGAATTATTTCATGGGAAAGAAGGACAATCATTGCTTTCAAGATGACATTCTAGTGAGTGTTTGAGAGGACAGTGAGTGCGATAAAGTAATGAGCCAAATATTGTCATAGAAGGTTGGTTTCACGACACCGTGAGCAGGTGAGTCCCTTGGGAATCTGATGCCGTGCTCTACGCATGACTTCATGATGCATGGGAACTGTCTAATGATTCTGAAAAAAGAGGGCTGTATTCCGGGTGAAAATGGCATGGTGCCATGGATAACACTGAACAGCTTGAACATTCGAGTTATGGTTAAGATCTCTATGTTGGGTCCTATGTCATCCTGGAATTATGCCAAGAGTGAGTATCATATAGCTATGTACAACTGCTAGGTTGCACCTGCCAGACACTCATGTCTAGTGCTAACAACCCCTGCACACCCTTGATTTTCTACTCTTCATCTGCTGGCACTACTGCTTGACAATCTGTTGGGTGAGCTGTAGGGTAACCTGTTGGGCATGCTGCTGTGAGGGTTACTTGGCTATCTGATGGCTTGCCAATGCATCTCCATCCAGTTAGCAACTATTTATAGATCTTGTGGACCTATTTGCTCTGGGTGGTGGAGCATTTTTAGTTCCAGTTCCTACCCTTTTGGCCTCTGCTCTCCCCCGCCCCCTCAGGGTATTCACAAAGATCCTCACGACCACGGTAGCCATGTTCAGGGCATCTCTCCATTCATTCCTAGATAACTGTCTCATTCATGTCTCTATATCCTCCATTGCCTGGAGGAAGATGACTAGTTTGTACTCCCTCTTGGAGAAATGTGGTTAGCTGCTGAACTTGCCAAAGTCCATTTTGATATTTACTCAGGAGCTGAAGCTTATTGGAGGGCTATTTAACATTAAAGAATGGTTTTCTCCCACATTAAGAAGAGTGTGGCATGGTGGCTTGTGGATTCTCACTTGCTCTGGGGATGCCCATTGGATCTTCCCAGGGTCTATGTGATATTTCCACATTTTGAAGGCCAAACACAAAAAAGACTAATTTAATGTGGGCAATTGGTGTGGCCTTCAAAAAGCCAAAATATCACATTCTGACTAAACATCGATGCCCCCTAACAAATGGGAAGGCGTTCCACCCCATAGCAGGATTTCTAGGAAATCGGGGGGTTTCACCCCAGAACCTCCCTTTTCATCCACCACTGCTCACCTTCCCAGCCCAACACATTCCCCCTTGTCCTCCACCACTCACACAGACACGTAAAGATACTTTTACCTGCTTCCGGCCCGTCCCTTCACCACCAAAAACATTCCCTCTCCTCCCCCACACAGACACACATACACTCACTCACGAAGAAACATATGCACGCACACAAAACACTTACCTCACTCCTGTGACTTTCCTCGCCTGGTTGTGCCTGTCAACTGCTGCACCCACTCGTGTGTGGCAGGGAAATTACAGTTTGATTAAGATCAACTGCTCAGAGTGGTCGCTGAGCGGTCTTTCAAAAATTGCTTGCCAGACAATCACAGCAGATACTGGTTAACTGAGATGGGGTGACACAATGGTCTCCGCTTCTGTCCGTGGATTAGAACCATCAAGTCAGAGAAGAAATTCTAAATTTTGAGAGGACTTTCTGCCACTCTAAGCCTTCTGCTTGCCTTAGCGCCACATCTCAGGGTAAGGGAAGTCTTGGTTTGCAGGGACAGTTTGAGAGAGGTCCCATTTTCTGCAATTGGTGGCTCACGTGACCATTTGCTGGGTGGAGGCCAACCTCTTCTCTCTTCGGGCTTCTTATATCCCAGAGGTGAACAATTCCAGAGCAAACATAGACGTGTTTCCTCCTCAATACCACACTCCACAAGAGTGCTCATCTTCAGGAAGATCTGTGACCAGTTCAGAGTGCCTGGTTCATGGTGCCCGAGGTGGACCTGTTTGCCTCCAGCCAATATACTCTCTTTCAAAAGCCCTTGTAGATACCATGGGACCTCTAAGCAGGGAGCTCAAATGTTCACTCTTTCCCATTCCCTTTGAATTCCCTCCATTTACTCTCATCCAGATGAGAAAGAGTGCATGGTTCAAACTAGAGGCTCCCTTCTCAGCCACGGAAGCCCTGGTTCCCACATCTCCTTCACCTTGCATCAGGGTTCTTTCAGCATCCACCCTGCCTTGGCTTTAATTAATGGCCTGGTTGCTGAACATTTAGAGCTTCAAAGGGAGAGTCTTTCTTCTGACCCCACTTTGTTAGTCCAGGGTTCTCAGCCATCTGTCCACCCGTAAGGCCGACACTAGACACTGGCACTCAAATCCCACTGGGAGAACAGCATGGTTGTTTTGAAAGAAAAGGACTATATCTTCTCCCCCCAACTAAATTAACTAACTCTCCTATAATATACACACAATGTTCCCTCAAATGATCAAGACAAACCTAGCCATTATCACTTTGACACTAATCAGACTATGGCCAGGCTCCCCACTTTAGCCCTATCACATTCCTCCCAAATCAGCAGTAGACAAGCCCAAATAATTGTATTGTTTTGGATCTTGGACTCTCCCGTACGGATAACATAGTCCCAACTATTTCAGCAAAACCTATTAAAAGCAGATTAGCAATCAGGACATGGCTGTTTCTACCATCAACTACACAGGTTTCTTGTCTGCCTCCCAGATATCCCCATCTCCCCATTCCGTCTTTTCCTGCAAAACTAACAGAAGGTTTCTATGTAAGACCAGTTGACATTTTGATGCATTACATTACTTAGCCTATTTTGAGCGCCTCATCTTTAACTTTATTTAGGTTGTAAATTTAATTCAGGAGTGGTTTGGGCTGGACTTGCTCAGAAACTTTGTGAGCGCAGTAGGCAGTGGTGAAGGCATTTAGGTCTCCTCGGCCTTCATTACTCACATTGAAAACTTAGCCTCCTGCCTCCTTAGAGAAATAGGGATAGCTTCCCCACAGTACAGTTCCCTTTCCCCACATGGGATCTCTCCTTGCCCTGAAGTTCTTGTAAGCTACTCCTTTTGAACTCCTTGAGGAACTTCCCATCTGCCTTCTTTATTAAAAATGTGTTTTTCTGGTGGCCATAGACATGGTGTCTGCCTGCAGGCTGGGTGATTTAAGCACTTTGATGTCTTCTGAAGCATTCCAGAGGTTTGATCCAGAGGGTCTGTGCTGTCATCTACCCATCTCTTTAGATCCAAGATCATATTTTATTTTCGTCTCTGTGATGACATGTTCCTTCTTACACTGAGTGAGTTTTCTTAGGATTTTGTTTCCACTCTTCCTCACCTCCTGGATATTGAAAGGTTGGTGAGATCTTACCTGAAAAAGTACTGCAGGCATTAGGAAGTATGGAAAACAGTTTGTCTCCTTCCTGCTGAGTCAGACTGTTTGGCAGCTGCTTGTGAATTCTCTGAGCAGATTATGGATACTTTGAGCAGATGGAAAAAATGCTGGACAGGCCGAGCCTGCATGCACTGAATGGAATATATGTCCACATGCATTGAGAAGGCACATTTATCTTTGTAGAGACTATTTAATTAATTCATTAATTAATTAATCCATTTTTTATTACACGCTTAATACCATAGACCAGTCCCTAAGCACAGGACCAACAGCGCTTTGCCCCAGCTATCCTCCCATCCTATCATGGTTACTGACGAAGTATGACCCTCAGAGTTAAATGTCACTGTCACAACAAGATGTTTCAGAGATTGCATATTTCTTGTCTGCTTTGCAGTGGACTCGTACAGTGATTAACATGGGATATGAAACATACATAGACTGTCTCCTACTGGTGCTGTCCATTGTAGATCAACTCGTGCAATATCTGCTTCTTGGGCAGCCTTCAAAGGTATCCGTGTGGTGGACATTTGCAGAACCATTTGGGACTCCCCTTAGGCTTTCATAACTTACATTACAGTGGACACAAGAAAGAAATCAGAACAGAGGCAAACCACGAGTCCCAAATACAATATCAAGAGGAAGAACAGAAGGGGATGCAGGAAAAAAGGAAAAGGTAAACGGAGCGACCAATCGTGAGGCTGTCAGATGCGCACTGGCAAGGCCAGGCAGATGTAACATCTGACAATGCTATGCAAATAGTCAATCTTTCAGATAGAATCCTAAAAGACAGAAAATAATATATTGATGAAAGGTCTGTCTTATTGTCTTACTACAAGCTTTGACTATTCACAGTCAAGGATTGATCTTTATCGCTTTACACAGAAGGTAAGATTGGCAAAACATTATGCAAATATCGATCGCACACCCAAACAACATGAAATTCAAGATAAAACCTTCCATATTGAGTATTAAGGAAATACCAACACGGTGCACTCTTGAGTCATTACACAATGAATAATTTCATACTGAAGGAACACAATGTAGTAAAGACAAATGGGATATGATTCTCCCGGATTGCATGGGTACTACAATGCCAATGCAAAGTGATCTAAAGAGGAAATCCAAATTCAATCCACCAAATTCCAATAGTCCCAACATTGATCTCTTTGAGGACTTAATGATCGATGAACTCAAAGCCCTGGCGTCAAGGCACAAGACCGCTAAAGATAATCAAAACCTGACGAACGCCCAATGGCAAGCCATGGAAAGTTTGAGAACAGATGAGTCAATTGTAATTAAATCCTCTGATAAAGAGGGCAATGTTGTCACAGGTTTCCCCCCTTCTCACCTGTCTATGTTGCCTGATGTCCTCCTTTTGTGGAGTCTTCTTTCGTATGGTTCGGGACTTAAATAAGCCCACTCGGCCGTCCTCGGCTTCCAGATTACGTTCAGCTTCGATGTCCAGGATCACGGGAAACTCCAGGAGCATTCAAGAAGGTGTTCGGGGCGTGCGGAAGCGGCACAGAGATTCTGGGAAGTAGAAAAGAGGGAAGAAGTCGAAAGAAGGGAATCCAGGGGCCAGGGGATAGCAAGTAGCACTAGAGAAAGTTTGGAACACACGTCCGATCACAGTTAGTAGCAGCGTTGAGACGCGCAGGGCCGCGGGGTTGTGGCTTCTTTATAGAGGACGCTGCATAGAACGTGAAGACTGGCGAGCAGCGTGCTGAGCTTGCCGTCATGTTGGTAGTATTATGGAGTGTAAGGCCCGACATGACAGGGACCAGGAAGCCCAGAAGGGGCGAGTTCGATGGTTCATGACAGCATGCCCCCTCCGGAAACTCGTTCCACCGGGTTTGCCCGGGTGTATGAGATGGAACCTTCTGAGTAGCCTGTGGGTATTTAGATTTGAGATAGGTTCCCAAGTGCGTTCACTAGGGGGATATCCTTTCCACTCCACTAGGTACTGGAGTTTGCCACGTCTATATCTGGAATTGCAAATCCTGGAGACCTCATACTCCAGTTGGTCATTGATGATTACTGGTTTGGGCCAAAGGTTAGTTCGAGAGGTCTGAACATATGGCTTTATTAGGGACGTGTGAAAGACTGGGTGGATTTTCTTCCAGGAGTCTGGAAGTTTGAGTCGGTAGGCCACTGGCTTGATGATTTCCTTTATAAGGAATGGCCCATAATATAGAAGAGCCAATTTATTTGGTCGCAAATGCCGTGGTAGTAGTTTTGAGGACAGCCAAACCTTATCCCCTATTGTGTAGGAGGGGCTTGGTCTTTGTTTGGAATCCGCATACAGTTTGGTCTGGGCCCTGGCCTTTTCTAATTGTTCTTTGGCTTCTCTTTGAACATTAATGAGCATTTCAATCCAGGAATCGCCTGTTGGAACTGGTGTAGGATGAGGAAGGATGGAGGGTAGAACCGAAGGGTGAAATCCTTGGCTACAGAAAAAAGGACTGGTCTTAATAGCAGAGTGGTCCGAATTATTATAGGCGAATTCTGCCACTGGTATTAAGAGGGACCAATCGTCCTGGACCTTGGTAGCGAAGCAACGGAGGTATTGTTCCAAGGTTTGGTTTACGCGCTCTGTGGCTCCGTTAGTTTGGGGATGATATCCTGAGGAAAGAGCGCGTTGGATTCCTAGTATTTGGCAAATATGTTTCCAGAACTGAGAAATGTATTGGGGCCCTCTGTCTGATATGATCTTGGAAGGGAGTCCATGCAGTCGGAATATGTGTTCCAGGAAAATTCCAGCAAGTTCTAATGAGGATGGTAGTTTAAACAGAGGTGTAAAATGGGCCACATGGGTGAAGAAATAAATGGTGACCATGATGGTTGTGTATCCCCTGGAAGGTGGTAATTCCACAATGAAGTCTGTTGCTATGAATTCCCAAGGCCTTATTGGAAGTGGAGGTTGCTGCAATAAACCCGCTGGTCTCTTGTTGTCATGTTTGTTTTGATTACAGACAGAGCATGCCTGGATATACCTTTGTACATCAGTTTTCACTCCAGGCCACCAAAATTGCCTTTGTATTAATCGGAGGGTATTGGTAATACCACGGTGCCCGGAGTAAAGACTATCGTGACAGAGATGTATTATCCTTTGCTGTAGTTTTTGTGTTGGGATGACCAAGGCATTGTCTTTGAACAAGTATCCATCTTTGGTCTTCAGTTTCCACGGGTTCCTGTCCGAGATACCTTTCCAGAGTTCCGAGGATTGAGTCTGACTGCGGACTTCATCTAGGAGGCTGGTCGCCTGGGCTACAATTATTGTGTGGGGAAACATCTTGGGAAATGCTCGGTCATCAGGAGGTTCATAGTCAGGGCACCGAGACAAGGCGTCAGCAATTACGTTTTGTGTTCCCGGAACATAGTAAAATTTGGAACTGGTATTGAGCAAAGAAGAACGCCCAACGGGCCTGATGGCTGTTCCTGCATTCCAGGGCCTGTAACACTTGGAGATTTCGATGGTCCGTCCGAACCTGGACAGGATGTTTATCTCCTAGAAGTAAATGACGCCACTCGGTGAAGGCTTGGCGGATGGCTAGAAGTGCCTTTTCTAAGACTGAGTAATGAGTTTCACTGGAGGTCAATGTCCATGAAAGATAGGCAATAGGATGTTCCAGCCCGTCATCTAGTTCCTGTTTCAGAACTGCTCCGATGGCATAGTTAGAGGCATCTGTTTCCACTAAGAATGATCGATTTATATCAGGTGGAACCAGGATGGGGGCTTGTGTAAATTCTGTTTTTAGGTGTTGGAGCCTTCTCCTGGGCTGGGGTCCATCGATAGGGAGTATCTTTTTTCAACAAGGAGATGATCGGTTGAACAATCTCGGAGAAGGATGGTATAAACTTCCGATAGAAATTGGCCAAGCCCAGGAAAGATTGGATCTGTTTTACGGAGGTCAGAGTTGGCCAGGATAGTATGGCTTTAACCTTGGATTGATCCATGCCTATGCCATCTGGGCTAAGGACAAATCCTAGATAGTGAACAGTGTAAACATGAAAAAGGCATTTCTCTGGTTTTGCTAGAAGCTTGTGTTCACGTAGCCGTTGTAACACTGATTTAACATGTTCTTCATGCTTGAGAGGATCCTTAGAGAATATCAAAATATCGTCCAAGTAGACGATGACGAAAAGAAATAGCATATCCGAAAACACCCAGTCCATGAAGCATTGGAAGATTGCCGGAGCATTAGAGAGTCCAAAGGGCATGACCAAGTTTTCGTAATGAAGGGTGTTCTGAAGGCTGTCTTCCATTCGTCACCTTCTCTAATACGAATCAAGTGATAAGCACCCCTAAGGTCCAATTTGGTGAATATTACGGCTCCTCTTACGGCTTCCAGGATATCCGAGATCAAGGGTAATGGCTAACAATCCTTAAAGGGATGGTCTAGTAAAAATTTTTATTTAAAAAATAGATAGGCCACATAAAAAAAAATATACTAGCATCCTCCGTTTTAAAACTTCCTATGTAAAATTTTGAGCTATTTAAGCTCAAAATTCGAAAAAGCAAGCACAGGGGCGCCGCCATTTTGTGAAATGGAGGCCCTCCTGTGCTGGCTTTTGCTTTTGCGGCACTAATGAAGGAAAAGCCAGCCAGCTGTAGTAAACAAAGTCTACCGCTGGGTGGCTTTCCCTTCATTAGTGCCGGGACTCGGAGGACGCGGACCGGAGACCAGAGCAGGAAAGCTGCAGCTGAATCTCGGTAAGTGCTATTTATTTTTTTAACAAAAAATAAGCACTAGCTGCGTTTTTTTTTCGAAGTTTTCCCGGGCTGGAGGAGCCTGGAAAACTTAGAAATAAAACCGCAGCTTTAAAAACGTTGTATTTATGTTTGCGGTCGCTTTTGAAGCGACCGCAAACATAAATACAACGTTATTGTGTTGGAAAACGCTGCGGTTTTAAAACCGCAGCATTTTCCAACACATCCGCGTTGTGTCTGCCTGAATCTGCTTTACCATTTGGGGCTCTCGGGCTCCCCACGGAGCCAATTGCTTGAATCGAGTTACGTAGGTGAGCATGTCCTGAGAGCCTTGCTGGATATCAAGTAAGCGTTCTTGAGCACTAAAGACCTGTTCTGGGCGGTCAAACATAGTTTTTAGTGCTTGAATTAATCCATCATAATTATCCAAAAGAGAATCTCCGGTGTTAACTAATGGTGTGGCCTAGGCTAAGGCATTCCCGGAGAGGTGAGAAATAATAAAGCCCACTTTAGTCCTGGGGGTGGAAAAATAATAAGGTTTAAAGGTAAAGTGGACCAAATAAGAATCCAGGAATCCTCGGAGGGTTTTTGCACAGCCGTCATATTTGTCAACATTGCCGCCCAATAGCACGCTGACCTTAGAGGCAGAGACGTGTGAAAGTACCAATTGTTTCAGCGCGGCGTTCTCCGCTTTCAAGTTCTGTACTTCGGTCGATAATTCTTGCATGCCACGCATAAGAACCTGGATGGCCGCCTCCATGTCTGTATCGACCTCGGTCAGGTGGCGTCTCAATCTGTCACAGGTTTCCCCCTTCTCACCTGTCTATGTTGCCTGATGTCCTCCTTTGGTGGAGTCTTCTTTTGTATGGTTCGGGACTTAAATAAGCCCGCTCGGCTGTCCTCGGCTTCCAGATTACGTTCAGCTTCGATGTCCAGGATCACGGGAAACTCCAGGAGTATTCAAGAAGGTGTTGGGGGCGCGCGGAAGCGGCACAGAGATTCCGGGAAGTAGAAAAGAGGGAAGAAGTCGAAAGAAGGGAATGCAGGGGCAAGGGGATAGCAAGTGGCACTAGAGAAAGTTCGGAACACACCTCCGATCACAGCTAGTAGCAGCATTGAGACGCGCGGGGCCGCGGGGTTGTGGCTTCTTTATAGAGGATGCTGAGTAGAATGTGAAGACTGGCGAGCAGCGTGCTGAGCTTGCCGCCATGTTGGTAGTATTATGGAGTGTAAGGCCTGACGTGACAGGGACCAGGAAGCCCAAAAGGGGCGAGTTCGATGGTTCATGACAAATGTGGTCATATTAAATGCAAGGGATTGCAAAGCAGAAGCTATGCAACAATTAAGAGATGTCCACAGTCAGGAAAGAATGACTACTGACCCTTATCCACAATATAAAATTGAGTATGATATCAAACTCCTAGGATGGTTTGAACAAGGCCTATTAAACTGGGATAAAAGAATGTATGTAACCAAGGATTTTCCAACAATACCAATAAGCAACTTCATCCCAAAAATACATAAATCCAAAAAGAGGTCACCTGGTCATCCAATAGTGGCCTGCATTGATTCTTTAGTTGAAAACAATTCAAGATTCATTGATAAATCGCTTTTTCCTTTTCTTGAAACCCTGCCATCCTATAGTAAAGACATGACTGCTTTCCTCAATCAAATTGATCAGATTCCATGGAACGAAAATTATTTACTGGTCACACTTCATGTCGTCTCATTATATACATGCGTCTCCTATCAACAAGGCATCAAAACAGTCAACCGATTTCTCTCGACAAGATCCGTTAGTTATCAAGACCATTCACAGATGCTTTTGGACATGCTACTTTTCTGCCTCACACATAATTATTTAATGTTTGATGGGCAGTTTTATAACCAAGTGGGTGGTACCACAATGGGGACGGCTGTTGCCCCCTTCCTATGCCAACTTATTTATGGGAACATGGGAGGAGAACTTATTTGCCTCAGACAAAATGAATATCTACACTGACAAAGAGGTAATATGGCAGAGATATGTTGATGATCTTTTTATTCTGGGGATAGCACGGAGGCAGAGTGGTTACAATATTTCAGCCGCTCAATACAGAGGAAGTCAATTTGAAATTCACAGAACAGCATGACAAAGAGGAGGTGGTCTACTTAGATATCAAAATTGAGACAGTAGAAGGAATGATCCCCACCGAACTATATCGAAAAATCACCAGCACACTTACATGCCACCAGCGCACACCGACTAGTTTGAAGAACAGTATCCCCTATGCTGAATTTTTACGCATTAAACAGAACTGTAGCAAGGAGAAAACCTTTGAAATAGATGCCAAAATGGCAGCCACCAGATTCCACGCTAGTGGGTATCAGAAACCGGTCATCAAAGCCTATGATAAAAGCTCCAGCCAGACCAGAATTGACATTCTTATCACAAGTAGATCCAAGACCTTGAAACTTCAAAATGAGGCAAACTGTATAAGATTTATCACCACATTTAATGAAGGTGCCAAAGAGGTAATAAAGATTTTAGAAAAGCATTGGCATCTCCTGACAAGAGACCACAATGTCCGTCATCACATAAAGCCAATGCAAATATCACATTTAGGAAAGTGTCATCGATACAGTCCAAACCATCACCCAGTTTTTTTCAATTTACTACTGCACAAACCTCTATTAGTTGGCTTACAAATCAATCTGCAGAATTTTATACTTGCACCAAATGAAAAGCCTGCAGGTTTGGCACCAGTACTAAAATGTATAACCATCCACGTACAGGACAGGAAATTGCTATTAAAAAAATGATCACATTTTCGACCAAATTTGTTATATAAGCAATTTCATGCAACTGCAAACTATGGTACATCTGCAGTACTAAACTTGGAGTCAAACTCTGAATACTACAACATCTCAGAGCAATAAAGAACTGAGACATGTCTTACCCTTTGGCGAAGCACTTTAAGGATGTGCATCGACATCTCCTCATTCAATTATTTTGCTATTGACACTATAAATGCACATCAGATAGGGGGCAACAGCGAACTTAGACTCGGGCAGGCTGAGTGCCGCTATATTATAGATTACAACACCAAGACCCTGAATGGCCACAACAAGGACGAAGAACTCTACACATTTGTGGGTGAATAATCAATTTAATAACCCCATGTGTATCCCCCATGAATTATATGTAGATATTGTGCCAGACTTTCCAAATGGAAACTAAACATATGTAATAGTGAACTTTCAGGTTTATTTTAAAGATGGTTGTATTTTTCTGTAGTAGTTCACATATTTCTTCCTATGCTTACTTCACTTTTATTGAATTGAATACAAATGCAGAGTCGGGTCCTCACCGTTCAATGTATCCCCGTAGCCGAATATGTTAGGTCTCTAATTAGGAATGTCTTGACAACCACTTTTCACATGCTCTGGCTGTTGATTGTTAAATATGAATGCATTAGGCAGTTTGGTGCTGCCCAACTGATATGAATTTGTATCCAATGATTATGTGTATCATCTTATGCACTTGCACTTTATTTTGCATAGCCAACCCAGTCCAATATGTTAAATAAGAATACATCATGTAGCTTGGTGTTGTCAAGATCGATACATATGTTTATCCAATGATAATGCATACCATCCAATGCATTTGCACCTTATTTGGTATGACAAAGTCTGCAATAATTAGGCTATCATTGTGTATAAAGCACCATGCACTTTACCACATTACATACAATATTGCAGCTTGAACAAAATGAATTGCTCAATATGACAATGTTAGCCATTACTGTGTATAAAACACTTTGCACTTTATTATATTACATTTAATATTCTGGCTTAAACAAAATCCATTTTTTTCGATTATGACAATGTTGCATTAAGCATTCGCACTTTATTATGGGACTCAACCAAAGTTACTGATATAAGATCGGCTTTTATATAGGCATTATTTATTTCACTATGCATTTGCACTTCATTATATAACACTGTTTGTACCATACGGCATTGCAATGAAGCACCGTGTCCACTTGGATTGCATAACAATAACGTAGCCATGCCAAACATGAGGATTTTAGCTTGGTACATTAATACAATATAGTCTGAAATTGCAAATGCAAAATCACTTAGTCATGTATTTTAAATGCTTCAAATGGGTCCAACAATTTAGCCATCACTGTTTACGAAGCATTTTGCATGTTATTTCAATATTACTATAGAAATGTATAACAAAGTTGTACCATGCACTTGCACTTTATTATAAAATGTGATTCCTTTACAAAGAAATGACGTTCCAAGATGTCTGCCAGTAACACCAACGTTCAATATCATTCAGTGCTGGGGGGTACATTGGGCAACAACACCAAAGATCGACTTGGCGATGTAGGTAAAGAGATCTGTATGCATTGTGGGAACTCAATCTGACGAAGCCCGGTTAGGATGAAACGCGGAATCATCTGTCCAGGACTGTCCACCATAACTTTAATAAAGGACATTATCCATATTTTCAAGGAGTCAGTATTTACTTTTGGAGCATACTGTAAGAGTGCCGCTGTATCTTGACTGCTTCACAGTTTTGTTTTTCACTTACATTACATGTACATTTTTCTGCCGAGACAGACGAGGAGGAAATGCCAGAATTACTTATCGGCAAGCCGATTACCCATTACCTGTATCTTCCTCGTCCTAGTACAAGATTCCTCTCCCACCCTTACTCCACATTAGGGCATAATATCTAGAGGGTGTACTGCTGTGTTACAGGCAGAAAGAATGCTGAGTAAGTGGTTCCCCTCTACCCGCCATGCCTAAGGAGAAGGATCGGGCATTACTCCTGGCAAGGGGGTCTTTTTGTTGGAGGCGCAGGGACAGTTGTATAGAAGAATAGGACTGCCTTGCTGTTTGAATTAATCCAAAGTACTGACTTTGCATTTCTACCCTTTTTTTCACTAGATTTAACTTTTTCTGGTGTATGGACACACACCAAACCAGACTCATGCGTGTTTCCAACAATTGATAATGAAAGCAAATGTGTGAAGATGCTCCGGTGCTGCCCACTACTAAGCAGTAGACTAAACAACTTGCATAGAGGTGAGTAAATAGTGACCTTGATTATTGTTCTCATTACTAATTTATAGAGGGCTTTCTGCACCATGCTGACAGTACAGCGAGCAGTGACCCACAACCAGTTTTTACACATAGGGGCATTCTTTGTTTTGACACAGGTTGAGGGTTTGAGTGTGACCGACCTGCACCTGCAGTGTCCCCAGTATTGGATGTCAATGACGTCCTCACTCCACAACCAAAGAGAATCTGAGTAAAAGTCAGAATTGCATTGGTTAGATATAACAAAGATATCACAGCCCACGATAGACCTGTTTATGGATTATCCTATCCCTCTCACTAAGTCTGGCAGGAATAAGCTCAAAAAAGGCATCCTGGTCCCTAACCCAGGCCTCCCTATCACTGATACCTATACCAGTGCTTCTTCCTGACAGACCCTTACTGACATACTCTTTGTCGTTCCTCTGCGTGCCAATGGCCCCCCATATGGTCGCTTTTCTCTCTCCTTTTTCCTCTTCTACTATTAATGATGGCACGTGGTGGGAGGCCCTTCTGGCCCCCTTCCAGTCCTCTAAGACCATCATTAATGTCTACTTAAATTGCACTGTCTTGGTCCAGGGCCCTCAGGCCAATCTCCTCCTCTTTGATAGATGCTTCCTGTGCCTTATCAACTTTCTTTCCTCTACTGCTATCCCTTCTGACCCCTTTCTGGCTCCTCTGCCGCCTCCTTCCTCTGCCACCTCTCTTGCACCCCCTGATGCTTCTCTGGCCCCTCTGTTGCCTCCTTCCTCTGCCACCCCTCTGGAACTCTGATCTCCCGCTCTGACTACCCTGCCTTCTCTTCCTTCCTCCTCTGCCCATTCTCAGGCACTTCCAACACTTCCGCAAGGTGTACTTCTGGCCTGAACCCCTCCCCAGAAGTCCTTCAAATGTGGCAACCTGCTTCACATGACTACTCTCAACTCTCATTCAGCTGTCAAACACTCCTCTGACATCTTCTGTCTCCTGGAAGAGCTTCATTTGGATGTACTCGGTCTCACAAGACTTGGTTCACGGCCAGCGCTGTCATAAGTTTCAACACTCTCTTTCCCAATGGCTACCAGATCCTCTCTGAACCCAGAACCAATGGTCCCAGTGGGGGTCTAGCCTTGATTTTCCCGGAGTAGATCCCTGCTTCTATCATTCCAATGTAGCACTACTGCTTTGAATGCCTGGTCTGCAGACTCTATCTCGCCTGGCCTCTCTCTCACTGTGGCCACTATCTACATGCTGTCTGGCCAGGTCGCTCTCTTCCTCTCTGAGTGGGATAACCTCTCCGCCTCGCTCTTTGCCTCTACCTCTCAACTTCTCCTCCTCTGAAACTTGAACAACCACGTAGATGCTACCAGCCCTTCATCAGGAGACTTTTGTAACCTCTGGGATACTCTCTCTCTCTCTATTCTTCCCTCTGGACCAACTCACTCTGCATGGCACACCCTGGATGTTCTGATATCCTCAAACCTCCCCTTCTCTAACCCTCTGACCACTCCTCTCTCTTGGAGTGATCACTTTCTCCTTTCTACCCACGTCTCTCTCTCTTCCCTGCAGGTCAAGCCGACTCAAGCACTGCCACCTACCATCTCGGTCATCTGACCCATGAAGCGTGTGTCAGTGAGGCTTTCAGCACTACTTTCTTTCCTCCTTCTGCACCTTTGGCTGACTCACACCCTGACACAACCCTCTCTAACCTTCATCTCTCTATCTCTAACACTCTGGATGTCCTTGCCACTGTCATGAAGATCCATTTGAAGACCAAATCCAAGTGCAACTCTTGCTACAATTATAACCTCACTGCCCTTAAACGCAAGTGTAAGGCGGTTGAGAGAAAGTGGAGGACATTGGGGGCACACCCTGACAAACTGGCCTGCCTCCTGCTCCAAAGCCAGTACAGGCACTGCCGTCTCTAAGAAGATAGTCTACATCCAAGCCTGCATCTCTGCGGCATCTAACAACTCGGCCGAACCTTTCAAAATATGCAAGGAGCTGGCCTATACTGCAGCAGTCCCTATCTCTCCTGTTCCCTCCCAGGACGTCTGCACTGCCTTGGCCTTGCATTTCACTACTAAAACTCAGAACATCCTGTCTACCCTCTCTTCCTCTACCTGCTCTTCCACCTTCTCTACCACTTCTGGCTGGCCTGAGTCGGTCTCTCCTCCTCATTTCTCCCCATTTCCCCTGCTCTCCTCGGATGATGTTGCTAGACAAGTCTGATCTATGAAAGTCTCTTCAAAGCAGGTTCTCCCTGCTCATCCAGAACCATCAACGACCACATCGACACCCTTGCTCCAGCCTTGGTCGATTTTTACATTCACTCCTTTGCCACTGGAACTTTCCCCTCTTCCCTTAAGCACTCTCTTGTGCCCCCCCTTCTAAAGAAGCCATTGGCTGATCCTTCCTCTCTGGCTGACTATCGCCCAATCTCCATCACTCCTTTCCTGGGCAAATTCTTGGATTGTAAAATCTGGACACCTCCAACCTCAATATACATACTGAGTCTGTTGGTTGCCTCAATGACCACCAGTCTAGCTTCAGAGCTGCCAGAAGCACGGAAACTGCTCTACTGAACACCCGTGAATACTTGCTCTCCAATGTTGTCTCTAATCTCCCTTCTGTCCTCATTCTCATTGATCTATCCTCTGCTATTGAAATGGTCAACCATGCCATCCTGCTCAATCGCCTCCCAAATAACCTTGGTATTACTGATTAGGCACCGGCCTGGTTGACTTCCATTCTCACCGACCGACCCTCTGTGGTCCAACTGGGGTCTTTCCTCTCTTCTATCTCTCAATCTACTTGTGGTGTTCCCCAGGGGTTCACCCTCTCTCCCTGGCTCTTCAACCTAGTGGTTGCTACTTTCTGCTCCAATTTTCAATGTTATGCGGGAGTCACTCAGCGCTCTTTCAGGCTCCCCTCAGCCACCTCTGCTTCTTTTCTCATACCAGACTGTCTGGCTGCAATTCAGGAATGGGGTGCAGCCAATGATCTCTGCCTTAACGCCAGTAAGACTGAGATCCTCCTCATTGGGACACCCGCTCCCTCGTTTCCTCTCTCTCTCTCTCTGGCTGCCCAAAACTGGCCCTCAGCCTGCTCCTTCATGTGAGGCTAAGAACCTTGGTGTCATCTTCGACTCCACCCTCTCCTTCTCTCCTCACATCTCTGGCATCTCTAAGAAGTCAAATTATCAGCTGCACCTCCTCAGAGGTATTCTTTCTTTCCTCACTTTCCCCCAGAAGTTCACTGTATTCAGAGCCCTGGTCCTCTCTAGGCTGGACTATTGCAACAGCCTCTCTCTAAATGTTCCTGCCTCTACAACCTATTCAGAACAGGACTGCAAGACTTGTCCTTGGCTTCGAGCCCAGAGATCATATCTCTAAGCTCTGAAATCTCTTCACTGGCTCACCATGCCTGGAAGGATCAAGTTCAAGACCCTGTGCATAGTCCACAAGGCCTTCTGGGGCAATGGATCACTCAATCGCCAACTTTCTCTTCCAAAACATCTTCCTTCTCGAGCTCTCCGCTCATCCACCTCCAACTCTCTGAGGATCAGTCACTTCTCCAAGCATAGAATTGGGGGCAGATCTATCACCTTGGCTGGGGCCTCCCTCTGGGACAGCCTCCCTGCTTCTCTCAAACTTGATCAGAACCACCTCTGGTTCCGGAAGCAACTCAAGACCTTCCTCTTTGCTTCCGCTTTCTCGCTTCCTCTCCCCTGCTGATGCACCTGACTGCTCTGCGAACTGGTCACCCTCTGAACTCGACCAAAGCTCCTGCATGTCCAGTTGCCCTTGCACTACCTCCAGGCTCCCCAGCTCTTATGTGTCTGTATCTACAACTCTACAGTCCCTTCTCTCTGCACTCATGAGCCACCCACTGGTTGCACTTGTGAGTTAACTGCACTTCCCTCTTCCCCTCCCCCATGGCACTTCTCCCCTTCTCTCTTCCCCGCACTTGCATGATTTGAATGACACAAGGCCTTCTAAGATCGTTATTTTGTGCTCCCTTTGTTTCCCCCTCCTTGTCTTTTTGCGCCTAAAAACACTTATGTACAAGCGCGTTATAAATGCCACATCATATCACGTCACGGGTACTCACTGTGTCTTTATTTATTGTAGGTCGTGTCACGACAGATGTCACTGTTAAATGTGCTTCACCCTGAAGAAGACTGGGTCGATGGTCCCTAATCAACTATATAGCCAAAACTCGAGTTAGCAGCCCAACTAAAGTTTATACATTGAACATTTATTAAGTAAATTTAGCGACATCCGCAGAAATCATTGAACGTGTGGCCCGTTGAATAATAGGGCAACATATGTGAAATCTTGGCCATGGGCTCACATTCGGCACAGCCTGCTATTGTTAATTTTGCTTAAAACTGCTCTTTTGCACATTTTTCTGCATATGTTTGCACATTAGTGTCTATCTTTTTTGAGCGTGTATCTAGGTTTTGCTTGTTTGATGTCTGTGTCAGGTGTCTGTTTGGTGTGTGAGTGGGTGTACGTGTCAGGTATGATGTTTGTCAGCAGATAACATTGACTGCTGGTGATGTTTCACTGTTTTAAAAAACTGTTGACATTCCATTAATAATTCTTTGTTTATTTGGTTTCATGTTTTCTATTAGTACGAATTAGTTGATTACTTTTTCATGTATCTTATATCTTGTTTTTCTGATTATTGTGATTGATAATAAAATTTAAATGAAATAATGTGTAATATTTTACTTACGTTAGTTACTGCACAAAAACTTTATCCAAAAATGTCAGCATATCCAGTTGCTTTTGTTTCTAGGAGAAAATGCTGTTGCCTGTCTCAAGAGGTGGATGCCTACTACTCTGGGGACTAAGACAATGAAGGGAAGGACTCAGGGCAACGGGTTACTGTTAAGTAATATTGATATTTCCCCCTTCTATATGACCCCATACCTTGAGGTGTGCTTGTATGACAACATTACTACTGCTCTGAGTGAGTACAGGGATGATTAGTGCTTTCTAAACTCCTACTCAGGTCCACCCTACTATTACAAAAGCAATGATCTCAGTGTTAAAGGTAAAACAGGCACACCTCTTTAAGGTAGGGGGGGTTGAGGGCAGGCCATACTCTTCAAGAGGGTGCACGCCAGCATGGGATCATCTATACAGTAGTGAGGTAAGTACCAAAATAAAATATATGTCCAAACAAGATTCTTTAAAAATAAGACTTTAATTAAACTAAACAGACAACATATTACTAAGAACCCATCCATGTAATGAAATGCACAGTGCCTTCAGACTTTATCACAATGCAGACAAATGCAGAGAATTCATCATCAGAATACCCATGAAATGCAACAGGTGTGGGAAGTAACAATGGCCCCTGTTGATGTCCTCCAGGATGTCATTTATTATGTCATCTGTGATGCCTTGTGTGATTTTATGTAAGTGCTCACATGATGAGAAACTTGGGGACTCCGCTTGAAGGTAGTCATCACTGTCAGCACCTGCCACATTTCATGGCTTTTCTTGTACTGAATTATATCAACTCACCTAAACTGTCCCTTAGCTAAAGCTTTTTTAACTGATTTTCAAGGGTTTTGTTATGCTGTATCTTACATCTGTTCTAGTAAATAACCATGGCCTCCTGGGCATGGCCTTCGCCCATGACCACTGGACACTTTGTATCAATTAGGATACAAAACAATGGCATACTGGCCATTTGGACCATATCCGCTTAAGTAGTAACTATGTCCCACTGGAGATGTCTTTCAGCAGTGGCCTTGCCACTTTGCACCAATTAGGGTGAAAGGTCTGACCCATTGCCCATGCTGTCCCCTTATTTTTTTGGTTGCCTCTCTTTCATCTCCTTAGGATTTTCACGTGATCATGTCCTGCAGGAATATAACCGGGAAAACCACTGAACAGACTTCCCTTTCTCCCTTAACAAGACCACCACGTGTTTCCTTTTTTTCTGTTCCCACGAGATTATCGTGGGAATGGCTCACATTGAGCAAAAAAAATTGTAACTTTTCATTCATGAAAACCTTCATGGCTGCAATACACTATGGGAGATATATAAGCATATCTGTGTCCATAGGGCTCTCACTTCTCTGTCATTTTTTTTTAAACTACTTGATAGATTTACACGAAACCACCAAAAGGCACATCTTTGTGCCCAACTTGTTTCTTATTTGGCACACATCTGTCCAGCTTTCTTTTGTTGTTGTTGCTGAGCGCATGTCTAGAGGATGCAGCTTTGCACCCCTTTGCAAGGGTGGCAAATGTAAGGGGCTGGTGCCAAACGCCCTGCTTCCCCCACCTACCTATAATGTCGGCAGCTGTAGATATGTACATGTGTAAACAAATGCTTAAATAAGATCATTTGCTTATCCTTTTTGTGGGCTGGTCTGCTCTTTGTAAAGTGTCACTTAGGGGTGTTGTTCAGCAAACGCCCTGTGGACAAAGCACTGTTTTCAGACAGCTTTTATTATGGCAAATGCCCGTAGTTGGTTTTATCAACATGCACTTGCTCAGAGCTCGAACACTTTACTTTCAGCAAAGGAGTTCCATCTCCTCGGCTCCGGCGCGCACTCTGCAAGCAATAAACTCTATATTCCGATGTATCGTTAATAAATCCTAACTGTTACTGGCATTTATCTGTCGCCTGCTGTTTGTCTGCCGCACTAGAGCTATGCTTTGCAAAATCTATAAGACACTTAAGGAGAAAATAGGACTTAAAATGCAAGCGCCGCACATTAATCTTCTTTCCTCCAATCTATATAGCCACCCTCCATGGAGGGAGCGGTGTTTCAGCTGTAGATAACGTTAAATGAAAATGAATGTCGCCAATTGGGACATCACTTTGCAACAACAACAAAAAGACTGCGTGCGTTGCTGACAGAGCAATACCCCTGCTCTTGACAACGGCGTGGTGATGCATAATTCTGAAAAGTGTCGTATGCTGTTTAGCCACAGTGCCGGACAGGTCAAGCCCGCATGCACTGAATGGAATGTAAGTCCACACTCCCTGAGAAGGCGCATTTATCTTCGCGGAGACTAATGAATGATTGAATGAATCAATCAATGTTTATTACGAGCCTTGTACCGGAGACCAGTCTCCAGCGCATTGCCCCTCCCAGCTATCCTCCCAGCCTATCATGGTTACTGGCCAAGTATGGCCCTCAGAGTTAAATGTCACTGTCACGACCTGATTTTTCAGACATTACATATTCCTTGTCTGCTCTGCAGTGCACCTTTGCAGCCTCTGCCGTCAGTTTGCAATGGGATGAAAATATAATTCACTTACTCGAAGGCAGCGATAAGCTATGGGGCTCTGCCGAGCCAGGAAGTGCGTGGCGTCATGTCATGTATAATGCCCTTGGATAGTTCCATTACTCATCAAGCCATGGCTTCACTGTTCCTCATCCTCCTAAACGACTGTATTGAGTCATGCTCCTCGGGAGGGAGGGCTAAGGGGGGACAAGTCCTAAGAGTATACAGAGCGTCTGCCCCCTGTGACGCACTACATTAAGAAGAGCACAGCTTCCCGCAGATACAGAAGCTACTAACAGCAAGCAACCGTGTGAGCTGCTTTACGGAAAATAACTTGCAGGAAGTCGCATATTTCCAGGTTATTTGTTGTGAAGTGTCTTTTCCCGGAGGTGACCAGGAGCTGCATGTACAAAAGGAAGTCTTCTTTACTGACATACAGCCAGGGCTGTCAGAAGATGTGTGAGGCCCGGGGCAAAACATTTGGTGAGGCCCCCTTAGAATTTTTGCACTCAGCAGCGGCGGCAGATCCGCAAACAGGAGACTCGAGAAATCTCCCTTTGAGTTTGTGTGCAGGATCCCAAATATGGTTTATTAACACAACTGCAAATCAACTACAGCAACTACAAATCAGCTACCGCAAAGTTAGATTTCTCTACTGAAGAAAGGTTTATGCCAGAGTAACTTTTGTATCATATGCATAAATATATATAGGATGGCATGCGCTCTCCAGTCGGCCTCCTCCAACTCTCTGAGGGTCAGTCACTTTTCCAAGTAAAGAGTTGAGGGCAGATGTCTTTCTTCGGCTGGGGCCTCCCACTGAAAACAGCCTCCCTGCCTCTCTGAAACTTGAGCAGAGGCGTCTCCGGTTCCGGAAGCAACTCAAGACCTGTCTCTTTGCTTCTGACTTCTCTCTTCCTCTTTCTTGCTGATCACCTGCCTGATCCATGCACTGGTCACCTGGTCAAGCTCTCAATTTGGGCTCAGGTCCCTGCCTGTCCTGTTGCAATCCTGCTCTGCCTCTTGGCTCCCCTTCAATTGTGGTCTGTACCTGTAACCCTACAGTCCCTCTCTTGCACTTATTCTCCACTCGTTAGCTGCACTTATGAGTACCCACACTAGCCACCCGTTGGCTGCACTCTTGTTTCTCCTTTGTTCCTGCACTTCTGCATCCTACCCCACCCTCGGCACTTCTCCCCTCCCCCTTCCCTGCTCTTGCGCGATCTGAATGACACAAGACCTAGTAAGATCTGTGTTTTGTCCTACTCTTTTGTTTCCCCCTCCTTGCCTTGTCGCGCCTAGAAACACTTGTGTACCGGCACATTATAAATGCCATATCATATCATTAAGGAGCACACTGCCCCTGTGTGCGCATTAAAACACACATCATACTCAGTGACAAATGATGTACAGTCGAGGCTGGTACATTTCTGAACTTAAGAGGCTTAAAAGTGTGTGCCAATTAGGCAGGATCAACAGAGCACAGTGAAGGAGCCCAAACGGAACAAGGGTTGCTGGAGGTGGGGTTCTCACTCCCAAGAAAATGTTTGAAACAGTGGGTTAAAATTATGCATCTGACAGCACTTTCTTTGCAAAATTCTGTAGAAATCCATATAGTTTGCAATTGGTTTTGTATGGAAGCACAAGGAACATCCCAATAGTTGCAAATCACAAACCGTGTACAGGAACATTTTTCAATATATTTCATGCTGCCTTTCCACGCAAGATATGCTAGTATAAAAATATATTCATGCCGGTTTTTCTCATGTATGTCCATGCAGGCTGCATCAATATATGCCATTGTTGCCATGTACAGACTCTCAGCCAGTAAAAATGCCATGCCACAGAAAGTGTATCCAGGCTGACTGTGTACCATAAGTGTTATTACTGGCTGGATTGGCCTACATTCAATGTGGGCCAATTTAGCCAAGTAGTATGTTTGCTTTAACCTTGATGCATAGTCCTGTGCATCAAGGGTAAAGCAAAAAGAGCATTGGCAATGCTAACAGTTTGGGTATTCGTGTAGGCATGGGAAAGCAACTTCTGTATTGGTATTAGCTGACCATTTATAGTGCTGGTGCAAAATGGTTTGAGTACCTGAGCATCTAATAGCAGTGCCTGGCAAATGCCTAATACTTATACACAAGCCAAAACTATTGACTTTGCCAATGCTTATTTTTAACAGGACTTCAGCGAAAGACACGCAGGGTGTTTTTAAATGGAGTGGCCAAAGGCAGACCTGATTAAGAAATTTTTATTACACCAGTTCTGTGTTTACAACTCCAATGAAGTCATGAACTCTCAGAAGACTCCTTTGAGAAATAACTCACAGACACTTTGAGGGCAAGGTTTGATGGCAAAGCCCTGATTAAAGCTAGCTCAAAGAGTTCCAGTGAGGAGGTGTTTTGGGTGGGGAGGGCAGGATCTTGGTGAGAATTGACATAGGGATTAGCATGGCAATGAGAAGTCAATGGATGGGCAAATAACTAAAAGGCAACAGGGATTTAAACCGTGGCCGCTAGGTTCCAAAAATGAGACACTTCCCCACAAAACCACTTGAGGGTCTGAGTGGGAGCCCTGTGAAATCTCTTGTCAATGTTGCACTGTACTGGAAATATTGATTTGCATTTTTTAGGTTTAAAGGGGTGCAGATTTTGAACTTTGCTGACAATAAATCCTCTTAGTGGAAGAGGCAAATTTTCATGGGGTGACTAAAATACCTGCCCTACACCCACCTAATCACCCCGTCGCTGGACCTGGCCTCTTTCACTGTGGTAGGAGGGATGCCCCAGAAAAAAAGTCTATTTCCACCACTGTCCAATAAAGCAATAGTTTTGGCGTATTGGTGGCACACCTAATAACCCAAACAAAAAGAATGCCATGCAGTGGCGCAACACCATTGAGCAGATCGGGCTCTAGCCCCTTCCTGAAATGTTCGGCTTTGTGGACTGGACCTGACTCCATGGGCGGCATCAGCCCCTGGCCACTTTGAGGCAGAAGGTCTCTTTCGATGGGTCGCCAGCCCGTAGCACTCGTTAAGGAGCAGCATCAGCATCAAACATGCAGAGCACAAAAACCTAACCATGCGATATCAACAGACTCACTTTGATAAAGCCAAAGTCTTAACTTCTGGTCTCAGCTTTTAGACGGCCCACCTCTCCCGAGATTAGCATAGCACTATGAAAGTAAACAGCCTCTGAATTGGGGTGAAAGGTACAACTAGTGGCCAAAGGGAAGGTGAAATAGCTTTTCAGCTTCCTAGCTGGGCTCAGGGAATTCAGAGGGAAATGGGAGCAGGGCTGGCTAAAGATGTGTCAGGGCTGGTGGGGTCCCATTTCTTTTTGATGCTTGGGGCACCCCTTACTGATTGGAACAATGGTCCAAGGCACCTGTGGAGTGCTTAAATCATTAAGGAAGTCAAAATAATGCAGCAAGGAGGTTTAAATCTGCAGATTATCAGTAGGTTTCTGTGTCATAAGACTGCGAACATGGGGGCAGCTACTTGGGGGCCTATTGCAACTGTAAAAGGTGAAAGGCCCAGATGCAATCCCTCATGGGGGAGACCGAAAGTGCAATGGGTTTATTGCCCCCAGTCACTATCCGCTTTGAAAACTGTCATCCAGCCCCTGCCGGGTTGACTGACAGAGCTGTGGTCAGACCGAACAGAACACAAACATCAAATGGTGCCTTGGCTTTGCTGTTAACAAAGGCGCTGCAATTACTAACATAAAACATTTTACTGTTAGCACCTGCCTTCATATGCATACATTTTTTAGGTAATTGAATTTGAGATGTGGGGTTAGCACTTGCATGCCAGGGGAGTAATTAGAAAGGAAGTGGTGACATGAGACATCTAATTCTCACAGCAGTTCTTAAGTGTGATGTTTCAGAAATGAAGGCGAGAGGTAGCTGATTGTAACATTGAAGCTTCACCAGAATAGTCTTATTTGAATGTGAAAATATGTTAGATGCGCCCACACAAGGAAGTTTGCCCCTCCCTCACAGCCTCTGATGTTAGCGCCTCTCCCAACATTTGAAGTGTCAGTACCCACCCCCACTCCGCCCCCCCCACACATTTTAGCCTAGGTGCACCTCTGATGCCATGAACCCACCCATTAATGAAGTGCTCCTAGGACGGCTAAATTTAGAGGTGGGGCTGAACACACATACACATAAAACACTTTCACCCATGCATTCATCCACCAGTTACACAACTCCATACATACATGCATGCATACATAAACCCAAACACAGCTTTGACACAAACACCACCATGCACTCATACATACACATACTATTTTAATTTAAATACACATATATACACATGTAATTTAAAATAAAAAACACTTACCGTACCTACATGAACCCTTCAAAAGCATCCACGCAGCCGACTCGTAGACATGCTGCCTGACAGAGAGAACTCCTCTCCCATCAGTCAGCGTGGACATGCTGAGCAACGTGAACACACTGACTGACAGGAGAGGAGTCCTCTCTTGTCATTCAGCATGTTCACGTTGCCAGCTGAATAACGGGAGGAAGCAGGGCTCACTTCGGAGCCCTGCTGCCTCCCATTATTTTGCTGTTTGTTGCGGAGCCAAACGGCTTCGCAACAAACAGCAAAATCATTGCATGGGCAGCACAGTCCCCTGTGTGAATAAAGGACACAGGAGACTGTGCTGCCTTCTCCTTAGGAGAGGGGGCCGCGAGGCCCCCTGCAAGCGCGAGGCCCGGGGCAGTTTGCCCCCCTACACCCATCTCGTGACGGCCCTGCATACAGCACAGGACAGGTCAGCTGCGAAGGTACGCATTACAAAACAAATGTGACGTAGAGACCATCCACCAGCACACCCTCGCTCTCAGCCAGCCTCCCCACAGCCAACTGTCATCCATAGAACACTCAGCATTCAGCACTCACAGCACATTGCGCTCTTAGAACCGCATGGCATCGCCATTCATGCATAGAAGACAAGGCTTCACAAAAGCACATTACAACACATCTTTTACCTCATTAGAAATCACGCAGTCAATAGGTCAAAACACATAACAATTTCCACTCCAACAACATAACACAAAATCCAAATCCAACACAGCAACATGGACCTCACAGGCCCCCAATCCTACTGCCACAGCGCACAGTGACACTTCCACTCAAACCGGGGGTGTTACTTACAGTCACCATCACCTGGTTACACACTTCACACTACTGAGCGTCACACTACCCACAGACTATACCCTCAAAACGTCCTCACATGCTACCCAAAGCCACTGACACCCCTCACACCGAAGAAAATAGAAATCAAATGAGAGGGTGACAACACTCAAGCCAAGCAAAGGGATACCCTGCAGGGTTGGACTGGGACAAGAAATAGGCCCGGACACCCAAGAAAAAGTGGCCCACTCCTCGCCTCAAAAAAGTGGCCCACCCTTCGCCTCATAACCCTTGACCTCTGATGACAACAATGGAAGTGATGTCATTTGACACCACCCGAAAGTGACATCTCAGGAAGCGATGAAACATGACCTTTCACCCCTTGACAAAACAGGAAGTGGCCTCAAATATCATTGTTCCTAAGTACACTACGAAAAATACGGTTATGATTTCACTAATGTGATATACATTTTATACAAGAATGGATCACCATGTGTATCATTAATATCTGTGTGTACGGATCCATATTGTCAAATTACTGTAAATGCAAGCAGACGTCCAAGGCCAAATGATAATATGTTATTGTATAGCACTGACATGTAAGCTCTTTTTTATAGAACAAATATGCACACAATATCACCCAAACTGTGTTGGTACTCATTTATCAACCTCAGAAGGATGAAAGGCTGAGATGACCTTGCTGGGATTTGAACCTGCAACCTGCAGCTCACACACACATTGCAGCACCAAGTGCTCAACCCACTGAGCTATCATATCAGCTATAGTAAAATACGCAATTACTGTGTAGTGGATACCATTAAACTGGTAACTGAGATTTAACAGCAGACCAGTTAAGTTCATCTGCAGTTCTGGTGCAAAGTCGGCTGCATGCTGCAGCAGCATGTGAATGATGCATGCATCATAATTTATGATGCACACATCATGCATGCAAATCAATCATCAAAGCAAGGTAACATATTTGACCTTGCTTTGATGAATTATGCCGTTGCAGGTGTTTTTTGATTGTTTCAACAAAAAAAATGTTTTTCAAAGTTATTATTATTTTATTTTCAAACTTGCCCAAGCGTGGGCAGAAACCGGCCCCGAGGGACTAGACATGTTTTCGGCCCGGCTACGGTCCGAGTCGCAGATGGGCCAATCCGAACCTGCTGACCTTCTGCTACATAGTCCGTTTGATGGTCCAGACATCATCATTTCCACCTCGGCCACTGAAAGTGCAGAGCTCCTCTTACTCTCGAAACCGCTCCACTTTACTTGTTCATCGCGTCCAGACATCGGCCCCGACCTTCCATCAGACCTCATCTGTTGGGCTACAATCTTGCATCAAAATGTAGCCTCACAATTCAGCAGCACAGCCACCCCCATGCCAGTCAGCACCACAGCATGAAGTATTTCATCAGCACCAGGACATAAAGATAACTTCCACCGGCACTCTTATTCGCTGTGTTCTATTCGCCCGGCGCTCTTTCATCATCAGCCTTGCAACACAGTTTTCATACTATTCACAAACACGGATAATTACCAAAACATAGAAAATAGCACATGCAGTTGTAGATCCCATGCAGGGGTGGACTGGGAACCAAAATAGGCCCTGGACATAATTTTCTAAGTGGCCCCATATTACACATTTTCAGCAAGCTCAACCCTCTCCTATGAGAACATTTGGAAATAAAATAAGTTTACCACACAAAACAGGCAAGGGTGTAGAGGCCTACTGGGAAATCTCCAGAGTTCCCTATAGGCCAGTCTACCCTGATCTCACAATATGCTCCTCTTTTAGTCCTTTCATGGTCTGTCAGAGCCCCCACAGTCCCCCCATAGAGTGAAGCCAAGTTCCCCTTAACTCACTCCATCGGATAAAGTACCTCATTGGGATGGTGGCATTCCTACAATCCCAACCTCAGGGTTGCATCTGTTACTGCTGCTCCCAAATGACTTTTACTAGTATGCGGGTCCCAATGGTAGGGAACCCCCCCGCCTCTGTGCTCTATATAGGGCATGAACAGCAAAACATTCATGAAAAAATATAGTTATGTAATATTCAAAGTATAATCGAAATTATAAATAAGTCCTTTGATTCTTCTTCCAAAAATTGTATTTATTAGAAAGAAGAAATCCTGCTCAATGCATTTCGGGACACCAGACCCTTCTTCAAGAACAAATAATCGATCTATAGAATTTACCGAAATGAAAAGACTATGGGCCTCATTGCATGTTTGCTGGTATCCCATCAGCAAACTGTAATACCGTTTCCACCACTTAGTCTGCTAGAATTACTGCCAGATTCCAATTGGCGGAAATGCTGGTAAATCCCCATTGCTGGTATTAATGACACTGGTATTACTGGGACGGTAATACTTGAATTGTTTTGCCAGTAGGATGGCGGATATACCCCCCAGCTCAGAGCTGGAGGTAAATCCACCACTGTACCGGCAAACTTGGAGTGTGCTGGTGCAGTAACATGCCAGTATGTGGTAATACTTCACATTATTAATGCACCGGCACACTCATAATGAGGCCCTATCAGTAATATAAGTGTCAAAGAATTGCTTAATGAAAAAATAGGATTGATTAGGATCCTAAGGCCAAGGATCTACACAGCTTTGCCCCCCCCCTGCCCACTATAAAGGGAAAGGATTTAAGAAAAGCAGCTTCACCCACCTTTTGGTTTCCCAGGGGTCAGTTCTACTTATATAGAAAGCCTCTGTTTAAAGTTCAGAAAAGCCAGCTGAATCTCAGGACACTCTGGAAAGATAAGGCAGAGGCCGGGTCACTCCACTCTCAAATATGGCCCCCACTCTCCACCATAGGACCCTGTCAGCTTTGAGCCCTGCCTAGAAATAGACAACTCCACCCAGATGCACTCTCAGCATTCACCTCTGGCGTTTCCTAACAGCTGTCAGATGGTAAGTTTCAGCAGCCCTCCTGATGGTAAATTTCACCAGCTCTGTCCCCTCCTTCTAGTGCAGTCCCCTTTATATAGCACCAATGACACCACCAATTTTACAATCTTAGGGGAGTACCCTAAATAGGATTGGACAGTTACCTTTCTCTCTGCTCTCAAACCCAGCCTCCAAGTCAGGATTGGTTTAGGGGTCTGGAACAAACACATGACAGCTTAATTTACAAACCCCAATTGTTCTCATGTCAAATTTTTTGCACAGATCTAGTTATGTGGCAAAATGTTATAATTTTACTAATAACTGCCATAATGTTCATATTTTCGGATTACGCTAATCATGGGGAATTAAATAAGATGACAGCAAGGTCTGCCCCATTTTGCATGGCTGTGTGGCACTTTTCTGCCCTTTTCACAAAAAGTATAACACTTATGAATATGTACCTTATTACCCATATTACCAATTATACCCTCCACCCCTTCACCAACTCTCACATTTGGAACCTTTTCAGATCAGCCAAAAACCCTTGGCCTTTACAGTTCCCGGAGTCACGGGTGGATGAATTGTATACCTCCACAATCACCAGGAAATTTCATAAAAACATAACACATACATGTAATGTGTATGACATATGGTTACTGAGGAAAAGGCCTAAATGATAATTGTCCTTTTAAATTAATTGTGAATCTTCTTTTGGGACCAATGGCAATTCTCCTGCCAGCAGGCCATATGGTCTCACTGGGTCAGCCTGTAACCAGAGTTTTTATTATTCTCTTTGTGTTTTCAGCTTGCTGTTTGAAGTTGGTTCCCTGTTTGAAGTGGTAGCCCCCAGTCGTCACACTTTTTAGTCATGCTCCAGCCGAGGGGAACTTTTCCTGCAAGAACTGCCTTCAGAGCCAGCAAGTCTGGGGAGCACTGGCCTTTCCACACCTTTAGCCAGACACACTTTATTGCAGTTGTAATTAGATAGGGGATGTCACTTTCCAGAGGGGGTGTTTGTGGTGACATGTGTCCAACCGCCAGCAAAGGGGTTTGCCTAGAGACACTTTTTCATTAAAGCAAAGTGGCTTTTCAAATGTCAATGTTATTTTGAATTCAAAAAATAATATACATTACTTCTTGTCAGCACGCATCATGTCTTTTTCCCTGCCATTTTTCCTTTAAGCACAGGTATATTTTCCCATTTAAACTGCAGATACACATGTCAAGCCATTATGGGGGTCAGTGTTTAAAAATCCTGCTTTTCAGGTGAAAGGGACATTCAGTTTTCACTTGCAGCCACAAGCAAAACGGTTTTTGCATCAGTGTTGAAAAATCCTGCTTTTCAGGTGAAAGGGACCTTTGATACCTTCTGCATTAAATTACTGCTTTTCCTTGGATAGTGACAGGTAAGACTTTTTCACATGGCCCTTCAGTTTTCATTTGTAATCACACATGAAAAGCCGTTTTTGGTGTTAGTGTTAAAAATCATGTTTCTCAGATGAAAAAGGATCTTCAGTTTCGGGCTTTTGAATGCACCCCACAAAATATAAATGTAATCCCCACATAAAGCTATTAAGGTTTATCAGAAAAGTTATGCTGATGGATCCATTAAATATCCTACCTTCTATCTCTGCAACTATCAGCTTATGCACCAAATGAGATCGGGAAAATAATATGATGTTCTACAAACCAAAACAAAATTATATGTAGGTATGTCTCCGCCTATGTAAGCCAAACAAGTACAAACACCCAAACGGGATTCCACACACCTTAAGGATCAATAGAAGCAATTCCCTCAGAAAGAAATATGAATGAATGTCAAAAGCTTGTGGGATAAAACGAACAGGACTCATGTAGCCATTTGCTGTCATAGGATGTGCTGCGGGAACGCTGAGACGCCACTGTAAACATGGTAGTACAAAATGGCCACTTATGTATTGAAAACCATTAAAACACAATGACGTCATCACACAAATTAGCGTTGATGCCATTTTCAGAGTTGTTTAATTATAGCAACTGTATACTAGCCACAAAAGAATATCGCGAGTGTCCATATTGAAGACCTGTGCTCAATAAAGTGAGCGTACCAGCAATGGTAATTTTTGAACTTCTGTGGAACTCATGATATGGTGTATATAACCAAGAGTATTTTCATTGATATTAAACAGAGATACAATGTAGATAGATTATCAGCTACTGGAACAATGTAAGGTTCATGGATATGATTCCTGCACAAACATTATGATGCATGGTCAGGATACTCACTAGTTTACAGACATCTTATATGTTATGAAAACATAAATATGTACAATAACTCCCACCAAACCATGCGTAGATAAACCGTCTGACTCACTACATGATGAGCCAAATTATATCATTTGTCAATGGAAAGAGAATCAAAGTAATTATGTCAAAAAGAACCAGTAGAAAAGAAGCAGTCTCAGATAAATCCTCATTCACAGTATATACAAAGCTGACAAAAAAATATACATAGCATCGGAATCACTCAAGTAGTGGTTAGTTAAATGCAATATGATCACAATCTTCCATCATACTCTCAATGTGAATCATAAAAGTGTCCAGTATACAGTAAGCAAAGTAGAACTAGTTTACCAGCCATGTATGAACGGGGGGCACAAAACCTCCAAAATGATTTATTTAATAAAAAAATTATCATTCCAGAAAATGTGATTAAATATAAAATAATATGACATTGAAAGTTGAATAATAGTAGCCCTGGAAATTGCAAAAATGGGCCAAGACAAAAGATCTTCATTCACACCAAGTGGTTCCAATGAATCCAGTTGATGTATCAAAAAGAGTTCTCTCTGAGAAAAACTCTTATGGAATTCACCACCTCTCTGCAGCAATTGCAGCACTTATAGTATGGCAAATCTCATTTGCGCAATCATATGATGTGTTCACAAAAATGTCTGTAGACTGGAGATTTTTCATTGCATGTCCTGATGTTGGATTTGTGCTCCGTCCACGATTCTTTGGCTTTCCTGACAGCCTGCCCCACATACTTTTTGCCACAAAGACACCCTATGCCATACATTATATTACAAGAATCGCATGTGGCATAGTGTTTCAATCTGCTATTCTTCCCAATAAGTGGGTGTCTGATTGAGTGACCCTTAATGATGTTACCAAAGTTCTGACAGTTCAGGTAGGGAAATGCTCCTGCCTTATGCTTTTGTAAATACCTTTGTATGGCATCGTTTGGACTTTCTGCTCTAATCAGATGATCCCTAAACTTTCTAACCCTTTTGTATGCCCCCATAGGTGCTTTTTGAAAGAGTCTATGAAGCAAAGAATCTAATCGAGTGAAACTTAAATTTTTCTTGATAATTCTAGAAATATGATAACTCTGTGATGAGAATTTCATAGTAGGGATAATTGGCAAATGATCCTCCTTGTACTTTGGTCCCAAGAGTTCTTCTCTGGTAAAAGCGTCAGTACGCTCAATTGCCACCCTTAATATATCTTCAGTGTATCCCCATTTCATGAACTGGTCAGTCATAATATTGTATTCCTCTGTAGTACAGTGACCTTAGACACTATCATTTCAACCTTAAAAACAGACTATATGGGAGGCTAACCTTGAGATGTGATTGATGAAAACTCTTAAAATGTAAGGTATTATTCACATCTGTAGGTTTTCTGTAGATACTTTTTCTTTTTTTGGGCAGTTTTAAAACTGTGTTAATTGGTTTTGACAACATATAGCAACACACCATAACATAACATTTCAGAGTGACATTAGAGCAGGGTTAAAGGAAGAGTACATCCACACAAAGCCACAGTGCAAAATGATGTACTGGTCCATAGCAGTTTTATCTGTGCGGAATGGCCTATGCCGCCATATACTAACCCAGCATGTCTCAACACTTCAACACACCACTTCAGCCAGTAAAAATAAGACTGCCACCACCCCTTCAACCCCTGTGCCACAGGACATCCTCGTCTATTTCCACCCTAGTCAGTCCACTGAAGCTGGCACTCCAGACTCAGTTAGCAAAAACTGAACATACAGTTTCCAGACATGTGGGGGAGGAGCATGCAGTGGTAAGGTACGAATGTAAGACACATGAAAATCATGATAGTAAGCAATATCCACTGGCCATTGCGCTTTCTTTGGCCCCGGACCCTTCCACCATGTCATAGCTATTCTTCATTGGGCTAGAACCAGCAATAGGCCTGCCAGATGTCTATATGTCCAGGTGCCATCAGGGGGAGTACATCACCACAGTTTCCTTAATTATAGCCGACAGTGTTTGAAACACCTCCCCCTGAATTCCTTAATGGGAAGGCACCTCCATGAGAGATTTTCAAGATCTGCCTCAGCAGCTTTACAATGTGAGCACTCCCCATACACCTCTTTGTAATACTTGTGTAATTTGGATGGTGTGTAGTAGGTCTAATGTACGTAATTAAATCGTATTTGTTTGTATCAAGCATTAAGTGACACACTACGAGTTTGGGCTCTGATGTAGTTCCATGCCTCATCCTCAATCTCCACTCTTAGCGCTCTTTCCCACCTCGATTTTGCTTTGTCTCTTACCTGCAGAAATCCATCCCTCATCTTCTCATAGATCTGGGAGATCAGCCTCCCCTCACCTCGCACCTCTATCACCTCACGTAGTATTGGAAAGGTAGGTGGCTGTTGTGGGGACGTAATGAAGAAGGCTTTGAACTCATTTCTAATACCAAAATAGAGAAATATATCTAGGGAGGGCTCCCCAGGGCTCCCCACCCCTCCTTTTAAAGTCCTCCAGGCTCAGGAAGGTGTAATTTGTGCAAAAGTCCCACAGCGCCGCTATTGCCTGTTTATCCACTTAAGCCGTGTTTAGCTGCTCATTGCTGATTCCCAAACCCTGGATGTACTTAACTGGGAGTGCCAAAGAGTACAAAATTGCCACTTCTACTTTTTCTGTTTTTCTGTAGGTATTAAAGATTTATTCTCCACCCTAATCCAAACATCCAGAAAATGTAGTGGATGTTATTAAGAGATTTATACAAATTCAATAATGTCCACTTTTGTACCTTTCCAGATTCCAAAGATATCACCTATGAATCATTTCCAATAAATAATCTTGGAAGATCAAGTCTGTCCATTAAGAATATGCACAGCTTGAAAATGATTCATAAATATATTTGCGTAGGCCGGTGCCATAACCAAGCCCATAGATGTTCCCGTAATCTGCAAGTAGTATTTGCTTTTAAATTCAAAAAAGTTATTATAAAGAATGATCTGTATGAGTTGAATGGCAAAAACTGTGTGTATCTGTGTGTGTTCATGCTGTAGAAGCAGCCATTCCATTGCATCTACACCTTCACCATGGGATTTTGATGAATATAGGCTCTGTACATCAAGGGGGAAGAGGATAAGATCAGAGTCGGTCAGCTGTAATTGACTTAAAGACAAAAGGAAGTTTGACCTATCCCTTACATAAGTGGGCGACTTTTGTACCTGGGTTGGCAATGTTTTATCCAAATATTTTGCCAGGGATCAAACACACTGTCCTTCCCAGCAACAATTAGCCTGTTGCTTCTTTTGCATTACTGTGGATTCAGCGCTTCCATCGGATTTCTGTCCACACTTCAAGTACCAGCAGGCTTCCTGCTTTGGGAGGGGCTATATATACGTGGTTGCGCGCGCACCGCGTGCGCGCACCCGAGAAGCCCCGTTAAGTCCCGCTTTGCTGCGGGTGACCCAGGAGTTCCTGTGCTTCTTTTGCATTACTGTGGATTCAGCGCTTCCATTGGATTTCTGTCCACACTTCAAGTACCAGCAGGTGAAGATTTGCCTAAGAAAGTCATAGATAACATCTATTTGCATAAATACATGCTGATACATCTTTTTTGTTTGTATTCAGGCTTCCTGCTTTGGGAGGGGCTATATATACGTGGTTGCACGCACACCGCGCACCCGAGCAGCCCCGTTAAGTCCCGCTTTGCCGCTTCGCCACGCTCGTTGTGGTGAGTGGTGAGGGTCTTAGACTGTGGGCTTACTATCCAAATTATTTCTCATTCCATACTCTGCATAGGTGTTTTGCTTCTGAGCTCATTGACTTTATTTCACTATGAAACGAGGCATTACCTCTTTAAAATCAGGGATGCCCACTGTAACCGCTTTGCATTGCACAAATGGTGCGAGCCTTCCTCCTGACTCACCTTCCTCCTTAACTAAAAAACCTCGACTAAGCTCTACCCCTCGCATGGGCATCATGAAACCCAAACCAAAAAGTAAAGCTGAACTATTGTTAGGGATGCACATTGGTCCTTTTTGTCGTGAAGCAAGTCATGTGGACTCTTTTGATCTCAATAATGGAATCACTCCAGCAGCAGTACCTGGTTGTGCGGACAAAACATCTGCTGTTTCAAAAAAAGACTTATCACACGGACAATCTATCAGGTTCAATGCAGTGGATGATGGAATAACCGGTGAGACACCAAAGTATGTGCCTTCGACCGTCCCCACGGTTACTTTTGCAAAGGAAAATGTGTCTCTTACAGACAGTATTTTGCTAAATAATGTGTTAACTGGTTCTGTTGCGCCATCTGCCAAAGTATCTAACAGCTCTGCCTTGTCCGTAAATGACATTTCTAGTTCCAAATTGTCCATCATATCGAATACTGGAGATATGGCTGTAATTGATCTTGATACAAATGCTTCTTGTTTTTCAGCACACATCATAACTGAAAATCTATCCAAGTCTCCAATTTTATTCACAAACATTAGCGCTGCCAACTCTGTGGCCAATTTATCTTTTATTGCTCTAACACCACGGAAAATGGGCGACAACAGTACTTCTGATGTTGGATTGGTTGAAACGCAAAGTGTAAATATTGGCATTGCTCTGACTTCCATGAAGACTGCTGTTCTTGCTTTGGCCAAACTGTTTGAAGTTTTAGCTAACAAGGCTGATGTCCATTCTAATCAGCTTAATCAGCTATTATCTGAGCAACTTACAATCTCCAATAAGCTTGAAAGTCTGAGTCAATCTACTACCTTACCTATTATTAAAAGGTCAGTAGTCTCCCAGACTTCTTTCCAATCTGATGTTCCTGTGCATCGTTATCAGATCATTCCATGCATACCAAATCCTATAATTGATCTGGTGAATGAAGCATCAGATGACCAACAAAAAAAACAAATTACTCACTTTTTGGTGCAAATACAAATCCTTTTGATGCAGTGAAGTCGGGGCCTAAAAAGGGTGCCATTCCAAAAAATCTAAAAACATCAAATCCGTGGCCAAAAGTACAACCCAAACTAAATCCTTTGTCAAAAACCTTTCAACTCCAGTAACAACCACTGCAATCGCTTCTAAAGCTATAGCAAAAAATATCTTCATCAATCACAGGCAAAGAAGGCAAAGATATTTCCAGCTTCAGCTGCCTCTGTTATTGCCTACAGTCATTTAAATGATCTGTTAAGTGCTGCTGCTGACATTTCTCGAGACACTTCTAAAAGACAAATATCCAATGGCTTTTGTTTTAAATCTCCTTTGGCCATGGGAGTCTCGAACACTGAAAAGCATTGCAAAGAAATAAGGCAAGCAGTCGATGAGTACATGTCCTCCAAATCTGTTTTAAAGAACTTGACTTTTGCGCCGTGTGAAATGGTTAATATGCATGAGCCTTCGACTCCAGTTCCAGAAAGCGCAAATAACATGTTCACTAGTGTCTGACAAGACTGACTTAGCAGAAACCGTGTCACAGGCGCAATTTCAGAATAAGACAAATGTTTCTGCTTCTGATCTTGTTGCTTCTAGTGGCATGGAAAGACTGATTCAATCTACCTTGACCAAGTTTTTCGAGGCGTCTGCCTCTTCTCAAACTAAAGTTTGTAGTGTAAACCACCCAATCTCCAACGCTCCGCCCAATCCATCCAAACAAAAACCTGTGACTGCGTGTCTTAAGCGCCCTGCGGTTCATTCACTGACACTCAGTTGCAAGCCTTTGCCAGCTAAATAATATAACCTTAATCGTGCCTCTGTGTTGTCTATATTTAGTGAAATTCCTGAGCTCAATGACATTGGCACCATCGACATTGAACTAGTGGAGTTCAATGATCATTCAAAACCGTCCTCTGTGATTCTTTGGATCAATTCGAGGGTCATGGTCAACGCAATCTGGGCTGTGAAGTCTCAACTTCTTGATCTTGGATTTATCCTTTTTCCAAATTCTGACTCCTCAGATTGCTTATTAACGCGACAACAGGATATACATTCAAAGCAAAATACAAACATAATTTAAGGTATCTCCCCCAAACATGTAATTTTGACCCCAAAGGTAACCAATGTTAGCATTCTAAATCTTTAGAATCGGCTTTGTCTTTGATCAGTTGGAATTCCAGAGGGCATAGGCATCTACTGAATAATCGGGCCTTGCAGTTGTTAGACCATGATGTAATTCTGATACAAGAATCCTGGCTTACCAGCGTTCCATCATGGAATAACTACTATGTCCTTTTGATACCTGCAGCCAAGGGTTGCTCAGGGCGTCCCACCTATGGTTTGTTAACTGCTGTCAAGCAGTCTTCCACCTTAAAAGTTGACCCTTGGTTTTCCCCGAATGCATTTTTACAAATGACTAAAATTGTTGGACAAAATTTTTCATGTGCTGCCATTAATGTTTACTGGAATCCCTTGGGTATTTGTGATGACTGGTTTCTGGAATCTGTGAACAAAGCTATTGATATTGTAACTCTCGATGGACATTCGGACCACATTATTTTAGCTGCCGATTTAAATCTTCACTGCTTGGGGCCGAATTGTAAATCTGAAACACATTGTCTTGTTAAGTGGACAAGCTTTGTCGAATCCCGAAACCTGTTCATGTTAAATGGTGCATTCCCTCGGGATATCCCACCTAGACCTACTTGGCATCGTGCTCTTAGCCAGGGAATTATTGACTTCATCTATGTCAATGCACACATGTTAAATAATGTAAAATCATTTCAAATAATTGACACAGAAGTGAGCGATCACAATGTGCTACACACAATTTGGCACTTAAATTCTATCACAGCACAAGAGAAATCCTCTCATCATATAGGTTCCTACAAGGTAAACTCAGCCAGAAATCGATTAACGTGGACTGAGTCATCTTTGGAAGCCTTTAGGTCATGCTATGACGCTTTGTTGAAGAGCAAAGCTGTACGTAAACATCCCTCAGATGTAGTATATCATGACTTAATGCAGCTATTTCAACCAGACTCAATCATAGAGAAACAAAAACAAACACTGCATCTGCACTTCTTCGACCATGAAATCAGAATTAGGAAATCCGTGGTCTGGGCTGAAAAGAGGGAAGCCCTCAAGCTCCCCGCAGATACATGATTAGCTGCCCTAACCCTTATAAAAACGAGATATAGGAATTGGGTAAGAGGCATGAAGGCCAAACTATATCAAACTGATGGAAGCAATATGTTGAAACTATTGGCATCTAAAAACTCTGCTCAGTCATGGAACATCATCAATCAAGCTACGGCAGGTCATCAGGTTGCTGTCCAAACTAATGATGTGACTGAGGAGATGTGGGTTCATTACTATTCTAAACTATTTGCTGCACCCCTGGTACATCCAAGTATATCTATGCCTGAGCTTCAGCCTCCTTTCCATTTATCTTTTGATAAAGACGACATTTTGTATTTGATCAAACAAGTAAGTCACTCTAGAGCACCTGGCCCAGATGGCCTGTTGAATGCACAAATGAAGAAATTCCCAGACATCTGGGCAGATATATTATCTCTTATATTTGAGACCATTAATGTTTTTCAGAAAATCCCAATGTCTTGGAAACAATGCATTGTTATCCCTATCTGTAAGAAGGGTGATCGGGCTAATCCGACTAGCTATAGGCCCATTTCCTTGCTTGTTGTGCCTGGGAAGATCTTTTGTCGTCTAATTCTGAGAGAGTTGAATACTTGGACTAAAAACTACTTTAAGAGAGATCCTCTTCAATCAGGATTTGTCAGTGGCCTTGGTACTCTCCCTAACACCATTACCATTAATATGCTTAAGTCACAATATGCGTGTCGAAAACAATCTTTATACTTTGCATTTATTGATTTCCGATAAGCATTTGACTCCATAAACCGTGATCTTTTATTTCACAAGTTAAAATCCCTTGGTTGTCCATCATCTCTCTTGGCTTTAGTGATTCAGCTACACACGGAGACCTCCATGCAAGTCAGGTTATCTTTTGAAGGTCTACTGTCTTCCTCCTTTCCCACTTTTTTGGGACCTAAGCAGGGGTGCATTTTAGCTTTGATACTGTTTAATCTATTCATCTTTGATATGGGTCTCTCTTTTCTCAGAATCGTGTCGGATGCTCCTGAACTGGGAGGCCAGTGCATACCTTGGCTGCTCTACGCTGATGACCTAGTTTTAATATCTCAGACTCCCAGGGGACTCCAGAATTTGTTATCAGCCCTCTCTGAATATGTTGAGAGGAACCAGTTTATAGTAAACTTGAATAAATCTCAGATTTTGGTTTGTACACCTCAAGGGAAATCCAAAAATAATAATGGAATTTGGCGTATGCGACAGGAACCCATGGAATTAGTTTTGGAATACAAATACTTGGGCCTTTTTATACAAAATAGCGTTGGTGATAGCAAATATTTGATTACCTAACAGTCAAAACTTCTGACTTTGATCTCACAGGCTAAAATACTTCTTTATAAGTACGGGAAATTTACTTTAAAGCATCTCCTAATATTCTACGAGCAGAAATTCTTCCCTGTTCTTCTTTACGGTGTTGAATCAAAGCTGTATTCAAATGATAAAATGTGGAATAAATTGCAGGCGGCTTTTAGGAAAAGGGTTTTACATTTACCGGATTGCTCACCCATGCCTATATTACGATTTGAATTAGGTTTGAATTCACTATTTAGTACAGTCAAGTGGAGAATGTGCTTGCTTGGTGTGGCAAACAATAATATATTGAGTATGGTTGCCTGCTACTTGTCCTCTTCTACTCTCGCTTTTCCTTTAAAATGGCAAAATCTAGTACTGAATACTTTGGTAGAAGCCGATATTCCATTTCAGCTTCTAATTGAAAATCCAGTCCGTGCTAAAACAAAGTATTATCTTTGGGCTTGGATACAAAACTATGACTTTTGTACAAAATATAAAGATTTCAATAATAATCATTTTGGAATCAACCGGCTGGGCCAAGTGGCAGGTTATCTATTGAAATGTCCTTTCGAGAATGTATGGAACAAATTTCTGCGCTTGAGACTCAATTTATGGACCACTATGGAAGTGTTGGTGAGGCATAAAATTATTTCTGCTGATTTAAATTTTTGTCGGTTCTGTGAATCCCATATTGTGAGGGAAACCTTACAACATTTGATAATATCTTGTCCTAAGTTGAAGGACATGCGGGCTAAACATTTTACTAATTTGTTAAATTTGCATGAGGAACTGGATGAAAATGAGATATGGAGCATTTTGTTTAATAGCACAAGATTTCCGGTCATAAAGGCTCTGGTGCACTTTTTGGAAGCTATTCTGCCTGGTGAAATCTATTTACAAACTTAATTATGAACTGGGAATACTATTTGTATATATTCAAAGTTATTTTTGTGCACTTGAGAAATCAATTGAAATGTATTAGATTTTAAGTTTTAAATTCCTATATTAATTGCTCATACTCTGTTTCATTTCTCATGTTGCGAATTGTCATCTTTTTTACTATTGTTAAAATTTGTGTTATTAATTGTGTTGAATGAATTTGGAAATGTACATCTGTTTGATAATTTTGAAAAGTTGATTTATTCAGCTGTATCAAAATAAAAAATTAAAATAAAAAAAAATTAAAATTAAAAAACAATTAGCCTGAATGGTGGACTCATCAGATTTTTGTGCACCTTTGGGTGGTCATAGAACACTGGTGTTATGGGATGTCTCTATGTCAAATACTCTTTAGTGTGTGGTATGATCCAATTATAATAAAAGGCTTTAGTGAGTGTCTCTTCAATCAAAGTCATGATAGAATTTGTGGGATCCTGATCAAACTGAAGATATGTACATTATCACTAATCAATTCCATGCAACCCTCATTATAAAAGCTGGTGTCCATCAAAACGAGGGCTGGCCCTTTATCAGCAAGTTTCATAGTAGTTGAACGGTCTTCTGCTAATTCTTAAATAATGCGCATTTGATGTTTTCTTAGATTGACATATTTATTGGGATGGTAGGTTCTGGACTTCAGATCATTAATAGTCTTCATCATAAACATGTTTATTTCGTGAGTCATTAGCCTGAGGTTGAAATTATCTCTTAGGTTTGATTTCCAAGAAGTCAAACACTGTAGAAAGTTCCGGAATTTCTGGATGATTATAGAAAAATACCTTTAATTCCATCTTTCTGACTAGTTTGAAGAGGTTAATCCTTTCTTCAAAGCAGGTAGTATTTTGCACCGGTGTATAGGAAAGACCCACATTTAAAGTGCCACTTTATGATTGGCTCAAATCTTTACAGGAAATATTCATCACTAATTGATCTAATTTTTGTTCCTGCCCCTTAGTTTTCTTTTGGCTTTTTCTCGCCTACAAAAGCCGTTGTATCAGGAGGTGTGGCCTGTGGCACACTCATGGATGCTTCACTTGCTGTCAGATTGTTCCCAATAGGTGTTTCTGTGTTTTGTTGATGGGCTTGTTCTCCCTCACTACTAAGTGTCTCACTGCTTTTGCACAACTATTAGGATGTGTCCTAGGTGCTTTAGATGTCTCCGGTCTGCCTGAATGATGGGACTCTTGCTATGTATGCACCCTGGAGTAATCAAGGGTTTCCCTGCATAATTTACGGATCTTAGGTTGTGCTATATCTCTTTGGTAAGATGCTAAATTCCAATTAATATCCTCAAGAACTTTACACAATTCCTCTCTAGATTGGAAAGTTAACAACTGTTCCTTGACCTCCACTATCTTGTGATTAATTGTAAATAGGTATTTAGACAGTTCTTCAATAGTTAAAAGAATAAGATCAAGGGAACACTTGTTAAGGATTTGTTCCACATTTTTTGACAAATGCTTGTTTCTCTCTGCATACAGTGGGACATAAATATACTCTGATGCCCCGTAGAGTCCTATGTGACTTATAATATTGAGCCAAAGTGGCGGCGTGTAGTTTTTGTGAGATCTCACGTCTGATTAGTTTCTCCAATTTTTACATATGCCTCTCAGGACTTTCTACCAAGGGATTAACCTTATCTATATCTTTAATCAAGAAGAAAATGTGATTTGCCTCCTCCTCAATAAAGACTGACTAGTGTCATAGCTGACTTTGAGGTTATAATAGTCAGACGGGTGCTAGTGTGATCTGCGTGCAACTCCCAGAAAAGGAGAAAAGAGAATGTCACACTGCACTCCTAAGTAAATATTAATTATCAGAAAGATAGTAAATCAATGATGATAAAGAAGTCAATGTTAACACTTCAGGTGCAGGGGAGAAACCAACAATCCTGGCTTATAGATTGTAAATCAACACTAGCAAGCAGATATCAATGGTAGGGAACCCACGTCCCCTGCACTCTATATAGGGCATGAACAGCCAGACATTCATAAACAAATATAGTTATGTAATATTCAAAGTATAATTGAAATTATAAATAAGTCCTTCGATTTGTTTTCCAAAAATTGTGTTTATTATTAAAAAAATGCAGCTCAACGCATTTTGGGTCATCGGTCCCTTCTTCAGGAGAAAATAACAATCAATCTGTAGAATTAACAAAATATATTTGCAAACCACAAAGAATTACTAAATGAAAAAATGGGCTTGATCATTTACCTCATCACATGTGTCAAATTAAAGGTCTGGGCGACTAATAACAAGAGGCAAAGGATTCACATGGTGTCAAAGGGTAGGCGCTGTTTAAAATAAAATATATATTTATAGTAACCCTGTAAATTGAATAAAGTTAATCTGCAAAAGCATATAAATATATCCATGATCATACCTTTCTCTGCAAATATCAGCTTGTGTACCAAGAGAAAACCAGCTCAATAGTATTGTGCTCTACAAAGAAAATAGATTCAGAAATGTACATGTAATCGCTCCATAAAGCTATTAGGGTTCATCAGAAAAGTTATATGGATAAATCCATTCAATATCATAAATGCTATCTCTACAGTATCAGCTTATGCACCAAATCAGATTGGGACAGATAAGGTATATTGTTTCTCTGGTCATGCTAATATCAGCATAATCTTGGGTGGCTCTAGCAATGGCACACCTCAAAGGGCAACCTTTGCCCAGAGGGGGAGAGATAGAGAGAGAGAGAGATGGAAGGGGAGAGGGAGAGAGAGAGAGAGAGAGAGAGAGAGGCTGAGAGAGAGAGAGAGAGAGAGAGAGAGAGAGAGAGAGAGAAGGGGAGGGATAGAAAGACACACGCATAGGATGTAATTATGATTTTGACTGTAGTGTTAAAAACAATCTTTTTGAATACTGGATGTTTTATCACTACCCCTAACTATGACTTTCACACTTGAAACTCTCTAACTCTGCTTGCTTTTCTGTTGTGATAATTAAAACACAAAAAGCATTACTGCATGCAGTAATCCACAGGTATGGCAACTGTGGGAAGAGATCAGGATCACAGGGTTTGATAGGCAGAGTAGACAACATTTAATCAGCAAGGTAGAGAAGGGCAAGAGCGTGGGTAGATTTCCAGGAGAAGGATTTAACAAAAGGAAAGATATAGAAGACCTGAACTATAACCTAGTTTTCTATGCACAAGTGTAGAGTCTAATATTTTCATTGAGTGTTGGAGTCAGATTTTCCTTAAATTGAGAAGATTACTCCTAGCAGCACTGGCAGTTGTTGTGATCAACTGCTGCTATATTAGATCATTGTTAAGAGGACCCCAAGGTTGTGAGTCCTGAGTGAAGGAGATGGGAGAGTAGACTTAACATTGGAGGCGGGAAGAAAGATGCATTCCTGGAAGGCAGCATGTCTTGGAGGAGTTGCATAAGCTGCATCACTGGGAAATCCAGTGATAGTTGCTTGTGAGGCAAGTGAAGGGTATGCCTTCAGAGGCATAAAGGTGAATGGAGGAAAGAGGACTATGATCTGGGTGTCATTGTCAAAACATTGGAAGTGAAGTGGAGTGGGTCCAGGTCTGATCCTTGGGGGATACTGACAGAAAGGGTTGTTGGGAGGAGGTGTTAGAGTTCCATAAGATGGAGAAGACAGATGCGCAAAACCTGTGGTGTTGAAGTGCGCAGGCCAAAAGTACCCATTGCCTGTATGCTGACACTGAGATGCAGTGTTCTTATATATACCGGTGTGGTAGCACACATTTCCCTGTCCAAATAAATAATGAAATTAATGAACTGGCAGCTAAAGGAGGAATTTTTTGTTCCTTTTTAGGAATGCCTTTCCAATGGATTGTTCTGCTCTCTTTCATCCTATGATCTCAGTCCCTGCCCAAGTCCTTATTGTTTATTATTTTTCTTTCCTTTTAGTGGACTTTGGTTAGGTAAAACATTTTCCCCTTTTGACGGTGGACAAGTAGTGGCCTATGTGAACTGAACTGCTCATATGCACCAAACCTACTGACATGAGCCTTTTCTATCATGTAGGGTTAATGGACAAGGCTGTTGGACTGTGGCAAGTGGTTTGTACCGGCTCAGGCTAGATTGAACAATGAGCCATTCAGGGAAACTCGATGTTGAAAGGGGGGGTGGATGCCCTATGCCTCTCAGCTGAGGTGGTGAGACCGGAAGTGCCTTGTGACCGTAATGATGATATCCTGTGCTTATTGGTATTTATTTATTTGGACTACGAGATATCTAAGAGGAAGGCAGCCCTTGACGTCTCTCCCAATCAACTTAGCAAGACATCTGAACCTATTAGCCAACTGATATCTTAAGTTAATGTTCCATCTTCAGAAATTGAACCTTTATTTAAAGACATCCTTGCTCCTAATTTGGCCTTTACATTTTTTTTTAATGGTATTTATCCCATAAACCGTGCTATTTGCGCTAATGGGCATGGTACTGGCCTTATTTGCTCAGCCTCACAAACAGATGCCCAAATGTGTTGGCCAACTGAGGCGCGATTGCTGTAGCACCAGGATACTTTGCATTTTCCCCCTAAAGCTGCTCTATATGTCAAGAAGGAACTTTTGGCCCCTGTTATGACTGAAATTAACAAAGGGACTGTTCAACAAGAAGGGCATAATTATGAATTAACCATCCAACAAATGTTCCTTCTCCCCCAAAAGCCGTCTAACGCTGGCCAAACTGTTTCTGATGGGAAACTCCACTCTGGGGGCTGCCCCTGTTGTCCTACCTATAGCAGAGGATTCTGCACGACATACCCAATTACCCACATTATTAAATGCATTGTTGACCTCCACCAGAGGACTCTTGTCATTCTGCTACGTATGAAGGCCCTTCTCTTTGTAACTGCTGTTGCATTTGTAAAGAATCTATGCTTGATATCAAATATAATCTGGACAAAATAAAGTCTCAATTATTAGACCTACTTCTCAGATGGGGAAACAAGGAATGTCGATGTTATCTCAGAAGCAACATTTAGTCACTCATTCAAATTCTAAAGGCCCCCTCTTGGCCCCACAACATAATCCCCCGCCCAGCTTATTGCACGTTAATAAAATTGATTCTAGACAGCTCCCATGTACCAATAATACCAACCTAGTAAGGTGTTCTTTCCTGAACTCAAAGTTCACACTCCCCTCAAAGGATAGAGCATCGCCAGAGGCTGAGGATGGCAAGCTATCTCTGGTTTGTGCCTACCCTTTCATTACTATCCAGACAAAAATCTCCCTCATCTAAACATCTGACAGCACCTAATTCAGATCTCATTCACTCTAAATGTTATGAAAAAGCTCTTTCTATATATGACAAACATCCAGAGACTTCTTCGAGGCACGATAGGGCATCCAGAGTCTTTAATCAATAAAGCAATCCACTGACTGCATCACACTAAGGGTTGTCTATCAGTAATATGCTTAGATATCATCAGAGCCAATCGACATGTAGACACGACGATCCCTATTTTGATTGCATGCGGTTGGCACTTACCGAAGAACATCTGGTACAAGCATTACTCTTAATAGAACTCCACACTTACCACTAGCAAACTCACTGATTGTCCTGTAACCTCATCCCACTGCTCTACAGGAGGTTCAATGGAAAGGCTAAGTCAACCAGACCTCTGGGGTCCTTATTGATTTGACAAGCGAGATGTAAAAGGGAAATATAATCCATGGTATCTCTCAAAAGTCCCTCAATCGTTAGTAGTTCAGAAAGGAGTCCACGTCCCACCTTTTGCCACTCACGCCGTACTAGTGAGGGACCCTAAGCAGGTAAAAAATACGAAGGACCAGGTGTCCATTCTATCTATGGAAAATCAATGGGATGGTCAGTACAAACTTGGACACTGACTGGCACAATTCTATTACTCAAAGTAAAATCATCTGCTTTAAGGAAACCTGGCTGACGAACGCATTCATAAACCTTATTACCGTCATTTTTTTTTCTTTTCTGCCCAGTTCATAAAGCTAACAAAGGCTGACCCAAGTCAGGACTACTGACATGGGTCCACGTTAGCCTAGGGATATGGCTGACATTGTGGATGCAGAAAACGACGCTCGTACATTTACACCTAAAATAGGAGAGTCTAAAGTCACGTGACTGCTTTACTCTGATGATATTCTTTTGCTGAACCAAACGGCCATCGGCCTACAGCGGCAATTAGACAGTCTTTCAACTTATCTGAAGAAAAATGACCTGGATCTCAACACAACCGAAACCAAAATAATGATCATGGAAAAATCTACAAAACCAACCAAAAGATCACACTGGTTTGTAAATTCGGAAAAACTAGAGACAGTGAAAAGTTTCACATACTTGGGGGTAAAAATATCCCAGAGCCAAATAGAAATCACTATGCAAGAACATCTCTTTACCAAGACAAAGACACTGGCAGCCCAAGCATTATCCGTGGAAAGAAAATTCGGCAAATCGACAATTCTTCCAATAATACAATTTTTCAAAGCAGAAGCCACACCAGCAATAACTTATGGTACAGAGGCAATGCCACATCTCCCACCTACACTATGGGCAAAACTGGAAGGCCTTTTTTGGCGTAAAGTGCTGAGACTTCCTAATTCTACTCCCATGGCAGTAATCAGATGAGAACTAAGCCTCCAATCATTGAAGTCTGTGGTCGAGAGAAACAGCCTATTATTCCTGGGGAAAATCTTAAGGAGTCCACGTCCCAAAATTCTGGATATCATTTTTAAAGAAATGACGAGCAAGAAAAACCTAATGCTGACGACATGGTATAACACCCTATTAGAACAGGCAGAAAAAATCGGCTGCTCATAATGGGACATTGAACGCATTCCTGGGAAACTAAAGGAAAAGCTAAAATTTCAAGACTGGATCGAGACACTAGAAAAAGCAGAAGAGTATACATACTTGACCCATCACACAATCAATACACAAAGTATTGATGAGGTCAGGAGTTACCTAACGAAATTTCCAGATAAGCGACTACGAACAATCTTTTTAAGAGCGCGTTTGAACGTCTTGAAAACGAAGGAAATTCTATTTCTTAGGAAGCAGTCAAAAGACAATAACTGTCGCTATTGTAATAGTTCTGACATCGAAACATTGTGACACTTCCTCCTTCACTGCCTAGGCACAGACAAACCAAGAACAACTTATCTACGACCACATGGATTTAAACATCTGACATTAAGCGAAGAAGATTGGTGGAACAGGGTAATGAGTGGAGATTCGACTACCCTAACTCTGGCAACTGCTAAGTTCCTTGAGAGTCTGGACTTAGAAGGAAAGACTACTGCGACAATTTCTCAGGAAAAAACAAACATGTCAGATTAAATTACCTTCCTTAAACCAACACTAAGGAAGCACAAACTTTTAAAGCAAGAAAATGAAGACTTTGTAGAAGAAAAGCCAAATGTGACAAGCCCACAGGAGGAAACAAACACGTCAGAGCAAAACATCATTCCTTAAACTAAGAACAATGACTGTACAGACCTGAAAGCAAGGAAACAATTTTGTAAAAATTGTAAATTCAATTAAATACAATGAAAAAGAAAATGGTGTAAATTAATTGAATTGGAATCGCCTAAACTATTATGCATGGCAGATCACCTTAAAAAGAGTCTAGGTGTCTTGGTTTTGAATGTTTACCTAAGACTGAACCAGCAATCAATTTCAGAGCTTGAGCAGTCTTTGGCTAAGGTAATTGATTCCACTGATACTGCATCCAACAGGGCTTTTATATTGTTGGGCGATTTCAGCTGCCAACTCAAACCCGTTAATTAGTCTTCATCCGATCTGGCCTCAGAGGACGATATAGGAGGTATTTCAACACTCCAAACAGATCCCCTGCTGCATAGGCTCCCTCTATCTAGTTTAGCCTTAGCAGTTGTACGTTCTTATGGGCTTAGATCTTGTAATGGAAGTTACCTAGAGGATTCTGCAGCACAAGCAACTTTCTGCACACATAGTAAGTCTAGTTTAATAGACTATATTATGAGATGTCTGGACCAATGGGGTATGTTTAACTCTTTCCGAGTTACTGCATGCCCAAAAAGTGATCATGACCCTCTGATAGCCAATTTTTCTACCTCTTTGAACTGAGAAAATGCTTGTACACTGCTGTATCATCATTCTAGGCTAGATCAATCCTTGAACCCAAAAACAATCAGGTGGCCTTCTATCATCGATTATGCCTTGCTAGCTGCTACCACATTTGGAAGATTATTCAAAGTCTAATACAGCCCTCTCACCCCTTGACTTCTATGATTCAGTGGCAGAAAGGTTATCGCCTTTCCTATCTAGAGGTGACATAGTGAGTCCTAACTATAACAAAAGACATCAGGCTGGTATGACCAAGAGTGCAGAAGAGTCAAAAAGGCTCTCTTACAAGCACTAAAGATGTCTGATGAAAAGAACCCTGAAAGAGCGAGCAGCCAAAGATACGAATATAAGAGCTTATTAGCAAGGAAGAAAACCAAAATCACAGAGGGCCATTGAATTTCCATACATAATGCAACTAAATCTCACAATAGAAAATAATGTTGCTATATTATAAAAACCGGCTCCAGTTCGGATGGCAGTTATCTAGCAAATCATTTTAGAATCATATTGCAAAAGTGAATAATTGCATTTATATTATGGCCGACCATGAGTTCCTGGCTAAAGATTGGAAAAGAGAGCAGTATCCAGATTCATTTTGTGGACATTTTTTTGTTTCGTTGATAATACATATGGTACCTGCCGATAGTGACATTTATCGGTTTGGGCTTGCTGTCATTGTGTTTATACTTCAGTCTTACCCTATCCTTGTTAGAGGAGACATTAATATTCACACTTTCTTACAGGATCCTAAAACCGGTCCAATGAGAAGAAGACTCCTTATTCATACAATTGAGCACATTTAAGGAAAACTTGATGATTGTATTAGAAATGATTAATGAAGAGAGTGGCACAGTTCTAGAAAATGAACAAGTGCAACAAGTAGTAGGATGGCGTGAGAGATGGATGCCCAGATTTGTATGCATAATATACACTTGCATGATTGTTCTTGTTGTCTTTCTGTTTCTCATCTTTCACAGTCTCTATCATCTTAGTACTTCTGCTGAAAGGGAAGTCCCTATGGTTCTCCCTATTGTGAAAACTACTTTTGATTTACTCTATGATTACTATATAGATTTTGGAAGACACAAAAGAGATGCAGAGGAGGATAGTGAAGGGATAAATACCTATCTAGATAACACAGCTAACCTGGGGGATAACATGTGGTACCAACACATGAAAAAAGTAGGTGAAAAAGCATCTAAGGAGGTTTGCTACATCTGTTCTCTTATTCCCTATGCCAGAGGTCTTCAATCTGTGGGGCGCACCACCATGCCTGGGGGGGGCGCACCGCCATGCCTGGGGAGTAACGCTTTTTTTTTTTCCCTGCACTGAACTGAGCATGTGCAATGGGGAGCTACTGGCTCCAATGCACATGCTCAGCCAGTGGGATGTGCTGGGGGCGTGGCCATGAAACAGGATATAAACGCAGCCTGGACGCGCGCTTTCCTGCATTTGGATCGCGCGTCCAGGCTGCGTTGTGGTGTCCTGTGTTCCTTGCTCCTGCTGCCGCCGCCTGTGAGGGGTAAGTGAGGTAAGTGACCCTTTATTTACAACGCAGCTGCGTTATTAATACAGTACCGGTCCCCCCTTCGCCTCTCTCCCCCTGTGTCCCCCACATTAGGGGGCATGGAGGAGAAGAGGCGAGCAGGGGACTGAAACTGCCCTGCCAGTGTTTTTTTACAACGCAGCTCCCCCATGGCAGATTGCTGGAGCCCAGCAATCTGCGATGGGGGGAGCCGCGTTATTAATGTAGCACCGGTCCCCCCTGCGCCCCTCTCCCTCTGCAACCCCCCACATTAGCGGGCATGGAGGAGAGGAGGCGGAGGAGGAGATTGCTGTCTGCCATGGGGGAGCTGCATTATTAATACAGCACCGGCAAGCAGTTTTGGTCCCCCGCTCGCCTCCTTTTCTCCATGGGGCACGGAGGAGGAGAGGGGAGCAGGGGACTGAAACTGCCCTGCCGGTGTTTTTTACAATGCGGCTCCCCCATGGCAGATTGCTGGAGCCCAGCAATCTGCCATGGGGGCAGCCGCGTTATTAATGCAGCACCGGTCCCCCCTGCGCCCCTCTCCCTCTGCAACCCCCCGCATTAGGGGGCATGGAGGAGAGGAGGCGAGCGGGGGACCAAAACTGCTCTGCCGGTGCTGTATTAATAACGCAGCTCCCCCATGGCAGATTGCTGTCTGCCATGGGGGAGCTGCGTTATTAATACAGCACCGGCAGAGCAGTTTTGGTCCCTCGCTCGCCTCCTCTCCTCCATGGGGCACTCCTTCGTTAGGGGCACCATTCTACTCCAGCGCGCGATAACCGTTCGCAACCGAGTACAATTTTGGAGTCCATGTTTATAGGGGGGGCCTGGGCCGGAGAAATTTTTCTTAGGGGGGGCTCGGGGTCAAAAAGTTTGAAGACCACTGCCCTATGCCATGAATACAGTACACGCTTTTAGTGCAAGAGAAGTTCCAGAGCACGAGGCAAAGTGCCTTAGTCACATTGCAGCATGTACTTCTCAAAAGTTGGTGACCCTGCGATGGAGACCAAAACAGTCATTTCCATACCAGCATGACTATATCAAACCACCGCAAATGGAAAAAGATCCTGAGTGGAAGAGCAAGATGCTTGTGTATCCTGCTGCAGGACAGGATGAGCTGATCATTGGAGAAATTAAGAGAATGAATTGCCCTGATATGACATAAATAGATGGATCACCTGGATGTTGGGAACAAACTCAACTATTCCTCTATGGATGAGTGAATTCCAAGAAGGGATGGGAAGAAGGAATGATGTCCTGTGCAGTTCAACTTCTGAAAACAGTGAACCCATAGACTTAGGGTCCTTTAAGACGAAGTAGCAATACTTAGAGATAGATGGGGATGCAGAAGGTACTCAAACATCAATAATCAAAAACGATTCAGGAAGTTGGCAAAACATGGTCTGCTTTATTTGCAGTTATCTAAAACAGGGAGTAACAAAGGACATCAACAGACATTTGCTCGATTTCTCTCAGCGCCTATTATAAAAAACACATCTCTGATGTCACACTATGTGGCAAACTACAAAAACCTACTTGGGGATGTGATAGGTTTATGGGGAACATCTAGGTATATGTTCCATACTGACGGGGGAAGTGAGTGGGTCTCTACTGTCAGGTGGGCAACTAAGCCAATCCCAAGTGCAAGTCATCTTCCATGTTACTCTAATACTCAACACTTTATTTGTTTCACAAACTCTAGGGCTCTTTGATACGTGGCCCTCTATCATTGGTTTGGCACCCTTGCACCCTTCTGGAATATTCCACACACTAGCAGCATGCAGGCTACCACTCCAGAGGCAGGGAGGGTCGGTATGATCATGCATCTCTTCCCAATTAGCCCACATCTATCATCACTCTTGCAGTCTGCCAGTCAATTAAGGCTTTTGAACTTGGCCTTGCAGCAGCTCTCTGTGCCTGGGAATAAAAGGGAGTATCTTCTTGGTTGCGCTGTAGCTCGACCCAATGTCTATTTTGTTCTGACCATGTGACTGGAGACCCGGTTTCTGAACTCTTTTCTGCATTTAATTATATTAAATTATGAACTTTTAATGCCTTCAGCGTTTTTCCCTTCCACCTCAAACAGAAGTATGTTTCTTTCTCACGTTCATGTAACTACTGAATGGACAACCAGGCTGACGGTGGCCTTGTCTTCCTGGTACTGGGCCAGCCAAGCCTTTCTTGAATTTCTCCTCCACCATCAGTAATTTTCCAACTGCGCCACATTGAAAACCCTTTTCAATCATGGGGTTTCAGGCCCTGCTAAAGTGCTTTTCAAATATCCAGGTTTTATACATTCTTATGTATACTTTCCCAAAGACTGACTTGATGCCAGGCGTTGAGGAGCACTCTCCTTCAAGCAGTACTTGCAAAATTAAGACGACAAGAGCATATCTTCTTCAACCTCTTTATTGGTTAAAAACTTTGGCCCCATGACATACAGCCGTCTTTCATCTCAGCCTTTACCAAAAAAGTTGACCCGTTTCACTGCATAACTTGCCGCTTGCTCACAACACCGACATATTGCCACCACCGTGTTTAAAATACAAAGAGGCATGACTGTAGACATCAAAATGGGACATGGAGATAGACATGGAGAAAGGACTCAAAGTCACTCATCACGCCGCAGCCATCTTAAAGATAAAGACATTGGCCCTCATTACGACCCTGGCGGAAAGTGACTGACCGGACCGCCACAGCGTAAATAGCGTTTCCGCCATTGCACGATGGAGCAAAGTGCGGCCCATTCCGACCCATCGGGCACGAGCACCACGCCATGGCGGAAGTGCAAAGTCCGCGATGGCGGAAATGACCCCAAAACGGCCCACACCGCCACCGTACGGCGCCCTAGGTGCAATACCGCCACCCATCTTAGCGGACACCGCAGTGAGCGCCAACCGGAAAGTACGGTGACCGTAAATATACGGAAACGGAAGTAAAAACATGGTCCCGGAACGGGAAACATCACGCCGTACACCTATAAAACCACAAAATCCACACAACCACTAAAAACACTACCCTGAGACACATCCCAACCCGTCATCCACCCTAGTGAAACCAAGAAAAATGGGAAAAGTAGCGAAGAAAGCGTGCGACCGCAAGCGGCAGGTCCACTTCTCCCGTGAGGAACTCACCGTGCTCACAGAGACCCTCCAGGAGAATGCTGCCGCCGTCTTCTCCACGCAAATGACCAGGACGGCACTTGCGAACAAGAAGGCCATATGGGCCCTGGTGGCACAGCAGGTAAGTGCGGTGGGGACCGCACCCCGCAACCCACAGCAATGCAGAAAGCGATGGGACGACCTGCGGATACGCGTCCGTAGCATACTTTCTGCCAACCGCAACATTGCCACAGCCACCGGGGGAGGATCAGAATCACCCATCAAGTTGACCCCCTGGGAAGAAATCTGTGCCTCCACCATTGGAATGGAGAGTATAGAGGGAGTCGGAGGGATGGAGAAAGGAGTGCAGACATCCGAAGAATCCGGTAGGTGGACCAAATAAAACCATGCCAAATCCACAATGTCCAATCATGTGAATCACCATGTGTCCACATAGCGCAACAGTAACACATGTCCAGGAGAACGTCCACACACATTGGCCTGACAGCGCACTTTAAAACTCACAATAAATACATAAATAATTAAAAAACCCAAAAACACCCTCTACACGTGCAGCAGGCACACCCTAACTGCAGGCTGCCAAACAACTGCACCCTCACTCCACACACAAATGAAAGCACCTCCAAGGCCCCGACCCAAATCACCCTCAGGTACCACCCCAATGCATGTGATACATTGCCATTCCAATTCCCACAGACCCATTAATAACGCTCGCCCTCCTTTACTCCACCACAGGGTCCGATCCAAACGACGAGCTTCAGGACACCCCTACCAGCACACCTGCAAAGAGGGCCAAGACCAACGGCCAAAGACCCTCCACCTCAGCTGCACGCATCAAGACACGGAAGCAGCACAAATCAAGTGGCAGCACAGAGGAGGGAACTCCAACAGGCACCCCAGCAGCCAGCATGCCCACAACAGCACCACCACAGGTCCCCCCAATGGATGCCACAGAAGGCACTGCCTCTGGTGGCAGCAGCACCATAGGTGACACTCCATTAATGGCAGCATGCTCCGACACAGAAGACGGGGATGTCGAAGTCAGATCCATCCATGACCTGTCCCAATCCCCCTGTCTGTTCCATCCCGTAAACCATGAGGATACCACGCAGGGGCACCCACAAGACGACGACTGGCCATCCCCCACAAGCCCTGTGGCAGGGCAACATTAGGCGAACAGCCACTCTGTGACACCACCGCAAATGGCCATGGCCCAGCAGAGGCAACAGTCCCTCGACCAGTTAATCGTGCAACAGCAGCAACTGGCCACGCTCCTCAAGGACCATGCCGATGAATGTGGGGGCACTAAGGCAGACATAGAAACATCAACTGAGACACTTAGGGCAGAAATGGAGAGAAGTACAGAGACACTAAGGGCACAAATGGAGAGTAGCACCGAGAGCCTGAGAGTCCAAATGGAGAGTAGCACCGAGAGCCTGAGAGTCCAAATGGAGAGAAGCACCCAGAGCCTGAGGGGGGAACTGCATGCGACGTCCAAAGACGTATGTGCCGAACTTGCCGCAGTGCGCCGTGTGCTCACTGAGCTCTCACAAACCCTTAGGGACATGCATGGACGTGAGCAGGCAGAGACATCATCCGTTGCAAGTTCCGTCCAGGGCAGCCCCCAACGTAGATCTGGGAGGAACCTGCGCTCCACAGGCAGGGGTGCCCCTGATACCCGCAGAGGGGGCTTGCAATAGCGACTGCCCACTGACAATGAGCATCTTTGGACACTGGTGTTCGGGGGGGAGGTAGGAGGGTGGAGGGGGTGTGTTGGGCTCACTTGGGTGGCGGGTCGATAGGGTGTTCAACATGATATCACATATGCCATAAACAATGCACGATCAACCAATGAGATGTGTGGACATTGATCTTTGTGTACGAGGCCATCATAGGCGTACAGTCCATATTGTGCATGTACCAGACACACACAGTGCCACGAGTCCCGTGTCCATGTATCAGCCACCAGGCGTGAGTGCTAGAAGCATGCATCTATGAGATGCTGACGAATGTCACGGCCCTCCTGTGCCTCGCAGACTCCTTGAGGTGCTGCCACATCCCCACCCTCATCATGACCATCTTCAGGTGCTTGCAGTTCTGCGTCAGGGGGCATGGGCACATTTCTACGTACGCACATGTTGTGTAGCATGACACATGCCATCACCATCTTTGCAACCTTCACATGGCGGTACAGGAGTGCCCCGCCAGACCTGCTGAGGCACCGGAAACGAGTCTTCAGTAGGCCGAATGCCTGTTCAATGACTACACGGGTACGTGAGTGGGCATGGTTGTAGTCCTCCTCATGCTGGTCCCGTGGGTTCCGGACTGGTGTGAGGAGCCATCTCTTCAGTGGATATCCGGCATCACCTGTATGTGGACGATAAACGAATAATGTGGAATGCCATTGCTACGTACGCACCCCCCCCTTCCTGCCAGGTCATTGCCGCATCACATACCCCACATCAGCATGCGTGAAATTAGACTCACCGAGTAGCCAGGATCTGTTCCCTGCGTGTCGCTCCATGTAGCGTGGTATTGTTGAGTTCCTCAAGACGATAGAATCATGGGTTGATCCAGGGAATCGGGCACAACAATGTGTAATGATCCTGTTGGAGTCACACACCATTTGTACATTCAGTGAATGAAATTGTTTTCGGTTGTGGTACTGGGCCTCCATGGCATGTGGGACGACCAATTCCACATGGGTGCAGTTGATGGCACCAATGCAACCCGGTATGCCGGCAAGTGCATGGAATCCCACCTTTGTGTTGGTAATTTCCTGCTCCGAGCGTGGTAGAGAGATGTAGTCGTCTGCGTGCTGCAGGAGGGCATCGAGCACTTGCAATAGTATCCGTGAGAACAGTGGCTGTGAGATGCCATGCAACTGTCCGACTGTGTGCTGGTAGGTGCCTGTGGCCAGGAAGTGGCGTACAGACACCACCTTCAGTAGGGGTGGGATGGCGGTTGGGCTATCTATCATGCTGACAAGGTCAGCCTGTGTCATGTCCACAATGGCGGCTATGGTGTCCCGGTCCAAACGGTAGAGGGTGTGGATCTGCTCATCAGTGAGGTTGAACGGATGTGCTCGGAGGCGTGGGATTGCGGGCTGCCTGCGTGGTGGTAGTGGCTGTGCTGGCGGCCCTTGCTGGCCCTGCCTTGCCCTCCTCCTCCTCCTGCGTCTCCTCCGTGCGGCCGGTTGTAGTTGGTGTTCGTCTTCTTCTTGGAGTTGGAGTACTTGCAGTGCTATCAGGTCCCCCAGGGCCAACATCGCGAGTCCTGCCGGTAGCATTTCGGAGTGGGTGTGGTTGTGGGAGGAGACTGGGTGTGCTATTTATGTGTTTTCAGGCTGTATGGCCTCCACCTGTGGTGATTCATTCCACCTGTGCAAGCTGCTCTCCCCTTTGGGCGAGCACGTCCCGCACACAACGCTGCAATTCGACGAATGGCATCTTGCTATTACAATCATGTATTTGTACCCGATGGCAGTGTAACATTGGTTGATATGTTCATTCGGCTATGGTCCCATTGTTTCACATACTATCTTAGCAGTCGCGAACAGACTTGTGAAGGGTCAGTGGAACGTAGTACTCGAGTAACGGTGGACCCTCATGCATCACTGTACCGAGTTTCAACGACGGGCGGGGCGTCCCATATGTGAGTGAAGGCAGTTGCCATTTACACACACAGCCGCACTAGATGGATTAATTTGTGATTTCAAGCGGCCACAGATGCCTTTTCGACGTGATGTTGCAAATGAGGAATTCGAAGGGCGGCGCTTTCGGTTTTCAGCTAGCGGCGAGGAGATGCCCACAGGTCTGACTGCAAATATAACGTTCTATTGTTCAATGTCCTTGGGACAGGGGCCATGGCGAGGATGCAATGATTGATATAAATAGTTTGGGATGCGCAATAGCGAAGTGGACGATGAGGCTGGACGTTCCCAAATACATGTTACTTCACAACACTGGAATTACGGGCTGGGGCACAGTGGATTTTGCAGGCTGCATAACGCACAGACTCAATGGAATTTTCACATGTTATGTGAGTATGGAAACAGGCGTTATCATTACGGGATGAGGGAATGATGAATGGATGCATGGACAGATGATTTGATACAGAGTTTGCCATGTACAGGGCTTCTTGGAATCTGTCCGCCTCCCCTGCGCTATGTGATGCAGGGCTGCCATAGTGGGACCATCGTCTATCTGGCCTTGTTGAGCCCTCCCTGTCTCGACGCGCCTTCAGACACTTGTGTCCATGCACGTTACCAATCCCATCTGATGGATTCTGTTTTAACAGACGCATGCACAGGTACACTCGTTTGTGATGGTGTTTTCACCTCGATATAGATAGTTATGAGTCGCAAGTGGTTTTTGGGTGGTGATGATCCTTTGGAGTGGGCTAGCATGCATATGGCTGTGGATTTGGTGTGATCATTGAAGTGAGTAAATCAAATGTAGTTCTGATGGCCATTCTATTCTTTTTCTTTTCATTTGGTTGACAGGTATCTCCTCCCCTTTTGCCACTGCCATCTGTATGCCACTCCTGCAGATGGATTTTACTCCCGACACCTGCTGCTTCGTGTTAATCAGTGGAGCAGCATTACGATCTTATGGGACGATCGCCAATGGGCCACATGCCCTTACGCAGTACTAGTGGCTCGGAGCAACATTTCGGCCTTTCAGCTGGACTAGTGCCTCCCCATTGGGTCGGCCCTGCGGTTCTGGGCACTTCCATGTTGCCTTTTCGTACGAGAATGTGGCCCTGTGTACCATGAAGGAACAGGGCGTCACACAAGAAGTAGCTGGTCATTTATTGCGGATGCAGCCCACAATGGTGAAATGTGTTTTGGAGTTCATGGCCTAATGGCTGTATGGGCTTGGTGAATTTGTTGTGCATTAAATTTCTATTCTGATATGGGCCGTGTAGCGTTCTTCTTTGCAAGTGATGTGGCATATTCCTATTTGGGGAGCGATGTATTGTGAGGAGATCTGCATTGGGTTCCAGCTTCGGAGTATAGTTGCGTGGTACTGTGCTGGGCGCGTTTGCCTACGAAGCCCAGTGAGGTCAGGGATAAGGGCTGCCAATATGACTGTTTGAATGATGTCATGCTCAGGGGCGGGGGATTAGGTTTTGTGTAACAGATGCCGGTCAGCCAGGTGGATTGGTGGAATGATGTGATTTTCTGAATATTGCTGGTCACAGGTGCCTGTGTTTGCGTGCGTTTCTTGGTGGGAGACTGAGGTCATGTCCATTGGAATAGCTTCTGTATTCGTGCCATCTGTGCCCTGCAGCTCCCATTGGCCCCTCTTGAGATTCTTTTGTTCGTTGGCATGCATGGGTGACTTGTACATTTCACTGGTTGCATTGTGACTTCATTGCACCTACGGGGAGTTGTACAATGTGGCCAGGGAGCGGTGTACAGGCACTCAGTGGGGCCGTTTACGGTTGGTTCGCGATGCCGTACTTCTCACCATGGCGGAATGGTACTTTCCGCCGTGCTTGATGGCGTTAGGTGCATGTCCGCTAGGGTCAGAATTCGCGTACCGTTGCGCCATGGTGGTATTTACGGTTTGGCATGGCGCGCGCGCGCGTACTTGGTGCAGTTAGCGTTGGCGTTCACTACGGTGTCGCTGATGGCATCGTACTTTGCGGTGACGGGTCATAATCGCACCGAGCGCTATTCGATGGCGGTATTGCATTTCCGCCATCGTTTTTTGATTTCCGCCAGGGTCGTAATGAGGCCCATTGTGATTTAGGCAGAGATCAATCATCTCTAAAATCATTTGTGTATGTTCATAATAATTGAGAGACCTTGTGTTCAGTTATCTCTCACATGCTTTCTTTCCATAATCATGACCAATTGATGTATAGAATGACACAACATCCATTGTGGCCATCATGTAATTGGATTCCCAGGGAATGTTGTTGACATGTGATGGGAAGTGCTTGGGGTAGGAAGGTAACGAGGAGACAAAGGTAGGAAGTGTTTCATCTATGAATTTTGACATATTCTCCAAAACTGACCCTACTAGTGATACAGTAGGTCTTCCCGGTGGTCTTTTGCAATTCCTATGTATCTTGGGGAGAAATTATATAGTGGATGTGATGGTGTTAGTTGTTTGTAAAAATGTACAATTTTCTTCGGTGAGAATGCCCTTTTACTCCCAACCTGCTACAAACATCTTCACCTTTCCTTCTAGTTCTTTTGTTGTATTTTTTTTATTGTTTCGTAGCATTTTATGTCGTTTAACTGTTTGTATGCCTCTTTGATGTAGTTTTCACGAGTCATAAGGACAATATTTCGTCCCTTGTCCGATGGCTTGATTACACAGTTGGTCAGGTTACACAATTCTTTAAGGGCTGTTCTATTCTTCATAGTAAGATTTTTTTTTTTGCCAATAATTTTTTTTACATTTTAAAACATTTTATTAAGCATTTAAAACAACAATACAAACCAAACTTGCAGCATATAAAAAAATCTGTTCAATTGTACATTTTCCAAGTTGCGCTCACTGCACCCCTTATCCCACCCCCCGTTACGAGCCTACTTCTGCTAACATTCCGTTTCTGCCTCTGGTGATGGGGTATCGCTACCCGCGGGATCCGATGGGCTATGTGTCAACCCAAACAATTCTGCTATAAGGAGCCTCCAAGCCATCAGGGTCTCAGTCTCTTCTTCCCCCCCAGCGCTGCTAGTTTCTTGCCACACTACAGTTTCCGCCTCCGGCCACTTCTGAAAATCCATCCACCATACTTCTAATCGCAGTTTATGGCATGTCTTCCACCCCATAGCAATCCTCCTCTTCACAAGCGCATATGCCAGGTACTTCAGTTTGCTGACATGTTTAAGTTTCTGTGGTCTAGGGAACCCCCCCAACAGGCAGGCCCACACGGTATCCACCTTGAGCTTCATGCCTTTTTCTGCCAATTTGTGTGCGACCTCACCCCAGAAGTGCTCTATTACCGGGCATGACCAAAACATATGTACCATGCCCGCTTTTTCCTCGTCACATTTAGGGCATGCCTGCCTTCCCACATTTTTAAACTTGGATATTCTGTGAGGTGTCAAATACGCCCTATGTGTAACATACAATTGCAACTGGTTAAGTCTTGCATTTCTTGACACTTTCTTGTGATACCCTTGGACTCATTCCCACATCCCGTCCTCCATTAGGGCTCCTACTTCCTCTTCCCACTCCAGTCTCAATTGCACTATCTCTTTCCCCACTATGGCCATCATCATTTCATATATTCTAGATATCTTGTGCCCCCCTTCCGCTATATCATATATTGTATCTATAGCTGCATCTGGTTCTTCATCAAGCACTAGTTCAGGCCACCTTCTCTTAATCTTCCGCACCAATCTATGGTGTGTGATATACTGGCCAGTGTGTAGCCCAGTTTCCGCCCCCAACTCCTCAAAGGATTTTATAGTTCCTTCTTGCCAAATGTCCCACATTGTCGCTATACCGACCGGCTCCCAATGGTTCCTGATTATCATTCTTAACTGCTCCTCCCCACCCGCCAGTACAACCAGTGGCACCCCTGAGGGGAGCACGGGCTTGGGTACCCCATCAATTGACAGGCCCTGCGCCACATCTTCCTTCCCAATGCCATCATCTTCGTACGCCCATCTATCTCTGTTTGGGACAACCACATGATCTCCTTCAGGTAGAATGGGGCACAGTCTTGTTTGAACAATCTGGTTTCAGTGGTTTCATCCTCCGAAAGCCATTTTGCCACATATTGTAGTTGACTGGCGACATTATAGACCTCATAGTTGGCAGCTTTATACCTCCTTTCTCGTAAAAGTGCTGTAGCTTCCAGAGGGCCACCCTATTTCGTGTGCCATGCCATAGGAAGTCTCTACACATACTTGCTAATCTGCTAAAGAACTTCTTTGGTATCATATACGGGATATTCCCGAAATAGTGCAGGAGCTTAGGTAGGACCACCATCTTTAGCATTGCGCTACGACCCTTCATTGCCAGAGGCAGCTTTACTCAGAACCGCATGCAATTGTCAATTTTCTTGATGGCTACTTCCGTATTACGCATATGCTCTTCCTCCACTTCATGGTATAAGTCTATTCCTAAGTAGCGAAATGTACTAGCCCCCCATGGTACCTGCAACCTCGGTAGCTGATTCAGAGGGGTCCCTTTATAACGACCCAATCGAAACATGTCGGACTTCTGAGGATTCACTGCTATGCCAGATAATCCCGCATATCTCCCCATCACCTCCAAAACATATTGGAGGTTTTCTTCCGGGTATCGCAAGTACAATAATATGCCATCTGCGTATAATGATATCAAGTGACGTTCACCACCCACAGAGATGCCTACCGTGTCATATTGCTGCCTTAGATAAATCGCTAGGGGTTCCAGGGCTAATATGTATAGCATGGGGGACCATGGACAGCCCTGCCTAGTTCCTCTGCCCAGCTTTCACCTCTCTGATATCACTGTTCCTGTTTTCACCCTGGCCAACGGTTCGCTATATAGCATCTTAGCCCACCGTAAATATCCGGGACCCATCCCGTAGCCAGCAGGGACGCCAACAGCCATGGCCATTTGACTGAGTCAAAGGCCTTGATTGCATCCAGTGACACAACCGGCAGTTCAGCCTCGCTTTCCTTCCCATGTTCAATGATCCTGTGGAGCCTCCTGAGATTATGGGATATGTTCCTGTCAGGGACATAGCCCGTTTGGTCCGGGTGTATCAATTTACCTATAACCTTCCGTAATCTATTTGCTAGAACGGCAGTCAGAATTTTACAATCTTGATTCAACATCGACAGGGGTCTATAAGAACTACAGTTATGCCCTGGCTTATTAGGTTTGGGAAGTGGTATAATAATCACTTCTCTGAGTGACTCTGGCAGCCTGCCTAGCTCATACGCCTCATTCAGCATGTCTAATAACGGTGGGAGCAGCTCATCTCTATATATCTTATAAAATTCACTTGGGAGTCCATCAGCTCCCGGGGTCTTACTTGTTGGCAGCTGTCTCACAAACTCCCCTAGCTTCTCTAAGGTAATTGGTGCGTCAAGCTCCTCCTTTTCCTCAGCACTGATCTGCGGTAATCCTATGTCCTATAGGGTTTCCTCTATCATCACGCGGTTCTCCTCCCCATCGTCCCCATATAGTTGCCCGTAATAATTTGCGAACTCAAGATTGACACCTTCTTGAGTATCCACCACATTCCCATCTTCTCTTATTATTGATCTAATCGGGGATCTAGGGGTCTCACTCTTGTATAGCCAGGCCAAGATCCTTCCTGGTTTATCTCCTCCCGCATACTGTCTCTCTATGTACTTTCTATAGTTGAGGTTACATAGCCTCTCCCAGTGACCAGCGCACTTTTTCTGCAGTCTTAGTATCAAATCAGTATCCGGGTTGGTACTATGTTCACTCCCAAGAGCCCTCTCCAGTTCTTCCTCTGTTTCTTGCAGATCCGCTAGGATCCCACCCCTTCATAGTAAGATTGTTTGTTTCTCTGTATCCTCTTTGTCTTCTGAGTTTTTTGAGGTCTTCGATGACCAGTGTTTGGAACGCCTCTATATTATTGGCCATGTTTACCATGGGATTGAATTTCGATTTCTGTTTTAATTTACTTTTCACTGTCCAATCCGTCCTTATGTCTAGATCTTGGAAATCTATTGATTCTGTCTCCTGGTCAACATTAACCTCCAGGCCTTTTTGTAACTCAACATTCTTACGTATATACATTGGCGAATCATTGCAAACTATTCACTATGTAGCCCGCCTCAAGATCCCTTTCTCTTCTTGCATTACTGCATCTGTACAAGGGTAAACTGATTTCCATTTTCTTCAGCGTTTCTGTAGCATGAGCAGCTTCATCTCGAGCCAAAAATGTTGCTCGTCTTCGACACCTCCTCTTCAGTTCTTATAGAATGTTTATGTTCTTTTACCTTGTCCATCATTTCTGGGTGGGTCAGCTCTGCTTTGCATTATGTCACCAGTTTTCTCTTTCACTAATTTTCACACTTCTTCCGGGACTTTGTCCAAAAGGCCATTAATTCTTTGTAAATGCATATAGGGTTTTCTCAATGGATACCTTGTTTCCAGGATTCTCTGTGGTATGGCATCCTCACTGGTACTGCATGTGTTGCAATTTCTGGCTCCCAACATATAGGCAGCATGGGGGCAGAGCTTTTGGTAGGGGTACTTGACTCCTACTCTGAGTTCCCCCCTCTGGGAGATTCATCGACCACTCCCTCATCCTTCTTCACATCAAGACATCCTCGTCTGAAGAAGTTCGTCTTTGTGACCCATATCTTTATGACTTCCTTCAGGCTTCCTGCTGACTTCACATGCTCAACAACACTCCAAGTCATAAGCATGCATTGTTTATTGGGACTATAGTAGATCCATCTCCCCAAATACTTCTTGTGGTTCTTTGGGTACAGGAATTTTGTTCCCTCAGGTGCATGGATGCTGACCTTTATGTAGTCTCTGATTTCTTCATCTGTCAGCTCTTTAGGTTAAAATCCTGTTTTGACATCAATCACAATCTTCATTCCTACTACCTTCTTTGCAGTCTTCTTGCATTGTGTGATTAATATTCTGATCACACAGAATCCAACCATGATCATCACCAACAGGCCTCCAAGTAGCTTGAAGATGTTAGCCATCCATTGTGGTACCCATGAGAAGATTGATGCAAACCAACTGTCATTAGCAATGTTTTCCACCTCATCCTCCATCTTGACGTGTAGGTTTTTCAGCAACATTATGGCCTCTGTCAAGGTGCCATTCTCGTTGTCATGAGAATGTATGACCGTGCAGCATGATACTCTGATTTTGGCACAAACACCTCCTTCCAAGCTGTGTTCATGTCCATGACATATCTGTTCTGAAGAGTAATCAGTTTTATGGCTCTCAACTCCTCCTTGATAGCATTGAATCACTGTATAGTGGTGTTGATCGTCTGCAGAAGCTCCCATCTGGTTATTTGTAACCATTTGTCATTCGTGATAACATGGATACTAAGAATAAAAATGTGTTCTGACTTGAGTGTCGTGTAGACCATTGATACCTCCGTCAGGGGAACCTAAAAGAACCCCGCTGTGCGACCTTTGGAGCCAAAGGTGGGAGATGTTGCTTCCCGGATCCACAGAACCTCAGGAACATCGATGCTGCTGCAGAAAGAACAGGGTTAAGTACCAGGCAAATACAATACAATACAAGAATCACAAGGTCTGAATAAGCTTACCTATCCGGTGGTTGGAAAACCCGGGAGACCTAGTGGAGGAGGTTCGAGACTCAGATGAGAGGTAGTCCCCAGAACAACAGGGACCGGAGTCACACGTGGGTACAGGACAGCCCACCTGAGCCAAGGGCTGGAGTCGTAGCGTGAGTCCCCAAAGGGCAAGGGCGTAGCGAAGACAAATAAAGTTCCAAGGGATGATCCGAAGGCAAGTGAGGGACAGGCCGAGGTTCAGCGATGAGTCAACAGTTCCAAGCAAAGGTACAGAGGAAAACTCGAGGGAGTCCAGGTGAGTGATCCAGAGTCAAGGTAAACCAGCAAAACAAAGTCCAAACATAGCGCCAAACAGAGTCAAAAGACAGCTGAGAAGCGGTGAGTGCTCCGTGCATCAAGCGTTATGTACTGGGCGCTTCCGGGTCACGTGACGCCCTCCATCGTCACGTGGGAAACGCCGCCCTGAGTCACGTGAGCGGACGACTGTCCGATGCGGAAGCGTTCTGCTGCCCCTTCTGACGTGTGCTCTCCATGGCAACTGCCAGTGCAGGAAGGGTTGCAACCGGGCACGTACATTGTACCCGGTACGGAGCTTTCGGTCCTGTGGGGCAACCAAATCACGTGAGACTCGAAACCTGGGGGGAGTAGAGTGGGGGCCCGGGGAAGGTGTTGTGGGGATGCTAGCAGTGTTCTGATGTACGGAGGAGTGTCTAACAAAATGTTTGTGAATATTGCTGAAGTCTGACTGAACAATCTATGTTCATATGGGATGGCATCAAAAGCTTCTATCGACTTAGCTGAAATATAGTTCTCTCTTTTCATCCAATTCTGGATCTCAGCAGATATCTTCTTCCTCAGGTGAGCATCTGCTTTTGGAAATTCACCAATGTTCAGGTGGCTTTTCAGGAACACCAAAGCTGGAACATAGACAATCACTGTAGAACATAGTCCTCCCCAATCTCTGGGCAGCTTCATGTAAGCTCTGGATCCCCAGGCATAATAGTGTTCCATTATCCCTGGTGTCCTGCCCTCCATTCCTGGTACCTCAAAGATTCATCCGCAATGCTGATTCTCTCCAACTTTTCTCATGCCATTGTTTCTGAAACATAGGTTTGCACTAGACAAAGGCACTATCTGTAATTACCTCCTTTGTCTTCTACTCATGTCACGTATTTGCAAGTCTTGGCCATAGAGGTTTTCACAATTGTTCCTCATTTTCTACAGCTGCTTTGTGCGTTCCCTTTACTGCATGTGCCTTGCATATGACCACACCATCTTCCCATCTGTCCTGAGAAAGGACTGTTCCCCAAAGCAGCATCTGGCCTCTCTATTTGCAGTTTCAGACCGCTTCATCAGTTTTTCCTTAACAATAGGGTTTTCTGTTTATTTCCCATCTAATTCCTCCTCTCTTCATGCCAGGCTGTTCATATCTTATCACATTATTTCTGGTGTGTGCTCTTAATCTTGCCTTTATATCTTGCACAAAGTCATCGTCATCTGGTGCTGACCATTCTGTTACCCATATCAAAGATGCTGTTCGGCCGTGGAATTAAACTTTTGTAAGGCAGAGTGCAAGGTGAGTAAGGCAATGAGCCGTTTGGACATCTATTTCAATAGCATAGACGTTCCCATAGCATAAGGCAGGATTGCACAAACAAAGCATTCCTCCTTTGAGTTACTCCTTCCCCCCTCTTTCATATGCTGATACAATATGTTCTTCCCCAAGTGTGCTGTACTATACAGGTAATCATTTAACTCATGACCATCCTCCCTAGCACTTCTCTTAGGTCTCATTCTTTTCTTCTGAGATTCTATATTCATCTCATGAAGTATGTCAGCATAATTCCTTCTTACTGGACCAATCATAGAAACATTTCTCAGTGGACTGGGTGTTTTTACATGTGCTACCTGTGTAGGAGAGAGTTCCAGAAGCTTCATCCTATTAACATAATATGTAGGCATAAAAAATGTCTCGTATAATCTTTATACGTTACTTCCCCCCAACAGGAAGCCTAGATTTATCTATCACAGGACTAGGTGTGTTTGAATGTACTTCTAGAGTAGGGACAATCACATAATGTCATGGCTGCCTAGTAGTTGCCAAATCTGTACCCTTCTTTTGCATAGGAAGATGCACAGGAATCCTTTCTCTGTTTGGTTTCACATAGTAAGCAGTGTGCAATGTGAGTGAGAGCAGTATCACTATAAACAAAATGCATGTGTAAATCACATACAGGTACGCACACTTCTTACAGCAATAGCTTCTTGCACAGTGTGGACGTCTCTCGTTGTCTGCCATAATGTTATTGCTATTGACGCTGCCCATTCTTACTCTTTTTTAAGGAAGGAAAAAACAATTTTAATTGGCCAACATCATACACTACTCTGGAAGCTGCTCAGTCTGCTGGACGATGAACAAAGTTCCCAATCAACTCAAAAGGAATCGTCCTTTCACGAGACGAAATGTGGATGCCTTTCCAGCAAAAGTAGCAGACTATAGCTGTTAGGCTCTGGATCCCTTCCTCCAAAAGTCTCATTCAGTTCTCAGTGTTCTCTCAGAATAAAGATTAACTTGTGTTATTATATCTCTTAACAATGCATTAAGTGCCATGTTATTTCTTGGATCTCTCAAGAAGGTGGGAACATCAGTTTGTCTTCAAACAAGATGTGGGCATGCCTCGATTAGATAGAATACCATGCCCACCATTCTATGCACATTATCAGCCACCTGGGGCATTTGTACTTTCCCCACTGTACTCAGGAAGCTAAAGAACTTCCTCTATTATAGCTGCAAGCAATATCCTCATGATTGGACCAGACTTAGTATCTTGCAGAAAATTGAAAATATCAAAATTTCTGTTCACCAACACAGGGCATGAACAAAGAATGTAGACAAAAACAGCAAGGATGATCCGATGAACGTTGTCATTGGGCACCACCATGGGCACCTCCCAAAATAAACTCAGTGAGAAAGGAATCAGGGAACTGCTCCCTCTTCCAGTTGTCGAAAAGGAACTCCAAATCTGGCATGCCTTCCTTTTCGACCAAGACTTAAAAGTCCAATGTCAACAAACTCCCGTGGCTCAAGAACAAATAGCTTCCCTTAACTCCTTTTTAGTTGCTTAAAGAGTGTCCCAAAACAAGCCACAGTCCAATGCACTCCTTGTCTGTCCATTTGACAGCCTCTGCATCCTTCTTCCTCGTCATGGACCTAGTCTGCACATGCTGAGGTTCTTCGCCGATGCTTGCTTCCGACAGGGTTGGGGGTGAATGGGGTTCTCCAGCATAGATTTTTACGTCTCCCAGAAATATCCAAGCTTGTCTGCCTTGCACCTTTACTGCTGACTGTGTGACTTGTTGCATGATAAAGGGGTTATTAAAGCACGGCTCGTGCCATCTCCTTGTGAAGTTGCGGATCAAGATTGAATCACCGGGAAAAAGATTGAGAAGACGTAGTTCTTCAACTCCGATTGCTGTAACATCTACTTCTGTGTTCTGTGCCCCACACCCCTTCCGCTTTAGCTGATCTGAAATGACAGAGATACTTGTAGTCATGCACGTTAAGTAATCATGTAACTCCTTTCCTAACAATTCTGCTGTTGACTGGGCATCACTTCTAGTTCTCGATGCAGGTGTGAGGGGTGTCCTCATCCACCTCCCTGTCACTATTTCATGGGGGGTAAGATGGTGCTCGGAACCTGGCTGATTTTTCAACACATACAATGCCAGTGGTAGGCAATGCAACCATCCTTTCTTTAAGGTAAGCTTCAATTTGGCGATTCTTTCTTTAAGCAGGCCGTTGAGTCTCTCACAGATTCTGTTCGCTTGCGGGTGATAGGTCAATGATAACTTGTGCTTTATACTGAGCAACAAGCTTATCTGTGCAAAGACTTCATTAACAAAATGAGGGCCATTATCTGATCTCAATACTTCACATATTCCCCATCTAGGAAACACTTCTCGTGCTAGAAATTTCACTGCGCAGGTAGGGTCTGGATGTGTACATGGACCAGCCTCAATCTACCTTCAAAAGGGACATACTACTACAATCATATATCTGCATCCATTACAGACTTGCAGCATGTCGACATAGTCGATATGTAAATGCTGAAAAGGGCCATTAGGTCTCAGAATGACTCCTCTAACTGTACTCAGTGTGTGCCCAGTGGTAAACCTTTGACATACAATGCAGTTTACTACATAAAATGCAACGTGTTCTACAAAATTCGAAACAAACCATTCCTCTGCAATTGTTGCGGCGAGACTCTCTCTAGTGACATGTGCAGGGTAGTGTAGCTGTTCCAAGGCCACCCTTAATAAGGCTACAGGCATCACCCATTTACCAGTGCTGTCTTGTTGCCACAATGCTTCGGAATGGTTTAAAGAACATCCCCTCTGTGTCCACAGGTCTTTCTCATCCTGAGGCACTTCCCCTTGAATCTCTCCCAGCTGAGTCCTAGACAAATGACTATAACAATCAGACACACGCATCATCACCACCATGCTTTCATTTACATCAGGTGTGTCAAATGTCATAATATCTTCAAAACATGCAACACGTTTTGCTTCCTCGTCTGCTGATTGATTTCCATGTGAGATAAAGTCTGCCCTTTTAGTGTGAGCTGTGCTCTTAACGGCCGCAATGGCTACTGGGAGTTGTAGTGCTTTAATGAGCCTGTCCAATGAGGCTGCATGCTGCATTGGAGTGCCATCTGCTCGGAGGTATCCCCTCCTTTTCCATTGTGCTAGCCCTGCATGCACCTTCGACATCACACAGGCAGAGTCACTGTACACTGTTACTTCCTGGTCTGCATGATCATCGAGCACGACAATCAGCGCCACTTATTCAGCAGCTTGGGCTTAAAAGTGAGACGGTAGTCATGCACTTATCAATACTTCAAACTCCCCATTGGCCGTGTGCTTTACCACAGTGGCACCTGTATCTCTCTGTCCGTCATTTTGATCAATTCTAGAAGAACTGCCAATAAAGAGAATCTCCCCAGCTGCCAATGCATTTTCCTTCACTCTCTGGAGTTCATCATAGAATTCCTCATAGTTCGAGCAATCATGTGCATGCTGGTCCTCTGCCAGTGGTTCTGCTACAAAGATGGCAGAGTTTACTATTCTGCATCAAACTATTTTAATCACTGGATTCAATATAACCAGCTTATAGGCAGAAGCTCTTTGAGAAATCAACGTGCCTTTGGGTTTTTATAAAATGGCAAACAATGCAGGTTCAACAAATAAAGTCAAGGAACACCCCATTACTATGCTTGCAGCCTTCTCAATGGTGAAGGCGGCGGCTTCCAAAGATTGTTCACAAGGAAAGTGACCACTCATTACTGGGTCCAGAATCCCACTGTAATATGCAAGAGGCTTGTACCCTAACGTGGTTCTCTGTGTGAGTACAGCTGTCAAAACAGTGCTATTCGTGTGTGAAAACAAAACAAATTCCTCAGCATAATTGGGATTAGTTGTGCAAATTGCCTTTTTCAACTCATCAAACCCTTTTCCTCAGTCCAGACAATTTTCTCTTGAGTCGCCTGTGCTTTTTTCAGAGCTTGCAAAAAGGCCTTATATATGAACTGTAGTCAAAGACCCATGCTCTCACATAATTACATAATCCCAAAAATCTTTGCATGTGTTTTATCGTGTGTGGCTTTACTGTTTTCAAAATAGCTTCAGCTTTCTCATGTGTAACTTTCTTTCCTTCATGCAAAATTAACTGGCCTATGTACAAAACTTCCTCTTGACAATACTGCAATTTCTCCTTGTCTACTTTATATCCTTTCTCTGCAAGTATAATCATCAGCTGAACTGAATCACATCTGCACTCTTCCTCTGAGGTTAAGCAGACCAATATATCATCTACGTACTATAAGACAACACTTTCCAAATCAATATTGCTTAAGTCCATCTGCAAGACTCTATTGAAAGTAGATAGAGACTCACAGTACCCCTGGGGCAGGCAAGTACTTTTCAGTCGAGTTTGGTGGAAAGTAAATGACGTCAGGTCCTGCAAGTCTTTAAGCAATGGGATTGAGAAAAATGCCTTTTTCAAATCAATCACAGTAAAATATTGTGCTTTAACAGGGATTCTACATAAGATTTCGCAGGATATGAAACTAGAGGGAACTCAGCCTCTACAATCTGTTTAATTGGGTGGAGATCTTGTATTAAATGCCACAACCCCCGCCTTTGATTTTTTAATCAGATAAACCACAGTATTACACAGTAACTCTGATGTCACTAAAATACCGTGTTCCATCATCTTAAAAATACCTTCATCTGCCTCTCAAGACATGGGATATTGTCTTGCATGAGGTAAAATTGCTCCTGGTTTCAATGTAATCTTTACTTCCCCAGTCCCCTTCAATAGGCCTAAGTCATAGGGGCCTGTTGTCCATAATGAAACTGGCACTTTCGCCATGTCTTCATCGAAATACTCAGACGTTTCTGTGCTAACATCATTTTCGGAGGTACTTCATGTTTAATTGCTCGTACCCAATAAGTAATACTCATCTCAAATATTACTCTGTCATCTGACGGATGGTCTCTAAACGTATCCTAATCGGTGACGTCAATCAATCTGTAAACTTCCCCAATGGCAATCACTGTGCTCCATCGTTTACCTTCATAATCAGTTCCATCAAGCAAAGCCATTTCCCCTCGTACAATGGCTGCTTGTAATTCTAGGGGAAAGACTTATCCTTCCTCTTCATCTATAGGTATCTTTGGCCTGAATAAAAATTAATCAGGTATCCTCATAATTCTACCCACTAAACTCAAGAGCCATGTTAGCAAAATGTGTATCCCATAGTAAAAAACTTCTGGTTCTAACAGTACTCCTCGTATGGCCACTTGTCCTGTAAATGCCAAAATAAATTCACTCACTTATAAATAATGCATTCCTGGTGTTGAGCACACTATGCCTTCATCAGTGAACAAAATCATCATGTTCAACTTGGTCATTAAATCTCGACCTAGTATATTGACCCGTGTCTGCCTCGAATATAACAATGGCACACACATGTCACATTCTCCTATAGAGATGGGCTATTTTTCTGTAAAAAGAACTCTACTTGTAGCTCCTGTGAACCCTTGAGTATTCATGGCTTTTCCAGACATTGTAAATTTCCCCTCTCGTATACATGAGTGTGTTGCACCCATGTCTACTAAAAAAGAAAATGATTTACCTCCTATATTGACGTCAACCCTCCGTTCCTCTCGAGGATTGAGTGTCACTGATAGTATTGAACACATCAAGTATCCCAGTGAGCTGTCCTTTTGTGGATACATTCTCATTCCTGTGCCTGTTAAAGGATTCCCTCCATCAACAGTGACACACCCTATCCTAGGAGTCAGCAATTGTCCCATGCTTGTGCTTTGCTGTATCTGCATGGGTGAATGCTGTGATTGCCCTTGCAGCGGATTCATTGTATTCTGCTGTGGTTGTAAATGTTACTGCACTCTCCGCGCTTGTGCTTGCTGCACTGTTTGATTCTGAGCTAATCCATATCCATTCTGTTGAGCGTATGCAGGCGGGTATGCTGTCCCTCCTATTGAGAATTGCTCATTTTGCACGAATCCTTGACTTCTACATGTGCGAGCAAAGTGCCCTGACCTACCACATGTCCAACATATAGGAGGTCTCCTATTTTGGCCTTCGTGCATGTCTTGACTATCATTCTGTGTGTTTTGAAACCTACCTTGGTTATTCTGGAAATGTCCCTGATTATTCTGAAAGCCTCTACCTCGGAAGCCTCCCCTTCCTCGTAGTGCAAATCCATTATTACCTCATACTGCCTTTGGTTATGCCTGCTGCTTGCTGCAAACCTGAACTGTCTCCGCTAGTCAACATTGCCCCTTCAATGGCATACTTTGATAATAAGGCTCTTCACCTTTCCTATTGTCGTCTTTCTTTCGATTCTTCCCCTGCAACAATCTGGAATAATGCGCCATGGTCAGCTGAGTTTCTGACCATGGCTTTGCTTCCATGCCCAACAATTTCTTGAGCTGCCTCTGCACTGGCTCTGGCAGCCCTTGACATAGTATATGATAAAATACAGGTATAGATTTCCCCAAGGCTTGCATGACTCCAAAGCCCATTCCTCCTGAATATTCTGAATGTAAACAGGAGGCTCATCCCCTTCCTGCATCTTTTTCAACATTATAGCTCCCATATCTGACGTGTCCGGATACGGTACTCTAGGTGCTTTCCAGACTCCGGCCCTACAGTTATTAAACGGTGCCCCATCATGAGCAGTGCTCAGCACAGTAACACTTGAATATCCTGCTCTTGGCCAAACATTGTCTGCTCTCTCCCCAAACATAGCAGCTAGGAGACCTTTAGAGTCCCCGACAGCTAACTTGTTTCCTCCTGTCATTTTTTCTAACTCATGCATCCATTTCCCAGCGCAAGAAGTTAAACTCAGGAGTTTACACCTTAAATTATCCTTATCCGTTTGTGGCCAAGGTATATACTGTGGTCTGGCTCCTTCTTTCTCTAATGCTCAGGATCGCGTGCTCTGTGCCTCCTCTTTCGTTCTATTTCATCATCAAACTCTCTTTGCTTCCTTGCTTCTTCTCACCCTGTCTTCTTCCTTTCTTTTCATTCTCAGAGAGCTCTCTCAACTCTCCCTGTCATGTACTCATTTGAAGCTTTATCTATACTCGCCTCTACCATCTGATTACCACTCTAAATTCCTTAATTACTGGTTTCCCAGTTAGCTGAAGTCAAACCTGAGTGTATTTTTGCATTTAGTTGAAAGTCAAACCTGAGTGTATTTTGCATTTAGCTGAGTCAAACCTGAGTGTATTTTAGCATTTATTTGCAAGTTAAACTTTGGCTTATTTTTGCATCTAACTTTGGTCATTGATTCTAACCTGCTGGCCCAGTGACTGTTCAATACTGCTGTTCTTGCTTACTCATCCCTCTGCCTCCACTGTTTTCCACTCATGGCACTCTCTGTCTCTCCCATCTATTCCAACTGCTTCTCTATCAACTATCCTTCCCTTCTCACTAAGTCTGGAAAAAAGAGATTTAAAAAGGATATCTTGGACTCCAATCCTGGTCATGCTATCGCTGATACCTATACCAGTGCCTCTTCCAAACAGACCCTCACTGACATCCTCTTTGTTGTCCCTTCGCCAGATCTGTGGACCACCCATATCATCTATGTGCTTTGCCCTGTCTCCTCCTCTCCCATAAATGGTGGCACTCGCTGGGATGTCCTCATGGCGTCTTTGGACTCCTCCAGAGTCATCCTTAATGTCTACCTAAATGGCACTGTCATGGTCCAAGGTCCTCAGGCCAATCTCCTCCTCTTCGATAGACGCTTCGCTCGCATCATCAACTTCCTCTCATCCCCTGCTGTCCCCTCTTCTAACTCCTTGGCTACCTTGCCCACTTTTTCCTCCTCCTCTTGCCACTCTACAGGCTACCTCCACAACTCTGCAGGGCATACCTCTGATTTCTACCTCTCCCCGGAAGGTCTTTAAGGCTGGCATCCTTCTTCAACTTGCCACTCTCAACTCTCACTCTGCTGTCAAACACTCCTCTGACATCTGCACCTCCTTGAAGAACTGGACCTTGATGTCCTCGGTCTTACGGAGACATGGTTCATGGCCAGCTCTGTCACAAGCTTTGACACTCTACTCCCTGAGGGCTACAAGATCTTCTCTGCACCCAGATCCACTTGACCTGGAGGGGGCATAGCCCTGATCTTTCCTGAGTGGATTCCCGCCACTATCGTCCTGATTCAGATTTACTCCTCTTTTGAATGCCTTGTCTGCAGGCTCTCAATCTCTCCCAGCAACTCCCTTACTGTTGCTACTCTCTACCGGCCCCCTGGGAAAATCACCTCTTTTCTCTCTGAGAAGCTGACCTCTCCTCCTCCCCTCTGTCCTCAACCACTCAACTCCTCCTCCTTGGTGACCTCAACATCCACCTCGATTCTCCCTGTCCATCATCTCTGCTCTTTCGCAACCTCTGTGATTCCATCTCCCTCTCTATCTTCCCCTCTTGCCCGACACACTCTGTAGGACACACACTTGATGTCTTGATCTCCCCCGGCCTCCCCCTCTCTGTCCCCCTGACCACTCCTCTCTCCTGGAGTGGCCACTGCCTTCTCTCTTCCCATCTCACACTCTCTTCCCCCCAAGCCAACCCCACCCCAACACAACACTGCCACTTACTTTCTCAGACATCCAACCTATGAAGCGTGTGTCCGCTGAGGATTTCGCGGCCATCTTCTCTCCCCCTCCTTCTTCTCTGGCTGACTCACACCCCCACACAACCGTCCCTTCTCTACTCTTCTATCTCTGATACTCTTGATGCTCGTGTCCGTGTCATGAGGATCCACTTGAAGCCCAAAGCCAAGTGCAAGTCCTGGTATGACTCCGAACTAGCTACACTTAAACGGAGGTGTAGGGCGGCTGAGAGGAAATGGAGGGCTTCTTGTTCATCCTCTGACAAACTGGCCTGTTGCCTGCTTCAAAGGCAATACTGACTCTCTGTCCGCACTAAGAGAGCCCACATTCAAGCCCGTATCTCTGCGACATCTAACAACTCGGCTGAACTCTTTAAAATCTCCAAGAGGCTTGCCAAGCCTGCGGCAGTCTAAACCCCTTCTCTTGCCTCCCAGGCTCTCTGCAATGCCCTTGCCTCACACTTTATTTAAAAAAAACCAGGACATTCTGTCCACCCTCTCCTCCCATGCCCCCCATTCCCTCTCAGTCTGTGCTTGCAGACCCCCTTTAAATACCCCCACTGTCCTTCTCTTCCTTTCCTATTTTCTCCCCTGACGAGGTCGCTAGACAAGTCCCATCTATGAAGGTCTCGTCAAAACAGGTTCATCCCTGTTCCTTTAAAACCATCAAGGACCACAATGACACCCTCGCTCCAGCCCTTGCTGATTTTTGCAACCACTCCTTTGCCTCAGGATTTTTCCTCTCCTCTCTGAAGCACTCCTTTGTGCATCCTCTTCTCAAGAAACCCACAGCTGATCCTTCCTGTCTGGCTAAATATTGCCCAATTTCCATTACCCCCTTTCTGGGCAAACTCCTGGAAAAGCTGGCCATCTCTCAGCTTAACCTTCATTCAGACTCTGTTGGCTGTCTCCATGACCACCAGTCTTGCTTCAGAGCGGCCAGAAGCACAGAAACTGCACTCCTGAATATCCGTGAAGATCTGCTCTCCAACCTGGACTCCAACATTCCCCCTGTCCTCATCCTTCGTGATCTCTCTTCTGCCTTTGACATGGTCAACCACACCATCCTGCTCAACCGTCTACGTGATAACCTGGGCATCACTGATCAGGCTCTGGCCTGGCTGACCTCTTTCCTCTCTGGTCGACCTTCCCAGGTCCAGCTGGGGTCCTACCTATCATCTATCTTACTCTCTACCTGTGGGGTTCCCCAGAGGTCTAACCTCTTACCCTGGCTCTTCAACCAATACCTAGCAACTCTCACCCACTGCGTTGCCATTTTCTGCTCAAATTTCCAGTGCTACGCTGATGACACTCAACTCATTTTCCGGCTGCCCTCGGCCACCTCCTCTCCTTCTCTCATCTCTGACTGCCTTACTGCCATACAAGATTGGTGTGCCGTCAATGATCTTTGTCTGAATGCCAGCAAGACGGAGATCCTCCTCATCGGCACACCATCTCCATCCTTCTCCCACACCCTCTGGCCGGCCTCCCTTGGCCCTCCTCTGACCCCTACCTGCGAGGCTAAGAACCTCAGAGTCATCTTTGACTCCACACTTTCCTTCTCCGCCCATATCTCTGATGTCTCTAAAAAGTCAAACTTCCTACTGCACCTCCTCAGAGGTACTCTTTCCTCTCCTTCCCTCAGAAGCTCACTGACTCCCAAGCTCTGGTTCTCTCTAGGTTGGACTATTGTAACAGCCTCTTTCTAAATCTACCTGCCTCTACTCTCCGCCCTCTGCAACTTATCCTGAACAGGACTGCAAGACTTGTCCTTGGCCTCAAGCCCTGGGATCGTATCTCTCCAGCCCTGAAATCTCTACATTGGCTCCTAGTGGATGCAAGGATTAAATTCAAAACCCTCTGCATTGTCCACAAGGCTTTCTGGGGCCTGGGTCCATAATACCTTCAGCTATCCCTCCGCAAATACCTCCCCTCTCGAGCTCTTCGCTCCTCTACCTCTAACTCCCTTCGGGTCAATCGTTTTTTAGAGAAACGCTGGGGGTAGATCTCTATCTTCGGCTGGAGCCTCCCTCTGGAACAGCCTCCCTGCCAATCTAAAACTTGAGGAAAACCATCTCTGGTTCCGGAAGAACCTCAAGACCTTCCTCTTTGCTTCCGCCTTTGCTCCCCCTCTCCCCTGCTGATCTGCTCTCTCTTGGCACTGTGCACCTGGCCACCCTCTGTCCCCTGGGCCCAGGGACCTGCTCACCCTGCCACCCTCTTGCACCTTCTCCTGGGCACTCCTTGGACTGGGGACTATATCTGTACCCTTACAGCCCCCCCCATTTTTTCTTCTTTTTCTGCACTTATCAGACTTACCAGTCTGCTGCCTTAAAAACAGCACTTGCCACTGCTGGCTGCACTACCACTGTTTATTGCCCCCATTTTCTATTTATTTTGTATTTATTATTATTTATCTGCTCTCCTCTGCTCCGCACTTTCCACTCTCCCCCTCCATGCAAATTTTCCCTTTTCCCATTCCTATGCACTTGCGCGTTCTCAATGTCACTGGGCCTAGTAAGATTGTTGTTGTTGCTGTGTTGTGTTCTCCCCTGTTCCCCTCTCTTGCCTAGTCGTGCTCTGAAACACTTGTGTACGAGCGCGATACAAATAAAATATCATATCATATCATATCTCTTCTCTCATTTGCCCTTCATATCTCCTCATCTGTATGCCTTTGCATTCTTTTATCCCTTAATTTCTGTTCCTCCTCTTCCTCGCTCTTTCTTTCTATCTTTTCTCGTTCTCAGTTGCCCTCTGTCTGTTGTCATATTTTCTTTACTCCTTTGCCCTTTCCTGCTTTTTCAATTGTTTGTCTTGATACAACTGTTCCCGTCTTTGTCTATCTTTCCTTTTTGCCCCATCTTCTTTCAATCGTTCCTCTCTCTCTCTCTATCCTTTTTGTCCTGTTCGTCTTGATCTTCCCTTTACCTCACATCCTCGATGCTCTTACCATCAGGTTTGAGCGAAATCTGACCACCCAGATATTCGTTCTATATGACTGCTACCTCATCAGTTTTATCTTTTTCTCCTTTCCATCTCTTTATCTCTCGTCCTATATCTAATAATGTACTTGGTCAATCACTTCTCTCCTTGTCGCATCTCTCCTTGTCCCTCAGGATTTTAGAGATCACTTCTCTCTCAGGAATTTTCTCTGAACCCTCATCGCTGCTTTGCGCAGATGACTCATATGCCGGATTGCTCTACCCTGTTGCTGCCTTAACATCTCTTAATGGGTACATTCTGTCATCTTTCTTACTATCGCTATTTACTTCAGCCACAGCAGGGGAGCAGAAGGCTCCTCAACCCCCTCTTTGCATATGTTAAGTATCCAGTGTTCAGGAGGTGGCTCTTCCCTTTCCTCCTGGTACATCTTCCAGAGCTTTAAGTTCGCTAGTCGTTTATCTAACTTTTTTCCCGTGTATGCTGCATGCAATCATCATATGCTGCAAATCTGCCTTCGATAGTGATCATCCTTGAGGCCATGGCATGAACATCTTATCTACCTTGCCTTTAACCCACACCGCGCTGTACTGTTTAAGCTTGGGTGCATGTTTTGGCAACTGCTTGCAGAGATTTGTAAGCAGAGTAATATCCTCCATTTTGACTCGTCACTCTTGACTGTCAATACTCACCTTTACACTTTGCAAATGTTTTTTAACAATACGTTTCAAGAAAACAACACAATGTCCGTGCACCAATCGTCGCAGCCCAAAAAACTCTAAATCAAGTTGTTACTCCAATCTACTTATTTCACTAAACACTATCAATTCAATTCCAATAAATTAATAATTTACTCTTAACTCTCGTGTTTTCCTTTTCACGTTTCTCAATTCCTCACCATATATAATCACATAAAACAAACAGACAAACTGACATACTCAATCGGCCACACATATCACAGTATACGATTCTGTAGACTTATCCTTGCCCCTAATAAATACCCCGACTGGGATGTGAACCGTCCTCTTTGAACTGTCTTTAAACTAGTCTGTAGCCTACGTCACCCGCAAATGGGACTCTAGGTCCGGTTCCTTCTGTTACGTCTTTAAGCTGAAGGACACTGGGCTTACTCTATCGTGGCTCCTTTCCTCACGTTTTCTCAAATTGCGTGGCTTCTCCTCAAGTTAATTTACTTAATAACTTGACGCTCATCATCTCGAGTTGCTTTTCACCCCAACCTGCCTCCGTTACTCGCTTTCCCCATATCATTTTCTTCACTCACTGCCCATTCACAATTTTACCACCTCACTCAGATTTTACTCACCATTCGCTTTTTCAACTTCCGACTCTCAGGATCGCCTCCTCTTTATCAGCCGCTTCAACCTGTCATCCGTTCAGCTTCCTGTAGACTACGGCAGGGGTATTTTGCCTGAAAACAAGGGACCTGTCTAACCTGCCCTTTCAAGCCTTGTCTTAACAAACTGGTTTTCGCTATCTAGAGGGAGCTTCACGTCCTTCCAGTTAAATGGCAGAGGACGTTCGATATTGCTGGGACCCCAAAACTTACTATCTCAATGGATTTCTAACCATCCTCTGCTACCATGTGAACTGAGATACCCTCAGCCCTTTAAGACAAGGTAGCAATACTATGAGATGAATGGGGATGCAGAAGTTACTCAAACATCAATAATCAAAACGACTCAGGTAGTTGACAAAAAAGGCTGACTGTTTTAATATCAATTATCTAAAACAGGGAGTACAACAGACATCAACGGACATCTCACAGCATGGACTCTCAATGCATCTTAAATAACAGCTTTATTTTATAACAAAAACTCGTAATTGATGATGTCAACCTACATATCTATTAACGTCATCCTACGTGGCAAACTATAAAAACGTATTGAAGAAAGCGATAGGATTAGAGGGAACATCTAAGCATATGTTCCATAATTGTCTAAGAGAGTGATAGGCTCCTTAACATCATATGGGGTAACTAAGCCCTCCCCTTAAACAGGTCACTATGAACGTCACTAAATACACAACATCCCATTGGTTACACAAACTATAGGGTCCTTAATTACGCAGACCCCTACCCTTGGTTGGCACTCTTACATCCGTCAGTACTTTTCTACCTGCATTAGCAGTACACAGGCTGGACTTCCAGGTGCTGGTGAGCTGGTCATAACCATAGCTTCCCACCAATTAGCATATCATCTATCATCACCTCAGTTGTCTGCTGTCAATTAAAGCTTTGTCCTTGTCCATGGAAATGTTATTGCTCTGGAGAATTCAGGGGAGTGAAGGCACGCTCTGCCTGCATGCGTAGGTGTCATTTGTCATGTTTGTCCAACTTCATCCTTCCACATGACTGAAGACCACAAAATTGAGCTCTAGTGCATTTAAAATACTATTTTTTAATGCACCTCTGACGTCTTCCTTGTTTTTATCCATGCCTTCTGAACAGGAGTTTCATTATTTCACACAATTGTAACTAATGTCTGCTCAACCCAGCCCTGAACAGCCTTGGCTTCTTGGTGCTCATCCAGCCTCGCCTTTCTGAGATTCACTCCTGTAATTCAATTGCTTTTTCAACTGCGACACACTCGAAAAAAGGCCTTCCTTCTCTGGTCCAGCACTGATATAACACATAGTGGAAACATCCATTCTTTACTCACTCTTGTATCTGTATACGTTGGTGCATGCCGCAATCTATTCACTATAAAGCTATCCTTAAGATTACTTTGTCTGCTTGCGTTTCTTTGCATATGTACACATGTAAAATAACTTGATATCTTCATCGTTTCTGTCACGTATCTTTGATACTTTCTTGATGCCTTATAGAATATCTTCATTCTCTTGTCTCTGCATCTCTTCTATGTACGTCAGCCTGGCTTCATGTGTGAGGTCACCATTCTTCTCTTTCATTCATTGGTCCTGTTTCTTCTGGGGTGTCATTCAAATGGCCATCATACTGTCTGGTATGCAGGTATGGCTTTCTCAATGGCAACCGTACTTCCAGGATTCTCCCTGGTATCTGTATTTTCAATGGTGTTGTACGTGTCTCACACTCTGGTTCCCAACATATAGGCAATATGGGCGAGGTGGTTGAGGTGGGGGCCCTTGGCTCCTTCTCTACACTGATAAAACCAGATCAGCACATCATTTCTTTTTAACCCAACAAAAATTCGGTTTGGGAACTGACAAGGGAGATTCTATGACATCAGTTCCTTACAGATGGAAGAAAATAGGGAAGCAATCCGTCCAGGCCACCATGGTTTTCACAATGACGTTATGCATGAGGAGCCAATCAGGCACGCAACCTTTCTTGTGGGTGAAACAAAAACGTGGTTGGTGAAAGCCCAGCTCAGTTAGAATGGCCCAGTGTTAAAGGGCGAAGGAATCTGAGGGAACAGCAAAACCCACATTATAATCAACTAGGATCAAGATTCGATTTGTAACTGTCATCATGGGAAGGATTAGATCAACAAAGGCTGATCAAATCTAGAGGACAATAAACGTCATCCGACAACTGCGTTATTCTGACATTTTGACATTAAGAGTGTCACACTCATTGGCAGTCACAGAAGCTAGAAATTGTTAAATTGCAGGAAGGGTATGCTTCTATTTGCACTTAATTTGAAAACTGCCCCCTGCATGCAATTCGGATTACTCCTCCATTATAGTGTCAAAGGAAAGTGTTAAAGTGTTTGCACTACATTTGAGGAAAATCATGAAAGTTAATTAACGACTGGGGCAGTTACTAGCAATATGGAATCTATTTACTTTTTAGAACGTTATAATTGCATTTTGATTACAATGGAATCGATTGCGTGGAAAACGTCATGCTGGCGGTATGCTATTAATTTTCCGAGGCAGAGTGATAAGACTAGTGGACATGCAAAATCCACTCTGCCTCACCTATCTACCTTGGAAATCCACCAAAATCCTCCAGATCGGGGAAAGTGGCTGGAAAACTGGTGGTATCCATGACTGCCACTTTTCTCGACACTTATTGTCGGCCCAGAGGTTCAGAAAATGCCCCCAAAACGAATATTCTGATACAAAACCTATCTATACAATAGGGCTGCTACACAACCGCAGCCATTTAGCCTATCCACATTCGGAAGGGCAATGATAGTAAAGCACTAGCATGTGTTTGGAGCCAGGTGTCTGTTACAGCTAATCAAGCTAAATCATTATCAACGAGGCGATCCTTGCTTTCCAGTGCATAATGCGAGGAGATCCTTGCTTTCCAGTGCATTGTGCGAGGAGGTCCTTGCTTTCCAGTGCATCGTGCAAGGAGATCCTTGCTTTCCAGTGCATCGTGCGAGGAAATCCTTGCTTTCCAGTGCATCATGCGAGGAGATCCTTGCTTTCCAGTGCATCGTGCGAGGAGATCATTGCTTTCCAGTGCATCGTGCGAGGAGATCCTTGCTTTCCAGTGCATCGTGCGAGGAGATCATTGCTTTCCAGTGCATCCTGCGAGGAGATCCTTGCTTTCCAGTGCATAATGCGAGGAGATCCTTGCTTTCCAGTGCATCGTGGAGGAGATCCTTGCTTTCCAGTGCATCGTGCGAGGAGAGCCTTGCTTTCCAGTGCATTGTGCTAAGAGGTCCTTGCTTTTCAGTGCCTGGTGATGTTATCGGCTATGTGTAAAATGTCAATGTCCGTCCTAATGGCAAACTCTACATCGTTAGTTGGATGGATTATATGTGTTGATGGGTCTTTAGATTCTACAAGCCCAAAGGGTAAGGCAGATTAACAGAAAGATTTACATTGGAAACTTGTGCAGGCCTGAGAGGGCCTCGAGCAGTTGGGGCTGAAACCAAATGTGCGTCCTCAGAAACAGAGCTATTTAACGGAGAAGCTTACGACTGGCAGTGCTACAGGTTAAGCACTCTTAGACATATAAAAACGATCTAGCTTGAACAGTACCGGTTGCAGCTAACAGGAACACGTTGTGTGTGTGTGTCTACGTACATCATGCCCAGAGATTTAGGTGAGAAATCAGAAGCCTCAAATGTGACTGCATGATATTTTTCTTGATCTGATTGTGCAAGTTGTAGATATTTTGCTGTAACTGATGAGAGCATGGGCGTGCCTTCATTTATAAGAAAGGACAGAAGGAAGCCGAGTTAGCTGGACAACTTGCTAACTAGTGGCAATCCCCCTGGCCACCTGCAGCAAAAATACAATGAGGAGTGCACGAATGTGCGAGGTCAGAGAGGCAAGGAGATTAACAAGCACTAACAGCAGTCAGGACTCAGGAACTCAAGAACTAAGACATGAACTGAGTGCTCAAGGGAAAATATTGTGCAGGCAGCCAGTGCCCTCTGGAAATAATTCGTTTCATTTTGTTTAAACACTTTATTCGGTATAAAACCATTGAGTAACAAACACATTAAAATACACATACACAATCATTTTCCATTCTCAAGAGATAAAAGATAAAAAGAAATTCATTTTACATTCAATCGTTTCCATAAATTCATCCCTTAAAAATCTAAACAGTTAAATAAATGTTACAAAAATGCAATTTCAGAAGCAAGTTATCATATAGGTACCAAGACACGAAGTGGCAGGAGGGCACTAACACCCTCTTGAATTGAATCGAGCAGCACGGCATACCAAACCCAACGTAAATACAAACGTCAACAAGCAGGAGGATCCAGCTTCCCACCATTTGCAGCCAAGCAATGGAACTTACTCCCTCCCACCCTCAGGGCCAAAGGTGTCCTACTGAACCTTCAGGAAATCATTAAAACTATACTGTTGACCTAACCCTGTCTCCTAATGCCCACCCTCCCCCCGAGGCCATGTAACAAGCAATGAAGAGTAACCAACTTTTACCACCATTCCCCTGTATCGATCACTGCTGCAACTCGTTCTCATGTATGTCAATGTATCACTGTTGTATATATTCCGGTTCTGCTATGAGTAAATGGCTTTCAACAAGGAGTGCCTTGATGCCCAAGGGTTTAGCGCGCTATACAAATGTAAAAATAAATAAATAAATAAATAAACCAGCAGAAAATGGGTTCAGCAGGCTTTAACATTTAGTGGTTGTTTTGCAGTATGTGGGTTATCGCCCCAAACCTAAATGTGATTCTGTGTGTTCATGTCACAAATTCTGCACACAATTGATAATATGTCCACATGCAACACAATGGGTACATGAATCACACAATGTGCGCACACATCAGAAGACGCATTTCAGGCACGAAAGATGTACTCACAAGTGTCACAGTAAGCAAATATCACTAAAAAAAAGGGTTTTACCCGATCCACACAGTGTGCACAATCACTAGTTACAAGATATCTGAAGAGATCACAAAATGTCTATATGGTTCACAGTTTTGGCACCTTGGATGTAGCAATCAGTGAAAAAATGCACATAAGCAGTTCAGAAGATACAGCACACAAATGTGCACACAAATCCCAATATGTGCAGTTGCATCACCACAAGATGCAGGGGTAGATCACAATATGCAAACACAGACCAAAAAACACACGCATGGGTAACAGAATGATGATGAGAATTGTACCATGCAAACATATGTACATGAGTCGTATACGCAGTCAAGCATCACAAAATACTGATAGGTAAAGCAGTGTGCACAGTGATCCCAGGATGCATAGAATGGTGACAATACAGAATTGGGACACAATAGGCTGACTTTCACGCATGTGGCAATGTGCATTACAGGAGATGCAGGCTAAGATTACAATTATAACACTTTGGTGAGAAAATGCAGACCTGGTTCACAGTATTCATAGGTGTGTTACAGTCTGCACTGTGGCGGTTCACCAAACAAACACATGAGAATCAAATTTCAGTTACAAACATGTATCAGAAAACTACAAATGGGCCAGGATGTTCTTCAATCTTTCAACATATTGGAGAGACCAAACCGCTGCGCTGCTTTCTTCTGCCATTTTTCGGGCTCTGAATTGTACCCACTGGCTAGGCCTGGTGAAGCCTCCGTTCTGCCTAGGCGGTATATGGGTCGGTTGTCTTCAATGATTACGTCAGCCACTCTCTCCTTCGAGGAGGAATATGGTTTTCCGGTCATGGAGGCTTATGTCAGGCTCTTTTCTGACGTTCTTAGAGGCTGATGTTTCACCTGTCTTCTTCTGCCCTCTAGGGGTGCGGGCTATGTGTGAGCCTGCAGAAGTCTCACTAGCTTCCTCAGCCCTGTAGGAGTGCAGAGCTAGGTGTGAGCCTGCAGAAGTCTCACTAGCTTCCTCAGCCCTCTAGGAGTGCAAAGGTAGGTGTGAGCCTGCAGAAGCCTCAATAGCTTCCTCAACCCTCAGCCCTCTAGAAGTGCAAAACTAGGTGTGAGCCTGCAGAAGTCACAATAGCTTCCTCATACCCCTACGAGTGCAGAGCTAGGTGAGAGCCTTCAGAAGCCTCAATAGCTTCTCCAGCCCTTTAGGGGTGCAGAGCTAGGTGTGAGCCTGCAGAAGCCTCAATAGCTTCCTCTGCCCTCTAGGAGTGCAGAGCTAGGTGTGAGCCTGCAGAAGCCTCAATAGCTTCCTCTGCCCCCTAGGAGTGTAGAGCTAGGTGTACGCCTGCAGAAGCCTCAATAGCTTCCTCAGACCTCTTGGAGTACAGAGATAGGTGTGAGCCTACAGAAGTCACAATAGCTTCCTCAGCCCTCTAGGAGTGCAGAGCTAGGTGTAAGGCTGCAGAAGCCTCAAGAGCTCCGACAGCCCTCTAGGAGTGCAGAGCTAGGTGTGAGCCTTCAGATGCTTCAATAGCTTCCTCATCCCTCTAGGAGTGCAGAGCTAGGTTTGAGCTTACAGAAGTCAGAATAGCTTCATCAGGCCTCTGGGCGTGTGGGGCTAGGTGTGAGCCTGCAGAAGCCTCAATAGCCTCCTCAGCCCTCTAGTAGTACAGAGCTAGGTGTGAGCCTGCAGATGCCTCAATAGCTTCCCCAGCCCCCTAGGAGTGCAGAGCTAGATTTGAGCCTGCAGAAGTCACAATAGCTTCCTCAGACCTCTATGGGTGCAGAGCTAGGTGTGAGCCTGCAGAAGTATCAATAGCTTCCTCAGCCCTGTAGGATTGCAGAGCTAGGTGTGAACCTGCAGAGGTCACAATAGCTTCATCCGCCCTCTGCGGGTGCGGGCTAGATGTGAGCCTGTAGAAGTCACAATAGCTTCTTCAGCCCTTTGGGGGTGCAGGGCTAGGTGTGAGCCTGCAGAAGTCACAATAGCTTCATCAGCCCTCCAGGGGTCCAGGGATAGATGTGAGCCTGTAGAAGTCAGAATAGCTTCATCAGCCCTCTGGGGGTGCGCGGCTAGTTGTGAGCCTGCAGAAACCTCAATAGCTTCCCCAGCCCTCTAGGAGAGCAGAGCTAGGTGTGAGCCTGCAGAAGACACAATAGCTTCATCAGCCCCCTAGGAGTGCAGAGCTAGGTGTGAGCCTGTAGAAGTCGCAATAGCTTCATCAGCCCTCTGGGGGTTCAGGCTAGGTGTGAGCCTGCAGATGTCTCAATAGCTTCCTCAGCCCTCTGGGGGTGCGGGCTAGGTGTGAGCCTGCAGAAATCTCAATAGCTTCCTCAGCCCTGTAGGATTGCAGAGATAGGTGTGGGCCTGTAGAGGTCACGATAGCTTCATCTGCCCTCTGTGGGTGTGGGGCTAGTTGTGAGCCTGTAGAAGTCACAATAGCTTCATCAGCCCCCTGGGAGTGTGGGGCTAGGTGTGAGCCTGCAGACATCACAATAGCTTCATCCGCCCTCTGGGGGTGCGGTCTAGGTGTGAGCCTGCAGAAGTCTCAATAGCTTCCTCAGCCCACTGGGGGTGTGGGCTAGGTGTGAGCCTCCAGATGTCTCAATAGCTTCCTCAGACGTCTAGGAGTGCAGAGCTAGGTGTGAGCCTCCAGAATTATAAATAGCTTCCTCAGCCCTGTAGGATTGCAGAGCTAGGTGTGAGCCTGAATTGGTCACAATAGCTTAATCCGCCCTCTGCAGGTGCGGGGCTAGATGTGAACCTGTAGAAGTCACAATAGCTTAATCAGCCATCTGGGGGCGTGTGGGGCTAAGTGTGAGCCTGCCGAAGTCACAATATCTTCATCAGCCCTCTGGGGGTGCGGTCTAGGTGTGAGCCTGCAGAAGTCTCAATAGCGTCCTCAGCCCTCTGGGGTTGCGGGATAGGTGTGAGCCTGCAGAAGTCTCAATAGCTTCCTCAGACCTCTAGGACTGCAGAGTTAGGTGTGAGCCTGCAGACGTCTCAATGGCTTCCTCAGCCCTCTAGGAGTGTAGAGCTAGGTGTGAGCGTGCATAAGTCTCAATAGCTTCATCAGACCTTTAGGAGTGCAGAGCTAGGTGTGAGCCTGCAGAGCCTCAATAGCTTCCTCAGCCCTCTAGGAGTGCAGAGCTAGGTGTGACCCTGCAGAAGTCACAATAGCTTCATCAGCCCTCTGGTGGTGTGAAGCTAGGTGTGAGCCTGCAGAAGCCTCAATAGCTTCCTCGACCCTGTAGGAGTGCAGAGCTAGGTGTGAGCCTGAAGAAGTCTCAATGACTTCCTCAGCCCTCTAGAAGTGCAGAGCTAGGTGTGAGCCTGCAGAAGTCTCAATAGCTTCCTCAAACCTCTAGGAATGCAGAGCTAGGTGTGGTCCTGCAGAAGTCTCAATGGCTTCCCGAGCCCTCTAGGAGTGCAGAGCTAGGTGTGAGCCTGCAGAAGTCTCCATGGCTTCCTCAGCCCTTTAGGAGTGCAGCGCTAGGTGTGAGCCTGCAGAAGTCTCAAATTTTTTTATTTTTTTTATTTTACTTGTTATAATTTACAAAAAATGTTTACAAAAAAAGAAAAAGAGAATATAGTACAATTCTCAACTCCAATTGTCTCATCACTTCATCTATCCAATAACATCAGTGGTTTCAAGTAGTCCATAGACGGATCTTTTTCAGGTTACATCCCCCGAATGATTCCACCTCGTGTTTTTAGAGTTTCAAATTCATGAAGAACTGGGAAACCGCTATTACGTAGCTGATGTTGTCTCCCTCGATTAAGCGGTTCCACCAGTCCTCCTCGTTGCACGTTCTTGACTCCTTGAATAGATGGCCCAAGTGTGCCATTCTCAGCCTTGTTAAAGCGCCACACACCAAGAGTAAGTGGCGCAGCGTCTCTGGTTGCATCTTGTTTTTACAGAATCGGCAACTATTGTCAGATGTTAATTTCCTGATCGCTTTGATCTCGTTTGTTGGCAAGAGGTTCATTCGCACTCTTAGGAAGGTTTCACGTAGAGTTTTACTTGGAAATTTTTTAAAGTAGTTCGGTAGGCCATTTAAGCCTCTCGTTATTGGTGGCAAGTGGCTTATCAGTTTACTTCTTTGGTCCAAGGATGTTGTCTGTATCCAGTCATGTTCCTGCAGTTTTCGTTTTACTTTAGTCGGATTCAAGATAAGTTCTTCCTCAGAGCTATTTATTTCCACCAGTTTTTTTCGTGTTCTTTCGTCCAACACATCAGAATTTTGCTTTTCTGTGCTTCAATTTCCGTGTGAATAATAGACATTACATTCGGGCAGGTGCTAGTCAGTGATTTCCTGTATAGCATTAACGAGTTTCTAGCAACCATCGATTCCAATGATTGCAGACAAAGTTCCTGGCGTATGGTCTTTGCCGGTGTGGATTGCGGTAGGTTCAAAGTATGTTTCCAAAACAAACCTTCTAGTCGTTTCCAGAAGTCTGAGGGTATCGCCAGTAGTGCGTTTGCACCGTAGATCAAGGACGGGACCACCTTCCCTTTGTAAAATTGAATAAGTGGAATTGCTGTAAATCGGCCAAATCTTCTGTCAATTATTTTTGCTTGACATGCCAATTTTTTTGCCTTCTCTAATAGGTGCAGTTGCATAGGGTGCTCTTGTTTGTTGTTGCTGAGGATTACCCCCAGATATTTAAATTGCACCACTTGTTCTATTTTCTCACCTTCCAGGGTCCAGCTAAAATTCTCTGTGCGGGTAGTTTGTTTCTCCATGGTCATAACTTTGGTTTTGGCCCTGTTGATCTCCAAGTTGTTCTTCTCTATATATAGTGCCAAAGCGTTTAGTTGGCGCTGGAGACCAATCGAAGTGTAGTCCATTAAAATAAGGTCGTCCGCGTAGAGTAATCTTGGGATCTTGACCTTCCCTACTGTAGGTGGAAAAGACCGTATCTCCTGGCCGCTTTCTTCAATATCCCAGAGATAGGAGTTGAACAGTGTTGGTGCAAGAGGGCATCCTTGCTTTACTCCTCTCGCTGTGGGAATTAACTCAGTTAGCATCCCTCCTTGGTTTAAACGCACTCTTATAGAGGTGTTCTGGTGCAATGCTCTAATGGGCCCCAAGATGTTTTCTGGACAATATCTCGCTGTTAGTTTTCCCCAAAGTATTTCATGATTGACCTGGTCAAAAGCCTGGACCAGCTCAATAAAAGCAAGGTAGATCTTTTGGTCTCCTTCTTGTATCTTGCTTTTTAGGGTGGTTAGTAGGAGAATGTTTGGTGCCGTTCCCCCATCTTTCACGAACCCTGATTGTAGGGGGTCCTCATGTCCTGATTCTCTAGACCATTTTTGAAAGTTTTCTAACAACAGTGAGCCGAACACCTTCCCAACAACGTCTAACAATGCGATCGGTCGGTAGTTCTTAGGTTGGTCTCTTGGCCCGACTTATAAATTGGGACAATTGTTGCTGTAGTCCATGACACGGGTATCGATCTTGTCTCGTTGCATTTTTTAAGTACCTCATATATAAAGTTTGACCATTCTGCAGCATGTTCCTTCAGGTCTGCGTTAGTGATACCGTCGGGCCCAGGGGCTCTTGAGTTGTTCAGTCGGACAAATTTTCTTCTTATGTCCCCCCGATCCCATGCATTTTCCCAAGTTGAATTTGGCAGTTCTTGGTTATCACGCAAAAATCCATGTTCGTTGTTGGGAAGATCGACATAGCTCTCTTTCCGGAATACTTTCGTGAAGTGGGTTGACCATGCTTCTTCTCCCACATAATTATTTATCAGATCTTTTTGTGAGCCTGACGTATTCCTGATTAGGGTCCAGAAATCTCTAATTCTCCTAATGCATATTGTCTTCAGCATACCTGCTGCATCGGCTTGGTTCATGCTTTCTCTGTGTTGTCTTAGCCAGTTTTTATAGGTCCTTGTTGCTATTTTCATTTCATTAACTAATTCAGCAGTAGGTGATTTCTTAACTTGTTGCTTTAGTTTCCTCATTTTTTTCCTTTCTTCCACAATTCTTTTGTTAAATTTGTGTTGGTGGATTTTTGATTTATCGTTTGGCCGGAACTTTCTTTTGACTTCATATACTTTTAACAAAGGTTGATAATCAATATTATTTTCCGTGTTTGCTCGGTTGTTTACTCTGCTGGTATTTTTGTATGAGTCTGTTAGCTCCACAACTGCACTAGCCGACAGTCTTAATTTTGTACCGCTACTGTCGGTCTCAATTTTTTCTTCCATGGTTCATTTTATTCTTCTTGTGCACGCCCATTTTACCTTTAATAGGTTGTGATCACTATTGGCCGTTCTCACAACCTCGTACTCTGTTATAATTTTAAGTAACTCATCAGAAACAAAGATGTGGTCTAAGTTTGCTGCAGAGTTATCTCTCTCCCATGTCGGTATTCTCGGATTGTCTCTGTGTACTGATGTTTGTAAGCTCTGCAGACCCCAGGCAGTCATTGCCTTAATCCAGAGATGCCCACGTACCATGTTCAATGGCACCTTCTTACCAGTCCCGTATTTCGAGTTGGGTTTTGGGCAGATCGCGTTAAGGTCTCCACATAAAATGACAAATTTCGGTGTCCATTCAAGATGTATTCTTTCCAGAATGTTGTCTGCCATTTCCAGGTAGTCCTCGTTTTTAATCACTGCGGGATTCCAATATGTGTTCAACACAATTATTACTTCGTCCTTTGCAGTGTTTTTACTGTTTACCGACAGCTGGTTCGACCAGTTCAAAAGAGACCCCTGGAAATGGCTGTTTGAGATCACCGATTCGACGTAATGTAGTCCCGATCCAGATCTAATGGCGGTCAGCAGGCCTGAAGAGGGGCGTCCTTTGTTTGAACGATCCGCGGGGGCTAGATAGGTTTCATAACCCTCCAAAAATGGCTTCTTAGTTAGCCACGTCTCCTGCAGGCAGATGACGTCAAACTCTCCCAAGTTGACGTCACTCTCTGTCAGGAGGTGGCTAAATCCCTGAGTATCCCAACATGCCATGACGATGTTATCCTCTTCCAAAGGCCTCGCGATGACGGTCCCGGATCCTGCCTTGATATCCGTCCGTGTCTTGCATGGCGACCTTCTTTTTCCTGATGCTTTAGCGGCAGCCGTCTTAAGATTCAGATCTTCTCCGTCTCCGGGGTTAGTACTTGCTGCTGGTTCGTCGTTGACCGTTTCACTAACTTCTTGAACGATTTCTATCTTCCGTAGGGGACCTTTTGGGTATCTATCGATGTTCACAGCATCATGATCAGTACTTGCATCTTCATTCACGTTGTTTGGTTTTACTCTTTGATCATCTCTGTCTAGGATGCTTGTCTGCTTCTCTATCTTTGTTCCTTCCTTTCTCTGTGTCCGCTCTTTGGTTGAACCAAAAGTAGATTGTTAAATGAATTCTTTTGACTTAATCTCAGATTTGCGTTTTGTGACTGTTGTAGTTTCGCACCAGTTGTTCGACAGTCCGATAAGTCATAGCCCAACATTTGAAAGCTTTCTTGTTCTAAAGTCAGCATTTGTCTGATTACCGGGGAGGGAATGTGTAAATAAACACAATCTCTTTTACCCGTGGTACTGAACTCCACGATCTTGATGTCATCAGTGTTGATCTGCCTTAGTTTTGGAATGCAGTTCAATAGGGCCATGATGTTTTTCCGATTCAGGATCAAGTTATCTCTGTTCTCCCCTACCCGTTCCAGTTTAAAAGTTCTTTCGCTGCCTAGCCTTTTACTGTACGGGGTGTGGGTGTCTTGTTCTTTGACTCAAGCTTGTTTTCTATCAGACTTTGTATTGCGCTCCTTAATTTGGTCCAATGTGAATCTGCTCTTTTCCTCTTTGTTGTTGTGAGTTGCAGATCGCGACTTCTCCTCTAAACGGGAGTTCGTTTCTCCCTTGGTGTGTGGGGCTATAGACTTCAAATTTATTGCTACGGCTGTCCTAGTGCTCCTTTTGTGGTCTTTCTCTGAGTTCGCTGATTCCAGAAGATATCGATTCGAAAGTTGTTTTCCGCCGTATGCCTTAGCTACTTTTTCCCGTCTTTCTGCCAAAGTAAGGAAAGGGCTCAAGTATTGGGCATCTTCATTTGCTTCGATTCCGCAGTCCTTTCTCGGAACACTCATTTTTTGCCTCTCTGATAGGGATTCTAGTTCCGAGTTTTCAACCGAGTATACCGACAAATCCAGTAAATCGATACTTTCTGCAGACTCATCTATGATCTGATAGTTCATGGCTGGATTGTCGGCCAAGCTCGTTTCTTCTGTATTCAATGGTTCCGTATCCTGGAATACCACCGCTCTGTTTTTTAGTTCTTTGTTTTCCCTGACTTTTGTTTTCTGGTTTTCTCTTTGGTCCTTTCCTGCTACTACCTTAGAGGGTTGGAGTTCCTCAGTTGTTGCGTTTTCGCCTCTCTTTTTCGGTGATCTTTTTCCCTTTGCAAAGAGCGGGTATAGTTTTGTGGTCATCCCTCGATTGTCGAGTTTTTTTTTATCCCTGGATCCGGGATTATTTGATCTCTGAGATTTACTTTGTGGCTCTGTTTCCGGTTCCTCCACAATCTCCTCTATAGTGAATGCATCGTTTTCTGCAAACGTAGTTACACAGCCATTTGATTGATGCTTCTTGGATAAAGGCGGGGCGGCGAGCCTCTGTTCTTTGCGTGTTTTTGTTGACTGCGCTTTTTCCAAGGTTTCCTTAACTTCCTCTAAGGGTTTTGATTTAGCTACTTTGTTCTGTTGTTCCCTCAGTAGCTGCACGTCTTCTGTCACGATTGTATCTGAGGCTACTTTTGTAGGTGTCTTCATTTGTCCGGCCAGCATGACTTTCCCTAATATCATCTCATTCTCCACTACCACGGCTAGATTGTCCGGGTTTCCTGTGGCATCACCCTGTGGTTTGTTAGATGGCATAGTTCTCCCATTTCTCATTTCTAATGCTGTGATATACCCTTCAATAAATGTCATTTTTGTATAGAGCATTGCCACCAAAGTTGTCTGGTCCTTTAATGCCTCATGAATGGATTCGTACAATTTGCAGTATGGTGTCAAAGCAATAGTTATTGCCGACATTACTGTCAAGATGTCAACTTGTTTTGTGGAGGCTTCTTTCTCATTGTTCGAGTCCATGGTTGAAGATCTCCTATTCCTCGGTGGGGATTGTATATGGGTATTGTGCAAGGTGTTCGACCCCTGTTCTGTGATCTTTGTGTGTTTCTCAGCATCACTGATCACGTCCCATGGGACTCCCGATGGTTGCTTCCTTCGGTCCACGCTAGTACTTGGCGTTTCCTTCGAGCTGGGCCTCGAGTTTGTTTCTCTTAAAGGGAAATCTTTATCAGATATCGTTGTATGGAATGCTTCTTGTCTAGGGGTTGATTCAAAGCTCTTGCCTATATTTGCCTTAATATTTTCACTCAGGGCCAGAACACGTCCGTTTGTCGTGTGATTTTTGCTCGTCCCCGGACTGTCAGTCCGGGGCTTCGTTGAATCCTCGTGTGATTCCTTGGTTATTGACCATTTAGATTGTTGGTTCCCTTCCAGTTGTAATTCGGGGTCTTTGAAGTACCGAATTCCTGTTTTTAGGAGTGGACCGGAAGGGTACGTTTTAGTTCCTGGCCAAACACACTCCCCCCTAAGTGAGGTTTCATTTGTAGACATGCTGGTCCCATCTAGTAAGTCCGCGTCAGACACTTCATCCAGCATCGTTAGATCCTTCCCTAACGTGTTTTGGAAAAATCTTGTCATTGAATTTGAAGCTGCAGTCTTTGCTCTCCCTCTCGAGATGGTTTTGCGGGTTGCTCTCCTGTTGCTTAGCTTAGAGGATTCAAAAAAGGACGTTTTGTTCGTCAATTTAGCTGTTCTTTTTGTGCTGCCTTTTCTTGCAGAATTTTCCCTAATGTGTTTTCCTTTAGGGTTTAAAGTCGTTGGTTTATCCTCTGATAGAGGAGAGTTGTTGCTTTGTTCTGCTTCTTCAATTTCATCTCCATTGCGATCTCCTAATCCATCTTCTTTGTCTATGTTTGTTCCCTTTCCATCAGTGAACTTTAGTACTTGAATGACCCCTGGCAATAATTGATTTTCTTTTCTGGGTTCTTCGCTTGGACTAATTAGGTCTGGTCCTATCATTTGGTGATGAATCTGGATAATAACGTTCAACACGTTATTCGGGTTCACTTTAACTGCGCCGACGCTTGCAACTCTCTTAGATGTTGCCGTGCCTGGGGTCTGTGCCGCCCCCTCCACGGGCTGGTCTGGCGAGAGCGTCTCTTGGGACACGCCCCCCCCGACTCCTAGCTTCGATGGACCCTGGAGCTCCGCCCCCTCCCGCCTCGTCGAGCGGCTCCGCGTCGCCCACTGTTTGGTCCGGGCTCCTCTCTCCCTCCTGACTAAAACCGCAGCTCCGGCAGCGGCTCCCGCAGAGAGGGTGAAGACGGCTGCTCGTCCATGCCAGGGAGCACCGGAGGACTTCCTCCCGCTCCAACTGGGAGCACGCCGTCCCCCCAGACTCCCGCACCCCCGCCCCCTCTCCAGACCCACCACCAGGTAGGAGGGACTCCAGGGTTGGGCGGGAGGGTTGAGGGGGTGTTTGTGGATGTTTGGGGTGTTTAAGGTGGTGTTTATGTTTTTGCCAACAAGGATGAAGGGGGGGCAGGGGAGGAGGAAGAGACTAGCTCATGAGTGTTGTCCACGTTCTCCTTTTCCTCCTCGTTTACGATCGTGGAATTTTGAAATGTTTTAATTATTTTGGATGTTTCATCTACGAGTGGTGGGGAAGCACAAGGGGCTGTGTTGTGGAGCGTTGATTTTGGAAAAAGAAAGATGTTCTGTTGCGTACCTGGCTCCACCTGTATGTTTATAGGTGACGGTGAGACCAGTCGTCGTTGGCGCAGTCTGGGTAACTGCTTCAGCGGGCTTCTCTTGTCCAAACCGAAGTCCTCACGACCAGGTCGTTTGCTCCGCGTGCTTCGTCCTGTGTCCTCCATTTTTGGATACAGGCAAACGGGCAGGCCACCCCCGTGCAGCCCCGGACTGCACCAGACTGCTTCCACCTCAGCTTCCAACTACGCGACCGCTCCGCGGTGTGTGGTGGTTTTTCAAGGGTGGGCCCCTCCTCCAATAGCAATGGACAATAGACTGCTCAGCACAGGGGGGACGGCACCAGACTGCTTCCACCTCAGCTTCCAACTCCGCGACCGTTCCGCGGTGTGTGGTGGTTTTTCAAGGGTGGGCCCCTCCTCCAATAGCAATGGACAACAGACTGCTCAGCACAGGGGGGACTGCACCAGACTGCTTCCACCTCAGCTTCCAACTCCGCGACCGCTCCGCGGTGTGTGGTGGTTTTTCAAGGGTGGGCCCCTCCTCCAATAGCAATGGACAACAGACTGCTCAGCACAGGGGGGACTGCACCAGACTGCTTCCACCTCAGCTTCCAACTCCGCGACCGCTCCGCGGTGTGTGGTGGTTTTTCAAGGGTGGGCCCCTCCTCCAATAGCAATGGACAACAGACTACTCAGCACAGGGGGGACTGCACCAGACTGCTTCCACCTCAGCTTCCAACTCTGCGACCGCTCCGCGGTGTGTGGTGGTTTTTCAAGGGTGGGCCCCTCCTCCAATAGCAATGGACAACAGACTGCTCAGCACAGGGGGGACTGCACCAGACTGCTTCCACCTCAGCTTCCAACTCCGCGAGAAGTCTCAATAGCTTCCTCAGATTTCTTCTAGGAGTGCAGAGCTAGGTGTGAGCCTGCAGAAGTCTCAATGGCTTCCCGAGCCCTCTAGGAGTGCAGAGCTAGGTGTGAGCCAGCAGAAGTCTCAATAGCTTCTTCAGACCTCTAGGAGTGCAGAGCTAGTTGTGAGCATGCAGAGCCTCAATAGTTTCCTCAGCCCTGTAGGAGTGCAGAGCTAGGTGTGAGCCTGCAGAAGCCTCAATAACTTCCTCAGCCCTCTAGGAGTGCAGAGCTAGGTGTGAGCCTGCAGAAGCCTCAATAGCTTCCTCAGCCCTCTAGGAGTGCAGAGCTAGGTGTGAGCCTGCAGAAGTCACAATAGTTTCATCAGCCCTCTGGAGCTGTGGGGCTAGGTGTGAGCCTGCAGACGTCTCAATAGCTTCCTCAGCCCTGCCGGGTGCTGGGATAGGTACAAAACTCTATCAGTCTCAATTACTTCTTCAGCTCTCTTGGGGTGTTGGGGTAGTTGTGATATTACAGCAGTCTCAATAGTTTCTTCACTTGGTTCAGGGTTTGGAACAGTGTTATACTCTGATATTCTCGAAGGACCAACCTCTTTCCACACTCCTTAGCCGGGGTGACACTCTGCAATTTCTGACTCCAACTGACTGCGCAACTCTTCATCAAGGTTCATTCCATCTCTTTTTCGCTCCTCTGTGATTTTTGAGCTATTTCTCCTACTTAGGTTTCTGACTCTCCATTTGTCCTTTCATCCTTAAGTCTTCCTCATGTGCTCTAGGGCTTGTCAGTGTGGTGTCACCCAGGTAGGCAGTGATAGGTCGGCATAGCAAGCCTTTACACTATTGTACCTGCACTTCATCAGCAACATGCAGGCTCTCAGCTTCTCTCTCTTCCTCTCTCGATTCAACAGAGTGGCTACGAGGGAGCAGCAGGCACTCTCTCTTACTGTCGAATCACTGCCGAATGCACCGGCGGTCTCCACCTCTCTACAGGTTAAGGCATTGGTGTTCGTGTAGTCACTATCGCGGCCAAGCATTTGTTAAGGGATGCACTCTGTGCACACAATGTGTTTGATAGAAAAGGGGTTTCTCACCAAGGCACACTTGGTATACCATAGAGGCACACTTCACATGTCACACATAGGTTGCAAGACACACATAGGTCGCAAATACAATGATCGCAATTTGAAGTCAAAGATCACAATATGTATGGGGCATGCACCATACAAGAGTGAAAAGCGAGCTGTTTACATACATGCCAACAAGCCCCAGTCTCATTAAGCAATGTTGGTCCAGTCCTTGCCCTTTTCTAAGCATTCTTGGGCTACAGTATAATAAGGAAAGACAGAAAAGGTCATGTCCACCAAAGGATTTTCATTCGAGGAAAGACAAGGAGCACTGCTTGCATCAAGTGGCCAGCCATTGTTAAGGCACATGGCCTTTCCGTATACCGTCATTTTACCGATGTTTTTCTTTCAGATGGAATTGTTTATGTCAAAATTCCATTGAAAAAACTCATCACCTAATGGGGGGTAAGGGGATAAAAGGGTTATGGAGGGGTTTGGGGTAGGTTATAAAATATAGGGAAGGGAGTTCAGGGGTGAACCCCAATAGTAAAAAAAGAAAAAAATAGATTTGCTTTTTCAATGGAATTTTGTCCGAAAAAATTATATGAAAAAAAACAAGTCGGCAAAGCCTTTTAAAGATTAAAAGATTGTTCACATACATTGGCACAAACATCAAGGGGGGGAGATTAGCTCTCTACTAAAAAGGAGTTCAACAGGCTGATTCATGGAATAAATGTGCGCCGAAAAGGGGAGAGCAAGTGGGAAAATTGCAGCGCAAACGTGAAAATCGCAGCGCACGTGACCCAATGCCGCGCACATCGATTCATGAAATTCAGTGCGCGTGTAAATCCTGAGATGTGCGCTAAAATCGTGGTTGGTGCACGCGGGCGCACACTTCATTAAACGGCATGCGCTACGCGCACAGGGAAAGCGCACATAGCGCAGCGCACACAACAAAAGTGCTCACAACACCCACACACGCGCCAACAACACGTATTCATGGAATCGAACGGGGGAAAGGCGTGCACCAAAAAAGACGCGCTAATCCGGAAACACGTACGCCAGCAGGAAGCAGGCGTAAGGGCCCCGCGCAGCACAAAAGTGCGCGCAAACAACAAATAAGCTCAGACGCTACGATGAATATACCGTTCCTCGCAGCAGTGGTCGTCGGACACCGCAGGAGGAGGAGGATAGCCAGGTTCCACATTTTATTACCTAGGACCAGCCTTTTTGGGATGCCTGATGACCAGGTGTATGGGAGGTACAGGTTTCCACCACACATAATCCTAGACCTGGTGATGGAGTCGGAGGATGACCTCACATCACCCAACCTTTGCTCCCAAGCACTGAGCCCCTTGGAAAAGGTGCTTAATGTACTGCACTTCTTGGCTACTGGGTCATTTCAGTGGACAAGTGCCATAGTGGGGGGTGTGTCACAGGCCACGCAGTCACGCTGCCTACACCAGGTGTTGGCCATCATGACTACACGCCCCTCAGTGCGCAGGCACATATACATGCCCAGAACACCTGCAGAAAGGCAGCCCGTGGTCCAGGACTTTTACGCGGTGGCAGACTTCCCTAAAGTGCTAGGTGCCATTGATTGCACCCATGTGGCTCTACATCCTCCCAGGGCCACTGAGCACATATATCGAAACTGCAAGCACTGGCATTCAATCAACGTGCAGGTTGTATGTGATGCCAAGGGAATAATCACTTCAGTATATGCCAACTATCCAGGGTCAAGCCATGATAGTTTCATTTTCAGAATGTCACCCCTAAACCGGGACCTGGAAGCTGGCTGGCATGTAGACACATGGCTAATTGCTGAGTATAAATGCGTCTGCACATACATGCATATCAGAAATTGAGAAATGGGAAAACCCCACTAATGTGAACCATTATCACCTCCCCAGGGGACAGTGCCTACCCTCTGAGCACCTACATGATGACGCCAATTCGGAACCCCACCACACCACCCGAGGTAAGATACAGCACAGCCCACATTGCAACCCAGGGCATAATGGAGTGCACATTCGGAGTGCTCAAGTCACGCTTTCGCTCCCTTGACCGCTCTGGTGGGCAGCTGCTATACGGTGGTGAGGCAGCCCGTACCCAGCTTGTGGCAAATTACTTCACCTTAAATCACACCCCTGCGGAGTGCACACAGCCCTGGCATATACCAGCTGACAATCAATGATGATGGCAAAAGGGACAGTCAACTGTCACAACCATACCAGCCTGAGATTGTTCACCTGGAAGTGTTACATTGTGTGAATCCCTACCTACTCAAAGACACCCAATGCTGTGTCACAAAAAGACACACATTCATGCAGCAGGAAAGATTACCCCTTTCAAAATACCACATCAAAATAGTGCCATGTCACCCAACCCCTCCCCATCTCAGCTACCCAACACATTATGGCATAGCATGCAATGTGAAAGCAACTAAATGAATGCACACCACATGACACAATTGTCACAAAGTGCAATGTTCCTAATGTAAACAGTTCACAGACAATATGCTCTCAGCAATCAATAAGAAACACCACACATGAACAAATACTTACCAGCAACACAAAACATCAGTACAGGAAGAAAGTGTGGCAGTATAAGATAGGAAAAAATTAAAGTAGTGCAAGTCTCACAACCTGACCAAGGCAGCACATGGACCCCTTCCAACTGCAGGGTGTCGCTGTCAGGCAAATGTGTCAGTGTACTGCATACAACATGAACTGCATCTGCAAAGGAGACGGCCTTCTGAAGACATGAAGAACCCACATGTATAAAGGAGAAAGACATGGATTCACAAGCACATATCAATACACCATGCATTGTAGAATCCAACAACAATCCCCACTAGGGATGTACACACAGTTTTGACTACAGACTGCCCACACAACTCATGGGAGCCCAATGTCACTGTGTAAGTTACTGTCTCTTGGTCACACCCTTTGCAAGCCCATGGGTGTGTGTGTCAGGAAACCAAGCATCTAACCCAAAGACAGGACAAGCCTGCATGTGCCCAGCTGGAATACACAGTGGAGGCCCACGGTAGCCACACAAAGCAACACACTGTAAAAAATAATTAAAATAATACAATCAAAAATCAAATATGGCCATGTATGGGGTGGGGAGGCCACCCAGGAGGCACGAGGTACAGGGTGCATCCCATCACACACATGCGTGGATGTTGGAGAAAAAAAAACCTCCATGGGCTCATGGCCTGCACGGCTACGCTACAGTGGGAGAACTGCCGTTGCTCTCGTCACCCTCTGCTGCAACATCAGGAGGTGGCCGTGATATGGGAGACAGCCCACGCAAAGCCCTGGTGTGGTCCTCCATGGCAACAAGCATGTGGGTCTGGAAGGTTTGGTTCTGCAGGAGGATGGTACGGAGATCCCCATGCAGCACCTCACGGGTTGCCTGCATTTCTGCCTGCATGGCCTCGCGTGATGCCCAGATCTCCGCACGGGTTGCCTGGAGCTCAGCTGAGAGTGAACGTGTGAGCTGCTCCAGCTGCTGTTCTGACCTAAAATTCCAGGAAGCCTCAAGTTCACCCAGAGTATCTCTGTGGAACCCGTGTTCTAACCTCAGGGCTTCCCTGTGGGCCTATGACTTTACAGAAATGGCTTCGCGCAGAGCCTCCAGTCCAGCCCGTCGGTCCCTGTTGGATGCCAACATGTCCTCCCTGTGTGAGTGGCAAATGGAGTCTGTTGCCTGCTGCTGGAGCTCCACCTGCCTTTAAGGGGGGAGAATGGAAGTGGCCACCCTATCCATTGCCTCATTTCACACGATGCTCCCTTTTGTGCTGCAATACTGTAGATGGATTTCTCCCACACAGTATTGCCTGGTGGCGCACGGCCACCACGTTGACGGGCACCACACCTGTTTGGGGCAAGGCGATTTGCACCTTGCTGTGCTGGCACTGCCTGAGGCTGCAGGACTGCATTCCTCCTTTGATCTGCTGGCCCAGGAACATGAGCAAATATTGTGAAGTGTGACCCTGCATCCGTAACCGCCACAGGCGGACTTTCCAACACTGACATCCCCATAGAGGGGTCTACCCCCGTTGCAGGTGAGTTGGACAGAACAGCATCCCTGCCAGAAACACTCACCTGCGATGGCAAATATGTCTCACTGTCCGATTCAGCACCTGATTCATAGAGGTGTACCCAGAGACACCCGTGGACAGTATGGTCTGCAGGAGGATTGGGTTTTCATCCACCACCACCCCACGTCCTCCACTGGTGCCCGGTTGTGGCTGAGATCCCTCCTGGGTGTGCACCATCACCTCCTCCTCAACAGCATCAAGTGCCTCATCACCTGCAAAAACATGAAAGACAACAAACGGAAACAGGCATGAGCACCATAGCACACACATAGGCCTGACGAGACAGAGATCCAGTCCATAAATTGCACATGTCCCACATGAATATAACTCTGGCATGCATGCACTGTCAATGAGTTGGAAGCGGAGGCAAAAAGCCCACACTGAGGACTCCAAGATGGAAAAGCAACACATGTGCAGCATGCTGGATCGCACTGGCAGCACACATTAGCCTGTGAGTGGCATGTCCAATACACATACATGACACATGCCATCACACAGATGTCACGTAGCATTGCCATGGTACATTTGACAACTACAGCCATATGGTAGTGAATGAGTACTGTCACCCATCCATGTGAGATAGAGATGATGAGATGAAACATGCAAAATAATGGGACAAAATATGCATGTGCCACACGCTGCAACACATCCAGTGTTCAATTATACAGTGATGGCAGGCAGATGGATACATCAATGGTTGGTCCCTTCAACATGACAGAAGACAACAGTCATGTTCTACATTCAAACAGGGCCCAAAAATGATTGTGTGCAGGCCATTACTCAATCAGCCTGAATGGTTAAATCATTCCCATAACAAGGTAATAAATGTGGGCCATTGCAGGGTGTAATCTATGACAGAAGCATGTCACATATGTGGCAGTAGGGTAGAAAAATGCATCGTAAAAATGGCAAGGATTGAAACAATCAGGGTGAATGAACAGGAAAACATTTTTAACAATGTTGTTGCAAGATGACAGTTGATGGGCAACTGCAGTAATCTGGTGAAAATTGGCTACTGTGGTCAGAAGGGATACTGTCATACCCAAAACCAAGGCCGGGGAATGGTTTGGAGGAACAACATGGGTGACCCATACCAGTCATGACTACACACCCTCACCTGGCACTCAATCAGAACACATCACCCAAGCAACATACACATGGATTACAGACACATGCATGGGCACTCAACGGCCAATGCTTCAAGATCTGGTAGGTCTCCCACGCCTCAGATCTGTTCCTCTGTGACAAAGGTTCCAGCGGCAGACTCATGTTGAGTGAGTTGGTCGTCCTCTGGTGGAGACCCACCGCCAGTCACCAGAGTAGAGGCATGATTGGAAGCCAACTTGTCCTTTGCTCTGCATTTCAGGTCATTCCACCGCTTGTTGCAATCATCAGCTGTGCGCCTCACAAATCCAAGGGCACTAATGTGGTCCGTGATGGTCTGCCAGTAGGTCCTACCTTGAGCAGGCGTAGTCTTCTACCCTGCAGTTACCACCATTTTGTGGCTATGTGCCAACACATAGGCCACAAGTGCATCTAGTTTGGCGTCATTGAAGCTAGGCTTCCTTGACATGCCGGAGTGTGTAGCCGTGTCTAGGGTCCCAGCCTGTAGTGCAAGAGCACCCTTCTTCTTCTTGGAAGGTGGTGCGGATCCTGAGTGGCTTATGCCGCTCTGGTTGGTAGGGGCAGAAGCGCAGGTGGACTGGCTACTGTACGTTTGTGAAGGCACAATGACCAAAGGTCTCGGTGCAGGCATTGGCTGCAGGGTGATGTTGGCAGGACCAACGTTGTTGTGATGGAATTGGACCGACACTGTCCTGGCTGGGAGACTCGGAGCTGGGGTGGATTGAGCTGCAGCTGCCCCTGTAGCCTCCTCACCCTGGCTACTTGGGGCAGCAGATGACATTGCTGCCCCAGATCCACCTGGCCTGGTGACAGCAACTTTCACCGCCACACGTGCCTTTGACTTGGTGACCTGGAAGTCAGTCTGGGAGTCAACCTGTGCCGGTTCAGTTGACAATATGGGTGGGTTTAAGAAGGGCTGAGCTGGGATGGTGTCAGCTAAATTTCCCACAACTATTGGGGGGGGCATAGGTGGCCCCGATTGGTCCTCCACACACTGGCCTCTTGGGGCACCCTGCACATCCTGGCCACGTCCCCTACCGCGCCCACCTTTTGGAGGTCGGCCACCTTTCCCTCCCTTACTGCTTGGTCTCCTCCCAACCATGGCACTGATGTTGTTGTGCATATGGGAGTTGCAGTAAACAATTGTCCTGGGCAATTGGGGTGAAAGGGGTAGGGTACTAGATGGAATTCGTACCCTAGTGCTCTAGCAAGGCTGTCTGTGACCCCTCGGGGAAGATGATGGGTCACGCAATGCACAGGCACCCCAAAAACAAAAGTAAACATGCATGCAACCCCTGGAAGACCACATGCGTGGAAAAATGAACCTGCACTACGCTGTGGCACCCAGGAACACAAAAATAAGCGTACACGTGTTACACGCAGCCTACAATGACCTCTGAAGGGGTACGCAACACACGGGGGCAACCGCAGTTGGTAAATATGTGCGCGACTCACCGTCTGCCTGGAAAAAGAACGTGAAAAAGACGCAACACCCCACCAAAAGAAGAAATGAACGCAGTCTGAGGAAACAGGGAGTACAAACTGGAACCGTTGTGAAGTAATCGCGTGTGAACCGACAAGAAGTACAACAATCACTGCTCGCTCTCCACAAAAAGCACATACAAGAAAATGGCGTCCTACATGTACCTTTTAAGCCAGCCCACACGTGCAACATCACTTAGGCGCCTACGCGCTAAGGGCCTTTCCTCCAATCACATGCACTGACACCCGGACGTGCAGTTTTTTCACGTGTACAATAAACATGCACCCGTGTTGTGGGAAACTCCTGTGCATTTAGCGTCAAAGGCGCTATTACGCGCTAAGTGCCTTTCCTCGAATTACACGATAACGTGCTGTTTTTTCAGTTGCCAAATCACTCCGTATCAAGCTGGCCACGCAACAACACACGGAAGACCACACTCCTGCCCAGAAGGCTGAATTACTGCCCCCGACAGCCCCAAGCACGCTCCCACCTGCCATCTGCTGCTGCCTGCCTGCCTGCTAGACACGTGCCCTGCTATTTGGTGCCTGCACGTCAGCCATCTGCAGGGGTCCAGTTGCTGTGACCGCCCCTGCTGGAACAGAAGACTCCCGACTGGAGTACCATCTTGCTCCACAGCCCAGCCCCAGGACCCAGTTTCCCACCAACACCTGCCTTGGGGGTTGCCATGTCGGACACAACACCATCTGGCCCCACTGGCAACCCCCAGCCAGAGAGGCAGACGGCTACCAGCTTCAGTGCTGCAGAAGTTGGTATCCTGGTGGAGCAAGTCCTGGGGCATTATGATGCCCTCTTTGGAAGTTCACGCGCCGACAATGAAGGACGGAAGAGGATCTAGACGGACATCATGGCTGCCATCAACGTGGAGGAGGTGGCAGCCCACAACTTGCAACACGTCTGGAAGTGCTGGGAGGACTTCAGGTCCAGGACCCTCAGCAAGGCCCGGCGTCTCCTGAAGGCAAAGCATGCAAAGGGGTGCCGGGTCTGCCTTACCAACATGCAGATGAGGGTCCTGGAATGCATACACTCAGCGCTCCACCTTCAGGCCCTTGGGAGGCAGACCCATCCGGAGTCGAGCGGTAAGTGTGCATACGTACTGATTGGATGCTGTGCATGTTGAGGTGTGGCAGGTGTTTGCAGGTTTCACATATGTCTTGGAAGGCCCATGTATGGATGTGTATGTACAGGGACATGAGCCTGCCGCATGAGAGTCCAGTCCTGTGTGAGGCACATCAACGGTGTATGTGTACAAAAGCATTATGGCCAAATGCATGCTGGGGTGCACACATGTTTACCTATCTGTGTATGTACCATGGCATGGTTGGGGTGTGACACATGGATGCGGGTTCCACCTTCATGTACGTGCATGGTGTACATGTGTGTGTGAGGGTATCTGACATGTGTGCCACTGTGATACACCATGGATGCATGTGACACTGACATGTAGGCGGCTGAATGGCAGATGTGACATGGATGCCGAGGATTTCACTGCAACAGCTGGTGTAGATGTACAGATGCATGTACATCTGGTGGCGTGTGTGCATGTGTTTGCCAATCCCCGTGTTGCATGTGACGTCAGGCTAACCTTCGGATGGTCATAGTATTGTATGTGTATGGATGGTGCTGGCTGCTGCAACATTCCTGTTCATTTGCGTGTTTGTGTCACTAGAAATTATATGTGTGTTGGGGAATGTGATGCCATGTGTGAAGTTTGAGACTGACACTCATCTGCAACTGTCATGTGTGTATCAGACCATTGTACAGTGCCCTGATGCCTGTGTTCTATCTCTCCCTGTCTGCAGCGTCAACTGAAGAAGAGGGCGGAGACGGTGCTGTGGAGCACACAGGCAGGGATCCCACCGCCAGCTGGAGAGGCAAGGACCAGCTCCCCTCCCAGGTTGCCATCTCATCGGGGAGTGAGGAGTCTGGTGCCACCTCCACGGCCGTTGCTGCGGGGGGTAGGTCCAAGAGGCGGAGGTCGGAGGTGGACTCCTCGGCAGCAGAAGGAGCAGCTGAGACCCGACAGGGGCTTATGGAGGACGATGGCATGGAGTCATCCAGGTTGGTGGGGGGTTTGGTTGAGGAGGAGGCCGTGGAAGTCACACACACAGGGCCTGGAGGGGGGATTCCACTGGTGCCAGTGGTGCAGTCCAGGGGAAGGGACAGGAGGCAGCACAGGCCACTGCGGAGGTGCCTGTATGTAATCCTGTTCCCGATCCTGTGACTGCATCATCGAGCACCAGCAGGGATGCCTTCGTCCAGACCCGTTTTCAGGGAGGGGATAGTCGCACAACAACTGGACTTCCTCTCCCTGCAGACGTGGCAATCCAGGACCGGCTTGAGCCTGTCCTGGGTGGGGTGGCGTTGCGAGTTTGTGACATTCGGAATGACATGCGGGGTTCTCGCGAGGACAGCGCCCGTCATTTCGAATGCCTCGAAGACTGCGTCAACCTACTGGGCGGGGTCACCAGTGCTGGGTTCCTACGTGTGCTGGAGCTTCTGCCGACCCCCTCCTCAATTGAACTCCCTATGCGCCGGTCGTCCTCCGTGCCATCTTCCTGCCCAAGTGTCACCCGGACACCCTGTGGAGCTGTCCCTGACCCAGCGGCCACGCTGGTGGAGGACACAGTCGGGAGTCGGAGGTCCAGCAGGGGTGGCCACCCCAACAACTGGACCCCAGCAGGTGGATGACATGCAGGCAACAACGGGCAGGGCACTTGCACGGCAGCAGCAGGCTCAAGGTGGGAGCGATGATGTCTCGGGGCCAACAACATTAGAGGGGCAGGCATCGGCCAGAGGGCAGGAGGACCCTGGATTGCAAGTGTCTTCCGTGTGGCAGCAGTTGGGCCAGGCCATAGATGTGGAGCGGGTGTGGGCGGAAGAGGCACAGCTCACAATGGTCAGGGCTGAGAACTCCATGCGCAGGGCGCTGAGGCGGGCCGAGTGTCTAGAGGCAATTCGCAGGGAGTTGGAGTTGAACATGGCATCGTCCCTGCGAAACCTCGGGGACATGGAAGAGGCCCGCCTCCAGGACATAGACCAGGAGTTCGATGATGCCCTGGCCCGGGAACTCAGAAAGTGAGACGTCGGACTAGCCTGCCCTCATTGTATATAGTTTGTAGTATTAGGTTTCATTTTCATTTTCCTTTATTTTGGGGTGTTTGGACAATGCCCCACACTTTTGTATATAGTTCTTTTCTTAGGTAATTTTTTTGATAGGTTTCATTTCTTTCGTTGGGCTCATGGACCCTGGATGAAATCGGTCTACATAGTTGAACAGTGGATTTATGAGAGAATTTGATTTTTTTACTCACCATGGATCAATGGATTTTACCATTTACATTTCCTTTGGATTTGATTTGGTGGACCGAGAGTTTGGACAAATTTTCTTTTGGATCACTTTGGATTGGTTCTTCATATGTTTTTTTATTCTGTTTTGGACATACATTTCATTTCATGTTTGAAATATTGTTCATGCTTTCATTTCATTTCATTCATTTTGTTCATAATGCATTTTGATTTCTAACATCCATGTGTGGTATTCGCTCATTGGGTTACTGCATGTGAAAAAGTGGATGTACACAATCACTGGCACCCATTGTGTGTGTGTGAGGGACATGTATTGATGTGCATAGTTGACTTTCGGTTTGTGTCATGAAATAGGCATTTCAGTGTGGGGTGGATTGAGGACTTGATTGCCTCTCAACACTGGGGTGGCGTGCTGTGAGATTTTGGTGGACATGATGCCCATGATTGTGCATCTTTATGACGTGTTGGGGGGGACATGAGTGGGGGTCTGCTGGCAGGTGCCCGTCAATGCTGGGTGGGTGGGGGTCCAGAGGGACGAGTCGGGGCCTGCTGGCAGGTGCCCGTCAATGCTGGGTGGGTGGGGGTGCAAGGGGACATGAGTCAGGGCCTGCTGGCAGGTGCCCGTCAATGCTGGGTGGGTGGAGGTGCAGGGGGACATGATTCGGGCCATGACCTTCAATGCTGGGTGGGTGGGGGTGCAGGGGGACATGAGTCGGGGCCTGCTGGCAGGTGCCTGTCAATGCTGGGTGGGTGGGGGTCCAGGGGGACATGAGTCGGGCCATAACCGCCAATGCTGGGTGGGTGGGGGTGCAGGGAGACATGAGTGGGGGCCTGCTGGTAGGTGCCCGTCAATGCTGGGTGGGTGGGGGTGCAGGGGGACATGAGTCGGGGCCTGCTGGCAGGTGCCCGTCAATGCTGGGTGGGAGGGGGTGCAGGGGGACATGAGTCGGGGCCTGCTGGCAGGTGCCCATCAATGCTGGGTGGGTGGGGCTGCATGGGGACATGAGTCGGGGCCTGCTGGCAGGTGCCCATCAATGGTGGGTGGGGGGGCAGGGGGATATGAGTGGGTGCCTGCTGGCAGGTGCCCGTCAATGCTGGGTGGGTGGGAGTGCAGGGGGACATGTGTCAGATCCTGCTGGCAGGTGCCCATCAATGCTGGGTGGGTGGGGTGCAGGGGGACATGAATCGGGCCATAACCGTCAATGCTAAGTGGGTGGGGGTGCAGGGGGACATGAGTCAGGCCATAACTGTCAATGCTGGGTGGGTTGGGGTGCAGGGGGACATGAGTGGGGGCCTGCTGGCAGGTGCCCGGGGACATGAGTGGGGGCCTGCTGGCAGGTGCCCATCAATGCTGGGTGGGTGGGGGTGCAGGGGGACATGAGTCGGGGCCTGCTGGCAGGTGCCCGTCAATGCTGGGTGGGTGGGGGTGCAGGGGGACATGAGTGTGGGCCTGCTGGCAGGTGCCCGTCAATGCTGGGTGGGTGGGGGTGCAGGGGGACATGAGTGGGGGCCTGCTGGCAGGTGCCCGTCAATGCTGGGTGGGTGGGGGTGCAGGGGGACATGAGTCGGGGCCTGCTGGCAGGTGCCCGTCAATGCTGGATGGGTGGGGGTGCAGGGGGACATGAGTCGGGGCCTGCTGGCAGGTGCCCGTCAATGCTGGGTGGGTGGGGGTGCAGGGGGACATGAGTCGGGCCATATCGGTCAATGCTGGGTGTGTGGGGGTGCAGGAGGACATGAGTCGGGGCCTGCTGGCAGGTGCCCATCAATGCTAGGTGGGTGGGGGTGCAGGGGGACATGAGTCAGGGCCTGCTGGCAGGTGCCTGTCAATGCTGGGTGGGTGGGGGTGCAGGGGTACATGAGTCGGGGCCTGCTGGCAGGTGCCCGTCAATGCTGGGTGGGTAGGGGTGCAGGGGGACATGAGTCGGGCCATAACCGTCAATGCTGGGTGGGTGGGGGTGCAGGGGGACATGAGTCGGGGCCTGCTGGCAGGTGCCCGTCAATGCTGGGTGGGTGAGGGTGCAGGGGGACATGAGTCGGAGCCTGCTGGCAGGTGCCCATCAATGCTGGGTGGGTGGGGTGCAGGGGGACATGAGTCGGGGCCTGCTGGCAGGTGCCCATCAATGCTAGGTGGGTGGGAGTGCAGGGGGACATGAGTGGGGGCCTGCTGGCAGGTGCCCGGGGACATGAGTGGGGGCCTGCTGGCAGGTGCCCATCAATGCTGGGTGGGTGGGGGTGCAGGGGGACATGAGTCGGGGCCTGCTGGCAGGTGCCCGTCAATGCTGGGTGGGTGGGGGTGCAGGGGGACATGAGTGTGGGCCTGCTGGCAGGTGCCCGTCAATGCTGGGCGGGTGGGGGTGCAGGGGGACATGAGTGGGGGCCTGCTGGCAGGTGCCCGTCAATGCTGGGTGGGTGGGGGTGCAGGGGGACATGAGTCGGGGCCTGCTGGCAGGTGCCCATCAATGCTAGGTGGGTGGGGGTGCAGGGCGACATGAGTCAGGGCCTGCTGGCAGGTGCCCGTCAATGCTGGGTGGGTGGGGGTGCAGGGGGACATGAGTCGGGGCCTGCTGGCAGGTGCCCGTCAATGCTGGGTGGGTAGGGGTGCAGGGGGACATGAGTCGGGCCATAACCGTCAATGCTGGGTGGGTGGGGGTGCAGGGGGACATCATGAGTCGGGCCTGCTGGCAGGTGCCTGTCAATGCTGGGTGGGTGGGGGTGCAGGGGGACATGAGTGTGGGCCTGCTGGCAGGTGCCCGTCAATGCTGGGTGGGTGAGGGTGCAAGGGGACATGAGTCTGGGCCTGCTAGCAGGTGCCCGTCAATGCTGGGTGGGTGGGGGTGCAGGGGGGCATGGTGGGGGCCTGCTGGCAGGTGCCTGTCAATGCTGGGTAGGTGGGGGTGCAGGGGGACATGAGTTGATCACTAGTGAAAGGTGACATGTGGGCTGGCTGGGGGGGTATGCCCATGGTGGATGGGCTGCCTGTGGGACATGACCAGGGGTGCAGGGTAGTCCCCTGTGGTGTGGGCTGCCTGCAAGGGCTGGGGAGGGGGTAGAGGGCACACCTGGGAGGACCCACAATGCCAATTCATGTGTGAAACACTCCGCGCACCCCACTGAATTCACGTACCCCGCTCTGCAAGCGAAATCACGTGTGAAACTTCCAGTGCACCCCAGAAATACATGTACACTGCTTGCACAAGGCCTATCACGTGTGAGACTCCCCGCGCACCCCACTGGATACACATACCCCACTCTGCAAGCGAAATCGCATGTGAAAGTACCCATGCACCCCTCAGATTACACGTACCCCGCTCTGCAAGCGGATTCGCATGTGAAACTCCCCGTGCACCCCAGAAATACACTTACCCCGCTCACCCAAGGCCTATCGTGTGTGAGACTCCCCGCGCACCCCACTGGATACACGTACCCCGCTCTGCAAGGAGAATCATGTGTGAAACTCCCCGCGCACCCCAGGAATACACGTGCCCCGCTCGCCCAAGGCCTATCGCGTGTGAAACTCCCTGCGCACCCCACTGGATACACGTACCCCGCTCTGCAAGTGAAATCGCATGTGATACTCCCCGCGCACCCCAGAAATACACGTACCCTTCTCGCCCAAGGCCTATTGCATGTGAGACTCCCCGCGCACCCCACTGGATACACGTACCCCACTCTGCAAGCGGAATATCGTTTCTGAAAGTACCCGTGCACCCCTCAGAATACACGTACCCCACTCAGACAGCGAAATCGCGTGTGTAAGTACCAGCGCACCCCTCAGAATACACGTACCCCGCTCAGACAGCGAAATCGCGTGTGAAACTTCCCGCGCACCCCAGAAATACACGTACCCCGCTCGCACAAGGCCTATCGCATGTGAAACTTCCTGCGCCCCCCAGGAATACTCGTTTCCCGCTCGCGCAATTGCAGTGTAGTGGCCCTGTTAGCTGGTCCAGGGTTAGCGCGGCCCTTTGCGCTGCATTGGGGATTTCAATAGTTTTTCCTTGCGCAAGGCGCGTTGTTGGGGGCGTAACTGGCGCTACGGGATGTTCTCTGCGCCAGCGCTCAAAATGGCTTGGCAATTCCATGAATACGCGATGCGCCAGAATGCTGTTTAGCGCACACTGGCGCACGCTCCATCTCAGCGCTGCTCGCATGCGCTGCCTCTGTGCTGAACTCTATGAATTACCCCGTAAATATTATAAGAGAAACTAGGATTGGCAAAAACCTGTACACGTTAAAGTTAGTATAGAATCCAGCCAACCAGCCTCATCATTTAGCTTCTATGTCGCCTAATATCAAGTAGCTTCAGTTGGGGAACATGTAAGGTCGGGGTGCTCTTCTCTGGTCTTGCAATAGAGGCGGGCCCTAAGACCTCTCTATACTTACGGATTGCTCTTTAAAAAGAATATTTTTTAAAACATTGATGGATGGGAATGAATGTCCTCTAATTGCGGATGCATTTTATTTTATGTGTGAGAGTGCATAATGTTTTACAATTCTTTCGACTGTTCTTTTTTGCGTATGTGCATATCATTCTGATGAAGAACAAAGTGTCCTATGTGTATATAAACCACAGAGCACGAGAATAATAAAAGAAACATAGGGTCCACATAGTTAGGACATGAATGTTGATGACTTGTACACCTTTAATACATGATGGCGACTCTACAAACCAGAACCTGATTTTCCAAGGTTGCATGTATGGCTGAAAGCCCCTGTAGTCCTTGAAAAGCTGTGAAAACCTCTGAAGGGTGGTTGTCAGTGGTGACGATGGGATGTGCGGGTGGCGGGTGTGGAATATGACTCCACTGCAGAGAATACCATAGAACACACATCCACCGCGCACAAGGTCAGGTTGAAGCCAGGTAACGAGAAAGATAATTTACTCCAAAGCAAATTAACAGAAAATAGTGATTTTACAAAGAGTGGATTAACAGCAAATCGGTTGAGCTAATTTACATCAAATGAAAAGATCATTAGCTTGAGTGATTTTTAACTCACCTAAAGCGCCGCCTCGCACGCGGCGTTCATTTCCCAGCCTAAATGACTCTTATGCCTCCCTGCATCGCCTGAAATTGAAATCGAATTTGAATGTTGTGAAACTTGGCTTGCTTACATTCGCCTGGCCCGCGTTCCCGGCCAGCAGATCTTCGCTAGCTCTTGCCTGTCTTATCGCGGGAATGCAGGTGGGCTGAAATGACCAGCTCTGCTTGCTCCCTTAGTGTACCAAGGAGGGACTCTGCCGGGTGAAGATAGCACTTTTTCTAATTAAACACTTTTGGCCTTGTTTCATTAGCTTTCAACTCCACTCTTCCGGGTCACAGCATGTCCAAAATCACGCGAGAAGATGGTGCAGCGCCATCAACAAATATTTCCCTATTTCGCTTGTCAAAATGATTCCCCAGCTGGCCACTCAGGTGTCAAGGAGGATGGCTAATCCCCTGCTGAGCCCTTTCGTTTGGAATGGTCCACTCTCGCACTATCGCATGCTGCAGGCTAGCAGTGGCAACAACCTGCCTCCCCAGTGTATCATCTTGTAAACTGCCAAGTCACTAGGGAAGATGGGGGCTCCACTTTTACAAATGAGCCCTGTGTCTTGTCTTTTAATTAACATTTGGACAAAACTAAATGCTTTTTTTGTGTATCTAAATAGCATATTTCGTAACTTTAAAATGTGAAAAACAAACTTTTTTCATATTAAGCACTGCTAAGGCTGTGCGAGTTACAGCACTGCCTAAAATACAAGGATATATTTTGAATTCGGTAATAAAGTAATTTGGCATACCGGGGCCTGCAGCATGACATGCCATACTAAGCTTTGTATTGCACATGTGCACACCCAGGGTGTTTTCAATATTAGCACATTAAATGTGAATTCCAAGGCACAGGTGCTAACAGCCAGGCGGCGCGCTGAAGTCTTGGAATGAGCATCAGACGTTTGGTGGCCTCCTAACCCTTTAGTGGGTGAAGTCCAACACTCATTGCTCCATCTTGGGGGCTGTCAAGCACCTCAGAAAGGTTAGGGAGTGGTGCCGTGGCGCACATGCTGTCTGTGAGGTTCCTGCCACGCTGACACTGTTTGTGCAGGTGCACTCTGCACTAGGTTTGGAACGGTCCCAGGACCCCATCATAACTGTACTCCCAGCAAGTTGAGAGGTTGGCCCACGATCCCCTCAGATGGTGCTATCCCTTTCAATGTGGGAAGTGCATAACCTGCCAATACACCATGAAGATCACAGAATTCAAATATAATGACAAAACACAGAGCTTCAAAGGAAACGCTGATTGCAATAGTAGCAAATCTGCGTAGGTAAAACAGAACATCCATAGCACTTTAGGATCAATGAACATCGATCCAGGATCCGCAAAGCGAATGAACACGCTCCACTGGTTTCTCACTTTTTGGAAATGGAACACCAAGTAGATGACCTAGGGTGGTTCGTCATTGAACAAGTACAAAAATGTAACGTGCACATCAAAATTCAAGTTGCACTAGCCAAGTGTGAACAATTTTGGATATCGACCCTGAGATCGTACCTGAACGGCCTTAATGAAAGTGAAGATTGGTCACCTGTACTTTAATAGGTTCAGTACTTTATTAAGTCATAGTTTACTTAGCGGTAAGTGTGTCTTCATTCTCAGTTAGTTATTTTCTCCTAATAGTCATAAACGTTTGAGGCATCTATCTTGATCCCGGTATGGAGCTCTGCAGAAACATAGGATCTGGTCCCTCTATTCAGGTCAACGCAGTAATTCACACAGGCCATAGCTACATTTAGCATAAGAGAAGACAGGACAACTATGATAACCTAGGCAGAGTATGTCTTAAAACGGGGATTTCACACATAAGAGCAGCCATTTTCATCACCAAGTCCATGGACCTTCAGACTTCTCACTCACACATGTTTTATCATCTGAATATACTTTGGGCACTTTACCCACAAGAACATCATATCTGGCAACCCTGAATATAGGGCCACAATATATTCTCACCCAAAGCATTCACCTTGCTAAAATGGCCACCGACCTTTCCCTTTGGCTCAGAGAGACCACAGAGTCCACCAAGACAGCTATGCAATCCAATACCAGTAAATTGACAGCTCACACGAGCAAACCGGCTTCCAGGCACTTCAAAGAGATGCTGTGAATATGGACACTATGTAACAGGAGGGATGGCCCTTAATGTGGAAGGATGTAGGGCTATACTACAGTAGAGAAGAAAATGGGAGCTCCAACCACATATCACTTTCTAGGCATTACACTCCTATGTGTATGCCTGCTAAATTCTGTTAGCCTAATTACGTGTTCATACTTCAAAAGTAAGCCAAGTATCCCTTAAAGGAAGAGTTTTTACTGTGGAATTGATCCATGCACATATCGTAGAGCATTAGTTTTAACTCAAGTTTGCTGCTTTATTGCTTTAGCAGACAATTTTTAAAATTTGGTTTCTTTCCACATGGAAATTTATTGAAAAAGTGCAAACAACATAAAGATAGGTACAGTGCAATGCATGGCATCCAACTACTAGATCATTGGGGAGTTAGTACTGTCCTTGTGCTGAGTATTACATCATATTGAACAGAATGACAAAAAAGTTAAGCATAAAAATATTAAACAAATAAACAGAATCACAAGTTGTCTACAAGAGGGTGCACTAAAAATACAACCTATTTGTTTGGCACATATTTCCTCAAAATTGTTTGAAACAAAAACATCCTGATTGTCTGTGTTTGAAAGGTATAGATGCTGGCCTGTTATTTTTTGGACTAGCTAGGTCACTAGGACGATCTAGTAGTTGGATGCCATGCATTGTACTTTACCCATCTTTATGGGTTGCCTGTCTTAAAATCGCGGCAAAAATGGTCGTGATTACAAAAGATCGTGGCAAATATGCAGTGGTTGTTTGTGCCACAGTCATGTAAAGGATGCAGGGGACACCCCCGCAACCCGCAGACCCATTATACCATTTAAGGGGGGCGGGGGACACCCCCGCAACCCCTGCTCCCCTTAAATGGTATAATGGGGTACACCTTTACCGAGTCAAACCACTGCATTTTTGCCGCAATTTTTTTTACCAGTGACATTTTTGCTGTGATTTTATTACCTGATTGATACCTCTTTATGTTGTTTGCACTTTTTCACTAAATGTACATGAAAAAAGAAACCAAATTAAAACAATTGTCTGCTAAAACAATAAAGCAGCAAACTTGAGTAAAAACTAATGCTCTACGATATGTGCATGGATTAATTCCACAGTAAAAACTCTTCCTTTAAGGGGTACTTGGCTTACTTTTGAAGCATGAATACGTAATTAGGCTAACAGAATTTAGCAGGCAAAAAAATAGGAGTGATATGCCTAGAAATTGATATGTGGTTGGAGCTCCCATTTTCTTCTCTACGTGAATATGGACACAGGAAGCAGCATCAGGTAAGCGTTTGTGTACCCGTACGATAGACAGTCCGCACTATATATTGATACATGCCGGCATTAACCAAGCCGCATTTTGTTGCAGAAACACGCATGTTAACTACGCCGCGTTTGCTCGTGACATCGGAGAGGGGCGCTCATCGACATCATTCAGGTGCATTACGTTCAGAAGACTGAAGTATACAAACAAGTAGGTAATTCTTTTTAGGTTGATGTCATCTTTCGAGACAGGAGAATTCAATTACATATCTAAATAGCATCAACAGTGCATAAGCCTAAGGCCATTCATCCCGCAGGATATTTTTAATCCATTCCACTTGGGGGAAGCGCAGAGCCTCTCCAGTGCTGACTTAACCAGACAAGCCATGTGAGATTCCAGATATTCCGGATGTATACGAATTGTTCGAACTACAATTGTTCGAATTACAATTGACCTTTGCACAATTGACCGAATTGTGAAGGTCAATTGTTATATATATGCGGGGGGAAACCCCCCGCAACCCCTCATTATATATATAAATATATATTGTTATATATATATATATATATGTGCGGTCAATTGTGCAAAGGTCAATTCGGACCCTCGACTTTCGGTTAATTCGGTAATTCGAACAATTGTGTTCGAACAATTTGGGTAATACCGATATTCCAGCACTCAGCCATCCATACATTAGAAAACTATACAAGACAATAGGTAAATAAATATATAATTGCATAACTAATTTCACAGCTAACCATGGCGCTTACTTCAGTCTCAGATTAGTGGTTGCTGTATTAAATTGAGACTAGACAAGTGTCAGCACCCATTGGTGACTCTGTATTCTAGTATTCTCATTCCAATAGAGCTTAATAGCATATACCAAGAGTCGCCAGTAGTGGTCAGATTTTGTTTATATAAAACCTTATGTAACTTTGCACTTTGTGTTTTGCACTGCACTTGTCATTTTGTTTAAGATGTGTGTACTGTTTACTAAATTGTATGTGTTTTTATCTCAATAGTGTACAGTTATTAATACAATTTAATGTATAACAATGATGATGTTGAAGTTTAAACAGTTCTTTATTTGTTGTATGAACTGCATTTTTTTTCATGGTAAGAAGAGACAGCACAGAGGCAGTGGGGTTCTATAGTCATAGGGCCTCATTCCGAGTATGGAGTTAGCCATGCCGCTTTTAGCGGCATGGCTACCCCCATACCTCTTACCGGGTCCGGGTTCCTGGAATGGGGAAATACCAGGCCATTCCGACCTCGGAGGGCCCAGTATTTCCCCATTCCAGGAACCCTCCAGGAACCCGGACCCGGTACATCCCCATTTGAGCCCCCATAGGGCTCAATGGGAATGGGGAGGATGCTAACAACGGGCCCGTTAATGACGGGCCCGTTGTTAGCATCCTGGTCTGCTCGCTGGGACCGCTCAGGACGCCTGGTTTTACCAGACATCCTTAGCGGGTCCAGCGAGCAGACCTCGTAATGGGGCGGTAGAGGGATAACGGGGCCGGCGCAGTTATCCCTCTACCGCATTCCTCGTAATGAGGCCCATAGAGTATACCAAGAGTCGCACCATTGCATTTACTCCAGTCCCAGATTAGTGATCGCTGCACTAAATTGAAACTAGACTAGTGTCCGCAAGCAGTGAAGATGCTTTATTCTAGTATTTACATCTCAATAGAGCTTAATAGCATGCTCTGAGAGCCGAATGCATAGCTCCCTGCTTTTACTCTATTTAGCTATTCCAACATGTACTCTAGGGAACTCCAAGCCCTCATGCCTGTGTATTCTCTCTACAGAATTCAACATTCAGTCCTAACTGTATGGAACAAGACTTAGCACGGAAGAGCCCCTGCAAGCCAGTCTTAGCAGAGCCCGGGAGAGACAGCAGCCTCTTCTGGTATACCAAGAGTCGCACCATTGCATTTACTCCAGTCCCAGATTAGTGATCGCTGCACTAAATTGAAACTAGACTAGTGTCCGCAAGCAGTGAAGATGCTTTATTCTAGTATTTACATCTCAATAGAGCTTAATAGCATGCTCTGAGAGCCGAATGCATAGCTCCCTGCTTTTACTCTATTTAGCTATTCCAACATGTACTCTAGGGAACTCCAAGCCCTCATGCCTGTGTATTCTCTCTACAGAATTCAACATTCAGTCCTAACTGTATGGAACAAGACTTAGCACGGAAGAGCCCCTGCAAGCCAGTCTTAGCAGAGCCCGGGAGAGACAGCAGCCTCTTCTGGACTCTAGAAGAGTACCACAAATGACATAGGTAACCTCTGCATGCTTTTTCAAAAAAAGATGAGCCCAGTATTAGGCGTAGATAAGTGATTTCATGTATTGAAATGTTTGACTCTTAATGGAAATAATTGTATTTACTGATATGCACTTTATTTGCACTTTACTAATGGATTAAAAGAGTAATTAATGTAGACCATTTCAGTTTTCCATTCAAAGCAGAATGCAGAAACATACTGGACGAGCCACTAGACACTTTTTGTAGGTGTTCCTAAGAACCAATACTGTACCTCATCAAAAGGTAGAACTAATATTTAGAGTTATTTTTACATTAGGTTTAGTCACACAAGGTTATCCATACACTTCACAAGTGTTATTTTTCATTGATATCCCTGCCAGTGTATGGTATTTCAGGGACTCCCTGAGTAACACATTGATCCCATTCAATGGGATCACTGTAGGAGCAATGTGAATGCCATCCAAGGTGGCGCCTTTCAGGGTGCTCCACGCAGAAGCTTTACTTGCAGGTATGCAGACAATAGGGGTGCACTCATGGATATAGAACACCTCCTTTTAGGGAAAACTGTTGCACATTGAAAGCTTGGCCAAAGGTCAAAAGGTGCTTACTGTCAGAGTGGCATGAGCCTCGCTGACAGGGGTCACAGTCCTGTTAATGTAGCCCAAGGAATGGATGTAACTGGTGAAGGTGGAAGAGGAAAAATGGTGTTCACAGGAGACTGAGACAATGATGTAATTAAGAGAAGAGAATTGGATGAATATATCCAATTGCTTATAATCTGAAGTGCAACTTAAAATAGGCACTGACGGATGTACCATTCTTAGGACCTAATTCTCAGAGCGTTTTCCAATTGGGTTTTGCCATTATGAAACGCTTCTGTGAATTAGGCTCTTTGACTGTTTAGTGACGTTTGCATATTGTGCTGAAGCTATGCACTTGCATAGGAAATATTTACACAGTATGTTTGAAGTGAAAAACATGCAGCCTCATTTCTGTTCACTAGAACAATCAGTCGGAAATCAGGGGCCACTACACATTTAACGGTGCTGGCTCTTTCCAGGGGATTCCAGGGCATTCCAAAGGATGGCCGCTGAATCTGAATTGCTCTCAGAGCTAAGTAATGGCTGGCGCCATGAAAAATAAACACGCTCCCAGAAAAGTGCACTCGCCTGCTCTGAGCGTACCCTAAAACCCGTGCAGAGTCTGCAGTGATCCCAGCTTCTCCACCTGCATCAGGATACTGTGTGGTAATGCATACACTTTCTATCAGTTCAGCACATTTTAATTCTACGAGCTGCCACCAGATCACACTCGAGGTATTGCCATGCAAAAATTCCCAGTCATGTGGGTTATGTGAAATAATCGTTACCTGGCACATAATCTCCACACGTATGTACAAACAAAACCATAGTTATCTTCGCCTTACCTGTGATCCCATTTAGTACCCTCGGGCTTGCACTTAACTGAGTGCTGACTCAGTGTCTACACATGAATGTTGTCTATTTCTATTGGTTCTGCTTCCATCAGATCTGTGCATGCCCCACTCCCTCAGAGGAGCGCATTTGTATTTCTTTGAGGTTCAGGGGTCCTAGTGCAGCGGTTAGACTGGACAGGCTGTGTGGACTGTTACTGTATGGTGATAAAGGGGTGTATTTATACCCACTGTTACACTGCTGGAGAGTGCAGTGAACTGGTCCTGCTCTGACATCACGTCAGTGGAATATAGAAGTCATACAACACTAGCCTAATCTCACACTTGAAGAAGATTGCATTTTATCGGCGTCTCCAAATCTCTGGTGGTGGGCCGAGGGAAGGACGGTGACAATGAAGGGATGTAGGGTAGCTGTGCAGGACTTCAGCTATTTCCTTTTGGCTCAGGGTATCTATGCATACCTTATGCCTCCCATATACACCCCCCTTTACTGTTGTTCCATGAGGACCAAGCAGGGGGTGGAAAAGGCACAGCGAGGGACCCATGCACTACACACATTTGTAGATTGGCACCTATAACCAAAGGTCTTATTTACACTTCTCTTACTGATATCTTAGATAACTCGGCCTTTGTTCTTGTTGTGTATCAGAAGACACTCAGAACCCCTTGTTGGAATATATGGTGATAGCCAATGGGCTGTTGAAACAAGGTAACTGAGTAATTAAAGGTAGCTTAATGCTTGGTTTGATGAGTGGTCTACCCAGGAGGGTATTACCCAAATTGACCTTTTACAATTGCCCTTTTGCACCATTGACCTAATTATAGTGGTCCTAATTGACCTTCTGCACAATTGACCTTTACATTATTTTTGTTATTTTATATATGTATTGGGTTAGTTTTGGATTATAAATAATATAAGGGGATTGGGTGGGGGGGGCTGTGGGGAATTTAGGATAGGGTGGGGGTTGCGGGGGTTTCCCCCCACATATATGTCCTAATTGACCTTCTAAATTAGGTCAATTCTCCCGAGGTCAATTGTGAAAAGGTCAATTAGTATACAACCCCCAGGAGGGCAGTGTGAATGAAAACAATTAGGGCTTACCATGCAGTTCCCAATTCCGCCACTCGAATGACTTATCTCGTATCTCTGAAAAAAAGAAAACTAGATGTTTTTCACATTCCAGGATGGCTAAATACGAATGAACGTGTGGATGGGGATAACAATTACAAAATCATGTGTGTCAAGTCAGGAGAAATATGTGTAACTGTTTCTTGCAAGCCATGGAGTGAAAAAACAGAAATGGACTGTGGGAGACTGGGTGTAGGTCAAACGTCCTCATCAGGCATTGAAGGGGTACCTTAAATTACAATTGCTTAATTGTTATAAGTGGCTTTTCAATGTAAAAATAAATGGTGTTGGTGCTGAGAATAATGAAATCTCACATATGTAACATATGGTGAGAGAAAATAAGGTTGCCAACCTGAACACCAATAATAGCATCAGGATGGACATTAGCTGGCTCCACCTTTTCTTTTGGTGTGACTTTAGCGTGCCTAGCATGTCCAACAGAGTTATGCCTGAATGTACAATATTTGTGTGGTCATTTTATTCTCAGAATCCCTGGCCCTAGTGTGAATGCAGTCCCCCCACAGCAACTCTGCCACTATAGGTGGCGTAATGCCTTGCTGCACTAATGCAGCAAGCAAGTGTAGGGGTAGGTACTGCTAAAAATAAATCTTTTAAAGCGAAAATATTTGAATTGCAGTAGGTGAGTCTTAGATCACAAGCCACTTTTATTCCTTAAGGCATCAGACCAAACATTCCTTAAGTCAGTGTGTGAAATGGGAACTATAAGGCCCTGGATAAGGTCTTTGCTCCCGTTGAAAGACAAAACAAATACTCATTCCATGGTAAAGACTCTACTCAAGATATATGGAGCCCTAACATCAGAGACTTACCAAAAATAAGTATGACCAGAGTATAGTAACTTAATAGAATGCCAAATCATTTGAAAAACCTTTGTCATCTCTCAAAATGAATGGTCCCAAATGGTCACTCCAATCAGTATCCATTGATAAAGTCGCCTGGGAAAAGGTTGGCAGTGGGCAACGTTTTCCCAAATTTGGACTCCTATGTAAATCAAGGACTTTCCAGAAATATTCTAGGATTGGAGTTAGAATAGTAATTAATACTCATCCAAGAATATGTGGCGCAAGGCTTTTAGAGATGCAGGGAAATAAATTGCCTGCCTGGTGACTTTTTCACAGGGGACATTTTCACATAGAACCCTCCAATCCGATGTCCTTGTGAAGTTCTCCTAACAGATTGTGTTTACCCATAGAGTGGCCATTGTAATGACAACAAGCTGCAATGGATAATCTTTATAAATTGAGGGCCTCACAGGACAAACCTTTCTGAAATAGTTTTACTTGACCTGGCAACTACATTTGTCACAAGAGGAGCAATATACGGTTTTAGGCACCATTGCAGATCAGTCGGTTTGAACTAGAATTGGGCATCTGGCACTGTGGATTTGCAGATTAGCTTTGCTACCAGGTCAGATATATTGCTGTCTTCCCAGGCTAAGCAGAAATATTGAATGAGATACATTTCAAATACCTAAACCAAGTATGTGCCAATAATAACTGAGTCACTACTATCAGAGACAGCTAACAGTGTCACATCAAAATGGATCACCTTTTAGAGATTTGAGAATTTAGGAGGGAAATCAGCCTCCAAAGAGGAACAGGCCCTGAAGAAAGGGTAATGTGTCCGGTGCCACTGAGACCCATCTCCAGTTGAAGAAATCAAGCAGGTGAGCAATGATGAAAAAAGTAGTCCAGTTTACAGTTCCTCAGTTCACAGAGGAACTGCATATTCCATTCCCCAGAAGGAGAACACTTCAAGATAGACCGCTGCAATAATTGAGTCTGGTAATGTGGGCCAGAGTGCCAACACTTCTACACAGATTTGCTTTTTTCTTAAACTGGGAGCTTCCCAATATGTTGGCATAATATGCTGGGAACCTGTTTTACATATAGAGGAAATGTGAACAGGCTAGTTTTGGGCTGAATTATGAGATTAAACATGGCATGGTGCCACTCAGCTAGAAGAGATGAACGTGTTTAACCTGAAAAGCAAAACCAGCTCTTTTAATGTAACCTCTAGATCACTATAACCAACCTTATTAGCTGCCTCCTCCATAGGTCAGAAATCCTAGTAAGGGGCTACTTGGCATTCAGATCCTTGTCAAAATTCTGGCAGAAGCTAGTGAATTTCAGGCCGCCTTCGGTGTCACACGAACCTTTCCCTTCCACGGGAGGCCTAGTAGAGATTGCAGCCATACAGAAAGATGTTTTGCCATGTGATCCATAGACTACCAATTTTGTGAACAGGGTTAGTTAAAAACAATGGAATCAAACATCAAGCACCATAGGAGTCCTTGACTATGTTCCCTTTAGAGATAAACTTGATGGTGGTATAAGCATAGGAACTGTGCGCAGAAGGCAAGCAGACGTCTTCTACTGACTCCCTATCAGTGCCCAAGAGATTATAAAAACAATCTCTGGCCTCAGTGTCTACAAAGAAGGTGAAGAGATATCCCCAGAATCCTTTTACTGCTACCGCGGATGGTTCTTGTGTGCCCCTCTGGCCTTCTGCGCATATTTCAAAAAGTGGCACTTGATCCATCTTGTGAATTAACACAAAAAAGAGAATAATTGTCAACTTATATTTCCATGCAATACATGCATGAATATAGGGATGGTTTGCCAATCTACCCATGTCAACTAACTAGAAACACTTCAGCGGAGTGTGGCGAGTGTTTCCCGTGTGGAAAGGCTTTGAATTTTTTTTTTTTTTTTTGTTGCCGAGCCGCGTTCAAGGAAGAGGAGGAGCCACCTTTTAAAAATGCCAGCCGCACCAAGCGGAGTGTAGCAGAGTGTGGCAAGTGTTTCCCGTGTGGAGAGGCTTTGAAAATTATTTTTTTTTTTGTTGCCGAGCCGCGTTCAAGGAAGAGGAGCCACCTTTTAAAAACGCCAGCCGCACCAAGCGGAGCGTAGCGGAGTGTGGCGAGTGTTTCCCGTGTTCCCCGGTGGTCCGTGGCGGTCTGCGGGGAGGACTTTGGCCTATGGAAAAACGCCCGGTAAGAGTAGCTGTGCACTGTAAAGAAATTGACTATTGACTATTGGTCAGCGACTGCAGTACGAGCTGCAGCATGAGTCGCATAATGAGTCTGGGAGTCCCTCCAAATACACGTGCCCATCTGAAACGAGGCAAGCTAGCAGAACGAACGACCATTAAGGTAGCTGAGAAAGCTGAGAAGCCCACTACCCTACTACCAGCGGAGGTGGTGGACAGACTCTCTGACAGACTCTCTGAACTGGTGGAGAGAACGGAGATACCATCCACGCAGTCGCAAGGCTCACGACTCGCCTGCCTTAATTCCCACTCTCCTTGCTTTAGTCATCACGCAGACCCACGCACCCCAGAAACGAGAGGTGGCTCCGTGATGAGGGGGAGCGGTGGACTTACTGAGTATGCAGTATGTGACGACAGGCATAGTGAGAGAGAGAGTGGGTCGGAGAGCGAAAGTGAGAGTGAAAGTGAAAGGGAGTGCGGGTTGAACAATGAAGAAGACGATGATGGACTAGAAAAAACAGACGATGCACAAAAGGGCGAGCTTGAGTCACAGGAGTCACAGGAGTTGCAGGTGAACAAGAAACCGGTGGGAGTCCTGAATAGAACATTAACTAAGATAAAGAGGCGGCTTACGCCAAAGGAAACAAATCAAATAGAAATCGAACCTAATAAAGACTGCCTCTTAGAGACTAACAGAACAAATGATTTAGTTGCAAACGAAGATGTGGGCTTGATTGATATACCTAAGACGATCGCCTGTGCAGCATTGATTCACCGCGTTATAAAAACAAACGCCTCGAACCCTGAAGATCAAGTTTCACAAAATGCGAATGCAACAACCAAAAGGTGTGCACGGCGAAGGAGAAAACTAAGTGAATCATTATCCAATACAGACGACGAGGATAAGGCCAAAATAGATGATTCCTCAAAAGGAGCAGAGGCGTCTCTGAAGATGCTGGCATGGACAAAAGTAACCAAAATGTTAAAATTAAATATTAAAACAGGAAAATCAACAACCAACACATGCGAAGAAGACTCACTGGGAAAACACACGAGCCAGGGGGTAGTGTCAAATACACCCCGCCCTACACGGTCTAAGAATGTGTGGTTAGAAGCTGAGGAAGGTGAAGCAAACGAAATAGGCTCCTCCGTGGCAAGGTGGAACGGAAAAGGACCACCAGAAAAAAGACAAGAACTGCCTGGCAGAAGAGACTCCCTAGGGATTGCGGATCAAGTCCTAAAAAATCTGGTGGAGATGAACGCCAAATGTGCGAAAACAAGAACTGACCAGAATAGAGAAAATTGCGAAAGAATAGTCCCCCAAACCGCCCGGCAACAGCCCAAGGACAGAAACCTACAGGAAGTGATGAATTTGGAGGTCAACACTCCACACTTTGAATTAAAAAACCAGGAAATTGCGATCTCCCAAAAAAGGAATAGAAGAAGGCTAAGCTCGGACAGAGACATGGAAGGGATGCCCGAACGGTCTAAGGGTAGATCAAACCAGAGGGCATCTATCACTCCAAATCATTTGAGCGAATACCTTCAAGGCGCTGGATCTTCAGGGTCAGAAGACGAGGATACGTCAACAACAGTGTTAACTGATAATCACCCAAGCGAAGGCCCGGTCGAGCAGAAAGAACTGGGATTTCGACATGTGCTTAGTTTAAGTGTTGAGACGATTGTAGCAAAAATAAGTCCGCTGTCATCAACAACAATAGCGGTGGCTCCGCTAGTGAAATTATATGAAAATCTAAACGAGAGCCTCAAAGATCAAACAACGCTGATTGCTCTTTTGAATTCGAAAATTGTTAAACTAGAGATGGACCTGATAGAGATGACAGCCCAAGTCTGCGCGACGAGAAATGGCAATGACATCACCTTAACAGCCTTAAGAGAGTCTCTAAAAAATACAGCTGAGGACAAGAGACTTCTAGCTGAGGTTGCGAAACAAGCCCTGGTACTCCTACAAAGAGAGCATCTTGATAGAAGATCACCTACAGTACACGGAGCCTTTCAAAAACCTCATTTAAATGAGATACATGTGACCGGGAGACGTCATGCCGCTACCAACACAGTCATTGGAGAGCCTAATAAAAGTACAAAAGTAGTGAATCAGGAATCGAAGAGAACACAGAACTGCTGTTCCAATGTAGTGGTGGACATCACGTCAGAGATCTGTGACTGTCCAGTTAAAAGTCCAGAGAATAAAGAGATCAGAAAAAAAACCAGAGGGAATACTGATGCGACAGAAGACGTCTCCATAAAAAAAGGAAAGGCTAATGACAAGAAAGACATTGAGGTCATAGAAGACACGCCCACGAAAGAAAAAGAAAAAGTTGACGAGATTCTTACAGGGATTGAGATGAGCACCTTGGAAAATGAAAAGAAGACAGAAGCTGAGTGGTTCGACATATTTGAGAAAGACAAAAGAAAAGAGCGACCGGACAAAAACTCACAAAACAAGTCTGTTAATGCAAAAGTCAACACGAGCAAGAAAAAAACTAAAAATCAACAAAAACAAAAGTTTCAAAATCCAAAAAGCTCAACGAATTTCTTTTGAAATATTAAAACCCTAAATATAACTGTGAATAATCCAGAGTCGATGGTATCAAAAAATAAAAAAGGAGATCATGATGTCATCGAAGAATTGGAAAAGCAGAAGCCAGAACGGCAATCCATAAGTAGCAAGTCTCCAGCTAAACTAAACGTAATTGAGAAAAATCCAACGTCTGAAGAGAGGAGTATAGATGAAGAAGTTGAGGAAGAAGCTGATGACGAAGAGTTGGTAAATTTGTCAACATATAGTGACCAAGATGTAGATGAACAAGAAGATGAGTCGTCAGATGAGAAAACTCAACAAAAGGCGGTAAAAGAGCAAAAGACGGATAAGGAAATTCAAACTGGGAATAAAGAAGCAGGACTAAAAAGATGCTCGCCTCCAAAAGATATGGAACTGCCGAAAATGAAGTTGAATAAAGGAAAAAGAACGATTACTTGGCCGAAATCACTGGGTAAAGAGGAGCCGCCTAAAAAGAATAAAGATCTAAATGAGACAATCTGTGAACTGTTCCTTACACTTGAAGAGAAACGGGCCTTGAGTTTGCATCAGCGGAAACTTGAAGAACAAAGAGACACAACAACCATGGACTCTCAAAATGTGGTCCAGTCTTAGATGAAACAAATGATGGGGGCTAAGAAAATAAGTTTAGGAGAAACAAAAACACCAGATACTGCCCTGAAGAATAATATAACAACTAAGAGAACGGATAAGGTTCATAAAGAAAAGTCATACAGGGTGCTGGTTGAGAAAATAGAAAATAAGAAGAGCGATGCGCAGTTAAATAGATACACGATTCTGCAACTATTTCAAAACATCCCGGTACTCAGAACAATAAAGAGCCAACGAATAGACCGCGTCGAATTGATACCAGATGCCCTGCAGAAATTCGTGTTGCTCCATATTAACGAGAAAAAGGTGGCTGAGCAAGATGTGTGAAAGACAACTTTTGGATGCAGGCTACCTGGTTTATGAAGTCGATAATGCACTGGTGGAATCGGAGAGAGAAGATTCAACTGGCAAAATCAATCAGCCCGGTATTGAACCAAAAGATCAACTGAACGAATTATCCAAAAGGCCCAAAAAAAGTAAAGGAGAAGAAGCGTCGAGAAGATTAGAGGATGAAGAGGAAACGAGGCAGCAGTGGTTAAGTGAAGAGATACAGCTGAAAAAGATTAAAATAACAATAGACAACCCACAAGAAGACAATGCTGCACTAATAGAAGACCCGTCAGATAATAGTGAAGAGGGCTTAGCCTGCAAATGGCTAGCCCCAGCCCTGAATGGAGCAAAGAAGAGCTAATGGCTAGATGAAAGAACCAACTTGGTGATAACCTCTTGGAATACGAGAGGCTTCTCACATTTGGTGAACCAAATTCCAGAAATTATGACAAAGGCAGATCTCATCGTATTGCAGGAAACGTGGATAACGGAGATACCATGCATTGAGGGGTTCGAAATGGCGTTTAACCCAGCCATTAGAAAAACAAAAGGCCGCCCTATGACAGGTCAACTAACGTTAGTCAACAGGAAATGTGGGCTGCGAATTAAGTAATCAAAAAACATATCACCCTATATACAATGGAGTTACATTGTATCTGAGTTCCAATCATCAGGGCTCCACGAAGCCTTTCATTTTATCAATGTGTATTGGAATTTAACAACAAAATTCCATCAAAAATTTGAAGATGATCTACTAGATGTAATTGATAATATCCTAATAGAAGACCCAAAAGCAAGAATGATAATGTGTGGAGACTTCAATATGAAACTGATTGAGACCTCGCAGTCGACGGCGGTACAAAAATGCAGAGAGAGGATAAAATGTGACCGCCGGCTAGAAGAAACAGCTCAGAGAAACCTCATAATGATGAATGGAGTAACTGGTGGTGATATACCGGCGCAACCGACTTGGGAAAGAGGTACCCAAAGATCTATTCTAGACTACATCTTTATATCGGAGAATCTTCTGGCAGAAATGATCTCATTGAATGTACACACAACGGAACAAAGTGACCATCATATTGTAGCAGTTGAATGGAACAAAAATAAATTAGAGAAAAGGGAACAATGGAGACACGAAATATCGGTAGTCCCAGGCCGAAACAGATTGCGGATGGGAAAGAAGGACATTGTGTCAGTAACCAACCAGCTACAACAATACCAAGAGCTGAGCTCAACCGTTTCAATCGAATACCAACAGTTCCTTGAAGTTTACAAAAAGAAAAAGTGGCCCTCCTTGAACAGACCGGGATTTCAAAAACATCAATATGATCCCGAGGTGACTAAAAGAAAAAGAGAATTAAGGAAGGCAATAAGGATAATCCTTTCATCAAAAACCAACGATGGAAAAAGTCAAATAAAAAGGATAAAAAAACGATATAACAACTGGTGTAAACAACATAGATCGAGATTGGAACAAAGAGATGCTGAGGTGATCCTGAAAGCAATAAATCAAAAGAATTCGAGAGGCTTTTGGGCCATACTAAATGATACACAGAACACTGAAAAAGCACTATTGACAAGCGCAGTACAAGAAAAAGAGTGGGGAAAGCACTACACTGAGCTATTCAAAAAAAGGAAAAAGGGAAGTCTGACAAAGATGGACACAAGCCAACCCTGGACATTAGAAATAGCGAGAGACGACATTAGAACAATTATCCGAAAAAGTAATGCGTCACGCTCAGCAGGCCCAGATGGCTTGTCAAATGCAGACTTAAAAGGAAATGTAGATGAATGGACAGAGTTCTGCTATACCCTGTTCACTGCGATAACAAAAGAAGGCAGAATCCCAACAAATTGGAAACGGGATCATAGTGCCGATCTTTAAGAAAGGCATTCGATCCGATCCGGCGAATTACAGGCCAATAGCACTACTCGATGTACTAGGAAAAGTGTTTGCATCGTTATTATTACAACACCTAAGTGCGTGGATTCGGCGACAAGAAATCTTTGACAAACGACAGTCGGGATTTGTCAAGGGAGTCGGCTGTAGTGTTAACTTGCTTATGTTAAATCTCTTGAAAATCGACGCGATAAGAACTGGCCAAAAGATATATCTGGCATTTATCGATATGGCAAATGCCTTCGATGGAGTCGATAGAGAAAGCCTATGGTCGAAACTAGAAAAAAAGGGTAAAAGATAAAAGATCTTTACTCTGAAACTTCGATCCAAGTGAGGTTAGACAAAGAAGGAAATCTAACAAGACCAATACCGACTGAGAGGGGTGTCAAACAAGGATGCCCACTAGGAGCTACACTTTTGAATTTTTACATTGCTGATGTAGGACCCGCGCTAGCATCGGTGGTGTCGTTTCCACCATCTATAAATGGAGTTGAGATAAATCATATTCTATACGCAGATGACATGGTAATTTTGGACCGCACTGGTTTACAACGAAAACTAACGGCTCTCAGAACATTTACTGACAACCTAGGGCTAGAGATCAATGCTGCGAAATCCGAAATTCTGGTGTTGGAAAACTTAAGAGGATGGAAATCCATAAATCAGAAGTTATCATGGTATGTAGGACCAAAAAAGATACATAAGGTACCCTATACGAGATATCTAGGAACCATCATTAATTCCAGCATAAACGATGAGCAAATCTTGAGAAAGCTATTACATAGTTGCAAGCAGCTCACAACGCAAGGTAACATCATACAGAAAAAATACGGGAAATTTACGTACGATCCCGTAAGAAGATTCTATCAAGGAAGAGTGACCCCAATCCTCACGTATGGGGATGAAAATATGTTCGGGGTTGATCACAAGGTATGGTCACGATGTGAAGGAGTCTTTTGGAAGAAAATACTACAAATTCCTCAAGGAACGCCAACGGCCTGTGTGCTGTACGAAGTAGGGGTTTCATCACTCAATGCACGGATTGCCTGGAACAAGTTGGCCCTGTTTAGAAAAACGAACGCAGAAGCAAACTTACCATCTGTTAAACTTTTAAGTCAAAAGAAGAGTACAAGGCAATCTGCATTAGATGAATGGAAGAGCCAGTGTAAAGAGATTCTTGCACAGGTGGGGTCGGATGAGCAAACGCTATGGCAGAACCCCGACCTGGTGAAAAAGAAATTATTAGATCTAGACTGGATCCAGGTATGTGAGAAAAGAGCGGCACAAAAATGTATGAATAATGTACCATCAGAAGCCAAAAAACGTAACATACTTGCAAACTATTTAATGCTATCACTGTGCAAACGACTAAGAAAATTATACCTGAAGTTCAGATTAAATATCTTCGAAACAAAAGAAGTGCTAATTTGGAGAAGGTCAATTGAAACAAGTAACTCCAAGTGCAGGTTGTGTGCTAGAGAAGATGAAAACCTAAAGCATTTGATATTGTTTTGTGCTGAATTAAAGGATCAGCGCGAACTATGTTTAAGGCGTGAGAGGAACCGAGTTCTGACATACAATGCAGAAGAATGGTGGAGGCATCTACACACTGGCGAGAGCAAAACCCTAAGGATCGCCACAATGAGATTTCTAGATCAAATCGAAATATGTTTAGAGACCAATCCAATAGAATCAGCTGACGAGGAGCCGCCACAAATATAGGTGATGTTATCGATTGACAGAAGAAAGTGAAAGAATGAAAAAAAACACAAGAATGAACAGACTATTAAATAAGTAAAGTCATGGACTATCTTGAACAGCGGAAAACGAACGTACAGAAGCAAAATGTAGAGTTTTAGTAGTAGTCTAAATGTGGAATTGGAAACGTTGTTAGTTTTTCTATCCTATATAGTTTTTATGTCTTATTAAGATTTTTTTTTCTTTTTTTTTTTCTTTGTGTATTCTAAGTTTTTCTTTTGTCCCTCACACGCAATGTGTTCTTATAGTTATACATTTCGAAAAGTTTGTAAAAACTAAATGAAATAAAAAAAAAAAAAAGAAACACTTCACTTTTCCCAAGAGGTTTGACCCAACAGTGAGAGAGGCCCAACATTGTAAACCACAGCACAATGGGGTTGAGTTTACTCAACAAACAAATTATGCAATGATTGAACCCTACACCCTAGTCAAAATACCACACTCTACTCACCCACTAACCTTACTAAAACTCTCCATACTCCTGCAAAAGCACCACACACCAACTGCACCACCCTCACACGGCAACTGCAAAAAACCACACCGACCCTGACAGCAAACAGTAAAACTCCACACCCCTTGAAATAACTCACACATTCACAACACAGTCAAAGCACCCTACTTCATGTGCACACAAGGCATCCTATATGAACCCAATCACTTGCATGTCCACCGATCCACAGCACCTGGAAGCAAACCCACACACAGTGACTGTTTTTTCTGAACTGAAACTACCAACACAACAGAAAAAGCCCCCAATAACAAACATGCCCATTCATCATTAATGCCTCCCTCAGAAAAGCTCATTCCCGGACCCCCTCAAGGCTGGTCTCTTATGATCTCATTTGAAAAACAGACCCTCGACCCAGATGACCTGTTCAACTATGGGCCCATTACGAACCTTCAGTTTATTGGCAAAATATTGAACACAACTACACACCGGAATAAAATATTCTCACCTCCTAAACAACTATCTGCCAGGGTGTTGCCCCAAGTGCACCATCTAGACATCCACCATCCAGGTGGTGGATGATGCCCTCCAAATTATAGATAAGGGTGACTCATGCCTCTTTGTCCTCCTTGACCTCTCGTCTGAATTCCACACCATCGACCACTGCATCCTCCTCCGCCTCCTCGCCATTAGGATGGGATTCTCTGGTACTGCCTGAATTACTTTACCCCCAACCTCTCAGGCGTATGCACAAGACCGTCCATATGCATTCTAACTGACTATCAGTCTCCAGCAGAGTTCCCCAAGACTCCATCTTCTCACCAATTCTATTTAAGCTTTTTACATGAAGCCTTTGGGTACACTCCTCAAAGATCCCGATATAACCCTCTTCCAATACGCTGACGATACTCAGTTTTACATGAGAGTAGGAATCCTACAGCGCATTAGTCATCTTCATGATTACAAAGTCATCATCTAGACCTGGCTTTTGACTGCCTAGCTCAAAATTACCCCATTCAAGATCAAAATTGTCCTCATCGGTCCCCCCACTAAACAACAAATTGTTCATCAATGGCTCAATGATATGTGCCTAGAAGGATTTGATCCGCAGCTATCAGATTCAGTTAAATCCTTAGGCTTCGCCATTGATAGCAGACTGTCCGTCCAGAAACACATAGCCAAGAAGGTCCGAACGGCCTGGCACCAGATCTCCACGCTTTGCAAAATCAAACCAATCCTTCTCTTGTCACCCACCCTCTTAAACTTGATCCCAGCATTGGCTCTGAATGCCCCCACAATTCTTCAGTGTCACAAATCTTTCACAGTGTGGCTTTTTCAAACCCTAATCAAGGACTAATCCCAATGCAAGCACAGACCGCAACGCGCAGTTCCTCGTACTATTAAAAGATACCACCGCAAACGCTGGCTACCCACACCTTGTGCAGCACTGCCATACTCACGAGCTAGGTCTGCACTATAAAAATTTAAATACACATAAAATAAATGCCATATAATCCACTAATAATTTGAATTCTAGCTGATGGTCATTCCAAAGATGCACGGTCAATGGTGGTAGACCTACTACTGCCACACTGCACACTGAATCTAAGAGGTTGAGGCATAAGTGCTTTTGGGGGACATAGGCTGTGATTTGGTATGTAGTGCTTAGATGTGTGCCTACTGAAAGCTGGCTCAGAGGTATAGGAGGCACGATGAGCCATGCACCTTTGATTTTAATACGTTTCAGGAAGGAGCTCAAGACCCTCCTCTTCAAAGAATGTGTCATTCCTAACACTTAGGCCGACGCTCGCTCCTGACCTAACCTGAGACTCCCCTGGTTGTTTGTAGATCCCTTGCTGCCAATTTGACCACCCTCCCCCTCCCCATTGATAGTTCCCTGCTCCCTTTTGTCTCTGCTTCTGTCACAGTGTCCTTCCCCCTATGATTTGTAAAGTGACCAGTTGCTTCCCTAAGCTAAGGATGCGCTCAATAAATACCCTGAAAATAATAATAAGAATACTGCACAGAGATTTAAATCATACACAGTGGCAAGGCAACCAATGTAAAGTCACTATTGCTTTGGTAGCCCAGATATAATTATAGGACTCTGCAAGCAACCAGGCTCCAGACCGCTCGAACCATTGCAGTAGAAAAACACCTCTTTTTTCTGGAATCCTAAATCAGTGCTGTTAGCACATGAAGATCATTATTGAACTTCTCTCGTCCAATCAGAATGTTCAGAGAGCAGTCAGTAACAACTGTTATTGTCTGCATTCTGAACATTCTCGCTTCCCAAAACACACAGTGAAAAAAACAATGCAATTTATTTGGGCCAAGATATGTTTCATAAATATCACAAAATGTCACGGCAGCATTCAAATGAATACACCAAAGAGACACTGAAAACGTGGTCAAAAGCTTTCATTTTATTCTAAGAAAAAACATATACATTTGTGCTACACCTAATACACGCTCACGTTAAACCTGTTCCGGTTTAACCACGTTTGCAATTAAAATGCTTATCTTATGAAGACAACACTGTTATTAAATATTGCACAATAAAACCACATTATCTAACACAGTTTGATCTTTATGTATTATTTTTACGTTTTCTACTTCAACACCAAAACTACAAAACTATGTTCTATAGGTGGCGTGTCATTATCCCACAAGATTGACCCCTGCCTCAGTGTATAAATCAATATTAGCATAATTGAGGGGTGTGATTACCAGAGCAAGAGTTGGTGGAAGGATCTGCTGAAATGATAGAAGATTAATCATATTATTCTATCGCTTGGAAAGCGTAAAAGCCGACTTTGGAAACAGCTCCAGTCTGAGGCTCAAGTGCAAGGGGAGCGTTCAGCTGAACTTCTACATTTCTAACCTGTGCCACTGCTTTCGCTCAGAATCCTAGGGCCTTTGGCCAAACATCTTGTGCCAATCCAAAACTGATGCACTGGTCACAATAACCACTATTTTATGGAATTTTTTATTTGATTTCTTCCAATAATCAATATCCAGACCTTCTCAGCCCTTTGCCTTTGCATCCTTGAAGCGCAGAAAGGTCTGTGCTCGATCTTCTATGACTTATAGATATATATACATGGTACGGTAGAGGCATGATCTGTTGCTGTAATTCAGGGCTCTGCAACCTTTTGCTCTCCAGATGTTTTAGAATAGAATACAACTCCCATCAGCTCTAATCCGCACACACAAGGGTGGGGTTTCAAGGGATTTGTAGTCCAAAAGATCTGGAGATCCACAGGTTGCAGACCTCTGATGTAACTAGTGCATTTCCATCCCAAAAACAGGGAATTCAATGGATTTTTGGTGGGTAAAAAAAATCGAAAATTTAGATTTTTGGTAATACTGCCCACAGAATTGTGTGCCACTTGCATTACCACCCACAAAGGGCAATACAGTTATAATACCCTTGATTTCTGCGTGTCACAATAGTAATTTCTCTATGGGGAAAATCATGTCAGAAAAATCTGCAAAACATGGGATGTGGGCCTCTTCCACCTGTGCCCAGTGTGACGATGTGTGGGGGGTCAGTCGCGTGTCTGTGTAATAACCTCTGCAGAATTAAACATGCATAAAGGTTGGAGTACTGAAATATAAGTGTCATATGATATGATGAAAGTTTACACTGCCCCCATTCCAAAAATAAAGCACCACTAGAAATATTTTCTGTGATCCAGCCCATGGACTTTTCTTTTCACTCTTTATCCGATAGCGAAACTGTTGCCAGTCTTGTTTTCTGGCAGTGGTTGAAGTGGGTGGGAGCGGTTGAAAGTGGTGCTCCTCTACTTTTGTTTTTGTAGGTTTTACTGTTCCTATACTTTTAAAAAGAAACCATTGTGGAATAGTTTCTTTTTAAAATAAAAGTGTAGGAAGAAGTCGAAACTTACAGTGCAGTGAACATTCCCTTAAACAGCGGGTGTGTTTGTTTGAGGGTTTGGATTACATGTGGGAGTGGTCGTAGTGATGGGGGTTGTAGGGAGCGGGGGCAGGCCGGAAGGGAACATATGATATGATATGATATTTTATTTGTATCGCGCTCATAGACAAGTGTTTCATAGTTCCACTACTTCTTTTCATACACTTCGACCACTGTTTTCAGGTCTATTTAACTTCTCTGACAACGTTCACTTAGCTTTCATTTACCACCCTTACGTTCCTGGCTTCCATAAGCCTTAGCAGGTTAATGCAATGTCTGGGTTTCCTCACCACCCCTTCCCCTCATCTTCCAACTCTCAGATGTTGTTTTGTTGCAATGTATCTATTTGAGACAGAGACAAACAGAGAGATGGCTAGAGAGAGAGCGAGAGAAAGAGGTGGCATTGGGAGCTAGAGAAATGGGGCCTATCTGTAAAAGCTCTGGGGAAGCAGTGCAGTGTAGCAGGTTGTTTTGCCTTGTTAGACTGTCCGACTCCTCTCTAAGATCTCCTATCACCTTACACTACACACACAAGCCCCCTCCCACCCCGCCAGACAGCCACCACAGGCCTAGTCATTATCACATCAACACTGAGTCATGATTAAGCTCTTATTTTTCAACGTCTCACACTCTTCCACCTCAGCAGCTAACCAGACCCAAAGCACCGTGTCTATCAGATCTTGGGCTCTTCCCTATGGATGAAGACAGAAGGTGGTGTCCACCCACTGGACTTAACCAGTTTATAACACTAGGTGCTATCTAATTTCTTTAGCTTAACTGGAGTCTCTTCACACGCCTAGACATCCAAACTTGCGAGTTCAATTTTATATTGAAAAAGAGCATATTTCTTGTATTCATCCGAATGGGGCCTAACATTTATTTTGCATTGACATCGAATAATAATAGAAATGTAACATATAATAAGTACATTCAAATTGTCAAGCACTTGTCAAAATACCGAAAACACTGCAGACTAAGTGCTGGTCAGACAAAGTCTGAAAGAAAAGTAAAGGAAGAACCAAAGGAGAGGGAAGACAAAGAGAAACACCACACTGGGTGCAAAACACAGAGATTTAAAACCTAGTATAACATAAAAGAGACTGTGTTAAGTAAGACACCAAAAATGTGATGGTGTCTTGTGATTTGAGGATATAACTTTCCAACAATTTCCTATTGTGTGCAATTAATGCACTCATAGTCGTTCATGTTATAGCATGCAGCCCAACTGCAAATACTATGGGAGTTTATGAAACCATAATTTATCACATTTAAATTGATATCAGAGCTAATGGGTCTTGTGACTGTCGACGTATCTTGAAATCCAACTTAAGTAATGGGAAATACTATTTGCTGGGATAAAAGTTTCGGCGGGTTGGCTTAATTGAGATGGCCTTCATCAGGACTGTGACTAGAGAGCCTGCCAGCGCTTCTATGCCCTTGACAGATGGCAATCCTTCACAGAGCGAGAGCATGCTGCGGTGTTCAGCAAGTGTGCCTGATTTCATTATGTAAAGCACTTTAGCAAACGGCAGACAAATATCTTCAGCGGAAACTCCAATCACTGTTGAAAACTTTCTATGATTTAAAAAAGTACTGCACTGACATTAACATGTTCTTTTATCCTCGTTTGCCAAATGGAGTTTCATCTAATGAGTCTCTTGAAAGAGCTCTGCTGCGCTCTCACTGTGGAAGATCTTGACCCATAGGCACAAAACCAATTTTTTAGGAACACATTGAGCAAAGCGACAGCGAAGCATGTCTGGGCTGAACGATTGTGCTGGATTTGTGCGGGCAAGAAGAACAGCCCAATCTCCAGGATTTTAGCGCTAGGTGACTATGCAGTGTGGGTGGCAGAACATATATGCCACTTTTTTATGATCATCCCCTGTTTCTCGAATAAGCTTCTCCCGTAGATGCTCCCTTCCTGAAATGGGATTGCATGTCCCATTCTAAGTGTGGCAACATTGGTAGCACGGCTGAATTTCCGGGGGCTGCTGAAGTGAATAAGGATGACAGTAATCCTAGTGTCTACTAAAGAGAAGACAGATTTGACACACGAAAACGGGGACAATGAGGTCCATATACTAGATTGAGTTAAGGGTCATATCCATCGTCACGTGTGTGACAGAAACATTCTCTGGAAAATCATAACAAGACGAAGAAAATGAAGACATCCCACCGAGACTTCCGCATAGATAACCCACAGGGTCGATTCGGGCATCAAACGGACTCGGGCACCAATGAAAAAGTTGCCCCCAGCTGCAAATGGCAATTCATTCCTTTTGTGACACTGTTTGGATAGTAACCAGGGGGGAGTTTTTTGATAAAGTGTGATGCAAATAGCGCATTTTAAAGAATATTTATTCAGCAAAACTCGTCAAAACTACTAGCTGCAGAGTGAATTAACTCATCAAACTGGACCAAATTGGCCAAAAAAGTGCCCCACTTTGACCAAGAAACTGGCCCACACCAGCATTTTGTATTTTTGGTTCGGCCATGGGCGTATTGCCCGATAGGCCAGTCTGAGCCTCATAACCAACGTGCAAAATCGTGCAAGACTGAGATGTGCAAAAGTCAGAGCACCAGAACACAAGCAGGTGCAGTAAAACAAAAGTCCAAATATTCCATTATTTCACTTTGTAAGTGTTCAGAATGTGAAAACGTGCAGTTTGAAAAGGAAAGTGCTAGTGCACAAGAATGCAGATGATGTTTTTGTTAAAAAAAAGCACTTTAAAAGAATCATTGACATAGTGAATAAATGCTCCTCACGGCAAATGGAAAATGAAGCCACCATGGGAACAATAGAAAGAATAGGCGGTGGAGTAGGATATAGAGAAAAGGGGGCAGCATGAAAACCATGCTTGCAGAGCAGATCATACACAAGTAATGACCAGGCAAAAGGCAATGCTGGCTCACTCCAGCACTACCCATGCATACTTACAGCAAGCAACATACCCAGCTCGTCCCTCTTCCTCGCACCAATCCTAATAGGGCATGGGGCACCATCTCGAGAGAGACTTTCTGGAAAAGGCTTTAATTGCTGTGCCGCCCCTCCTTCATAGCATGGGGGCAGATCTAGTAGCACTCAGGCCATGTTCAGCCTGTTTCTTGTCTGTGACTTTTGCAGGTCAGATTAGCAAATGGGTAAGTAGAGCGCCTCCTTATTCGTGTGACTGCTGCAGTGGCTTCAGGCGAGGAAGCACAGGATGGCAGCGTGCTCTGGCGGGTGCAGGCCCTGTAAAATCTGGACTTCGCTTGGATCTTGCAGTGACCGAATCAAACTATGCAACTTGTGTGTGCTGCCCTGACTTTACTTCAGGACTTCAAAACTCTTTAACATGTTTTAGAAGAGGACTCTGACTGTTGTGATGGGTCCAGGGAATGTGTCCCTTTCTCTAAGGGGGAGCCACCCCCTTTGAGACTAGGGAGGTGAGCCAGCTAAACAGAACACTCCCTAGGGGACAGGGCAAGCGGTATATCACTGGGGGTGACCTCCCTTAGGCGACAAGGAATCCCCCATAGGAAAGCCTATAACATCTCCCTTAACACCAGTTACCCCAGTGCTGATCACAATGTTAATGTAAAGGGGCTTTTAAATGTTTCTTGTGTGGCTGCTGACACCTCCCAGTTGACCAAAACATAGAACAAATGCATCTCTCATTACAGAGAGAGACGTAAAAGGGCCGAAACCCTTACCTGGAGAGGAGGAGCTGCTGTGGAGCGAGCCAGTCAAAGGGCAGGTGGAAGCTGTCACGTCACATGGGAGACCGGGGTCCACTGCCATCACCCCCCAAATATGGTCTGACCATTACCTTATCTCTTTCACCCTCAACACCAAAAGACCCACAGTCTTAACACCCACGCCAGCCACACCCACCTTAACGAGAAACAAGAAAAACATTACAGCCGACAATATTCTGCCCCACATCCTACCCAAACTAAATTCCCTACCTGACCACTCTGACCCAGGCATCCTAGTGGATGCATTCAACGCAGCCATGTGCTCTGCTTTTGACAGTATTGCTCCATTTAAACTTCGGATCAGTAAACCCAAAAAGCATTTGAACTCATGGTTTACACCCCACCTAAAAAACCTAAGACTACAGAAGAGAAAATGCGAAACAGCCTGGAACCGACATCCGACCGCTGAAAATAAAACTAACCTAATTAACATCTCCTCGCAATACAAAAGAGACATCATCCTGGCCAAACAAGAAACCTATAATAATAGGATCTCCCAATCCAACTCCAGCATGAAGGAGCTATTCTCCATCCTAAAGGAATTGGAAACTCCTATCACAGTACAGGATGACTCCATCAAAGACAAAACTTGGTGCACAGACATACAACTGGCACTAACCAACAAAGTATCCAACCTCCAAACAAAAATTGCCCTAAAGAAAGCCTCTCTGCCAACTCAACCTCTGATAGTCAAAATTCCCTCATCCAACAACCCAGAATCCACCCAATTCCGTTTCTCCAAGGTCTCAGTAATTGAGGTAGAGAAGACCATTTTGACCCTCAAACCTTCTAATTGCAAAGGCGACCAATGCCCCGCACAACTGATCAAGGATGCGGCTAGGGATTTAGCCCCCTTTATCACAAAACTTATCAATGCCTCCTTTACTACGGGCACCATCCCCCGCAATCTAAAGGAATCTTGGGTACTCCCCCTCCTAAAAAAGCAAACATTGGACCCCAACATTCCTACTAACTACAGGCCCATCACCACGGTTCCCTTCCTACTAAAAATATTAGACAAGGTAGCATACACCCAAATCCAGAACTTCCTTGAGATGAACCATCTCCTCGGCACCCGCCAATCCGGTTTCCGTCCGCAACACGGCACAGAGACTGCCCTTATCGACCTAAAAGCCCAAATAGATTCACTCAGAGACGAGGGAAAACTAGCTCTCCTCCTCCTTCTAGACCTCTCAGCCGCCTTTGATCTGGTGGACCATAAAGTCCTATGTAATCACTTGGACTCGGCTGCCCACTTCTCAGAGGAGGCTATAGTCTGGATTCAATCATTTCTTAGTGACAGGACCATGAGGGTGTTCTCCCCCGCAGCGGCAGCAGACCCTATCCCAATCACTTGCGGAGTGCCCCAGGGATCCTGCGTCTCGCCGACACTCTATAACATCTTCACCAAGCCACTCTTTGACGATCTTGATAATCTGGGTATCACCTACACTAACTATGCAGATGATACTCAGATTCTCTTACCACTTACTGGGGATTACGTCGAAGATCTGGCTCTGGTGAATAGAGTCTACAGCATCGTTCAGGCATGGATGGCCAACCATGGCCTATGCTTGAACGATGACAAAACAGAGCTCATCATCCTGGGCACGGCAGCCCGTATCTCCAAACTTAACCAAAACTACTCCGCCTTCATCATCGATGGCAACACTATCAAGGTCGCCAGAGAAGTAAAAACCCTAGGTTTTTACCTTGATGCGACACTATCTTTCACTAAACAGGTGAACTCACTGTCATCATCCACTGCCTATACATGCAAGTTAATACGAGCTGGGAAACCATTCCTTTCAGAGGACAGCTGTCTTATTCTAGCTAGAGCCCTCATTTTATCGAAACTAGATTATTGCAACGCCCTCTACATAGGGACTACCAAACAAATCATCCACAGAATCCAAGTGCTCCAAAACAATGCACTTAGAGCGGCCCTAAGTATCCCCAGAAGTGCACACATTTCAGAAATAAGACGAAAACACAAATGGCTTTCCACCCAAGAAAAAATCAACCTTAAATCTGCGTCCCTTATCCACAAATGCCTAAACAACAAAGCTCCCCGATACCTCTCAGAACGCTTCAACAGGAAAAATCCAACGAGACTCACAAGGACAGCCAGCCCCAACTGCCTCCTAGTGCCCAGATTCAAACTAGCCACCATTGGAGGTTCCAGCTTCCCAGTTAAGGCAGCACAGTTATGGAACTCCCTACCCCTTGCACTCAGATCTGACCAAACCTTCAATAACTTTAGAAAGAACACCATAAAATGGCTTATTGAGAATGCGACATAGCGTATGTCACTTTATACGTAACGTCTTCTTATAATGTTTGTACTAACCTGCTTTTACTGTTTGATCGCCATAGATTTGACTGTTTAGCTACGCCTTATCTGCACTTGCACTTGCCCTACCCTGCAGATTCGAAATGTCCACTATGCCTGTAACCTGTAACGTTAACTAATCTGTAACCTGTAAACGTTAACTAAGCTGTAAACCTCCTTGTTCTCTTGCGCCCTGCTACCCTAGGGTCTGGTGCGCACAATAAATAAATAAACAAACAAACAAACAAACTGCGTCCGCTCTCCCCGTCACCTCCTGGCGAGTCTACCCACGCTTCCGCACCTGGGGACTCACCGGAGGGAGAGCGTTTCGTGCCGGGGCCGGAGGGCCACGGCGCATGCGCGGAAGACCTCTGTCTCGTTTCCGCGCATGCGCCGTGGACTGGGTTTGCGTCCTGGAAGCGGCTTGCCGTCCAGGCCTCGTTTTGGGTACGCAGGCGCCCGGAGGCGAAGCAGCGTGCATTTCAAGCCTCCCGGGCGCCGGCGACCCATAAAAGGAGCCGCAGATCGAGGCAGGCCGCGTCTCAACGCGGTTTGCTCCGTACTGTGCGCTTACTTACCTTTGTTACCAGTTCTTACCTGAGTCCTTCCTTGGGCTACCTGCACACTACCTGTGTCCACCCTGGGCTGCCAGTACTTACCTGAATTCTCCTTGGGCTGCCTGCAATTACCTGAGTCCTTCCTGGGCTACCTGCACACTACCTGTGTCCACCCTGGGCTGCCAGTACTTACCTGAATTCTCCTTGGGCTGCCTGCTGTTACCTGAGTCCTTCCTGGGCTACCTGCACACTACCTGTGTCCACTTAGGGCTGCCAGCATATTTTCCTCTGGGGATCCCTTGGGCCTGTCAGCTTACCCTTACCTAGGAATTCCCTGGGCCAGCCAGTATATTCTCACCTGGGGTTTCCCTGGGCCTGCCAGCTTACTCTTACCTGGGATCTCTCTAGGCCTGCCAGCAAACTCTTTCCAGGGATTCCCCTGGGCCTGCCTGCATACCATATTGGGGCCCCCTTTGATTGCAGTCCTAGGGTTCTCTTTCGGTCCCTTTCAGTTCGGTCACCTATTCCAGCCTGGTTCCTCCCATTCCTGCCCGGCCTTGTCCTCTACATCCGTACCTGTGGACTAGAAAGTTCTTACTGCACTGGAATCTGTGGCCCACGCTTCAGTACACGGACTATTGGATTTGATTTCATCGGACTCTATCTGCCTACGAACATCTACAAGACAATAGCCTCTCCTGTCTGTGCCTGCACAGTCCCTTCGTCACGTTAATCGGGAGAGTGCTTTTCGTGACATTGGGAATTGGTCCATCCTCCACCTAGTATCAAATTTGGGTGGTGGAGAGGCTGGTCCCTCGTGCCACAAGTTCATCCTTCAACTGATTCCAGACTGGCGACCTCGGCAATATCATCTACCAAGAAACCAGGTACGCAGTCCTCCCGTGCTTCCCAACTTGACAGATTGAGACGCCTGCCTTCAGATTCGGAAATGGAGGATTCGCAAGACCTGCGGAATGAGTTACAAGCACTCAGGAGCTGAGATGGCCGCCTTGCGTCAGGAGAATCAGACGTTACGTCAAATGATAACCCAAGGAGCATTGAGTACCCCACAGGGGGAGAGTTCTTTGGCTCATACAACGTCAATCAAGTTTGATGGAGACCCTAGACGGGTAGCAGAGTTTTGTAACCATTGCCGAATCCATTTTCTTTTCAGATCGACTCATTTCAACAATGACAAAGCCAAGATCGGGTACATCTTGGGGAACTTAACCGGGAATGCTTTAGCCTGGGCAACTCCTTTTGTGGTTACAAAGAGTCCTATCTTGAACGACTTTGCAGCCTTTGAAAAGGCGTTCCTTGAGGTGTTCCAAACGCCGAACCTGGCCTCTGCTGCACAAAATCAACTGATGGAGATCAAACAGGGAAGCGCCGACATCATAACCTATATCAGCCGCTTCCGATTATTAGCAACCGATTCTCAGTGGCCAGAAATCACACAGAAGACCCTGTTTTGCCGAGGCTTGAGAGAGGAATACAAGGACGAGCTACTCCATATTCCAGAACCGGAAAGTCTCCAGCATATGATTGATCAGGTGCTCCGCATCGACCAGAGGTTAGCTGAACGAAAGGCTGAAAGACGTTGGCTCGACAGAAGCAACCCTAGAACGACCAGTCTACCTGCCGGATCGTTCTGACCTACCGAATCTGGACCAGAGCCAATGCAATTGGGAGCCATGAGAGGACCATTATCTGAGGAAGAAAAGAAGCGGAGACGAACGTTACGCTTATGTCTTTACTGTGGAGCCGCCGGGCATTATCTGGGTACATGTCCTTTACGTCCACAGAAGAAGAAGGCGGGAAACTGAATGACCTGTCGTGTATTGGAAGGGCAGCGACAGGTCCTATTCCCTCTTCAGACCTTTCCACATTTTGTTCTGTACTTCTTCCCATGCAACCTGCGGTATTACAGACTTTGAAGATTCGAATCAAGTTGCCTGACAAGAATCTAGAAGTGTTTGGGCTGTTGGACAGCGGAGCTTCCGGCAATTACATCGATGAGGTTTTCGCCTCCAGTCACAAGATACCGCTCTTGCCTAGACTCACCGCCTTACCCGTAGAGGTCATTGACGGGACTCCTTTGTCCTCCGGGCCCGTCCGACGGTTTACAGCGGGTCTAATTCTCCAGATTGCCGGTCATTCCGAGGAATTCGCATTGGATGTGATTAAGTCTCCTACTTACAAGATGGTCCTGGGGTTGCCTTGGCTACAACACCATAACCCGATAATTGATTGGAGAACACAGACCTTGACCTTTTCCTCCGCAGTCTGCGCCCAGAAGTGCAATTTATCAGCTCCTACCCAGGTCTTCTCAACATCCCTGGAAACACATGGCAGTGGAGTCAATCTTTGTTCCACTTCTCTGATCCCGCAGGATTACGCCGACTTTGAACAGGTATTCTCCGAACCAGGTGACATACCCCTTCCGCCTCATCGTTCATTCGACGGCTCCATCGAGTTGTTGCCGGACTGTGTCATTCCACATGGGAGACTGTATGCATTAACTCGGGACGAAAGACAAGTACTTCAGGACTACCTTTCAGATTGTCTGCAGAAAGGATACATCGGTCCGTCAAAGTCGCCCACAGGATTTCCCATGTTTTTTGTGAAAAAGAAAGAAGGCACCTTGAGACCCTGTGTAGATTACCGGCAACTAAATGACATAACTGCAAAGGACCGTTATCCATTACCTTTGATTCGTTGTATTCTAGAAACCTTACACACAGCTCGGATTTTCACCAAACTACTTTTACGCAGGGCCTACCACCAGGTCCGCATCAAGAGTGGAGATGAATGGAAGACGGCCTTCAAGACACCATTTGGCCATTATGAATATAGGGTCATGCCATTCGGTCTATGCAATGCTCCCGCTATCTTCCAACGGTTTATGGATAACATCTTTGGTGATCTGATTGGTTTAACAGTCTGGGTGTATTTGGATGATATCCTATTTTTTTCCAAATCTTTGGGCGAGCATGTGGAACACGTTCGGGAGGTCCTACGCCGTTTGTCCTGCAATCATTTGTTCGCTAAGGCGGAGAAGTGCAGCTTTCATCAGCCAAGTATCGAGTTTTTGGGATTTGTGATTAATCAAGACGGGATAGAGATGGATCCCAAGAAAGTGCAAGCCATACAAGAGTGGAAACAACCCCACGATGTGAAATCTCTTCAACGCTTTTTGGGATTTGCCAATTTTTATAGGCGCTTTATTCTGCAGTTTTCTCAGATTTGAGCGCCCCTCACCAGGCTGACCAGCAGTAAAACAGTTTTCAAGTGGGATTCCTTAGCCTTTCAAGCTTTTGACACCTTGAAGTCAGCTTTTATGGCCGCCCCGATTTTGCGCCATCCACAGGATGATCTACCCTACATTGTGGAGGCGGACGCTTCCAATTTTACGGTCGGAGCAGTTCTTCTGCAGAAAGATCTTGCGACGTCAGTTGAACATCCAATAGCCTATTTCTCTCGCAAATTGAGTCCCAGCGAGAGGAATTATGCGGTTATTGAAAAGGAACTGCTGGCTATTAAGACCGGTTTTGAGGAATGGAGACATCACCTACTTGGAGCTCGCTTTTCCGTGGAGGTTCGGACTGATCATCGCAACCTGCAGTACCTACGCTCTTTACAATGTCGAACGCCCCGTCAAGCCAGGTGGGCCTTCTTCTTCTCACCGTTTGTGTTTCATGTCACTTACGTTCCAGGAACCTCCAACCTGAAAGCCGATGCTCTTTCCCGATCTCTGGAGAAGGAGGAAGAGACGTCTTGTCCTAATCAGCCATTAATCTCCCCTCAGCATTTCTTACTGACTTTGTCTCCTCACCTAGAGTCCATCGCTGATGCCACCCGGACGGATCACGAAAGGTCGGCCCTTCTTAGGCGTCGATCAGTGTATGAACTTGATGGACTTCTGTTTTTTCGGAGAAGGTTGTACATCCCAAAGGGAACAATCCGAGAAAGTATATTACACGGATTTCACGATTCGCCTATCGAAGGTCATAGAGGAATGAGAGCTACACAAGAATTAATATCCCGACAGTTTTGGTGGCCGGGATGGGCTACCGAAGTTCAGAAGTACGTCGAAAGCTGTCCAGTTTGTGCCCAGTGCAAGATTCTGAGAAAACGGCCGTTGGGGTTACAGGTACCTACTGAAGTGGCACCTTACCCATGGCACACCATCGCCACGGACTTTATTGTGGATCTGCCTCCCTCCGAAGGGTTTACCTGCATCATGGTTGTTGTGGATGGTTTCACCAAACTAGCTCATTTCATCCCATTTAACAAGATACCTACGGCGACCCAAATGGCTTCAGCATTTCTACATGAAATCTATCGGTTGCATGGCCTTCCGGAGAAGATCATTTCAGATCGTGGTTCCCAGTTCATCTCATCTTTTTGGAGCAAAGTGTGTGACCATCTGGGAATTCATAGAGCTTTAAGCTCTGGTTATCACCCACAGACCAATAGGCTTACCGAAAGGACTAATCAGACTTTGGAGGAGTACCTCCGCTGTTTTGCTAACGCTACTCAATCCAACTGGAAGGCTGGGTTAGATCTTGCTGAAGTATCCTACAACAATACTGTTCATGCTTCCATTGGAGTCAGTCCGTTTTTCTGCTCAACTGGTCAACATCCCAAATTGGTGCCTTTCCATCCCGTACCTGCCAGTACTGTTCCATCCACTGATGCCCTGATCTTTAACATTCAACAACAACAGGAATTGGCAGCAAGATCCTGGGAGAAACCAAGGATCGGATGAAGGCACAGGCGGACAGGAAGAGGAGTGTGGAACCAGATTTACAAGTCGGGGACAAGGTGTGGTTGTCCTCTAAAAACCTGCCACTTCACAATTTGCCTGTTAAACTGGCTCCCCGTTATTTTGGTTCAATTACCATTACCAAGCGGCTGCCCTCTGTAGCGTTCCGCCTCCGGTTGCCCCCTTCTTGGCATGTACACCCAGTTTTCCATGTCTCTTTGTTGAAACCCTATGTTGACGATACCTACGGTCGCTCCTGCCCTCGCCCTGCCTCAGTCGTTGTGCACGGCATCCCGGAATTTGAGGTTCGGGAAATTTGTGATGCCCGTTATCGCAGGGGGGTGCTCCACTATTTAGTGGATTGGAAAGGGTACCCGGCCTGTGATCGTACTTGGGAACCACACCGGCATGTGCATGCTCCCCGCTTGGTACTTGAGTTCTATAAGCGGTTTCCTTGTAAACCCGGGGCCCCGGGCCTTCCTGGGAGGGGGCATAGTGTCACGCCACATGGGAGACCGGGGTCCACTGCGTCCGCTCTCCCCGTCACCTCCTGGCGAGTCTACCCGCGCTTCCGCGCCTAGGGACTCACCGGAGGGAGAGCGTTTCGTGCCGGGGCCGGAGGGCCACGGCGCATGCGCGGAAGACCTCTGTCTCATTTCCGCGCATGCGCCGTGGACTCGGTTCGCGTCCTGGAAGCGGCTTGCCATCCAGGCCTCGTTTTGGGTACGCCGGCGCCCGGAGGCGAAGCAGCGTGCGTTTCAAGCCTCCCGGGCGCCGGCGACCCATAGAAAGGAGCCGCAGATCGAGGCAGGCCGCGTCTCAACGCGGTTTGCTCCGTACTGTGTGCTTACTTACCTTTGTTACCAGTTCTTACCTGAGTCCTTCCTTGGGCTACCTGCACACTACCTGTGTCCACCCTGGGCTGCCAGTACTTACCTGAATTCTCCTTGGGCTGCCTGCAATTACCTGAGTCCTTCCTGGGCTACCTGCACACTACCTGTGTCCACCCTGGGCTGCCAGTACTTACCTGAATTCTCCTTGGGCTGCCTGCTATTACCTGAGTCCTTCCTGGGCTACCTGCACACTACCTGTGTCCACTTAGGGCTGCCAGCATATTTTCCTCTGGGGATCCCTTGGGCCTGTCAGCTTACCCTTACCTAGGAATTCCCTGGGCCAGCCAGTATATTCTCACCTGGGGTTTCCCTGGGCATGCCAGCTTACTCTTACCTGGGATCTCTCTAGGCCTGCCAGCAAACTCTTTCCAGGGATTCCCCTGGGCCTGCCTGCATACCATATTGGGGCCCCCTTTGATTGCAGTCCTAGGGTTCTCTTTCGGTCCCTTTCAGTTCGGTCACCTATTCCAGCCTGGTTCCTCCCATTCCTGCCCGGCCTTGTCCTCTACACCCGTACCTGTGGACTAGAAGGTTCTTACTGCACTGGAATCTGTGGCCCACGCTTCAGTACACGGACTATTGGATTTGATTTCATCGGACTCTATCTGCCTACGAACATCTACAAGACAATAGCCTCTCCTGTCTGTGCCTGCACAGTCCCTTCGTCATGTTAATCGGGAGAGTGCTTTTCGTGACATTGGGAATTGGTCCATCCTCCACCCAGTATCAAATTTGGGTGGTGGAGAGGCTGGTCCCTCGTGCCACAAGTTCATCCTTCAACTGATTCCAGACTGGCGACCTCGGCAAGATCATCTACCAAGAAACCAGGTACGCAGTCCTCCCGTGCTTCCCAACTTGACAGATTGAGACGCCTGCCTTCAGATTCGGAAATGGAGGATTCGCAAGACCTGCGGAATGAGTTACAAGCACTCAGGAGCTGAGATGGCCGCCTTGCGTCAGGAGAATCAGACGTTACGTCAAATGATAACCCAAGGAGCATTGAGTACCCCACAGGGGGAGAGTTCTTTGGCACATACAACGTCAATCAAGTTTGATGGAGACCCTAGACGGGTAGCAGAGTTTTGTAACCATTGCCGAATCCATTTTCTTTTCAGATCGACTCATTTCAACAATGACAAAGCCAAGATCGGGTACATCTTGGGGAACTTAACCGGGAATGCTTTAGCCTGGGCAACTCCTTTTGTGGTTACAAACAGTCCTATCTTGAACGACTTTGCAGCCTTTGAAAAGGCGTTCCTTGAGGTGTTCCAAACGCCGAACCTGGCCTCTGCTGCACAAATACAACTGATGGAGATCAAACAGGGAAGCGCCGACATCATAACCTATATCAGCCGCTTCCGATTATTAGCAACCGATTCTCAGTGGCCAGAAATCACACAGAAGACCCTGTTTTGCCGAGGCTTGAGAGAGGAATACAAGGACGAGCTACTCCATATTCCAGAACCGGAAAGTCTCCAGCATATGATTGATCAGGTGCTCCGCATCGACCAGAGGTTAGCTGAACGAAAGGCTGAAAGACGTCGGCTCGACAGAAGCAACCCTAGAACGACCAGTCTACCTGCCGGATCGTTCGGACCTACTGAATCTGGACCAGAGCCAATGCAATTGGGAGCCGTGCGAGGACCATTATCTGAGGAAGAAAAGAAGCGGAGACGAACGTTACGCTTATGACTTTACTGTGGAGCCGCCGGGCATTATCTGGGTACATGTCCTTTACGTCCACAGAAGAAGAAGGTGGGAAACTGAATGACCTGTCGTGTATTGGAAGGGCAGCGACAGGTCCTATTCCCTCTTCAGACCTTTCCACATTTTGTTCTGTATTTCTTCCCATGCAACCTGCGGTATTACAGACTTTGAAGATTCAAATCAAGTTGCCTGACAAGAATCTAGAAGTGTTTGGGCTGTTGGACAGCGGAGCTTCCGGCAATTACATCGATGAGGCTTTCGCCTCCAGTCACAAGATACCGCTCTTGCCTAGACTCACCGCCTTACCCGTAGAGGTCATTGACGGGACTCCTTTGTCCTCCGGGCCCGTCTGACGGTTTACAGCGGGTCTAATTCTCCAGATTGCCGGTCATTTCGAGGAACTCGCATTGGATGTGATTAAGTCTCCTACTTACAAGGTGGTCCTGGGGTTGCCTTGGCTACAACACCATAACCCGGTAATTGATTGGAGAACACAGACCTTGACCTTTTCCCCCGCAGTCTGCGCCCAGAAGTGCAATTTATCAGCTCCTACCCAGGTCTTCTCAACATCCCTGGAAACACATGGCAGTGGGGTCAGTCTTTGTTCCACTTCTCTGATCCCGCAGGATTACGCCGACTTTGAACAGGTATTCTCCGAACCAGGTGACATACCCCTTCCGCCTCATCGTTCATTCGACTGCTCCATCGAGTTGTTGCCGGACTGTGTCATTCCACATGGGAGACTGTATGCATTAACTCGGGACGAAAGACAAGTACTTCAGGACTACCTTTCAGATTGTCTGCAGAAAGGATACATCGTTCCGTCAAAGTCGCCCACAGGATTTCCCATGTTTTTTGTGAAAAAGAAAGAAGGCACCTTGAGACCCTGTGTAGATTACCGGCAACTAAATGACATAACTGCAAAGGACCGTTATCCATTACCTTTGATTCGTTGTATTCTAGAAACCTTACACACAGCTCAGATTTTCACCAAACTAGATTTACGCGGGGCCTACCACCAGGTCCGCATCAAGAGTGGAGATGAATGGAAGACGGCCTTCAAGACACCATTTGGCCATTATGAATATAGGGTCATGCCATTCGGTCTATGCAATGCTCCCGCTATCTTCCAACGGTTTATGGATAACATCTTTGGTGATCTGATTGGTTTAACAGTCTGGGTGTATTTGGATGATATCCTGTTTTTTTCCAAATCTTTGGGCGAGCATGTGGAACACGTTCGGGAGGTCCTACCCCGTTTGTCCTGCAATCATTTGTTCGCTAAGGCGGAGAAGTGCAGCTTTCATCAGCCGAGTATCGAGTTTTTGGGATTTGTGATTAATCAAGACGGGATAGAGATGAATCCCAAGAAAGTGCAAGCCATACAAGAGTGGAAACAACCCCACGATGTGAAATCTCTTCAACGCTTTTTGGGATTTGCCAATTTTTATAGGCGCTTTATTCTGCAGTTTTCTCAGATTTCAGCGTCCCTCACCAGGCTGACCAGCAGTAAAACAGTTTTCAAGTGGGATTCCTTAGCCTTTCAAGCTTTTGACACCTTGAAGTCAGCTTTTATGGCCGCCCCGATTTTAAGCCATCCACAGGATGATCTACCCTACATTGTGGAGGTGGACGCTTCCAATTTTGCGGTCGGAGCAGTTCTTCTGCAGAAAGATCTTGCGACGTCAGTTGAACATCCAGTAGCCTATTTCTCTCGCAAATTGAGTCCCAGCGAGAGGAATTATGCGGTTATTGAAAAGGAACTGCTGGCTATTAAGACCGCTTTTGAGGAATGGAGACATCACCTACTTGGAGCTCGCTTTTCCGTGGAGGTTCGGACTGATCATCGCAACCTGCAGTACCTACGCTCTTTACAATGTCGAACGCCCCGTCAAGCCAGGTGGGCCTTCTTCTTCTCACCGTTTGCTTTTCATGTCACTTACGTTCCAGGAACCTCCAACCTGAAAGCCGATGCTCTTTCCCGATCTCTGGAGAAGGAGGAAGAGACGTCTTGTCCTAATCAGCCATTAATCTCCCCTCAGCATTTCTTACTGACTTTGTCTCCTCACCTAGAGTCCATCGCTGATGCCACCCGGACGGATCCCGAAAGGTCGGCCCTTCTTAGGCGTCGATCAGTGTATGAACTTGATGGACTTCTGTTTTTTCAGAGAAGGTTGTACATCCCAAAGGGAACAATCCGAGAAAGTATATTACACGGATTTCACGATTCGCCTATCGAAGGTCATAGAGGAATGAGAGCTACACGAGAATTAATATCCCGACAGTTTTGGTGGCCGGGATGGGCTACCGAAGTTCAGAAGTACGTCGAAAGCTGTCCAGTTTGTGCCCAGTGCAAGATTCCGAGAAAACGGCCGTTGGGGTTACTGGTACCTACTGAAGTGGCACCTTACCCATGGCACACCATCGCCACGGACTTTATTGTGGATCTGCCTCCCTCTGAAGGGTTTACCTGCATCATGGTTGTTGTGGATGGTTTCACCAAACTAGCTCATTTCATCCCATTTAACAAGATACCTACGGCAACCCAAATGGCTTCAGCATTTCTACATGAAATCTATCGGTTGCATGGCCTTCCGGAGAAGATCATTTCAGATCGTGGTTCCCAGTTCATCTCATCTTTTTGGAGCAAAGTGTGTGGCCATCTGGGAATTCATAGAGCTTTAAGCTCTGGTTATCACCCACAGACCAATGGGCTTACTGAAAGGACTAATCAGACTTTGGAGGCGTACCTCTGCTGTTTTGCTAACGCTACTCAATCCAACTGGAAGGCTGGGTTAGATCTTGCTGAAGTATCCTACAACAATACTGTTCATGCTTCCATTGGAGTCAGTCTGTTTTTCTGCTCAACTGGCCAACATCCCAAATTGGTGCCTTTCATCCCGTACCTGCCAGTACTGTTCCATCCGCTGATGCCCTGATCTTTAACATTCAACAACAACAGGAATTGGCAGCAAGATCCTGGGAGAAACCAAGGATCGGATGAAGGCACAGGCGGACAGGAAGAGGAGTGTGGAACCAGATTTACAAGTCGGGGACAAGGTGTGGTTGTCCTCTAAAAACCTGCCACTTCCCAATTTGCCTGTTAAACTGGCTCCCCGTTATTTTGGTTCAATCACCATTACCAAGCGGCTGTCCTCTGTAGCGTTCCGCCTCCGGTTGCCCCCTTCTTGGCATGTACACCCAGTTTTCCATGTCTCTTTGTTGAAACCCTATGTTGACGATACCTATGGTCGCTCCTGCCCTCGCCCTGCCTCAGTCGTTGTGCACGGCATCCCGGAATTTGAGGTTTGGGAAATTTGTGATGCCCGTTATCGCAGGGTGGTGCTCCACTATTTAGTGGATTGGAAAGGGTACCCGGACTGTGATCGTACTTGGGAACCACACCGGCATGTGCATGCTCCCCGCTTGGTACTTGAGTTCTATAAGCGGTTTCCTTGGAAACCCGGGGCCCCGGGCCTTCCTGCGAGGGGGCATAGTGTCACGCCACATGGGAGACCGGGGTCCACTGCGTCTGCTCTCCCCGTCACCTCCTCGCGAGTCTACCCACGCTTCCGCGCCTAGGGACTCACCGGAGGGAGAGCGTTTCGTGCCGGGGCCGGAGGGCCACGGCGCATGCGCGGAAGACCTCTGTCTCGTTTCCGCGCATGCGCCGTGGACTCGGTTCGCGTCCTGGAAGCGGCTTGCCGTCCAGGCCTCGTTTTGGGTACGCCGGTGCCCGGAGGCGAAGCAGCGTGCGTTTCAAGCCTCCCGGGCGCCGGCGACCCATAAAAGGAGCCGCAGATCGAGGCAGGCCGCGTCTCAACGCGGTTTGCTCCGTACTGTGCGCTTACTTACCTTTGTTACCAGTTCTTACCTGAGTCCTTCCTTGGGCTACCTGCACACTACCTGTGTCCACCCTGGGCTGCCAGTACTTACATGAATTCTCCTTGGGCTGCCTGCACACTACCTGTGTCCACCCTGGGTTGCCAGTACTTACCTGAATTCTCCTTGGGCTGCCTGCAATTACCTGAGTCCTTCCTGGGCTACCTGCACACTACCTGTGTCCACCCTGGGCTGCCAGTACTTACCTGAATTCTCCTTGGGCTGCCTGCTATTACCTGAGTCCTTCCTGGGCTACCTGCACACTACCTGTGTCCACTTAGGGCTGCGAGCATATTTTCCTCTGGGGATCCCTTGGGCCTGTCAGCTTACCCTTACCTAGGAATTCCCTGGGCCAGCCAGTATATTCTCACCTGGGGTTTCCCTGGGCCTGCCAGCTTACTCTTACCTGGGATCTCTCTAGGCCTGCCAGCAAACTCTTTCCAGGGATTCCCCTGGGCCTGCCTGCATACCATATTGGGGCCCCCTTTGATTGCAGTCCTAGGGTTCTCTTTCGGTCCCTTTCAGTTCGGTCACCTATTCCAGCCTGGTTCCTCCCATTCCTGCCCGGCCTTGTTCTCTACATCCGTACCTGTGGACTAGAAGGTTCTTACTGCACTGGAATCTGTGGCCCACGCTTCAGTACACAGACTATTGGATTTGATTTCATCGGACTCTATCTGCCTACGAACATCTACAAGACAATAGCCTCTCCTGTCTGTGCCAGCACAGTCCCTTCGTCACGTTAATCGGGAGAGTGCTTTTCGTGACATTGGGAATTGGTCCATCCTCCACCCAGTATCAAATTTGGGTGGTGGAGAGGCTGGTCCCTTGTGCCACAAGTTCATCCTTCAACTGATTCCAGACTGGCGACCTCAGCAAGATCATCTACCAAGAAACCAGGTACGCAGTCCTCCCGTGCTTCCCAACTTGACAGAAGCCCGAGTACTTCACTTTCAGCGGAAGCCTATGCTGCAGGGATGAGCCTGGGGTATTACCCAAATTGACCTTTTACAATTGGCCTTTTGCCCTAATTGACCTAATTATAGTGCTCCTAATTGACCTTCTGCACAATTGACCTTTATATCATTTTTGTTATTGTATATATGTATTGGGTTGGTTATGTATTATAAATAATATAAGGGAATTGGGTGGGGGGGTTGTGGGGGGATTCACTTGGGTGGGGGGTAGTGAGGGGTCCCCCCCCGCATATATGTCCTAATTCACCTTTTAAATAAGGCCAATTCTACCGAGGTCAATTGTGAAAAGGTCAATTAGTATACATCCGAGCCTGGACATCCGAGAGGCGGAACCACGTTGCATACATGGTGGGCAGAGAGCCTGCGGAACATCGCCAAGCCCAGAAGGGCCAACAGTCCCAGACACCAAGGTCTCCGATGCTGAGAGAATGAACCGGCACCAAGGCAACATTCGGCATCCCCAAATGACGGTGCCCGGACGAAGGAGTACAACTAGGGAACTGACAACTCGAGAAGCATGGTTCCTACATTGCATCGTAAAAATCGTAAAGATGTTGAGGGCTGGTTTAATGGCACCATCCCATGATCTCTCATGAATTTGGTGGTGGCAGCACTATACCTGCTGAGGATAATATTCAACTTGTCCACCTGTTTATGCCATTTGCCTGTTTCCGTGTGCCCAATTCCCAAATAATCAAATGAGCAGACTTGGTCAGTTGGGCACACACAATTTGTAATCTCAGATTACGACACTTTGTCAGGCCTCACTTGAAGATCATTGTTTTGGTTTTGCTTTTGTTAACAATCAGGTATCATGGTATCACAAAATGAGGCAAAGATTTACATTTCTTTTGTGAGCCCAGCCGGGGTCAAAGAAATCAATGCTGTATTATCGGCATAAAATAGTATTTACCCCTACCCAGGTTAGGGGCATCTGTTGCCTCGATTAATAGTGACCTATTAATAGGGTCTGAATTGAAAGGCATAGTACTGACGTGTTAGTTCAAAGTGGAACATATCAGGAATTCTTTGTGTAGCCATTGGGATGTGAAAATAGGGATCCCTCATATATTTTCGATATCATGAAGTTTATTTTCGAAAGTAGTAGTAGATTAGAGATGGGTGGGATGTAGTGTTTTTGAATGTAACATCTTAGACAGAATGGTTCACACTCTTTGGATTCAACATAGGCTTACATCTATGATGGCTTTTGCACTGAAACGTGGATTTAGTAGAATCCTTGCCCATTTTCTGTTTATAACACCAGCCCGATAGCCCATTTCGCTAGAAGACTTTGAATACCACTTAACATGAGTAAGATATATATACACCATGATCATTGTTGAATATGGGCAGTATGGGCAAAGTCTATTTCATATCCCAGTGACACAATACTCAGGACCCAACCATCTGAGACCCAACTATCTGAGGGACCTGCTCTCGAACCTTGACTCAAACACTCCTTGTGTTCTCATTTTGCTTGATCTCTCCTCTGCCTTTGATACCATCCTGCTCAACCGTCTCCGTTATAACCTGGGTATCACTGGTCAGGCTCTGGCGTGGCTGTCCTCTTTACTCTCCAATCGACCCTCCCAGGTTCAACTGGGGTCCTTCCTCTCTGACATCTTTTTCTCTACCTGTGGTGTCCCCCAGGGATCTAACCTCTCTCCCTGGCTGTTCAACCAGTACTTGGCACTTCTTGCCCACCGCATCGCCGCTCTCTGCCCCAATTTTCAGTGCTATACGGATGATACCCAGCTCATTTTCAGGCTACCCTTGGCTTCCTCTTCTCCTTCCCTCATCTCTGACTGTCTTTCTTCTATCCAGGAATGGTGTGCCGCCAATGACCTCTGCCTTAATGCCAGTAAGACTGAGATACTACTCATCGGCATACCCAATCCCTCCTTCCTTGCAGCTCTCTGGCCGGCCTCTCTTGGCCCTCTTCCTGCTCCTACCTGCAAGGCTAAAAACCTTGGGGTCATCTTTGACTCCACACTCTCTTTCTCTCATCACATATCTGACGTCTCTAAGAAGTCACACTACCAGCTTCACCTCCTCAGAGGTATCCTTCCTTTCCTCTCCTTCCCCCAGAAGCTCAATGTCTCTAGAGCCCTGGTTCTCTCAAAGCTGGACTACTGTAACAGCCTCTATCTGAATCTGCCTGCCTCTACTCTCCGCCTTTTGCAACTCATCCAGAACAGGACTGCGAGACTTGTCCTTGGCCTCAAGCCCAGGGACTGTATCTCTCCAGGACTGAAATCGCTACACTGGCTCCCATGGCTGTGAGGATTAAGTTCAAAACCCTCTGCATTGTCCACAAGGCCTTCTGGGGCTTCGGGCTGTGGGATGTTTTTACCCATGCATCCGAGCCCTACCAAAAAATAAACTTTGCATTACTGGCATTGAAAACATCATGATGGCCAGAGCTTCCCAGAAAATGCACAGGGAAATGCATGAAGAATAGGCTGCCACCCATTTTTGCCGATGTTATGGGCACAGAAGGGCACTGCCTAAAACCACCATGGGCTACCCACACAGTAGCCTGAAACCATAGGGAATGGCAATGCTGATTGCCAAAAGCAACCTAGAACTGTGGGGAATTCATTTTCTTAAATCCCAAAAATGGTTGCATTACCAGTACTCACCACTATCAGAAAGCCGGCGTTTTAAAACAACACCAGACATTTGTGTAAAACTGAATAAATGAACCCAAAGCAGGCCAAAGAAAGACTTACTAAGAGGTGGATACAATGTAAAGTTATATTCTGAAGTGACTTGAAGGTTTATAACAAGACTGGCTGAGCTCTGCAGGTCTGCAGCGGCTTAAACTGAAACTGGATTTAAAATTACCAAAAATCGAAATGTGTAAATAAACTGAGGGACAGACTTGTGACTGCCACATAGTTTGTCACTGTTAAAATGTCATCGTTTTGAACTTAGAATCAGCATTCTAGCTGCATGTGTAAAAATGGTTAGTTTTATTTGAATGCAGAAAACTGGGTAACTAAAAGTGACAGTAGCTGGGGCCTGGCTTAAGGAACTGGATTCTGCCTGACATCTACCCCCACAGGAGTTAAAACCTGCTCAGCCACTCTTCCCCTTGTCAGAAGAAGTTGTCACCTATCTGATTAGATTAGGGGTGGAGCAGCTAAAGGGAGTTGAACAAAGGCCTGTCCTGGGCCCAGGCAGATGGTTTATTAGGGTGGCCGTAAAATAGCTTCCTCTTGGCAGAAGCTGCGAGGGGCAGGGTCTCTGAGCTTGGCAGAAACTGGATAAACTGGTTTCTACACCATGTGACCTGAAAGGACACACCCCTGTTGGCCAGAATATGATTTTAAGAAAGATGTATAACTCATGGTGCGGACTTGTCAAAATTATTTAAATGATACCATAATTCTTGTGATTTTTCTGTGCACGTTTTAAGACGCGTTGGGAATTTGTGTGATGTTCTGGGGCAAAACCCCGCTATTTATTGACACCATATACTCTGTGTTTAAGATAGCGACCTGGACAGGTACTGAGATATGTGTGGGAGGGGGGTGTGCATGTGCATAAATCTGGAGAAAAATCTGATGTTGCAAAACCCACTAAAAAGCACAAAATGTTGCCATTTCTGAATGCAAGCCCCCAGGAAGAGCAGAGTTTGAACAGAGTATACCTCATGTGATATGTGAGGGGTGCATGTAATTTTAAACAAATGTGTACCTGTGCGAATATGTCTTTACGTCAAATATAGATTTGTGTGCAATTTGACAGGGGAGTATCCTTTCTGCAAGCCATTAAATGACATCATTCTGACACACAATCCTGCTCTCCAGTGAGAACGCAAAGAATTCTCCAACCTATCAGAACTCTGAAGGGGTTGGGCCTAGAAAGCTAGCCTCTCCACCCACTTTCAAAACACATAAAAAGAGACTGCTGGGACAGGAAGGGACATTCTATTCCATTTGCTGCGGAGCATGCTGACCGACGAATTCACATCCAGAGATCCTACACTTAGACTTCCAAGCTAAACAGAGACTACAGAACTTTGAACCAAGAAGGCCAACTGCAAGCAAAAGTATTTGTCAGCAGGCCCAAAAATCATTTGCAGACTATTCACAGCCGGACCCAGGTGGTGATTCTGGCTTGAAACCCTAAGCCAGAAAGATCCAGAAGCAGTGCTGTACCCAGAGAAAGCAGAGCAGTATCCAGAACCAGAGGCCAGAGATCCAGAGTGACCCAGACCGCTGTTTGCAGAACCAGAGAGCTGACCCAGACCGCTGTTTGCAGAACCAGAGAGCTGACCCAGATCACTGTGAAGTGCCGAGACCAGAACCGGAGTCCAGTCCAAAACCTGACCAGATCCGTGGCGAGGCCTATTTCTAAATATATTGTGAGTACCTAGCAGAACTGTGCAGAACCAATCTCTTAGTTAAAACAATCTAATCCAAACTATTTTAATCTAACCAGAACTGCCTCCTAGAAGTTGTCACTTGTTATTTTGCAAAGCTGTCACCTGTCATTTTCTAGCTGCAAGCTGTAACCTGTCGCTTTGAACTTTTAAAATTTCAAATCCGAAAAACAACCTTCACAAAATCGTTTTTAACTTTCCTCTGAAAGCTTAGTATCTCAGCTTTTCAACACGCTTAGAACCGACTTGCTACTCCTCATACTTTGCCGTAATCGTGATTCACGCATTCGTGAATTTTGCCGCGATTCGCGATTTGGTTAAAAATCCAGCCACGTGTGAAAACAGCAGCTTCCTTGCTTTCCTTTGCCAAAAATTTGTTTAACCTGCTAGTTACTCCTAGATCCTTGCTAAAGTGAGCCTGAACTCATCCCAAGTATATTTCACTCACCCTGAACCTCCTAAAGGGAATTAAAACCATTTTCAGCATATTCCTGACTTCATTGCCAGCACATATAAAAGCTTTTTGGGCCTGTGTTTCAAACTTCTGTAGTCTAAGCTTGCTGCGGTGAACTGAATTACATTTGATTGCATTTCTGAGAACTGTGTGCTTTCCTTCCATTTCCTTGTATTGCATAAAGGGGGGGAGTGGATTGCCAGAGGAAAGTGATTACATTGTTTTGTTGAAATCATATTGAGTATTTTCTGTATTGAATTTTCAATCAACATTGCATCCATCTGAAACTAGATAAAGCATTCTCTACCACCTTATTCTTCTGTTCCTATTCCCAAGCGTGCTACCTCATCCTTTATACTACTCCTGGGTAATCAAATCAGTTTATTAGTAGAACATTACCCATTGTTGTTAACTGCTCATGTTCTGAAGTGTGATATTAATTATTAATTTATTATAAAGTGTGATATATATATATTATTTACATTCTCAAATAAACCGTTTAAACTTGCAAAACAGAACTACTTCTTGGCTCAGTGGGGTCAGGGGGGTTCCAAGAGAGGGGTGTTATATAGGGGTAGTCATCCAGAACTCATGAACTGGACATAAAGATATATCAATAAGGGTTTCCATTCAGTATCCCAGACTAGGCATTGATTTAGCTGTAGTGCTGGATTGAATCCTCTTACAAATTGGGGGCTCGAGCCGGACGTTTGGGTTAGATCTATCACTTGTGCAGATTAATACAGTGTGCCAGCTGACCAGATACACATATCCGGTCGGATCACCACGCTCTGTTACGCCGTAAAGCACTCCTCAAAGGAATGCTCTAAGGAAAAGGTCTGTTTTTGCAAAAATAAAATATAAACTTCTGTAAATCAGGAAGGAACTCAAATTCCAGAAGGACGACCTTGGTAGATATGAAAATAGCCAGAGAGCACTTCTTACATAAGCTATTTGTGAGAGGTGAGTGGACGGTCTGGTTGCAGGCAATCGCACCCCAGATCACTGAAACAGGGTCAGATACATGAAGAGACCAGGGTCCCTTACATGTGGCCCTGAGTGAACTATATATGTCCCCTAAGGCCAAGGATGAGCAGAACAAGATTGCCAGGGTAGCAGCATATTTATACTTACATATGGGAGCCATGCAGGACAAATGTGCTGAAGGCCAAGATCTGGCGAGTAGGCAACTGCTGGCATTACAGAAGGCCCAATCTGATCTGGACTCTTGAGCAGAGGCTGCAGAGGAGCCAGGAGTCAGAAAATGATAGTAGGCAGTATATCATTAAAATAAAAGAGGACATGGGTATACTGCAACAGGAAAAGGCTGACCAGGATACCAGAATTCTGGCCTTGCAGAAGGAACGGCAAGACAGTTTGGACTCCCTACTGCAGAGCCAGAAAAAACTGGAGCAACAGATCAATTTCAACAGGGCATGCACAGAGCAGGTAGCCACCCTGCAAATCCAACTAGACAGAGAGAACGAGGAGAGCAATAAACTGATCCTGAAAGTCCTGGATACCCAGGAAGAGTTTGATCAGGAGCGCCAGAAAGCTGGTGCCTTCCAAAGGCAAAAGGACGACCTGATGGCACAGATGCAGACTCTTAGTCAGGAAAGGGACACCTTAGGCCAGAAAGTCTGCCACTTAAAAAGAAAAATGGAAGAAAATCACCTGGCCCACCAGGGACTAGGTGACCTCCAAAAAGAACACCAGGACTTGCTAGAGCACACCAGGAGGGTGGAGGAGCCTCTGGCAAGAAAGGAGCAGGCCAGTAGGGAAGGGACTCAGGAGGTAACCCTCCTGCAGCAAAGACTGGCCCAGTACTCCAGGACCAATCAGGAGGCACAGAGAGAAAATGAGGCTCTCTGTCAGCACAATGATAGGCTCCAGAAACAGGTAGCGATGCAGGAGAGACTGATAGAGTCGAGTAAGGCCTTAACTGAGGAACTAAAAGCGCAGGCTCTTGCATTGCAACAGGGACCAGGTTTGATGGGAGAGGGAGACTCCTGAGCATAACCTCAGGAGCCCTAGTACCAGAGGCCTTTATCTCTCTCAGTCCCTGGACTCTGCCACCCCCATGTCCCCTGGCGCATATGAGCACCGGGCCACAGGGATGGCAGATTACTATCCAGCCAGAAGCATGGGGCTCATAGGCCAGTACCTCCCAGGAATGGATGGGCGGGCATCCGGGTATGGGCACCCAAGCACAGTGCAATTTAGTCGGGAACCCCAGGAGAATAGGCCCATTAAGGGCATCCTGAAAACTTCTGCCCAGTTAGGTCAGTGGGGGGGGGGGTGCCCATCAAATCCTGGCAGCAAGGAGGAATCTGAAGACTCTGCTGAACGGCGCGGGACACAGGAGACCAGGTCCCCACATTCTGCCAGCCATTCCCAAGCTCGCAGAATCCGGGAAAACCTGGAAGATCAGACAGGAACCTCTGGGAGCAGTGCCTCTGAGTCAGAGGATGAATGGACCAGGGTTACCCGAACCAAAAAGGCCAATAAGGCAAAAAGGGCCTTGCTTAAGGACCCATTGAAACAGATTAAGGCAATCAGGAGTGTCATCACGCCTTATCATAAGAACGCCAAGTACTCTGTTTGGGAACACTTGGAGCTCTATGAGCAAATGATGGAGACTTTCCATTTGAAGGACAGCCAAAGCTGTATTCAATATGTAAAGTGGACCTTCTCACCAGAATACTCCAGTTTCTTTGCGGGGCTGGAGGACCAAAATCATTTAAGATGGTCCACCTATAAGGCGGCCATCTTGAAACATTTTTCTGTTCACAGAAATCCTCAAGAGGCTCGCAAGGCAGCCTACAATTTGCAATGTGGGGAGGATCAGGCCCCACAAGAATTCGTGCAAGAACTGAAACGTGCCTTTGCGCAGACCACCAGAAGGGTGCGCACAGACAGCAGAGAATTTGTCAATACATTTTTCCATGCCTTGCCCAAATATATAATGACCCAGCTCGTGAGAGATTTTCATGAGAAAAGATCTTTAGACTGGGTCATTGAACAGGCTACCCGGATCTATGAGGTGCAGAAGCCCATAGAAAATAAAAGCAATACCCAGAAAAATCCCAAAACCAACAGCACCCCTGCTGCTGCCAAGGTGGCAGAGGTAAAGGTCACCCCCGTTTTGGATTTGGAGATGGGGGGGCCTAAAAACCTACCTGCACCTAATAATTCACAGCCCAGAAGGCCCTCGGGCCAGTCACAGACAGGGAGTCGAGGAGGTAGTCCCACAAATGGGGTCCCCCGCTCCCCTGACTATGTAAGTCCCCGCTATAAGGGAAACCGACCAATCCTGGGTTATGTGTGGACTCCTCCAGCCCAAGGGGGGGGATCCGGCCAAGCACCTAACCCAGGGAACTTCCCTCCCAACTTCCCACAGGAGGGCAGAAATTCTCCAAATCCTGGGCAGAACTTTTTCCCCAGATATCCGCCCAATTTCCAGCCCCAAAATCATCCATCCTTCTTTCCCCAATTCCCTGAGCCCAGAAAACCTAATCCGGGAGAGGGGAGGCCAAGGGTGGAGGGGTACCAAAATCTTCCCAACCAGGGGTACTACCAGAGAAGGGATAGCTACCCTTCCCGGGATCAGCCCAGGGGAGAAAATAGAGCCCCGTATCAGCCTGAGCGGGTTTCACAGCTTGAGCGCCAGGTCCAAAATATGGCACGAGATCTGGGTCACATACTGAGGGCTCAACAGAACCCTCAGATGAGCATGCCACCGCAGAATGCCACAAACTCTGGACCTGGTGCTCCAGAACAATGACGGGGGCAGCACCCCGATAACACACCGGTTCCCAGGGAGGAGGCAAAAGGGGAAGGGGGGTGTAAAGCCTTGGAGGAAGCTTCCTTCCCAACTTGTAAACAGCCCCTGGAAAACCAGGATCCGGAAACAAAATCTCCTGCCCCGGAAAGCCTGCCTCCCAAGGAGCAGAGGGGGGGTAAGAGAAACAAAGGACCCAAACAGACCCACTTTGTGGAGGAGGTTCAGGTCTTCCAATTTGAGGGAGAGGGATCCTCAGAAGATCCTTTGAAAAGGATCTTCTCCTTCAGAGATGGGGGAACTCCTCCCAAAGAAAAATGGGTCCCAAGGGATGTCAATTCAGACTGGGGAGATATGGAGACTGAGCTACCGCCGCCCATCATCTCATCCCAGAACCCACAATACCGAAATCCCCTGGTTCAAACCCATCCTGATGACTGCCTCCAAAAAGGGCGGGGCGGCCCAGAACCGGAACCAGGGGAACCCACAATGGCTCTGATCTCCAGTTGCCAACTTTTTCTTTCAGATTCCCAAGGCTCTCCACAGAATTCTGCCCAAATCTCTTCTCTCGCCATGTCCAAAACCAGAAAGTTAGCCCACCAGTTGTCCAAAAATGTGCATTATCTGTGCCCCCTTGAGGAGAAGGAGGGAAGATACTATGCCCCGGTACAAGTACAGGGGCAGGGTACAATTTTGGCACTGGTGGACACTGGATCCCAAGCTACCCTTCTGTCCAAAAGGGTCTTTGAGGAACTAAATGCAGGAAGGGGGGAGAATTACTGAATTCCTCTCACCTCTCTTCCTGGACAACTGCAGAACTTTGACGGGAAGGAAATTCCCGTTGAGGGGACTGCAGACTTGGACATTAAAATTGGGCGACACAAGGTGAGACACCCGGTCATAGTAGTGACTCCAGAGGGCACCCCTTGTTTACTAGGGAATGACCTCCTGAGAAGGTTGTCACCCCTAATAGATTGTGTAAACAAGGTCCTCTGGACCCAGACTAGCCGACCGATAAAATTAAAACAGAGTGTGAACCATGTTAGTTTAAACGGCACCTGCCACATGGTTGAACAAAAATCTGACCAAGTACAATTTCACTTCCAGAACAACCAAATTCCAGACGTGACAGTAATAGCAGTAGGACAACAGACTGGTGATGGGGGGTCCTCTCTATTTCTGAAAATCAGCCTTTCTTCCAGTTTAAAGTGGTATTCCACACTGGAAGGAAACACCCTGAAATTCTTTACTAATCCACAATCAGAAACTCCCACTCCTATAGTCCAGAAAGATGTGAAATCAGCTCAGAGCCTGGCTGATATTCAGCAAATTGGAGAGCAGTTGTTCATCCCTGTTCAGTTAAATGATGGGAAGGACTCTGTTCTCGCTCGAGTGTGCGTGAACAACGGTAAGAGCTTCATCAGCGAAGCCATGTTCCGCCAACTCCCAAAAGATCCAGCCATTCCCACATTCAAACTGATAGACAAATGGGAAATGGACCTGGAAGCACCTAATTCCAAACAGCTCCTGCCAAGCAGGTGTATGCTCAAAATCTCCATTGGCAACAAGAGCATAGTCCATAATTGTTGGGTCGTGCGAGACGTCACTGCCGCTTTTACTTAGGCAGTGACATTCTCAATCGCTTTGCATTAGTTTGGACCTAATAAACTTCAAAGCTTGGTCCCGATTAGCGGATAATCCCATGGGCTTTGATGATCCAGAAAAAGCATTTAGGTCAGCTCAATTGCTACCTTATGCAGTTGAAATTCAGATTAAAGAGGAAGTCACATCCCAGAAAGGACCCAACAATTCTCCCTGGAAGTGAAAGTTAAAAGAGGACAATATTTGCAAAACCCTGATGCTTATATACATCTAAATGCTTCTCTCCAACAGCAAGGGTTGGGGGTAAACCCAACTCCATTAGTCAACATAGAACATGACACCATTCCAATAGAGGTGGATAACAGCGACTTAAAGAGTATTACTCTAGCCGCAGGCACCATTATTGGAATGGCGGTTGATGACCAACATTTTTCCATTGATCTAGGAAATGAACTGTTAGGACCAATCCCCAAGGACTGTTTTGACAGTGACAGTGAGGACAATACAACACCAGACAGGATTTTTACCCGGCATGGGGGGAACTTCCTGGTGTACACTTCCTGCCCTTATGGTAAGGAAGATGTGACTTGTGACTTCAGGAGTGATGAGGTGATTTTCCAGGTCCATGAGGGTTGCCTTTCCCACCTGAAGCCTCCAGTCCAAATCAGCACTCTGACCAGGGACTTCTCCACCCAGCTGGAGGAGGCCGCTGAGATAGCCAAACCAGAAGTCTTTCCAGGCTTCAGGCAGATGGTGGAAGAGAGAGTCAACCTAGCTGATGCCTGTGTGACTCTGGAACAAAATAAAAAGTTGACACAAGTTTTCTTGGATTTCCAAGATCTCTTTGCGGTAGACTCATATGACTGTGGCCGCACCGACATCCACACAACAACAATCCCCATGGACTCTGGCATGACTCCAGTGTTTGTGAAGCAATATCGTTTGCCTCTCGCATCCATGGAGTCCCTTACTGAAATAATTAAGAACCTTGGGTCCCGGGGAATAATCCGTCCAGTTCACAGCACCTTCAATAATCCGGTGCTGGGAATATTGAAGCCAAACGGCCAGTGGAGACTCTGCGCCGACCTCAGGGAGCTCAACAAACGGGTCCATACTTCCCGATGGCCTCTGCCCTACATTGACCAAGGGCTGGCCCAGATCCAGGGGTCACAGGTATTCACTGCAATAGACCTGACCAATGGATACTGGACTGTGCCTGTCAGTAGGGAGGACCAATGCAAGCTGGCTTTTACCTTTGGGGGCCAGCAGTACACATGGACCCAGACTCCCTTCGGATACCTCAACTCCGGCAATGAATTCAACATTTTCCTACACAAGGCCATGCCCGACCTGAGTGCAAGGGGTAACCTGGCTTATGTAGATGATGTCCTCATCAAAAGTTCATCTGTGGAGGAACACATAGCGGAGATCTGTTATGTTCTGACCCAGTTGAGGGCCGCCAGAGCAAAGCTTTCCTTTCAGAAAGCACAGTGGTGTAGAACCCGTGTTAATTTCTTGGGGCATGAGATTACTCCTCAGGGTCTCTGTCCCCAGGAAAAGAAAGTGGAAGCACTTCAGAAACTGAAAGAACCCACAACTCTGCGGGAATTAAGGAGCCTCCTTGGACTGACTAATTACAGCAGAAAGTTCATTGAGGGCTACGGAGAGATCACCAGACCCCTGATTCATCTCCTGAAGGGGGGGTCAAGTGGGAATGGGGTCCAGAACAAGCCGAGGCAGTAAGACAACTCAAAAGAAGCCTCTCACAAGCAGCCTGCCTAGCTTACCCTGTCAGAAACAAGGAGTTCTTCCTGGAGACGGGGTTCTCTAATACGTGCTTGACGGCAGTATTATACCAAAAGCATGACAAGGTCAATAAAGTAATCTCCTATGCGAGCAAAACTTTATCCTCTGTGGAGGAAAAATTCAACGATTGTGAGAAGGCACTCCTGGCAACGGTGTGGGCATTGAAGAATTACCGCCCGTTTATCCAGGGGGAACACATCATAGTGGAGACTCCACACCAGCCTCTGCAATATCTCCAAAGTGACAGAATCCGGGCCGGAAATGTGAGTAATTCCCGAATTACTTCCTGGATTCTGTCAATGCAAGGCTTTCCTGTGGAGGTCCGATATGGCCAAAACAAGAAGAGTCCCCTCGCGCAAGGTCTGGCTGACTTGCATGATTGTGCCAGAGAAAACTGTCTCGAGGACGAAAGTCTAAAAATCAAGGACAACATGGAGGCATACCTTAATTCCCCACACAAAGTCTTTGAAGAGGACAAGTGTGAGGGAATGCCCACTGTCTATGTGGATGGATGCTCTTACCATGTTGACAACAACGGGGAGAAAGAACTGGTGGCCGGCGTAGGGAATGCATGGGTGAATGAGTCCCCAGAACCCTCCGCTGGATACAAAATTGGTCCCCGAAGTAGTCAGGTGGCAGAATTGATGTCTGTGCATCAGGCCATCCTCACTGCTGTCCAGCATCAACTCCACAAACTGGTCATAATCACAGATTCTGATTATGTACGGAACGGGTTCGTGGAGCACCTGGTTAATTGGAAAACCAGAGGCATGTTATGTGCTAACAACAAACCCTTGAAACATGGGAAGTTGATCCAAAACATTGATGCTCTGGTCACATCGAATGGGATGACCATCTACTGGAAAAAGATCAAGGGTCATTCCAAAGTAGAGGGACCAGACAAAACTGGAAATGACTTAGCTGATCAGCTGGCCAAAACCAGGGCCATCCAAGGGGATATAATAGAAATAGAGTCCCTGTTGGGGGAAATCCAGGTCACTGCTATCACTAGGTCCCAGACAAATGCTCACAGTGATCTTTCAACTGCCCAATGGAGCAAGGAGACCCCTGAAGCTGATTTGATTACAGCTCAGAAGGGGGATCCAATTATTGGTAAGTTTTACCAACACCTTGAGGACCCTGAGAACTTTCCCCTGACGGATACCAATTACATTGGGAAAGAGGACCTAAGAGTGTTGATGAAATGTCCAAAAATGTTCCGGATCCAAGACGGTTTGCTGGTCAGGAAATCCCAAGCTGGCCATGATCAGTGGGTGGTTCCTACCTCATTCCGAAGCCTGATGTTAAGTCACGCCCATGATGCGGCCACCGCCGGTCATAGGGGGTTTCACACAACACTGGAAATCTTAAGAGACATTGCATACTGGCCACACATGGGGCAGGACCTCGGCCAATACTTGAAGGGGTGTCTTGTGTGTGCACAATTTCAGCCATCATCCCTCACACACCGTGCGCCTCTCCAAAAGAGAGGGATGACACTGCCATGGTCAGATTTGCAAATCGACTTTGTAGGCCCTGTGATTCGCTCGACTAGAGGAAACAAGTACATGTTGACCGTTACATGCTTGTTTACCAAGTGGGTGGAATGTCTCCCAGACCCAAATTGCAAGGCAGAAACTGCAGCTGCCCTGATGATTAACCACATCTTTTCCCGTTTCGGTCTACTCCAAAGGATTGAGTCAGACAGGGGTAACCACTTCACCAGTGAAGTAATGACAAAGATGTGGGAGATACTGGGGGTTAAAAGGAAGCTACACGGATTCTAGAACTGCCAGCTTCAGGGATGGCTGCCTGAAGGCTGAGCTCCTGCACCTGGACTGAATCCCTACCCTACACTGTGATGGCTGAACCAACTTCACCTGATACAAAACAACCCGCTAAGAGGCAGAAGGGGACTGGTGAGAAATCCTCAGATGAGAGAGTGGATAAAATTCTGGACATGCTCACAAAGCTGACCTTGGATGTGAATGAGATCAAGGATAAGATGTCCAGTGCAGAAGAGAGATACTTGGAACTCACTTCAAACTTTAACAGAGTGGAGTCTCATCTGACTAATGTGGATAACACAGTGGAAAGGATGGGAAACCAAATCAGGGACTTACAATCAAAAAATGAAAGACTGTTTCTGAAGCTCTCTGAACAGGAAAATTTTTCCAGACGGAACAATCTGAGGGTGGCTGGCCTTCCTGAGGACTTGGAGAGGGGCAAGCCACTTGAATTTATTGAGAGAGTTTTGGTTTCTATCCTCAAGCTGGATCCCAAGATTCATCTAGAATTGGAGAGGGCTCATAGGAGCTTGGGACCTAAGCCAGCGCAAGGCCAGCGATCCAGACATTTTGTGGTTAAGTTCCTGCGCTTTCCAACCAAAGAAATGGTGTTAAGGAAGGCCCGTGAATTACGTGACCTGACTTGGAATGGACACAGAGTGATGATATTTGGGGACCTCAGTCGGGATGTCTTGGATAAAAGAAGAGAGTTTAATATGGCCAAAGACAAAGCAAGACTGAAGAACCTCAAATACTACATGGTGTATCCTGCCATCTTCAGGGTGATCAAGGATGGCAGGTTGTTCTCCTTCAATGACAGCAAAGGAGCTGAGGCTTTTTTGAGTGACCTGGAAGGGACTGAAAACGGGAATGATCCTGAGCAGCCTATGGAGGCTATGGAGGCTACTGTGTCTGCTTCACAGAGAATACCAGCCAAAAAGAAGAGATAGACAAACTGGATTCTCAAAAAGCGGTGGAGTTGGTTTTGTGTTTTTTTTTTTTTTTAATGTGTTTTATTCATTTTATTTGATTTTTATCTGATTGTCATCCACTTGCAAATATTTTAGATGTAACGATCGTTAAATTCAGTTGGGATAGATGTTTTCGTTTGAACACAGTCACGGGCCATTAGAGGAAAGGACATGGTGCTTTTGACGCTCCCGCACGTCGTTTCATGTCACGGGGACATGATTAATGGAGGCCGATGCGTATTACGAAGGATACGCATGTGAATGGAGGACGCTGTGCTGGGGGAATGGACTGGCGGTAGGTGAACCAATTCACATTCATGAATGAAGTACTCGGAAATGCCCGCGACCGAGTTTCTTCCTCTTTCTCCCTTCCTTACCCTGCCTCCGGAGACGCCTGTACGCCTGTACGCGGCCTCTAACTGAAACCGGGTTTCCCACTTACACGCATCTACAGAGACCTTCCCTGAGCCTTCGATTGTTCTGGCAGCATGAAGGTCAATGGGCACTGCCAGACGCTGTTGAAGCCTGCTTGGGGTGTCACTCGAAAAGCGATACAACAAGCCCATGTTTAAATGCGCTAGCTGTTATATTTATATGTGGTCTATGGTGGCTGAGGCAGAGATTAACGGCGCGCTCATGGAGACTTGCAACGCCCCCCCCTCTAACACTACCTTATCATTCATTATACCATGATCAGTGATTTTATCTGACTTGATTGCTTTTATCTTGGTGACCGCAGCCTTGAAAATTCATATTGAAGGGCATGGAATGAAATGTGTTAAAGCATAAACAGGGGAAGTGCAAACAGGCGTACATTATTGGTCTCAGTTACATGCAGGTGTCTTCTACTGTGGCTACGCACCTGAATGGATTGAATCAGATATTTTCCTGCCTTGTGTGGTTCATTTCTCTTAGGGTACATAGTACAGGGCATTTCATAATTGGCTGATTGATTATAAATCCACAGCACGTGGAATACATATCTGAAATGGAGTGTTTGATACTGTTGTGGCTTAGGGAGAACGTGGTGGGTCAGGGGAATTCCTTTATTCTGATGGCAACTGGGTGGGTAATAGTATAATAGATTAGTTATGACTTCAATGGTCCAAATGACTCGCTGTGGACCTTGCCATGCCTGGGCTGGAACTATTCTTAAGCGGTGGATTCTGAGATGACGTGGGTATTAAGCCTAATGGTATACGGTGTCTCTCACTAACTTGTGTAAGTGGATGTCGGGCATCATAAGTGTAGTCATTCACCTATGGTCTATTATTTAGTGAGAGTAATTGGGTTAATGGGATTGTAAGGACGAATTCTATATGCTCTGTGTTATTGGGGTGGTTACTGGGCCGCACACTGTGGAATTGATGTGGCGGACTTGAATGGGTTAAAGGAGGGTTGATGGGTTACTTTGATCTCCATGCTTTTCTGGGGTTCTTGTGGATAGTGTTAGGGGTTATAGGGGTGGAATATTAGTTATGATTGTCACTGCATATGCATTGGGTGTGGATTCTGGGGTAGTTGCAGTTCGAGACTTTACTGTTTTTTGTAAATAACTACACTCAACATCACCTTACAGTCTTGCGGGGTGTATCATTTGTTTTGCTATTGTGTGTTCATGTGCTTGCTATGTCTGTGTTTGTTTTGTATTGTTTTGTGTTGTTCTGTAGTGTTTGCATATTTCAGTTTGCTTGCTCCCCTTTAGTTTTGGTTTGGATTTTTCCAAGTTTAATAGGATTGGCCAATATGACTGGTTTTGATTTGAGTCCAAATGTCGTTGAGTGATTTGAGAATGTGTACCTGGAATGTTAAGGGCCTAAATATTCCGAGGAAGAGGAAGGAAGTGCTGAACAGACTGAGGAGGGAAAAGACGGATATTGCCCTCATCCAGGAAACTCATTTGTTGAACGAGTCTGTGCATCTACTCCAAAATAGATGGTTTACTAAGACCTTTTTTAATTGCTATGGTTCTAAATCAAGGGGGGTGGGTATACTGCTGCGCAAAGGCCTAATGTTTCAGGTGGAGAAAGTGGTAATGGATGATGAGGGGAGGATACTTCTTATTGATGTTACATATGAGGGTAGATTAATCACAATTGGTTCGGTTTACGGTCCATGTAGTAGTGGTGGCCCTTTTCTTAGGATGCTATCGACGCTATTGAGGGAGATGAGAGGGGAACATGTAATTTTAGGAGGAGATTTCAATAGTGTGATTGACGGTAAAATGGACCGTTCGGCGCAATGTAGATTTACTGCTGGAAACAATAGTAGATCCTTTAAAGAATTTGTGGATGCTCAGGATTTAATTGACGCTTGGAGATTTTTTAACCCTGCAGTGAGGGAGTTCTCCTTTTACTCACCGGTACATGACTCTCATTCGAGGATTGATTATTTTCTTATTTCTGAACGGTTGGCTGAGGGTTTGAGGGAGGTAACTATAAAAGAAAGGAGTATTTCAGATCAGTCTTTGATTATGATGCAGTTGAGTATGGGACAAGAAAGGTCGGGGTTCACTAGGTGGCGGCTTAAAACTCATATTTTAAAAGAACAGGGGATTGCTGATTCTCTGGACAGTTTCACAAGGGATTACTTTGACATTAATACTGGGACCGCATCTGATGTCATGGTCTGGGAGAGCTTCAAGGCGACTGTGAGAGGGGAACTGATGAATATTACATCGCGGGTGCGGAAAAAAACCTTGGCGGAGATTCAGGAGTTGGAAAGGGAACTAGAAAAGGTGCAGAAGGATTTTGCAGTGTCCAAGCGACCTGAGGATAAATTGTTGGTCGGACGGTTCAGGGACTTACTTAAACAGAAAATGGATGCCCAATATGAGAAGGGTATGTTTTTTATGAAGCAAAAGTTTTGGGAACAAGGTGACAAAAGTGGGAAACTGTTAGCGAATAGGTTACGGGGACTATCGGATGCTTCTTTTATCCAAAAACTAGTTGATGACAATGGTGTTCATATTAGTAAGAAAGATGAGATATGTAGTGGTTTCGGACATTTTATGAAACTTTATATCAAGAAGATCAGTTCCCAAGTCAGGTAGACATGGACTCCTTTTTTGATAAAATTGTTATGCCAAATTTGAGTGTGGACCAAGCTGTGATGATGGATAGCCCTATTGAGGAAGAGGAAGTGTCAGTAGCTATTGGTCAGCTCAACAAGGGTAAATCACCAGGGATAGATGGCCTTCCGGTAGAGTTCTATCAGACACTGAGTGGGGTTCTTGTACCGTTCCTGTGCAATCTGTATAATGGGTTTATGCGGGATGGTTTGCTTTGTCCCACTATGAAGGAGGCTTGTGTAATTGTTATCCCGAAGCCGGGGAAAGACGGTAAGAGATGTGAGAATTATAGACCGATTTCGCTCCTGAATGTGGATCTGAAAATCTTCAGCAGGATTCTGACTAATAGGTTGAATATGTGCATAGGCAAACTGATCAGTGGATCACAGGTTGGTTTCATGAGAGGCAGATACGGTTATGATCATATTAGGACGTTGATAGATTTGATGGGCCTACCGAAGACGAAGACCAGGGATACCTTGTTGTTATTTATGGATGCAGAAAAGGCTTTTGACAGGGTCAATTGGTCCTTCCTTTACCACACACTCAAGAGAATTGGATTTGGGGACACTTTTATTAAGATCATCAGGGCAATGAATTCTAATATCAGTGCAAAGGTGTGGGTCAATGGAGTTATGTCCTCCTCTTTCTTGTTATCTAGGGGAACTAGGCAGGGTTGTCCATTGTCTCCGTATCTGTTCAATCTGGCCTTGGAACCTCTCATTCTATACTTGAAGCAAGAACAGGGCCTTCCGGGGCTTAGATTTGGAGACACGGAAATGAAAGTGCTATGCTACGCTGATGACATGACAGTGATAGTGTCTAATCCGGCTGAGGGATGTGTACTACTTAAACAGATGTTTGATGAGGTGGGACGTTTATCGGGCCATAGGATCAATTGGGGAAAGACTGTAGCATTTCCTTTGGATGTTAGTGTCCCGCGTGATGTCTTGGGCTCTTGGGACTGTCGCTGGGAGGTGGGTACAATGAAATACTTGGGTATACATCTAGTTCGGGATTTGAAAAGAATGACCGCTTTCAATGTGTCAAAGATACTGGAGGTAATTAAAAGGGACATATTGAGATGGGGCCGGTTGCAGTTGAGAATTTGGGCCAAGGTTAATGCTGTTAAAATGGTACTTTTGCCGAAGGTTCTATACATCATACAGTCCATTCCCTTGAAGTTTACGAGGAAAGTTGTTGCTCCTATTGATAAAGTCTTCCGGGATTTTCTTTGGGGAGAAGGCAAGCGGCCCAAAATTCCTAAATTTATTTTGCATGGTCCAGTAAAGGATGGAGGATTTGGATTCCCGAACTTGATGAATTATTGCACAGGTTTTCTCTTGAAAAAATCGACCCCATATTTTTCTGAGGTTCATGAATATGTTCCCAATTGGTATATAATTGAGAGTTATCAGTTTTCGCCTTATGCGTTGAGAGACCTCTATTCAATGTCTAAATTGCCTGCCTCAGTACAGAAGCTGCCCACAATGGGTGCGACTAGGGAAGCGGTGCTACGCTTTCTGGACTTTGGAGATGAGAATGATGGGTTGCACTATGATGCGTCTTTATGGCAAAATGCATGCTTGCAATTGGAAAATAGGCCCTTATGCTGGAAAAGCTGGATAAGTAAGGGCATACTTAGAGTCCGTGATGTGTGGCATAATGGTGACATGATCCCCTTTGACCAGTTGAGAACTTCCTTTGGTATTGGAGCTAGAGAAAGAAATCGTTATGAGGCCTTAAAGATGCTCTTGACTGAAAGGACAGGGATGTTAGACGGGGGCATGACTGAGAGACCTGCATTGTGTGAACTTCTCCGTTCAGCATCGTTTGGAGTTTCGACTTATCTGAAGCTGATGCCGGCGGATGAGGGTGATGTGAGAGCATGGGATAAGCTTCGCCAGACCTGGGCGGATGATCTTGGGGTGGACATCTCGGTTCGGGAATGGATGTATTTACTTCATGTGGGAGTACAGGCAAAGATGGACTTGCAGCTGCGTTATATCAGGCAAAGGATCCTCTTTAGACTATATTGGACTCCGTCCAAGATGGCCAGATTGGGTCTCTCGGACACTGATTCATGTTGGGGCTGTGGATGTGGTGTGGGCTCTTTGTTACATATGTTGTGGACGTGCCCGAGAGTTTCCGACTTCTGGACTGGGGTATTGGATAGACTGGACCTTGTATTGGAAGAAAATCTTCCTCGCTCTTTCCTTTCAATCATTTTGTTATCCAACAGGGGTAGAGGAGACAGAGCTAGGGACTGTATGGAATGGATCAATAAAGGGTTGATTTTGGCAATGAAACAAATCCTACGGGTCTGGAAGTCAAGGAAGAAACCGCGCGTGGATGGGTGGTTATCAGATATGCAGGTCTTGTCGAACTTTGATAAAGTTCTGCTCATTGGACAAGGTAGAGAGGGTCGTTACTCTCGACTTTGGGGACCCTTTAATGACCTATTTGGCTGAAGGTTGGGTTCCTAGTCTGGGGGGATAATCCCCGCCTTGGGATGGGGATGCTTTGATACTTCTGGAGTTGGGGAGCTGTTCCAATGGGTGTTAGTTGTGTGTTTTGGTTTCTTGTTGTCTTGTCTTAATGGTTGAGTGTCAGGAATTTTTGTTCAAATTGTATTTGTTTTTGCAAATATTATCGATGTTCATATATTCAGTATCATTTTGTTTATTTCTAAGTTACTTTTAGATTTTACAATCTGAACACGATGCAATGTACTGGAGATTGTTTTTCTTTGTTTGTTGTTAGAATCTTTAAATAAAGTGATTAAAAAAAAAAAAAAAAAAGGAAGCTACACATTGCTTACAGGCCAGCTTCTTCTGGAGCAGTGGAGAGATACATCCGAACCATTGTGAGCATATTAAAAAAGTTTGTGGCAGATTCTGGGCCAAGTTGGGATATCCGATTACCTCTGGTCCTAATTGCCATCAGATCTACCCCTTCATCTGCAACCAAAATGTCACCATTCGAGTTGATGACTGGATGCAAGATGGTGCTTCCGCAGCATTTGCTCTACAGGACCCAAGAGCAGACACTAATAAATGCCTCCACAACTCATGAGTATGTGGAGAATTTAAGGAAACACCTTCAACATGCTTTTGCCTATGCTCAGCGGAATCTAGAAAGATCAGCTGAGAGTATGAAGACCCACTATGACCTGAAAACTTCCAGGAAGGAATATCAGGTGGGGGACCGGGTCTATTTATACAACTTCCAAAGAAACCAGGCAAAACAGCGAAAATTCTTGCCTACATGGAAGGGACCCTTTGAGATTATAGACAAGATCTCCCCTGTGGCCTACAAGATCCGCATCCCCAAAGGCAGTTTGGCAGAGGGGGAAGACAAGTGGGTCCACATAAACCAGTTGAAGTGTTTCCATCCCAGGCACACTTTGCAGCAACTGGAGGAGTCCTCTGCAATCCCAGAGCATACCGCTCCAGAGTAATTCAATTCCAACCCTAAAAGATCCTACATATAGCCTAGCAAATTCTGTGTTTCTCAAGTTTATGTGTTCCTGTCTCTGAATTTAAAAAAAATGTGCATGTTCGTATCTGTTGAGTTCTAAAATATATATGCCATCCCACTATATCAATGGTGGGGGAGAAATGTCCGTGAATAGGTATTGCCGCTCTTCCTTTGTCGTCTTAGGAGAAAGAAAACCTGGAGACTGGCCAAGGAGGACGATCCGGAGACTGGGAGGACGATCCGAGGGGCCCAGGGTACCGCCCATTCTTCCCATCAGGACCGGCGAGGAGAACCAATCGATCCGACCGGATGGAGAAAAAGATGCTGAACTGTGCCATCTACCGGAAGAAGATGAGGAGAAAATCCCAGATCTTGCGAGTTCCATCAGTGAAACAGAATGGCCATCGCAAGAGGGGGGCTTGTGGGATGTTTTTACCCATGCATCCGAGCCCTACCAAAAAAAAAACTGTGCATTACTGGCATTGAAAATATCATGATGGCCAGAGCTTCCCAGAAAATGCACAGGGAAATGCATGAAGAATAGGCTGCCACCCATTTTTGCCGATATTATGGGCACAGAAGGGCACTGCCTAAAACCACCATGGGCTACCCACACAGTAGCCTGAAACCATAGGGAATGGCAATGCTGATTGCCAAAAGCAACCTAGAACTGTGGGGAATTCATTTTCTTAAATCCCAAAAATGGTTGCATTACCAGTACTCACCACTATCAGAAAGCCGGCGTTTTAAAACAACACCAGACATTTGTGTAAAACTGAATAAATGAACCCAAAGCAGGCCAAAGAAAGACTTACTAAGAGGTGGATACAATGTAAAGTTATATTCTGAAGTGACTTGAAGGTTTATAACAAGACTGGCTGAGCTCTGCAGGTCTGCAGCGGCTTAAACTGAAACTGGATTTAAAATTACCAAAAATCGAAATGTGTAAATAAACTCAGGGACAGACTTGTGACTGCCACATAGTTTGTCACTGTTAAAATGTCATATTTTTGAACTTAGAATCAGCATTCTAGCTGCATGTGTAAAAATTGTTAGTTGTATTTGAATGCAGAAAACTGGGTAACTAAAAGTGACAGTAGCTGGGGCCTGGCTTAAGGAACTGGATTCTGCCTGACATCTACCCCCACAGGAGTTAAAACCTGCTCAGCCACTCTTCCCCTTGCCAAAAGGAGTTGTCACCTCTCTGATTAGATTAGGGGTGGAGCAGCTACAGGGAGTTGAACAAAGGCCTGTCCAGGGCCCAGGCAGATGGTTTATTAGGGTGGCCGTAAAATAGCTTCCTCTTGGCAGAAGCTGGGAGGGGCAGGGTCTCTGAGCTTGGCAGAAACTGCATAAACTGGTTTCTACACCATGTGACCTGTAAAGACACACCCCTGTTGGCCAGAATATGATTTTAAGAAAGATGTATAACTCATGGTGCGGATTTGTCAAAATTATTTAAATGATACCATAATTCTTGTGATTTTTCTGTGCACGTTTTAAGACGCGTTGGGAATTTGTGTGATGTTCTGGGGCAAAACCCCGCTATTTATTGACACCATATACTCTGTGTTTAAGATAGCGACCTGGAAAGTTACTGAGATATGTGTGGGAGGGGGGTGTACATGTGCATAAATTTGGAGAAAAATCTGATGTTACAAAACCCACTAAAAAGCACAAAATGTTGCCATTTCTGAATGCAAGCCCCCAGGAAGAGCAGAGTTTGAACAGAGTATTCCTCATGTGATATGTGAGGGGTGCATGTAATTTTAAACAAATGTGTACCTGTGCGAATATGTCTTTAGGTCAAATATAGATTTGTGTGCAATTTGACAGGGGAGTATCCTTTCTGCAAGCCATTAAATGACATCATTCTGACACACAATCCTGCTCTCCAGTGAGAACGCAAAGAAGTCTCCAACCTATCAGAACTCTGAAGGGGTTGGGCCTAGAAAGCTAGCCTCTCCACCCACTTTCAAAACACATAAAAAGAGACTGCTGGGACAGGTAGGGACATTCTATTCCATTTGCTGCGGAGCATGCTGACCGACAAATTCACATCCAGAGATCCTACACTTAGACTTCCAAGCTAAACAGAGACTGCAGAACATTGAACCAAGAAGGCCCACTGCAAGCAAAAGTATTTGTCAGCAGGCCCAAAAATCATTTGCAGAGTATTCACAGCCGGACCCAGGTGTTGATTCTGGCTTGAAACCCTACGCCAGAAAGATCCAGAAGCAGTGCTGTACCCAGAGAAAGAAGAGCAGTAACCAGAACCAGAGGCCAGAGATCCAGAGTGACCCAGACCGCTGTTTGCAGAACCAGAGAGCTGACCCAGACCGCTCTTCGCAGAACCAGAGAGCTGACCCAGATCACTGTGAAGTGCCGAGACCAGAACCGGAGTCCAGTCCAAAACCTGACCAGATCCGTGGCGAGGCCTATTTCTAAATATATTTTGAGTACCTAGCAGAACTGTGCAGAACCAATCTCTTAGTTAAAACAATCTAATCCAAACTATTTTAATCTAACCAGAACTGCCTCCTAGAAGTTGTCACTTGTTATTTTGCAAAGCTGTCACCTGTCATTTTCTAGCTGCAAGCTGTAACCTGTCGCTTTGAACTTTTAAAATTTCAAATCCGAAAAACAACCTTCACAAAATCGTTAGAACCGACTTGCTACTTCTCATACTTTTGCCGTAATCGTGATTAACGCATTCGCGAATTTTGCCGCGGTTCGCGATTTGGTTAAAAATCCAGCCACGTGTGAAAACAGCGGCTTCCTTGCTTTCCTTTGCCAAAAATTCGTTTAACCTGCTAGTTACTCCTAGATCCTTGCTAAAGTGAGCCTGAACTCATCCCAAGTATATTTCACTCACCCTGAACCTCCTAAAGGGAATTAAAACCATTTTCAGCATATTCCTGACTTCATTGCCAGCACATATAAAAGCTTTTTGGGCCTGTGTTTCAAACTTCTGTAGTCTAAGCTTGCTGGGGTGAACTGAATTACATTTGATTGCATTTCTGAGAACTGTGTGCTTTCCTTCCATTTCCTTGCATTGCATAAAGGGGGGGAGTGGATTGCCAGAGGAAAGTGATTACATTGTTTTGTTGAAATCATATTGAGTATTTTCTGTATTGCATTTTCATTCAACATTGCATCCATCTGAAACTAGATAAAGCATTCTCTACCACCTTATTCTTCTGTTCCTATTCCCAAGCGTGCTACCTCATCCTTTATACTACTCCTGGGTAATCAAATCAGTTTATTAGTAGAACATTACCCATTGTTGTTAACTGCTCATGTTCTGAAGTGTGATATTAATTATTAATTTATTATAAAGTGTGATATATATATATATTGTTTACATTCTCAAATAAACCGTTTAAACTTGCAAAACAAAACTACTTCTTGGCTCAGTGGGGTCAGGGGGGTTCCAAGAGAGGGGTGTTATATAGGGGTAGTCATCCAGAACTCATGAACTGGACATAAAGATATATCAATAAGGGTTTCCATTCATTATCCCAGACTAGGCATTGACTTAGCTGTAGTGCTGGATTGAACCCTCTTACAGGGCCAAAATACCTCTCCCTTCCTAAATATCTTCCTTCTCGAGCTCTTCGCTCATCCACCTCCAACTCCCTCAGGGTCAGCCGCTTCTCCAAGCAACGAGTTGGGGGTAGATCTCTCTCCGCTGCAGGGGCCTCCCTCTGGAACAGCCTTCCTGCCTCCCTGAAACTTGAAGAGAACCATCTCCGGTTCTGGAAGCACCTCAAAACCTTCCTCTTTGCCTCTGCTTTCTCTCCACCTCTCCCCTGTTAATATTACTGAAACTGCACTGAATCTGCATCAGGTCCACTCACCTACCCCGGTCCGTGGCCCTGCCACTCTCCCCTGCACTGCCTACCTGGCAACCCCTGCACTGTGGGACTGTCTCTGTATCCCTACAGCCCATCCTCCCAGCACTTGTCTGCACTTATCTTGCACTTGCCACCAGCTGGCCCTTATTATTTATTTTTTCTACTAAACCTGTACTGCACTTCTCCTCTCCCTTTCCCCCTTGCACTTTTCCCTTCCCCCCACCCTGCACGTGCGCGATCTGAAGGACACCTGGCCTAGTAGGATCGTTGCCTGTCTCCCCTTGTTCCCCCCCCAGCCTCGTTGCGCCTTGAAAGACTTGTGTATAGGCGCGTTATAAATGCCATATCATATCATATCATATCATATCATGTTGTCATGATTGCTTCTTGGGCTGGTGAGGAGGTGGTAGAGCCACCTGGGGATGGAGCTGAAGTTGGATCCCCAACGTCTTCTACTCCCTCTGAGCGGTGGTGTAGAGGACTGAATAAAGGGGAAATAAGGTGGGGTTCCCCTAGAGTATGCATTTTGCCATACGGATGAATATGAGGGAGGTTTGAACTGCACAATCAGTTTCTGATCCTTAGTGGCTTGTTTGACCATCCCCTCTGGTTTTCTGCTGAATAATTATTTTCACAAAGGAAGTTTCAGCAGGGAAGCTTTCTGGGCCAGGTCAGCGTTTACCTTCCACATCCATTATTGACCCTGTAAACCAACCTTAGTGGTGCATTCCACAGCTGAGAACATAAGGGTGTCATTTACAGTCAGGTAAAATGGCACTGTGGGGGATATGGAGGGAGGTGGACTATAATAAATACGAGAAAATGTTCCTCTCTGTGGTACTAGGACTGATTAAGAGACTAATCACCTCCACATCGGGGGCCTCAGATGGACTGAGCTTAAACTGATGGACTAATGAAAAAGGCAGCTGTGCGTCCCTGGAGATGCGCATCTACAATGCCAGGGGCTGTCCTGGGAAGTACATGAAGGTCTGGGGGGTGTGGGGGGGACCCATGTAATCGACTACACCTTAAGTTGGAGGCTGGAAGGGAGCAAAATGCGGCGAGGGCCGAATGCTTGTAAATCTCTCGTCTCGCTGTCCTCCCAAGGGTACCACATAGCTCTATCAGCCACTCATCAGATGTAACAAAACAATCTCGTATCGCAACCTGTCTTGTTTGATGTATATACAGAATGTTTTTCCTATTGGATTGGACAAAGTCTTGCACGTATACAGGGGTGCTGCTAGGTCTGGAAAAGATCTGTGGCAATGCTAATGTGGGGACTGTCGGGACCCGGGGCTAGCTAGCCTTTTGGTGTAGCTGCTGAACTTCTATCCGGGGCTACAACCAAAAGACCCGGGGCTATAGCCCCCTCAGCGACCCCCTAGCAATGCCTCTGCACGTATATCGTGTTCCGTAAAGAAACCAATAAACAGAGCTATACAAAATAAAAAGAAAGAGAAGGTAGGTTGAGAAAAACTTGCATAAACAGACAGGGCAGACTTATTCCACTAGACCTGGGCTCATCAGAGAATCCTGTGGACATAATTCAACATCTGCACACTTTTGGAAGTTTTATTTCTAGGAGAAATGTATGACGGGGGAAGTGTCTTAAGCAGGATCTTTCCCTTTTCCCTATCTATTCTGTTTTCAGAAAAGACATGTCCTCTCAGGTGGCAGAAATGCAACCTCCTTTGACTTCCCTTCTTCAAACCCATTTAAGATGCCCACCTCTCTTGTCATTGTTTAAGAGTCTGGGATTTATTGGCTTGGGCAATGAGTCTGATACTCCTTTCTTCAGTGATCGAAGTGTATGAAAAGAAGTAGTGGAGCTATGTTCTCTGCTAGTCTGCCCCCGCCCCCCAGAAATACCATTGCCACACCCCCTCCCATGCGCAATCCAAACCCCCAAACAAACACACCTGCTGTTTAAGGGAATGTTCAGTGCAGTTCACTGAAGTGAAATTTTCAACTTCTTCCTACACTTTTATTTGAAAACGAAACCATTCCGGAACGGTTTCTTTTTAATTGTATAGGAACAGTACAACTGTTTTTAAAAAAAAGTAGAGGAGTATCACTCCCAACCGCTCCCGCTCACTTCGAGCACTGCCTTTCTTGGATCAGGAGAAGCTTACCGGTAAGCTTACCGGTACCGTTGTATCCGGACTGCTAAGCTCGTAATGAGGCCCATTGAGTATCACTGTTTGCTCCTCTTAACAGCGTTACCTCTTTGGAAGTGGTTGCTTCCCTTTGCTGCTCAGTTTGGCAGCTAATGCACTTTTCATGCAGAGATTGGGGATCCGATCTCTCCACTGCGATCTGGTCTAGGTATCTGTTAACCGGCCCGAGTGAACCCGTAGGCCCTCTAAGAGAGGTAGCGCTCTATGGGATGGATAGGGATGCATATTTTACTCTTAAACCAATAATAAGAATGACTCAGGAAGTCGGCAAAACATAACTGTTTTATTTTCAATTTTCTAAAACAGGGAGTACAACGGACATCAACGGATGTTCGCTCAAGTTTTTCCAACTCTCTTTCAAAGCATTTCATAAAAAATTACATTTATATAGCAAAAATGTGTCATTACTGACGTCATACTACGTGGAAAAATAAGGAAATGTACTTGAGGTTGTTATAGGCTTAAAGGGAACATCTAGGTATACTTTCTATGGGGGACAAGATTGTGATTAGGTCTCTAAGGTCAGGTGGACAGCTATGACCACCCACAGTGCAAGTCATCTTAGCAGTCAGAAAATACACAATGTTTAATTGGTTTTCAAACTATAGGGCTATTTACTATGTTGCCCTATACGATTGGTTGGCACACTTGTACCCTTCTGTAATATTCCACTCGCCAGCAGCACGCAAGCTGGTACCCCAGGTGCTGGAGGGTTGGACTTGACCATACCTCCCCACCCAATTAGCCCATCATCCATCATCACTCCTGCTGTCTGCCATTTGAATTGTCTTTGAACTCAGCCTTGCAAAGCATCACTATACCTGAGAATAAAATGGAGTGAGAGCATGGTCTTATCTTCAAGTCTCAGTGTAGCTTGCCCAAAGTCTATTTTCATCTTGACCATGTGACAGGAGACTGCGTTTGAGCTATTTCTTTCGCATTTAACACTATTAAATGAATAAAACCTGTCACTTTTAGTGTTTTTCCATTATACCTCAATAGGAGCTCGCCTTGCTTCTTACGTTCATTGTATCTTCTCGAATCAATAACCAGTTTCTTGGCTGCCCCAACCTTTGACACTGGGCCAGACAACCTTTCTCAAATCTTCCCTCGTTGTCAGCTGTTTTCTTGTACTGCGCCACACTTTCAGCCCTTCGGTTCTTGGGGTCCTAGTTTGCTAAAACTTGTTGTGGAACATCAAGATTCTATACACACTTATATATATTGTCAGCACCACCTGCAGTCTATTCACTACGTGTAGCCAGCCTTATGATTACTTAGTCTACTTGTGTTTCAGCATCTGTACAACTATAAAACCACTTGAATTTTCTTCAGTGCTCTCTGCATGTGTAATCTTCATTCCGCACATGAAATGTGCTTCAATTCTTTACTTCCCCATCAGATTATATAAGGTTTATATACTCTGTTCATTGGCATCTGCTCTGGGTGTGTCATTTCTGCTTCATGTGATGTCACCAGTCTTATCCTTCATTCATCTTCACACTTCTTCCAGAACCTCCTTTAAAAGACTAATTTCTCTGTGGGTACATCATATAGGGTTTTCTGAATGGATACCTTGTTTCGAGGATTCTTTGCGGTATAGGGACCATTATTGACGTTGTGCATGTCACAATTTCCGGTTTCCAACATGTAGGCAAAATAGGGGGGACTTCCGATAGAGGCATTTGGCTCCTCCTCTACACCAGACCCACCACAGCTTCCATGTGGTCACACCACCAGACGAGACGGTCTCTTTACCATCTCTGTCTTAATCTCAACTTAGATTCTTTGCTGGTCAAGACGCCAACCTTCGGTGTCTGGTTTGCGAGTCACTCGCTCTCCACACTATTGCCGGATCTGCGGTCTAGTGTGGCTCCGCCCCTCCAAGGCATCCTCCCGTCAGACACTAGCCTCTGTGTAGGATTCTTTCTCTCTCTCTCTCTCTCTCGCCCCTTTCAAGTTCATTGTTCTTTTAGGTACATCATCACAAACAAATGGGGTATGTCGATGCTCTTTGACTGTGGAGTTCAGGTGAGATTCAGTATTACCTGAAGCCAAAGAGATTAGAGTAATGTCACAATTGGGAAAGTTGAATACAGAGGTACCAACAGTCTTTTCAATTTCCATCTAGGCAGATAACATGTTTTGGACAGAGCGTTCTTTACTGGAATGGGAGTCCTTGTCCCCAAGAGGGGAGTCTCACGAGCCAGACCTCGGGGAGGTGGATCATGCTGAGTGTGCTCACTTGCCTAGATTCAAAGGGGGGGGCTCCCCTGTTAGGATAGCGGATTAATTGTCCAGGTTTGTCACAACAGCCACCTTAAAAGTATACAGCAGCCATTCCGCTTCTTTCTCAGTTTGGTGTCTTGCAAAGTAGTGTTCACCCCGTGTCCTGTGATCCGTTGTGTAAATTAGACATTTTATCAGACAGTTTCAAACTGAGCCTGCAAGTGTCTCCATAAAACCTCAATGTGCAGCCAGTAGGACGTTGAAGGCATTGTGTGAATGGAACATTATGCAGTCCATCGTCTATGTAGCTGCATTCTCTCCATTCTCCCTTTTCCCCCATGGTCCATACTTATGACCCCCGCTTTGGTGTTGTCAGTCTTACGCCCCCCCTCCTTTGAGTCTGTCAGTGAGAAACACCTGAAAATAGGTGGTCAGAGGTCTTTGATATGGATTGGAAGGTCAGGTTTCATGTATGTTCATCCATCCATAGATCTTGATACCTACAATAAAAAAATGTATTATGTCACTTTTATTGTTCACACTTTAGTGGTATTTTCCAAGATGGTAAAGAGTTGGGCACTTCCTTAATTATTGATGAACAGTGGTGACTAGTAAATTAACTATAGATTTTAGGGGTCAAGGAAAACAAATGTGACTTCAAAATAGACATACAGGTGTATTTGTAAATATTGGTTATTTCATAATTTCCTTAATTGGAACTAGTTTGCACACTATATACACAAAGATTGCGGACGAGAATAAAAATGCCACTTATTTTTACATGTTGGTGTGAATATTTGAAACAGGATTTTATAATGCATGTGCTGGGCCTGCAAAGTTCATACGAATGCTTCAGTTTGCACAAGTCAATGCACTGTGAGCTGCAGCTCTCTGATTGCTTAAGGCTGTGTCGGTGAACTCTAGCTCACAGTCCACCGACTTATGATAACTTAACAATTTTCTGGGAACTAATAGGTGCAAACTATGTTCACGTTATCTTGCTTCTGTTCATGGTATTGGCTGTTTATATTGTGTTCTCTTTTTACAGGTTAAAGATGCTGATGTTCAGCTCATTTTAGTTATAGACGCCTAAAAAGCAAATGTTGTGTGCGCGAAAGCACGCGCCACAATGTATGACAACAGCCTGTGAGCAAAGGTCTTGCGGGCCTCAAAGAGTATGCTAGTAAATGAGCAAAATATGAAGAGTGCACATTTTCGACACTTTGCAAATGGAGTGGTTAACTATTTAAGAGGATTTTTTACTGTTATCTTCTCGTAATGCTTGCGACAAAGCAAAGAAATATTTCATGACAAAAAACGACAGCAAACTAAAATAAAAGATGTATAACTGCATACCTAGTGCCTGTAAAGAAGGACTGCCCATCAGCCTCCACATCACAGTGTGGTATTAAAAGTGTTAAGTCGAACAGAAACATTGAGGGCCAGATCCGTGGAATTTGTGCACGGTTCAAAGTGACTTTGCACTGCTGGAAAGTGACTTTGCACTGCCGACACAAACCCTGATTCCTGGAACTGTGCAAAGTGTATTTTTGCAGTGCAAAGTCCGTGCAAAGTCATTTTCTACTGCAAAAATCACTATGGACTGACTTTGCACTGCTGAAATACATTTTGCACAGTTCCATGAATCGGTCCCTAAAAGTACAAAACAGAAGGAATGTATTATTCAGTATACAGCACCACAAGACGGTGTACTACACTTTGTATCAACGATAGCTATGTTAGAGAAATTACAGTTCATCACAAAGAACACTGCAAACAACAACACACAAGTTGTAGTTTCAATGACCAAAAGACCACTTGAAAATAGGGGTTTGTATATACAGCATACCGTTGCTTCTACATTAAATGTGAGAACATTATTGCTGATTTAAAATGCAACATGCATGACATCAGAGATATCAGTGAATATTGTAATGTTGATAGTAACATTGTGAACATTGTTCAGAGCACCATTTCTGATGGATGAATTGTTACAATGAATACAGTCCATGAGCACTGCAACATATGAATGCCAGAGAAAAGAATGTATCTGAGAACAGGTGTGCCCAAGAAAATCCTTGTGCACTTATGAAAGCAAAGAAATAGTGACCAAAAAGCACTTGTCAGAGTCAGTGACAGATATCTGTCAATAAACATCTAGTGATGTAGAGTATGTGAAGTTCCTTTCAAAAGGTATTGCTCTTAGAAGTCTGGGAGTAAACCGTATCCAATTATTGGACACTGAAGGGATGACTGACTGACTATGACCTCTTAGCAACATATATGCACTTTCAAACAGTGGGTGATAACAGGAACAAAACCCATATGATTAAGCGAAAGTTGCAGTAGTGAAGTTGATTTATTAGAAAGCCTCTCTCATAAAAAATGTGTCAAAAGCTTTAAGACCAACAGACAGACTAAAACTAAGTTGAAAAGGGTAGGCCTATTGATTTCATTTTTTCTGCAAGCCTATTTCCTTGGAGCAAACTGGAAAACATTTGGGCAGCCTGCAATACTACCTGGTCAAAATCTGAAACAAATATGAGATCTGAAATTGCACCAATTGAGTGTAAAGTAGCAGTTCAATTTTATATTTTATTTTTGTAATGAGTGAAATCTTTTAAAAGGTCTGTGTATTCTAGACATTGTGGCTGAACGCACTTGGTTTTGAGAACACCAGTGTCTTTGGTTGTCAGTAGGTAAAAAAGGTAAAGATGGTTATGTGTTAACCTAGCTCAGGAAGATGATTCCAACACTTGGCAAAAAAAATACAAGCTATACAATTTAAATATAAATGAAATAAGCTTACTTACTGAGCATTTTGTAAACAGGGTAGTGAAGCAGGCAGAAACGTGGTATCGCAAACAAACTTAGCAATGTTCCTAAAGCCAAACTAAATACAATTACCTGTTCTGCAGAAGCGGGTGGTATTAGAAATGCTGACATTTTGACCCGCTGCAAAGAAGCTCGCAAGATGTTGTAAATACACCTGGTTGGCTTGAACAATACAAAAAATCTGAAAGGGGCAGGGAAACTCTAGCCTCTGGACCAGAGTATTATAATTACATAGAAAAACTGAAAAAGATAGTCCAGAGAAAAAATATATTTGAAAAAATGTGTATCAAAATTTATTGAAAATGATACTGACAATTTAAACAATGGTGAATCAATCACAAATAATGAAACACTAATCACTTTAATATAGCAAAACAGCAACAACCATATGCCTAAAATCGGCTAAAACATTGTCACACATACTTCCCATTCATAGTGTACTCATTCAAACCCAACTCATCATACCGTGACATACATCCAAAAGCTAAAAGACAAAGGAATCATGCTAAAAACCTATGGGGAGAAGGAATTCATGACTAGTCCCCATGAAACAGACATACTTTTTATGTTCACAATCAATAGAATTAATTAACAAATAATCTATTGTCAGGGTGGATCGGAATAAAAAGTGCAAAGGATCGCATCCCTGTAGGGTTTATCTCTCGGCCGTTTTCAACGTGTAGTGGTAGTAAACACAACGTCTTCCTCAGGAGGTAGATGTTACCATTCTGTAAAAGACACAAAAACATAGCTATGGACTACTGCATGGAATGTATAAGTCATGGCTCACGGTCTGCAGAATACAATTAAGATGGGCAACTACTGAGAAGCAGCCCAATTTTCTTTGTGCAACAACTGAGGGATCATATATGCCGTGTAGCAATAAAGCAAAATAGGAATCCCAAGCTAACAGCTATTATGACAGAGCGAAAGGGTTAGTGACTCCCAAAAGAAAACCGTGCAGAATAGTGGAAAGCCTTCAGGACCATGGCTAATCTATGACAGGTATATAAGTGTACAACACAGATTATATATGAACATATACATGTTAGTCAGGTCCGGTAATGGAACAGTGCCCCAAACAAACCAGTGCTGGACCAACCTGGTGAGTGCCGAATTGCTGTAATGGGCGTAACAAAATGGTGCCGCCAGTCACGTTGGAAAGAGCCAAGACCAAATCCTGACCTAAAACAGGACCAATCATACTAGGCCTGACGACATTTCAGATAGTGCTGGAAGGGTAGTGGGGAGGCAAAAAACAGTAATGGGAGGGTGGAGGAAACAGACGAGGTTGCTATCATATTAGGTCCAGAGACAATTCTGATAGAGTAAGTGCATAGAAGAAAGTAAGGGGAGGAGATAGGAAAAGGGAGAAGGGAAATGAGGAGAGAACTGAGAGTAAGCAGTGAAAAAGAGTGGAGAAGCAAGAGTGCAAATCCAGCATTGGCCACAAGACGGTGATCTATGCTCATCCTTTTACAGAATTAAGGTCCATTAGCTATCACGGAGTAGAGAGCCATGGCCCACTTGGCAATGCAGTATCATACCAGTCTGAATATCAGAGCTGGGCCACGAGATGAGAACAAACTAGATAATGTATCAAAAGGCAGCATTGAAGACTGCTTTGTGAGAGTTCAGTGCAAAATGATGGCTGCAATGGAAGGTGCGGGTAAACATGGCATTTCCAATTAAGACTTGAAGCTCCTCCTAATGGGATGAAATGAGCACATTGCAAAGAACAGAGACTCTCCTGTCATCTCGGTTTTCTCAATTTTGGTAAATCTTGGATAAACTGTGGAGGAGGACCTCTGAAGAACAGACAACTCCACAAGAATTACAAAATCTTAGAGAACTGTGGAAATAAATCCAGAAAGAAGCCATGATGCTAAGTGATTTGGGGGATGATCCGAGAGACTTTGCATTTTGGGTTTCCAGTTGGACAGCAAAAAATGTAACATTGAGGCTTTTTTTATTTTTTTATTTTTATTGAATTTTATATAGCGCTTTAAGCCCGAGCCCTTTACATGAAACAACAGGAATACATAAGAAGCATGTAAAAAAATTATGAGTCAAACTACCGAGAACAATAAGTAGAACAGTTGACCAAGATCAATGGGATAAGCATGAACGGAATAGGGCATTTAGTAGAGAACTGTCAAGAAGGAGAATGGAGTAAGTGAGATTTTAAGGAGGAGCAGAAAGATGAATATGAAGTGATAGAGTGGATAGAGAGAGGGGGGAAATTCCAGGGGAGTGGGGCAATGAGCTGGAAAGAGCGGAAGCGGAATGATGCGCATGGTGCAGGAGGGACAATGAGAAGGAAGTGGTCAGCAGAACGCAGTGGCCGAGATGGAGACTAGAATGAGAGGAGGGAGGAGAGGTAGGGAGGGGCGAGATCATAAAGAGATTTGAAGACGAGGCAGAGGAAGTTGAATTTGAGTTGAGAGTGAAAAGAGAACCATTTTACAGAGCAAGTCACTCAAGCTCTTCCACCTCTACAGGTCCAGTGCACACACAACACTCCCACTCAAAGGCAGCCTGTAAGATGTCTACCTTGAAAGATCATGGTCAGGCTCCTTCAATATAAGTATAAGGTAGCACCACTCTCTAAGGCCCACAAGCAGGGATTGTGGCAATATAACATTGAGAGGCTTTCTTTCTAACAGGAGTTTGGAGTGGAAATCCCAAACTTGAGGAAGTTATCTGGGGAAAACAAAAATTGCTGAGAGACTGTAGAAATATTTTAATTTAAATTATAGGCTCACATTAGGGTGCCCTGTCTATTTTCATGTCCCTGTTATACAGTCTCACCCCACAATTCTGGGCAAGAAATCAGAGTAATTTACAGAATTGCTTTGATTTTGTTAATGGGGGTTCACCATCCATGCCACTCTACCATCCCACTACCACCCCTTGCTCCCACCACCCAAACAATCCTGTACCCCTTAACCCTTAGACATATCTATACATTTATTTCCTCAACAAATTAATTCTGCCAAAGTAAATTGCTTAGTTGAAACCATGGTATACGGTTTAAAGAATTACATTCCAATTCAAACAAAGGTGCTCTCTAGCTTTGTACCACGGAAATCACTACAATGCCATGGGTACAAAAACAATTTGTCAATATGAAAATCCCCCTGCCTACATGAATCTTACTTATTCAAGCACTTATTACAATAATTAATTAATGATGTATACTATACTCTGAAAGCTACTAGGCATTCTAAACACTTCATACTTCACAAAAGCATTTCACATTGCAGTTTACTACTTCAAAATACAGTCTTCATTCTCCCCATGATACCCACCATTTATCGAACAAAATACTTTTTCTACTTTCTCTACATTAAATGGGGTTCAGGCAGTGGTCGAAGTGTACGAAAATAAGTAATGGAACTATGTTCCCTACTGGCCTGCCCCTGCTCCCACAAATCCCATTACTACACCCCCTCCCACGCACAATACAAACCCAAAAACACATACGGCTGCTGTTTAAGATGATGTTCAGGGCAGTGCACAGTGCACTGACGTTCAAGTTTCAACTTCTTCCTACACTTTTATTAAACTAAATTTAAAAAAAGTACAGCAGCACCGCTCCCGCCCACTTCGACCACTGGGTTCAGGGGAATCTTTAACATGTGTGTGCAGCTTTCTCTGAACATGTGTGTGCAACTTCCATATGTTCAACTTTCAATCTACCTACGTGTGAAGAGCTTTCCATCTATTTATGTTCATTTACCTTCGGATCTACAGGTTTTGAGTTGGAGATGGAATATGCCCCAGTAAAAGGCACCATGTTAAAATACCCTTACCCTCTCACATTGCACATTGAAACTTGAGGAGAACCATCTCCGGTTCCGGAAGCACCTCAAAACCTTCCTCTTTGCCACTGCTTTCTCTCCCTCTCTCCCCTGCTAAAATCACTGAACCTGCACTGAATCTGCAACTGGGCCACTCACCGATCTCGGTCCTTGGCCCAGCCACTGTTCCCTGCACTGCCTACCTGCACTACGGGACTGTCTCTGTATCCTACAGCCCCTTCTCCCGGCACTTACCTTGCACTTTCCACCAGCTGGCCCTATTATTTATCTTGTATTCTACTAACCATGTACTGCACTTTCCTTGCACTTGCCACCAGCTGGCCCTATTATGTATCTTGTATTCTACTAACCATGTACTGCACTTTCCCCTCACCCCTTCCCCTTTAACTTTTCCCAGTCCCCCTACCTTTGCGCGATCTGAATGACATCTGGCCTAGTAGGATCGTAGTCTGTCTCCCCTTGTTCCCCCCCGCCTCGTCGCGCCTTGAAACACTTGTGTATAGGTGCGTTACAAATGCCATATCATATCATATCATAGGTCTACAAGTGCATTTTGAGGATGAGGTATACAATGTATTTTTATACTTTGCATGATTGTCTGTGAATAGGACAAATTCCCTGTATTCATACCTGTTGCACAAACATCTCATTTATGACTAGGCTTCCATCTGTCTCAAAATTGTATATCTGTTAAGCAATAGTATTTCATGATGATACTATGGTCTGCGTGAGCCTATACCGGCATGATCCACATATTATATTTTAAGGTTCATAATTTTCCCAAAAAACTCACTGCCTTTAGGTTTGCACCAACTGCCGTCAGTTTTAAACTGTTCTTCTCAATATTAAAATTCATTGGGCTGTAAGGAAATTACATCTTACTTTGTAGTGAATTTAAATGGGTGACATTTAGCAAAATATCTAACACTGGACCTGTACCTTTGTCACTGGTGCCCCTTTAGCATCTCCCCCTTGGTTCTCAGCTCCTTTGATTCCCGGAATGTTGAAATGGATAACATGGACACGGTTCCATGTGATAATAACTAATTACAACATAACTTAAACATTTTTAAGCAATTCAAAATAACAAAAAGAATTTGTTTTGTTTTTCACTTTGGGCCCCTGCTCTACCCCCCTACCCCCATTTCCCTGGCTTTATTACCCCCCCATTTTAACCCTTACCCCACCCCCATATATACTTTTGACATAAAATTCGATTTTCTTTCGTTATTTTCAGTTCATTTAAAAAGTTATTAGTTTTTTTTAATTAGTTATTATCACGGTATACCCATTAAAAGGCTATATGAACAATCTGGAGTTATCTCAGGGCGCGACTTACATTTTAAATGTGGCTTCTCACTTTTTACAAATCAGCGTGAACCCTCAATCTGGCGTAACTGAATCAACAAGGCCCTTTTCAGCTGGCTGTCTGGAACCCAGTCTCCAACATGGCTTCCTCCTCACTTTTCCAAAGGTCTTCTTTCTCCAAAATGCCTGGAAAAGAGTTCCCAATTGATCTCATCTTCCCAGCCATGTCCAGCTAGTTGTATCCAAACATTTTCTTCAATATATTAATCTTTTAATTTCACGTGCAAGCTATTTTATAATCATCTACTCCTCCCCTCATCGTGTGACTTAAGGTGCAGCTTTCATCAGTCTTGTGACACAGAAGGGAGGGGAGAACTCACCCCTAAAACCATAGAGTCATTTCTTTGTAATTGTTTAACTGTGCATGTGAATGCGCAAATTTAAATAAATGGAAGATGGGCCAACCGTCCACGGAGACGGTTTCTACTGTAGTTGCTGCGTCACTTTCCTAAACCAGCTGCTGTGCAGACTTCGCTCAGCTTTTGGTCCAGCGCCTGCATCCATCCTTCACACTATCATTCACAAGGCGCGTCCGTGTAGGTGTTTATTTATCTCGTTAGACTAGGGTGAATGCTATTCCAAACAAAAGAAGCACAACGACAAAGAAGAGTATAAAACAAGTCTGAGCGAACAGTGAAATGTATGAAACTCTTGCACTAAAATACAGTCAGCAGTGCATGCCCAGGAAAGAGGGAACGATGAACAATATGCTCGGGAGCGCGAAGTAGGGGGGCGCAGTAACCTCCAAACCGGCACAAGCGTGGTACCGGCCCCCAGGGCTAGCCCTCGAAGTGATTTCGGCCCGGCCAGGGGCGAATGGCTGACGGACGGACCAATCCAACCCCGCTGGAACTTGCAACTGTCTAAGATCTGCTGACGGTGACACTCTGCCCAGGTCTTCCGTGAACCAGCCCTTTGATCTCCTGAGGAGAGTCCACCACCAGTGCTTGCTTCTTTTTTCATGACTACTTGAGCCTTGACAAAAGTGTCTAGTGTGGCCTCCAGAGGCTGTTCTTGGTTGGCCCAATCATCTCTGCAATACCATTTTAAAATAAATAAAACACCTATGCAGCAATAGGCCTCACCTGCGAGGACGGGAGCTGGAGGAAAGAAGTGTGCTTGCCTTGGCAGGCTGTAGTTACTGCTGGCCGGGGCCGACAACACCAGCCAGCCCCAATCAATCCTCACTTCACTGTCAGTGTCAGTGCGCGCGCATAGCCTGGAGGAGGGCACGCCGCACGTGCGCCTGGCTGGCCACCCGGGGCCGGGGGAAGTGAATAAAGCAACAAATGTTGCTCATTTATTTGCCAATTGCCCTGCCCTGCCTGAGGGCCGAGGCTGCAACTTGCAGCAGTGCCAGTGGTAGAATACATGTGTAACACATTTGTTTCCTGCTTGCATGGAGATAACGTTCCTTTGTAACACGCTACTGAAAAACTGGTCCCATTAGGAAATTGACTGCAAGTTAGCAATGCAATAGAACATATATCGAAGCCAATCATGAAACAGTACCCAAAAATTCAATTCAAAGTGCTCAAAATCGGATTTAAAAACGGACACTTTCGGCATTCGGAGTCAGCTAGCTCATATTAAGCTAGTAGCATGCCTTGTTCTAGAACATAACATTTTAAAACAAAAATTAGGTGACACCTAAAAAAGTCAGAGTTTGATATGAGTAATACATGATGCAAAGTGGGGCTCCGTGTGTAAACCACCGATCCAGTAAAAAAGGATCAGGCTCTTAACATTTACTGTCTGATACAATGAAGCAGTGGGCGGTTTTTAAATTGTCACCATTCCTATACTTTTATTTTAAAAAGAAACCATTCCGGAATGGCTTCGTTTTCAAATAAAAGTGTAGGCAAGTTGAAACTTGCACTTCAGTGCACTGCACTGAACGTTCCCTTAAACCGCAGGCACGTTTGTTTGGGGGGTTGGATTGCACGTGGCAGTGGCAAGCCAATGGACTTTGTGGTGAGCTGGGGCAGGCCGACAGGGAATATAATTCCACTACTTCTTTTCGTGCACTTCGACCCTTGCAATTAACAGAGCAACATACAGTGGCAACGTGTTTCACAGGAGACTGGGTAACAGAAACATCCCCATCATTCATTTGCTTACAGTATAAAAGGCAAGATTGATATTGTGTCATCCTGTCTGGAGGACAACCAAATGAGTACTGCTGTTTTATCGTCTTCAAAAAAACACACTGACGACAAAAAATGTTATTAAAATGAGCAGAAGCCTGCATCAAAGATAACTTCTGAAATGACTAGTCCAGTGTTTGGGGATCACTAATCCTTAGGATTAATAAACTTGAAAAATATTAGATTTGTGTCAAATTCAGTTTTTTTTAATGATCTATCAATAAAGCATGTGATCTTTTTTTGAATAACCCTGTCTCACACCTGTGCAACAATTAGTTTGATGACCCTCAACTTCAGCAAATTGTCAGCAACAAGCAAGACAACCCCGGGCCTTAGAAACCTGCCTGCCTTCCACAAGATTATGGCAGGCAAAGACTTTAAAAAACGTAATAGATCCATTTACGCACTATTATTCCTGGCTGTGCAACACACCTGTAATCTCCATTCAACCAAATCCTGATGCTCATCCTTGTCCAAGGTCAGCAATTTACAACTAGCACTGAAGTAACAAGCCCTCCACTCAAGAATGACTCTTCGGGAACTGATCAGATCTGTGGTCAGCGCTTCACCACTGACGTGGTATGCCCCCTTTCATCTGCACCCTAGAACCCCCTGCAGAACTACCATTAATTCCTGATTTGCCTACACAAATTCCTTCTACCTCTGCAGGCTTGACCACAAAAGCTTCTTTTTCCCAGTGGTCGGAAAGCCACAGCAGGACTGATGTGGGGAAGAATACTTGAGATTCCACCATCTCAATGACTGTGATATCACAACCCTGACTACACTGAACTTCGCCTTCAAGATCCCCTGCCTCTTATCATAAGCCAAGAGATCAGCAGAAAACTAAAGTCAAACACAGGGCTTTCAGGAAAATGATCTAACCGACTAAGGATATATCTTGAGAATACAGTGCAGTATAGTTTTCAAGGAAAACATAATCACATGTGAGAGCTATTGAAATCCTCGTATATGGTAGGGCTGTGGTCTCAAGTTCACTTTCCATAGTCTACAACACTTTATGAGCAGGCCTGTATTGCTCTGAGTGGGTCATACAACTAAACTTGACAGTTCCTGGGTTTTCAAGGGTCCATTACGCTTCTGGCATGCTCAGTGGATAATATTGTGCTTCTTGGGCTTGGTAGCTCAATGTCCATTTGAAAGTGGATGTCTTCCCTGATCAAACAGAGTGGATTTTCAGCCTGCAGCCACTTTAGTCCTGCCCCAGCCATTGGAGGTACGCAAAGGCTGAAAGGTTTCTTTACCTTTGTTTTTGTCCTCAATTCAGGAATCGGAGCTTAGCCTGACTTGCTTCCCTTAACCATTTCCTGCAACACTGATTTCTACGCTATCCAAGATCTGTAAAGGCAACCCCAGTATGGTGTGGGCTAGGGTATTCCCTGCTGATGCAGATACATGGTCACACTTCCTAATGGGGCCTGAGTGACTTGCCGCACTTCGTTATTACTGTATCACTCATTCTCGCTTCCTCCCTCTTGCAACTCCTCTCTTCTGCTCTTCTTTGATTTTTCCTAACCTCTCACTGACCCTCTATCTTTCATCCTCTTCCTTGATCCTGTTGTTTCCCTCCTCGGTGTCCTCCTTTCCCATGCACTTAGTCATTCCCTTACCTCATTAATCCGGTTCCTACCCTCCTTGAGCTACAGCTTTTGCTTCACGCTCTGCCTTTCCACCTACTCCTTGATCTTGATCTCGCCGTCCTCCATCTCTGGCCAGCTTCTTGCACTCAATCCTTTCCTCATTCTCTCACCACTGTTTCGCTGTGCTTACCTCTTTTCCAACTCTCATTTTGGCCTAATCTTCTCCCTTGTTGTACTCAGGGCTTTAGAAGAGACACCTGTGTCCGTGGGTCAATGGAAGCATGTGAATGTTTTGTTTTTTTTGGATCAGCTCCTCCTGATGCTCTTATATCAATTATGCATTAGGCTGCGGCTGAAGTGATAAATCAGGGTGCTGCAGGCCCTGTTATCATACCCGTCAACCTTTTTCAAATGAAAAGGCAGGTGAAAAATGAAGATTTCACTTTGCACGTGAAATCTCCATTGACACGTATGGACAGCTAAGGGGATTGGCGGATGAGGGAACGTATGCTATTGTGGTTGTAACCCACCAAAAGCGAGTGAGTTAACAGTTGTGTGTCATGGCTGCGAACATTATAAAAAATGAACAGGCACCTTCACTTTTATAATGTTAGGAAATGAACGTGTTACACGTGTATTCTAGCACTGCCCTGCCTGAGGGCCGAGGCTGCATCTTGCAGCAGTGACAGTGGTAGAATACATGTGTAACACGTTCGTTTCCTAACATTATAAAAATGAACGGGCACATTCACTTTTATAATGTTAGGAAATGAACGTGTTACACGTGTATTCTAGCACTGCTCTGCCTGAGGGCCGAGGCTGCATCTTGCAGCCGTGCCAATGGTAGAATACATGTGTAACACGTTCGTTTCCTAACATTATAAAAATGAACAGGCACATTCACTTTTATAATGTTAAGAAACGAACATGTTACACGTGTATTCTAGCACTGGCACTGCAGACTGCTGGTGCAGCGCCCCCTTGAGGCTGACTGAGGTCAGACAGCCGCCTGAGCTGCCTGGCGCAAAGACCAGCCCTGGGGGCAGAAGTTAGAGTCGTAAGGTAAAAGTGTGCTAGAGTCAGGGTTAACTTTTGGTTAATGTGTGCGTGCAGACTAGTTAGATTGGTTAGATTCTTCTGTTCATGGAGCAAGTTTTTCATATTAGTTTTTAACCTCTTGTGTTGTATTTTGCTGTTAGGGATTTTAGGTGCATAGTAGTGTAATGCAAATTAGCAGAATATCAAGACTAGTTGCTCATTTTAAGAGAGGGAACATTTCAGGTAAGTGCCGTGGCTTGTGCTTTATTAAATCTTTTTGTATGGATGAGAATTGTCTGTGTGCGCTGCTAAAAATCTTCTGAGCGGCACCCAGAAGGAAGCTGGGCGACCGCACATGCGCACAGCTTAGAGGGAACATTGGTTGGGAGGCTTTAAACCGGGGGTGTTCTTCCTCTTGTTCATTTATTGGATGATAATTGGACGGGCTGCACACATGGGGAGAAAGCACAGGGCCTTGATTAGAGTAGTGAGAGAACATAGCTTGTGCTTGATTTAATAGGGAGGAGACGGGTGATTGAAGCAGGCAAAGATGGAAAAAACATACAAACCTACATCCACAACATTGTGAGCTTTTTTTTTGTATTTCTTTTTTTTTTCACCTTTATGTCTGTTCCACTCTTGGACTAGGCCTCTAAATTAAGATTGGCTTGGCAGTCCCAGGAGTACCATCAGAGAAACATGTGCAGTATTTTAAATGGACGCATCGCATATATTAAGCTGACATCCCTGCCAGGTTTTTAAATCCTAACTGAGCAAGCATGATGCACCTTCAAAAATATTTGACTGTCCCATACAGAACAGAGCATTTAAATTCAAAATTATGCTGTCATATTTCATATGAAGAAAGCACAGAGGATGCACTTTTTTTAACTTGTGTTAGTTTTAGAAATGTGCAAGTCAGCTTGTTCTTAAAAGATGGCTTGCGCATTCCCGGATGGGGGTCGAAAGCAGAGCAATAAATGCACAGGGGACTTAAAGGATATGTCACTATGAGATGCTAAAAAAAGGAAAAAGCATTTGTAGCACTGTGTAAAAGATGGAAATGCAAGTGGGACAGCCGCGGCGCCCTCTGCTGTGCCACATTAATAACATGCACCATCCCCAGTTCCTGTTGCACACAGGGATAGGATAAGGTCTTTGTGTGTCTGCATTTTAAAGTTCATTCCATTATTCAATATTGGATGCCCTTTCAAATGCGCAGAAATGCCCATTGACTTGTGCAAGCAAATGTGTGAAAGTGGGGAAAGCACAGGGCATTCGACTGTGCTCATCTTGTTAAAGATAGAATATGATAGCCCTGGGAGCACTTCTTCCCAAAAATGGCCGGGTAAGGATGCACAGCAACCAACTACAATAAATCGCCTCTCCTTGGAATGATGAAGATTTTCTGATTCTCTCACGGAATAAAAGGTGCTGCAAATATTTTCTGACCAGGGATCTTACCTTGGAATCGATAGTAGCATTCCATACATTTGCAAAAGGTTTTGCTTACAGGACCGCCAATATTTATGTTTTGTTTACATTATTCGACAGCAGTGGGGCAGTTGGCCATCCCAAAGCTGGTTTTGTTATTGATGCTAGGAACAACATCACATTAACTATTGAAAGTGAAATAGTCTTGTCAGATCCATTGGCTGCTATAGTATCATTTGGAGAAACTAAACATAATGAGATGTTTCACTTATTGTTTATGATCTTAAAAAACCCATAATGCATAGGACGTACACGAATAACATCATGGTCACAATAGGATACATTTTATCTTGGCCTGGGATTTGAATGCTAAGGTGCCTACAAATCATGTTTTTCTTTGGGAAGGCACAGGAAAAGTATGTTTAATTCAATTTACAATAAATAAGGCTGGATGCTTAGAAGTCTTACAATCCCAGGGGTTTAGTTATGGTGAATGGAAGGCCGCAGGGGATACCCCAGAAGACTCTAGAAGAGAGCATGCAGGTTTTGGCTTCATTTTAGACTACATGTTCATTTCCAAAATGTGTTACTTTCTTCCATAAAAAAATGGAATGTGTATCGGCTCAAATGCATGGTGTAAATCTAGTGGTGATCCTAACTTCAAAAGTATTGACAGATGAGGAAATCAGCTTTTGAATAAAGTGTTGTCCTTGGCCGCATCATATCCTATAAACATAATGAATATGCACATACACGCATACCTGTAAGCTTAAATTGAAAATAACTTTTTTCAGTGCACAATCTGGCCGTGCCATAAATTCCCAGGATGCACGATTAAAAATGATTATAACTTTTCTATCTCAATTTCCCCCAAAAAACTATCTTGATTTTTTATGCATCTAGTATCTGCAGATTTAAGGCACAGACAGAACAAGAAGTATCCAAACAGGCAGAATAATTTGAACAAAGATGAAATGGCTATATTGGAGAAACTCCTAAATAACGTCATAAATATGAGTAGTTATACATTATAAATAGTTATAGTTATAAATCACCGGGAATACATCAGTCCTTAGCCCATAGATTTATCAAATCGACTTAATTATGAGAAACTAAACAAAGGCCACCAAATGGAGCCAAATACCATTCCTTTTTTTACACTGTTTTTATTATAATTTGGCATAAGAGCAGAGCAAACAATAATAGAACATCATGTCTCACCCTCCTCCAAACTCTCCTTGGACATCTCCTTTCACGTCCGTTCTAACCACTGTACCTTCTGTCATGGCCTATTTTACTACCTCCCATGACTCATTCATGACTCTATTTGCTACCTCCATGGCTCCTCATCATAATGGCAACATTGTATGTCCCTGTCATTCAGCTTCATGGCGGCTTGTTGTTGGGAGAGGACCTCAACTCATTTAGGAGCCTCCTCCAGTCCATCTCTATATCGCTCAAGTCACCCTTCCGCCCTTGTTTATGTAGCACCAACTTATCAGCTGTTACTCATCTTTTCATATCATGTGTCCATTGTCCAACAGGGGCCTCTTTTGAGCACTTCCAGGAAATTGCCAGGTGTCGTTTGCCAGTAACAGCTGAAAGGCAGCTATTTTCTTCCTTCGCTCTTTCTTATTCCCCCTCAGAAGTTGTCGGTTTAGAAAAATGGACACCTCTCACGATTGACTGCAAACGTATTTTGGTGGCCGAAGACCAACCGTCTCATGTACATAACGATAGAAATACAGGTTTCCAAGTTTGACCAATGAGCGGCCATTTTGATGTAACTGTCATGATCCATCGATCACGCCCCTTTTGGTCCTCCTGGTCCCTGGCACGCCGGGGTTACTCGCTGTAGTACACCCAACATGGCCGTATTCGCAGAACGCGGTCTATCGACCTTTACGTCCATGCAGCACGTACCATAAATTAGCCATGCCCCTGCGGCTCCGCACGTCTCAACGCTATCATTAGCTGAGGCTAGACGTGCGTCGCGTTGTGCTCCTGGAACTGAGTTGCTGCTCTAATTCCCGGACCCTCTCCTTCTCCTTCCCTTTCCTTGTACCTGTTCTTTCCATGATCCACGCACACCTCCCCTGTGTGCACTCTTCCTTCCTGGTCTTCCTGGAGTTTCCTTGATCCCGGACGAAGAAGCAGAACTAATCCTGGAATCCGACGACGGCCGAGCGGGCTTATACAAGACCCAAACAGCACGGAAGAAAACCCCGGCGAAGGATCCCGCAAGGCAACATAAACAGGTGAGAAAACACGAAACCTGTGACAGATTGGGACGCCACCTGACTGAATTCGACACAGACATGGAAGCAGCCATCCAGGACCTAATGTGTGGCATGCAAGAGCTGACGACCGAAGTGCAAAATTTAAAGGCAGAGAACACCACCTTAAAGCAATTGGTGTTGTCCCGTGAATCCGCTACAAAAGAGAGTGTAATACTGGGCGCCGTTGTTGATAAATATGATGGTTCCGCAAAGAGTCTTCGTGGATTCCTTGACTCATGGTTGGTCCACTTTACTTTCAAGCCTAATTATTTTTCTATGCCCAGGGCTAAGGTGGGCTTTATTATTTTGCATCTTTCCGGCAATGCCTTGACCTGGGCCACCCCACTGGTTAACTCTGGGGATTCTCTCCTGGATGATTACGATGGCTTCATATAGGCCCTTAAAACCATGTTTGACCGCCCAGAGCAGGTCTACAGTGCCCAGGAACGTCTACTCGACTTTCAACAAGGAACCCAGGATATGCTTACGTATGTCACACGTTTCAAACAGCTGGCTAAAGAGGCGGATTGGTACCCTGAAGCTTGTTTTACCCTATTTCGAAGAGGGCTGAACGAAGACATCAAGGATGAACTAGCCAGAGTGGTGCGCCCAAGTTCTTATCAGGCCCTAATGGATCTTGCCCTGCAGATTGACTTTCGCATTCAGGAGAGAAAGGCAGAGAAAAAGAAAAGCAAGTCGCCACTCCAGAAGAGCCCCATTGGGATACCCTCGAACCCTGAAGGTATTTCCACTTCAAGTAACGAGCCTGAACCTATGCAGCTAGAGCCATTCCGTGGACTCATATCCTCTCAAGAAAGAATGCGTAGGATCCATACTGAGTTGTGTATGTATTGTGCATCAGACAAACATTTAGTAAGAGAGTGCCCAATAGCCCTCCCACGGCGCTCGGGAAATGCCAGCTGCCGATCCTAAATGGAGCACAGGTTCGGGAGAGAGATGCCTGCTCCACATCAATTCCATCCTTGAACTCTCCTGGACAAAATTCCTTGGTGATTTTACAGGCCTTCTTATCTCCATCCAAGAAGGAAACGCATCGCATCCTGGCACTGGTGGACTGTGGAGCAAAGGGAATTTTCACAGACCAAGAATGGGTTCTTAAACACCATATTCCTTGCGAATCCCGGACTATCATGCAACCTGTAGAAGCTATTGATGGAAGACCCCTTTCTTCAGGACCCATAACCCTTCAGACAAAGGGCGTCAAACTTGCCATAAACCACCATCGAGAAAGGATAAAATTTGACATCATCAAGTCGGCCCACTACCCAATGGTTTTGGGAATGCCTTGGCTTCAAAAACACAATCCGTACATCAATTGGGCAGCGGGTTCCTTGTTCCTGGGCTCAGAATTTTGTATGTCCCACTGTTTATTGTCAGACCTTACTCCGACACCATCAGAAGGACCTCCTACGAATCACCAAGGTACAATCTCTGTCTCAAACATTATCCGGGTTCCGGAGATATACCAGGAATACTCTGATGTCTTCTCCACTGACATTGTCCAGGCGTTACCTCCCCATAGACCAGAAGACTGTGCTATAGAAACGGACCCTTCCGCTGTAATTACCTTTGGGAGGATGTTCATCTTAACCGAACCAGAAAAGAAAGTCCTTCGAGAATACCTGGATACTAATCTTGCAAATGGCACCATACGACCCTCTAAATCCCCAGCAGGGGCCTCACTGTTTTTTGTTCCCTAGAAAGACACCAAGGAACTCAGACCGTGTCTGGACTATCGAGGTTTAAATCAATGCACCCTTAAGGATCGCTATCCGTTACCCTTGATCTCGGACATTCTGGAGGCAGTAAGGGGCGCAGTTGTTTTCACCAAGTTGGATCTTAGGGGTGCCTACCATCTGATTCGCATTAGGGCAGGAGATGAGTGGAAAACGGCCTTTAGAACAGCCTTTGGTCATTATGAATACTTGGTCATGCCTTTTGGACTTGCTAATGCCCCGGCGGCCTTCCAACGCTTCATGGATAGGGTGTTCTCAGACATGCTATTCCTTTTTTGTGATTGTCTATCTGGACGATATCCTATTATTTTCGAAGGACATTTCCAAGCACGAAGAACATGTAAAGGCAGTGTTACAACGACTATGCGAAAACAAGTTCCTGGCAAAGCCTGAGAAATGCATCTTCCATGTTTCTACTGTACACTACCTAGGATTTGTCCTTAGTCCAGAAGGCATTGGAATGGATCAATACAAGGTTAAGGCTATACTATCCTGGCCAAGCCCCACCTCTGTGAAACAAATCCAGTCTTTCCTGGGCTTAGCTAATTTCTACAGGAAATTCATACCTTCCTTTTCCGAGATAGTCCAACCAATCATTGTCCTATTAAAGAAAGATGTACCCTTCCTTTGGACCACAAATCAAGAGGAAGCCTTTCAACGGTTGAAGACTGAGTTTACACAAGCTCCCATCCTGGCTCAAACTGATGTCAACCGACCATTCATAGTGGAGACAGATGCCTCCAGTTACGCTATTCGAGCCGTCCTCAAACAGCTATTCGGGGACAGGATGGAACACCCCATCGCTTACCTTTCCCGGACGTTAACTCCCAGTGAAACTGTCAGTATGGTCTAACTTATCCTCTTCTTCCGAATATGCCCCCGACTCCCCTTCCTCCCTTTCCACCTCACCTTGAAGTCTCCGGCGTTGTGACAGCGTTGGGTTGTCTTTTGCTCGAGTCTTTACTCCTTTTTTTTGCAGATGAAGGCGACCAAGGTAGAACGCCACAGTGACACCCAAAGGGTGATCTGTGGCAACCCTCCGCAGCCGCCGAGTACTGGGGAAAAAGCCAAAGGCATAAAAAACCCCGGAAGAGATGAGATTCCGCAGCTGAAGGAAGCTTGAGTATTATGACTCCAAAGGATACTGTAGTGAAGTAGGAACGGATCCAACACAGCGGGGGTGGAGGTGCTGACAAGAAAGGCAGATAGCGATAGAAAGAGTGAAGCCGTAAGTACTCCAGCCAGAAATGGTAGGCAAGGCAATCCGAATAACAGGCAGTGGTCGATACACAGGAGGAGCAATAGGTAAATCCAAGCATGAATGGGCGAGGCAGGGCAATCCGATATGCAGGCAAAAGTTGGAACCGGGAAATCAGTGGAGAGAAAAGAAAAGAAGGAGAGAGGAAGGAGAACAAACTCTGCGAGAGAGGAAGGAACCAGGGTAGCCAGGAAAAAGTAAACTGAAAGAAACGAAGGGAAGCGCACTCACGGAAGACGGGAGGGTGGAAGGGAATATTAAGAGGATCAGAAAAACAGGCGGGGAGGAAAAGATGGAAGAAAACAGTAATAACCAGAAAGGGAATACCAAACGGAGATAGCGCAGGCAAGAGACAGAACGAAAACTGTACGTTGCAACGCAACCCGACCCCGGAAGTGAAATGTATAAATACCGGTGTCGGGAGGCTGCAGGAACAACTAGACCGACACCTCACGTTTTCATTGGACGTGATGGTGCCAGCAAAGGCGGACGCAGTCTCCACCTATCCACAGCCGCCAGATTCCCCGCGGTGTGACAGAAACCCATTACTCAGTCTTGGAAAAGGAACTGCTGGCCATCCGTCAAGCCTTCACCGAGTGGCGTCATCTACTCCTCGAAGCGAAGCATCCTATCCAAGTCCGCACAGACCATCGAAACCTACAAGTACTGCAGGACTTGGAATGTAGGAACAGCCATCAAGCTCGCTGGTCCTTCTTCTTTGCCCAGTACCAGTTCCAGATTCACCACGTTCCCGGGACACAAAATTTAATAGCTGACGCCCTCTCTCGACGTCCAGACTACGAACCTCTGGGAGATCAGGCATATCCCAAGATGTTTCCCAATACAATATTTGTAGCTCAAGCAAACAATCTCCTGGAAGACATTCATATGCAAACTCAGACTTCGGAACTCTGGAAGGATCCTTGCAAAAAGGACTCAATGGGATCTGTGAACCCAGGACGGATGCCTGTTTAAAAATAACAACCTGTTTATTCCCACACAGAAACTACAACAAAAGATAATAAACCTCTGCCATGATACCCCTCACTCCGGTCATCGGGGAATTTCCAACACCCTCTGTCTAATACAAAGACAATTCTGGTGGCCCAGAATGAAGGCTGACGTTCAACTGTACGTGCAATCTTGTTCTGTCTGTAATCAAAACAAACATGATAACCAGAAACCTCTTATTACAGCCTGCTCCACCAACAAGACCTCGGGAAGTCATCGCTACAGATTTTATTGTAGAATTACCGCCATCCAGAGGGTACACCTCTATCATGGTCACCATTGACTTGTTCACTCATATGGCCCATTTTACACCTTTGTATAAGTTACCATCCTTGTCAGAACTTGCTGGAATCTTCCTGGAACACATCGTCCAACTGCATGGACTTCCTTCCAAGATTATATCGGACAGAGGACCACAGTATATCTCTCAATTTTGGAAACACCTCTGCTGGATACTAGGAATCCAACAAGCCCTCTCCTCAGGATATCATCCCCAAACCAATGGAGTCACAGAACGAGTGAATCAAATCCTTGAACAATACCTTTGTTGTTTTTCTACTAAGGTCCAGGACAATTGGTCGCTTCTGATACCAGTGGCAGAATTCACCTACAACAACTCGGACCATTCGACCATTAAAACCAGCCGTTTTTTTGCAGCCATGGATTGCACCCTGCGGTACTACCTTCAGTCCTTCCGCATCCTACACCAGTTCCAACAGTCGATTCCTGGATTGAAACACTCATCAATGTACAGAGAGGAGCCAAGGACTTATAAGTGCCACGGGCCGTTTCTATCGGCCCAGGCATGCTAATCTAAGTGCTGGGCCGATAGCGTCAGCCGAATGATTCATCTCCAAATGGGAGGAGATTTCTGTTTTCCCCATCTCTCCTATCCAATGCAGAGCAGTTCAGCATACTTTATAACCCCACCCTCTACCACAATTTCACATAATATGTAATTGGGGGAGGGAAATGCAGGTGCAAAGAGCGCCTCATTCGAGCTGCTTCTGCCGTGATTAGAGAGAAGCACCACCCTTCAGTGGGAGTTGTATTTTACAGTTTCCTCGTCTCCTAAACCAATGTGTGCCCCTCAAATACAAATACACGCCCCTTTGATTAATATTCTGTATTTGGGAGTGGGAGGTACAATTGTTCCAGCACTCCTCCAGGTCCCTGTGGACGCTACCATTTGTGTCAATTTTAAATGTGTCCCTGCAGATCAGGGCTATTGCAGCTCCACAACTGCAAAACCACAGACTCACTCAGAAAAAAATGTACATGTTCCATAGCTCTCAACTCACTCGCTTTTGGCGGGTGTCACCCGCCTTGTAAAGGGCTGACTCACCCGCCAAGCCTCCTGCACGCTCATTCATCCCAATGGGCGTCTCACCCGCCAAAAACAAAATCGGGTGATTTCACCCGCCCTTGCAACACAAATGGTTGAGAGCTATGATGTTCTGTGAAACTAATGACAACAACGAAAACCCTTGTTGGCTTCGCAGTCCTTGTAGAGATATCGCGAGAGCGCGCGCTCTCGCGAGATCTCGTCGCAGACCAAAGCTCCGCCCCCGCGCGCTTCACGCGCACTACGGGACGAGCGGAGGACGCGACAAGCCGCGTCCTGCTGAGCCCTCCTCATACGGGGCCCGCTCCTCATGAAACTTGTACACAGAGACAAGGCAGCTGCCTCCCAGCCACGTTAGGCCCGTTGGCCTCTGTTAATGAGGCACACATGTCGTGTGCATCCTGCATGAAACCAACGATAGAATAAATACAGCGTTTACAAGCTTGGAGACTCCTGTATTCATTACAAGTATTTACTACATAAATTGGCGACGAGGATCACCACCAGAACTCACGGAAGAGCATACAAGGAGCTACGCCACCGCCACCCTTTCTCCAAACTCCAGGTAGGCCTGCCATCCCATGGCCACACTGGCAGCCGCTATTCATGACATATGTGGAGGCCCTAGGTGGGGCAGGGTTCTCAGCGGCGAGGCGCAGGGCCATGTTACTAAATGCCCTGCGAGTGGAAGGTCAAAGAATATTCGAGAGTCTCACCCCGATACCGGTGGCAGGCGACAATGATGATGTTTTCAAGGAGGCAGTCAGGAGAATCGTAAAAAGGTTTGCCAGTAAAGAGAACACAGTGCTCCACAGGATACGGTTTTACACGCGAAGGCAAGAAATGTCTGAACCAGTTGACGATTACGTCACCAAGCTGAGAGAATTAGCAGCGCTGTGTAATTTTGGCAACAATGCGGAGAGCCTCATATGTGACATGTTGGTCGGCCACACCAACAGTCGGAAGGTCCAAGATAAGTTTATTGTGGAAAAGGAACTGCAGTTGGAGAAAGCGATTGAAATCGCCAGAGCAGTCGAGGAAACGGCGGGAAGACGAAAGGAGCTCACTGGGGCCCAGAGTTCCGCTGAAATACAAGCTGTGGGTTTCCATGCAAGAAGAGAAAGGCCGGCAACCGACACGAGAGAAGGGAGAGGGAACAGGAAAGAACCCCTAAAGTGTCACAGGTGCACCAGCACGAAACACCTGGCGTTTGACAGGGAGTGCCCAGCTAGAGACAAGGAGTGCTCCATTTGTAAACGCATTGGCCATTTCTCCATTGTGTGTCGGTGAAGGAACAAGAAAGTCTCCAGCCTTAATGCAGATCGCAATACAGAGAAAGAATCATCCTCAGAAGATGAAGGAAGACCCACAGTCATCATGGTGAACAGCACAAGAGCAAGGAGAGAGAAACCTCACTGCATGATCAAGATTGATGGCATGGAAACAAGGGTCATGGCAGATTCAGGTTCGGATCTAACGATCATTCCCCTTCGCACATATAAGGACATGGTGGGAAAAGAAAAGGTGCAAGTGCTTATGACGAGGCACAAACCCACGGTTTTTGGAGGGGCGTCAGCCGAACTGTTAGGATACATCAAAGCCAAAGTAGAATTCAAAGGAAGGGAAACCACAACCAGGGTCTACTTCAGTCACGAAGGCCCAGCAGTGCTAGGGTGGGACGACCAAGACAAGCTAAAAATCAGACTGGATCCCAGCACCGAAGATCAGGTCCTGTCGGTCAGGGTGACGAACGCACCTGTCGTCAAAAGCGACTACCCAACACTTTTCTCGGAGGAGCCGGGGCACATTAAGGGTTTCCTGCACAAAATAGTGCTCAAAAGGAATGCGGTCCCTGTAAAGCACCGAGTGAGGCCAGTACCAGCCACGGCAAGGGACATCCTCAGAAGTCAGTTGGAAAAGATGAAGATGGAGGGTGTCATCGAAGAAATCGAAGCATCTGAATGGTGGAGCCCTGTTGTGCTTATAAAGAAACCCCAATCACAGGAACTCAGAGTATGCATAGATCTACGCAGTTTAAACTTGGAAGTCATCACAGATAACTACCCTCTTCCAAGCATAAATGAACTCATTCTGTTAATGAAAGAAGCCAGAATATTTTCAAAGCTGGACATGAGGAATGCATACCACCAAATACAGCTACATGAAGAGTCGAAACCCCTCACGGCATTCATCACTCCATTTGGCACCTACCAATTCACCAAGATGCCATTCGGGTTGTCATCAGCAGCATCGGCTTTCCAACGCATGATGGATGTCTTGCTGAGGAAAGTTAAAAACATGGTGTACTTCCAGGATGACATCCTCGTGTATGCGGAGGATGAGCAGACGCACGACGCCACGTTAAGAATTGTCCTAAACAAGCTACAAGAAGCAGGGGTGCGGTTGCGGTATGAAAAATGCTTGCTCAGAGTGAAAGAAGTTGAATACTTAGGGTACAAGATTTCGGAAAAAGGTATCAGTCCCAAACAGAATCTCATGCAAGCAATCATTAAAGCACTGGAACCAAACAGCAAAGAGGAAGTAAGGTCATTTCTGGGGTTGGCTGAATACTATGCGAAGTTCATACCAAAGTTTTCTGAGACCACGGCACCCCTTCGCGACGTACTCAAAAAGGGCTCGGAATTTGTATGGCAAGAACCCCAAAGGACGGCGATGGTGAATATAAAGCAGCACATCCTAGATGCCCCGTGCCTTCAACCGTTTAATCCGGCGTGGGTAACAGTCGTAACCACCGACGCCAGTGCCTATGGACTGGGAGCAGTGCTAACACAAAAGAAAGGTGACACTGAACATGTGGTGGCCTTTGCATCGAAGGCATTATCGGAAGCGGAACAGAACTATTCCACCATTGAAAAAGAAATGTTGGCCTGTGCATGGGCGGTAGAACACTTCAGGACGTATCTATGGGGCACCAAATTCAAGTTAGTAACTGATCATAAGCCCCTCATCCATATGCTCAGCCCGGGTGGCACAAAAGTATCCACACCCAGATTGGCACGCATTGCAGCCAAGCTGCAAGAGTACACGTTTGAGATCCAGCATATCTCAGGTTGGAAAAATTCACAAGCTGACTGCATGTCGAGGCTGCCGGAGGGTAAGGATAAAGCCACCACTTTCCTTCATGGAGAATGCATAGTTGCATCCATCATGGACATGAGAGCGCCAGATTACCTGGAACTCAGTGAGAGACACTGGGAAGAGGAAGACGGGAAAGACCCCACCATGGCCATGATTCGCAAATGGACCAAGGAAGGTTGGCCAACTGAAAAGGCGTTGCCCGCGGGCATGAGACCCTACTGGAAGGTGTCGGACGAACTGTCTGAAACGGAGGGGATTATTATGAAATCGGATCAAATTATTCCTCCCACAGGAATGAGAAGGATCATCCTATGTAGAGCCCACGCAGGCCACTTGGGAAACACCATGACCCGTCGCAGAGTGAGAGAGGCTTACTGGTGGCCATCCATGGACCAGGAGATTCGATCCATGATAGAACGTTGCCATGAATGTCTCAACAGCGACAAGAGACTTAAGGTTCGCCAAACACCCCTAATACCCACAGAAATTCCAGAAGCCGTGTGGTCAAAGCTTGGCATTGACTTCATAGGGCCTTTGGAAGCCATGGCACCTGAACACCGGTATGGCATAGTACTGGTTGATTATCTATCCAAGTGGGTGGAGGCCGCGTTCGTCCCGAACATAACCACGGCAACCGTTATAGAAGTACTCACAGAAATTTTTCAGAGGGAAGGCCTCCCCAAGGAAGTGGTTTACAGACAACGGGGTGCAACTAGTCTCAAAAGACATGGAGGAATTCTTAAAAATAAATCACATAAAACAAAGGAAAGCGGCCCTCTATCACCCCCAAGCCAATGGGCTTGTAGAGAGGGCCAACAGGTTCATAAAAGGCGCCATACAATTAGCAACGGCTTCGGGCATGGACCCGCTCAAAACCACCAAGGAGGCCATAGCGGCCCACAGACTCACTCCAAATGGGATCACCCAAATATCCCCGTTCAAAATGTTGAGAGGGAGGAGTGCGGCATCCACGCTGATTCCACCATGGTTGTCGAAAATACGAGAAGATGAAGTGGTGGACATGGCAGAAGTAGTCTGGAGAATCGAAAGCAACAAGTCACGCATGAAATTATGGAGTGATAGGAGAAGAAGAACCAAGCAAGCGTCCGACATAGGAAAAGGAGACTTGGTAAAAATCCAGTTGCCGAAGAAAGATCAGGTCACAGGGTCTCGGTTTAGCCGACCCATCAAAGTGATTCACAAAGGAACAAATCATGTTCGCACGGAAGACGGGCGAGCGTGGAATCTTGAAAGAGTGGCACTATACCAGAAGACTCGGGGAAGAGCGAAGACCCCGGAGAGATCACGAACGGAAACCGAAAGAGACTGCGGAGCAGGTGAAGAACGAGAACCAGAAGGAGACGACAGAGAGAGGGTGGAAACTGAGGTCGAACCGGAAACACTGGGTGCAGATCCCGATCAGGAGCAACAGGAGAATTGCACCAGAACTGATGATCGGCCCAGAAGAGAACACAGAAGACCGGTGAGATATAATGACTATGTTTTACAGTGATTCCGCTGTGCATTGAAAAAGGGAGATGTGTAGAGATATCGCGAGAGTGCGCGCTCTCGCGAGATCTCGTCGCGGACCAAAGCTCCGCCCCCGCGCGCTTCGCGCGCACTACGGGACGAGCGGAGGACGCGACAAGCCGCCCTCCTCATACGGGGCCCGCTCCTCATGAAACTTGGACACAGAGACAAGGCAGCTGCCTCCCAGCCACGTTAGGCCCGTTGGCCTCTGTTAATGAGGCACACATGTCGTGTGCATCCTGCATGAAACCAACGATAGAATAAATACAGCGTTTACAAGCTTGGAGACTCCTGTATTCATTACAAGTATTTACTACAGTCCTCTTTTTTTTTTTTGTTGCTTCCCCCGAAACGGGCCAGAGATAATTTTGCCCTTTCACAGCCGCACCCCAGCCCCTCCCTTTCAGGCCTGCTTTCCTGCACGTGCACAGACTAAGACTGGAGCCGTTATTGTTTTTGCTGCGTGTGTACTGCCATCTCGTTATTTTACATGTTTAGGTAAGTGAGATTACTTATTCATTTATAATGTCATCAACGGCAAGTGATTTCACGCTTTCATCGATTCTGCAAATGCTGTCTGAGAATTGATATCTGAGTTATTTTCTCGCCGATTTCACTTCCCAGACTGCAGCATTTGCAGCTTTTTCATGTGATCCATGTGAACTTTGCTTTTCAATTTGAAAGGCAGGAACTGACCACTGCATCGTTCAAAGCTTCTGCTAATAACGTGTGCAGGCGGCAGCAGGACATTTAGGCACACGCCATGTTTGACTGTTTTTGCCAGTGCAAACCCTGACAACCTCCTGAGCAGGGGTGCAATACAAGTGCACTTGAGAGGTCAGTAGTATTAGGAAGGGACATGTATTTTGCAGTTTAAAAAAATAAATGTCGGAAATACATGTCGAGGTCCTCTCTGTTCTCGCTTCTATGTTGTGTGGGTGTCTCCCTGTTTATGGGGGTTTCTTATCCATTGCCCGGTGTGTGTCACTACCCTGTTTTTTTTTTATAGCACCCCACATTTAAATTCAGGGATGTCCGTTTCAAGTGCACAGTACACGTGTGCCAGAGAAGATCTGTGCATTTTACGTTGGAAGTTGTTAGTTTCACCTGCCCGGGGATGAGCTTGCTTGTGCACGTGTTCCCTTTTCTCCTTCGAGCAAACTGTGATGCTGCCAGTTAACAACACATTGCGATATCTAAGGCGGAAAGTGCTGCTGATATTTGTGTCACACTTAGGATTTGATTTGTTTTCTTCAAAATGGGTCTAATTTGGTGCAAGGGCTATTTGGGAGCAGCCGCTAATTTCAGTATTGGACCGCTGCGCCAAAATAGCCGTCGCGCCGAATGAGCTGGGGCAAGATTTTTGTTGCTCCACTGTTGCCGCGCCGAAGGGGGCTTTGGTGACACAGCGGTGTGTCAAAATGGCCCGTGCCTAAACGTGGTGCACTGTGAGCAGGCCCATGGAAAGAAAGCAACACAAGGCGCACTACAGATAAAGACTGCATTGATATGCTGCTGGTTTGTCTGGATGCTGCAAAACTGTGCAACGACTGGCGAAGCATGATTTCTTTTCGTTTATTTTCACTTGCACACTACTTGGTTTCACTTAATATCTCACTGCAATGCAGGCTGCTTTCTAGAACCACCGTGCCCCTGCTACCATGATTTCTAAGAACACATATGGGCCTGATTCACAGAGCATTTGTCAATGGGATTGCACCACTATAAAACACTTCTGTGAATAAGGCCCAAACCTGTCTGTGTTTCTAATACCCCAATCAATGCTCTGCCCGTCTACCTACCCCTGCACCTCCCTATAAGCCTCTTACCGCCCTCCCCATGCCCTAACACTTTTCTATTAGCCGTTCACTGCCCACACCTGCCGCACAGCTTCCCATCAGGCCTTTTCTGTCTCCACCAGCCCCAGCATTACACGATCAGTCTCTCACTGTCCCTCAGTGCCCCAATCTTCTCCATCAACATTTTCTCAGCCCCTCACTGGCCCCACATCTATCGCCCAGCTGCTTCCCATCAGGTCCTCGTTGCACCCACCTGTCGTAGCTCCTCTCTACAGTCACAAGCTGCCCCACACCTCTCCATCAGCCCCTGACTTCCCTCATTTGCCCCAGCACCTCTGCATCAGCCTCGGACTGCCACCATTTGCCCCAGCACCTCCCCTACAGTCCCAAGCTGCCCCCCATCAGCCCCTGACTGCCCCCATTTTCCCCAGCACCTCTTTTTCAGTCCCTCGTTGCCCACACCTCTCCATCAGCCCCCGACTTCCCTAATTTGTCCTAGCACCTGTCCATCAGCCCCTGACTGCCCCCACCTACCCAGCACCTCTCCTTCAGTCCCAAGCTGCCCCAGCACCTCTCCATCAGATCCTGACTGTCACCATTTGCCCCAGCACCTCACCTTCAGTCCCGAGCTTCCCCACACCTCTCCATCAGTCCCTCACAACCCCCATTTGGCGCCGCTCCTCTCCGTCCACCCCTCACCGCCCTTATACCGCTCCATCAGCCACTCGCTGCTCCTCACAATGTCATCTACCCATCCCCCCTTGTCACCAGACCCTGCTTCTCCAGGTCACCCTCCCCCTATTCCCTGTATCCCTTTTTCCCTGTACCCCTTCTTCCTGTCACCTGCCCCTTCCCTCTTGTCTCCCTCTGTATCATCTGCCTTTTCTCCCATGTGTCAGCCTTCACTCACACCCATGTCATCAGCTCCTTATTCCCCTGTCACCTGCCACTTCTTCTCCATTTTCCTGTCACCTCTTTTTTTCGCTGTGTCTCAGCTTCTCCCCCACCCATGATACCTATCCCTTCTCCCCATGACTCCAGTCTCTTCTCTCTCATGCCAGCATCCTTTCTCTCACCTGTGTCAGCTCTCCTATTGATATGTTCCCATTCCCTTCTCCCATACACCTCTGCTGCTTCGTCCTCTGTCACCTGCCCCTTCTCCTCCCTGTCACCTTCCCCTTCTCCCTCTTATAACCTACCTTCCTTCCCCCATGCCATCTGCTCCATCACACCCGTTATAAACAGCCTTTCACCCTACCCATGGCCTAAGCCCATGTCCCCATGTTATTTGCCAGCCCCTTCCTCACCATGTCACAAGCACACTGTTTTCCCATGCCTCTTCTGCCCATGTCACCAGCCCCTTCTGCCCCTGTCACCTGCCACATATTCAGCTTCTTGTCCCCTGTTCCTTGTCCCTTATGCCACAGCCTCTCATCCTGCCCATGTTACCTGTCCCTTTCCTCCCCATGTTCAACCTCTTTTTCACTTTCCCTTCTCCTCAGTGTCATCTCCCTTCTCTCTGTGTCATTTGCGCCTCCTCCCCATGTCACCATCTTTCCACCATCTGTGTCACCTGTCCCTTCTACCCCTGGTCCACCTCCCCTAAGCTTGTCCTTCATTGAAGTTCTGTTAAAAACAAGCATTGTCAAAGTCAACATGTTGGCTTGTGTATAAGTATTATGCATTTGCCAGGCACTGCCATTAGATGCCCTGGTACTTGCACCATTTTGCACCTGCTACCATCAATGGTCAGTTAATTCCACTACTGCAGTGCCTTGCAAGTGCCATTCCCATTCCTACACAACAGCCCAAACTGTTGGCATTGCCAATGCTTGTTTGTTTCATTTTTGTTTGTAATACCCTTTAGGCTAGCATACGAGAGTGGTTTATAACCAGGTGGTCTTTCAAGATTGTAAAACAGTTATGACAATGGGTTATTGCTTGAAGAACACTTAGTGTAGTAGTACAATGCGGTGGGAAAGGGACTAATGTATTGTTTCTTTTTTCAGTATTGCCAATTATATGATTTCTGATTCTCTCCGATGGTCCCTTTTGCTGCCTAGGAGTTCAACTGCATCACACCTGCGACCCATCCAAGTAACTGTATAGAGGCTGCTGGGATCCTGCCACTGACATCCTTTCATCAATGTGAGGTAGGTTTGTTAATGATTTGCCGATTTTTAAGCACTTGAATCATGGCACCTTTCTGTGAGTTATCCTCTGCCACGACCACATCAAATCCAAAACATGTTGCAAGCAGTTTTTAATCATGTACTACTTGTTCTGCAAAACATTTCAGGAGGGGAGATGGAGGTAACCCCTTCAAATGTTGGGAGCAGGGCTAAGCTCAGAGGCTGTGGGAGGAGGGGCAAACCTACTTGTGCAGGGGCATCTAACTTCATGAAACATTCTAATGAGGCTATTCTGGTGAAGCTTTAATGTTAAAAGCAGTTAACTCTCTCAGTCATGACTGAATCCGGATGGCTGCAGGAGTTAGCTGTGTTCTGACTTGTAGCCCCTACACCTACCCCTCTAATCACTCTCCTGACATGCAATCTTGACTGGGGGGCATGCATGCATGAGTTCAGAGGCATGCAACAGAGCGAGGGTTAGATAAACCTGCAAGGGTGGGTGACCAAAGCATGTGGCAGTGTGCAGGGGCTTATTGAAATCACATGGCAGTTCTGGGGGGGTCTTTTAGAGGCTTCACCCAATCCTCTAAACCACTTACCTTTGTCTTGTCTCTCTTCCCGCAGTGAACAAGGATTCCCCCTATCTGTCAGATACCGAAGCTTCCTCCCCCAACTCCTCACCTGTTTCTTCCGGAATGGGTTCTGTAAGAGTAGCCTCTGATCTCTTCTGATCCCTCTTCCTTGTGGGAGTCTTGTCCTTTGGTGCTCGGGCCTTTTTATCGTACAGATAGGGTCTGTCCCCTCCGGAGGCCACCTTGGCAGAGATAATCCCTGACCGCGGGGATCCCCAGGGGGCCAGTCCTAGATTCAGGGAAAAAGCACTAAGGCAGAAAAAACCCTGTTCCCAATTGGGTTCTGCTGGGTGGCAATTAGAACTCCTCTCTTCCAATTATGAAAGTTCCATTTGCAGCAGGCAAGGAAGTCCGATAGACTTGAGAACAAACTCCTCCGCTGATGAATGCTCAGTGTATCCAGGAGAAGTGGAATAATAGAACAGGAGATATAAGAAGCTACTAGAACCAGTGGTTAAGACTAAACAGAATGACAGAGAAAAGTATTAGAAAGGATAAGTAGGTAAAGAATGAAAGAACCCATACAAAGCAGACCGCGAAGACGAACCATTAGGAAGAAGGAAGAAGTATAGAAAGAAACCCACTCACCAGTTTAGAAATGCTCCTTAAGGTCCCAGTGAGCAAGGCTAGCTCGCAAAAACAGAGTGACGGCACCGGTAGCAATATACCCCCGGTACCTACAAGAAATGAAAAGACCAAAAGTGCTCAAAGAATAAAGGCAAGAGTAAGTAAGCACGGCACGGCCCAAAGCAAGCCGATACCGCGTATAGTGCAGTAGAATTTGGGCTGAGGAATACAGAAGGGAATCACACAGTAGGCGAAAATAGGAAGCCGGAACGGATGAATTTCACGAGAGAATCTCCACACGAACCGAGCGCTGGTAAACAGATACAACGCGTCGGTTTGTGGGAGGAGTCAGCCTATAAAGGGTCGGCGGCCATCTTGGGTGAGATCGGCGGCCATCTTGGGTGAGGACTGGAGAGTGATCGATCGGCGGCCATCTTGGGTGAGGACTGGAGCGTGATCAAAGCTTCCAGCGCTTCCACAGCCTCCAATTCCTGACAGTATACCCCCTCTTTCTCGGGGCGCCCCCGGGTTTGCCCGGATGGAGTTGATGGAACTTCTGCACCAGACGCGGGGCGTGTAAATGACCCACAGGTTCCCACGTCCTCTCTGCTACTGGATAGTTCTTCCAATGGACCAGATAGTACAACCGCCCTTTGCGGTACTTAGAATCCACCAGATGAGACACCTCGTATTCTTCAGGTGTTGGTTTCACTCGGGCTCGTGTACGGATTACAGGTCTCTTGAAAGGATCCTCCTTATGTTCTTTGAGAAGGGAGACATGAAAGACAGGATGTATCCTTCTGAGGTATTCTGGCATCCTGAGTTTATAAGCAACTGGATTGATTTGTTGTATGATGGAAAATGGCCCAAGGAAACGAGAGGAGAACTTCCCCCTATGAACCCACTTGGGTAGGAATCTGGTGGATAACCAGACTAATTGTCCCACCTTCCAGCTGGGATGGGCTCTCCGACCTTTGTCGGCCCATCTCTTTTGTGAAAGTTGACTTGCTTGGTGTGCCTCCTTAGCGAGTTTGTGAGCTTCTTGCAAGTCCTGTAGAATCGTATCCAGAGTTGGAATCTTGGTTGAAGGCGGACTGAGCCCGGGCAGGTGTTGAGGATGGTAGCCATAGGTACAATAGAAAGGACTCATCTGGATCGAGGTGTGAAGTGAGTTGTTGTAGGCGAATTCCGCTTGCGGGAGAAAGCGATACCATTCTTCCTGCTGGGGACTACAAAAACACCTGAGATACTGCTCTAGATTGGCATTGAGTCTCTCAGTTTGGCCGTTGCTTTGAGGATGGTATCCTGAGGAAAGAGCCTTATGAATCCCGAGAACCTGGCAGAGGGAAGACCAAAATTTTGAGGTAAATTGTGGTCCTCTGTCCGAAACTATGGTCTTAGGTAGACCATGTAGACGGACTATGTCTTGGAGAAATGTTGCAGCCATCTCTGAGGCCGAAGGCACTTGCTTGAAGGCGGAGAAATGTGCCAGCTTGCTAAAGGAATCAACCGTCACCATGATCGTGGTCATTCCGTATGAAGGAGGCAGATCCACAATAAAGTCAGTGGATAAGTGTTCCCATGGGCGATCCGGTAAGGAGTGTTGGTGTAATAACCCCAGAGGTTTTCCTGTTTGATGTTTGTTGGAAGCACATATTGAACAAGTAGAGACATACTGACCTACATCCCTTCGTAGGGTAGGCCACCAGAATCCTCTCCGGACCAAATCAAAAGTCTTCCTAATACCAGAATGCCCTGTCAGGGGGGTGTCATGACACCAAGAAAGTATCTGTTCTTGCAGCTTCTTTGTGGGGATATAGAGGGCTCCTTCATGATAAAACAACCCGTCCTTTTCCTGTTTAGTAGATAGCGGAAATTCCGCACACGTCTGATAATGAGGGATTAGATCTTGAAGAAACGAAACCGTAGAAGCCAACACAGTGAGATGTGGTAAAACCAGTTCATGTCCTATATAGGATCCGGATGGATCTCCTAGGCTTCTAGATAAGGCGTCTGCCTTCTTGTTTTCTGTGCCTGGTATGTAAGTCATCATGAAGTCGTATTGTAGGAAAAAATACGCCCATCTGGCATGTCTGGCGTTGGAACATTCCAATTGTTGTAAGACCCGTAGGTTGCGGTGGTCAGTTCGAATAGTGAAAGGATGTGTGGCTCCTTGCAGGAGGTGTCTCCATTCTTGGCAGGCCAGCTTTATTGCCAAAAGTTCCTTTTCGATAACCGAGTAGTTTCGCTCACTACTAGTTAAAGTCTTGGAATAGTATGCGATCGGATGTTCATAGCTGTCTTCTGCCTCTTGAAGTAATACTGCCCCTACTGCCCCCGTAGAAGCATCAGTTTCCAGAATAAAGGGCTTAGTCTGATCTGGTTGAACCAAGATGGGTGCTGTAGAAAAGCAATCCTTTAAAAAGTCGAATGCTTTTCGAGGTTCACCGTCAAAAGCAAATCTAACACCCTTCTTCAACAAGGAGGTCAGAGGGAGTACTTTTTTGGAATAATTGGGAATGAACCTCCTATAAAAATTTGCCAATCCTAGAAACCCTTGCAGTTCCTTGATGTTGGTAGGATCTTTCCAGTTTCTTATGGCCTTTACCTTATTAGCATCCATTTCAACGCCTTCCTTGGACAATACGAAACCCAAGTAGGACACCCTCTTGGATTCAAATGAACACTTCTCTGGTTTTACTAGCAGATAGTGAGACTGCAAACGTTGTAAAACTAGTCGGACCAATGATCTGTGCTCAGACAAGGACTTGGAGTAGATCAGGATGTCGTCCAGGTACACCACTACCGACACAAACAGCATGTCAGCGAAAACCTTGTCCATGTACCTTTGGAAGACGGCTGGTGCGTTTACTAGGCCAAAGGGCATCACACAATATTCATAGAGCCCGAATGGGGTGCGAAAAGCCGTCTTCCACTCGTCTCCTTGTCTGATTCGCAAGAGGTGATAGGCGCCTCTCAGGTCAAGCTTCGTGAAGTACTCAGCCCCTTGTACAGCCTCCAAGACGTCCCGAATCAAGGGCATGGGATATCTATCCCGGACAGTGACCTTGTTGAGACCCCTGTAGTCTATACAAGGACGAAGTTCTGTCGAGTCCTTTTTTGGAATGAAGAAAAGGGAGGCCCCACATGAAGATTTGGATTCTTGAATGAGTCCGTTCTGCAAATTTGCATCTAGATACTCTCTTAACGCCTTCCTTTCCGGTAGTGACAAAGGGTACATTCTTCCGAACGGTACTACTGCTTCCGGTATTAGATCGATACAGCAATCCTCTGTTCTATGGGGTGGTAGTTGTCTAGGAATTATGTCCATGAATACCTCTGAAAAGTCCTGGTAATGTAAGGGTACTGAGGCCACTGTGACTGGCTTCTGGATACTTCTCCTGCGGTCTATGGTGTGGGGAGCGTTACACAAGGTCATACAGTGTTTTTCACAGAACTTAGAATTGAAAGAAACTCGGTTTGCAGTCCAATCTATGTGAGGGTTGTGTCTTCTTAACCAAGGAATCCCTAATACCAATGGAAAATGAGCAGCTCGGATCTGATCAAACACCAGGAACTCTTCATGTTGACCTAACCTCACCCTTAATGGAACAGTTTCCAATGTGATGGGTCCGGAAGACAAGGGTCTACCATCAACCCCTTCTACCGGAATCGGGGTGATCTTGGTTTTGGCGGGTACCAAGTGCTCTGTAGCCCACTTGGAGTCGATGAAGTTTCCCGCTGCTCCACAATCCAACATGGCGAACACCTCTGTGGGAGCTTCTTCTGTTAACCATAGGTCCACTCTGAACACCATTAAACTGTTATCTTCCGGGGTATTCACTGCTCTTGTGTAGCTGCAAGGGTGCTTGTTACCTCCCCCGAGACTTCCCTTGCTATAGATCGGGGGCGGAAGTTTCCCTGTCGATGAGGAGGGACTTCAGTGCATTCTCTCAACAAATGTGTCGAAGAGCCACAGTACATGCATAGACCTGCCTCTCTCCTCCTTCTTCTTTCTTCTGGCGTCAGAGGACCACGGGCAGCTCCAATCTGCATAGGCTCATCTGTAGCAGGGTTGGCTCTAGGTGGAGGAGTAGGGTTAGGTTGTGAGAAGCTTCGGTTTCTTCTTCTCTCAGATCTTCTTTCTTGCAGACGAGATTCAATCTGAAGGGACAATGTCACTAGCTCCTGAAAAGATGCAGGACGGGCTACTCTGGCTAGTTCATCTTTGATCTCGTCCTGGAGACCTCTTCTGTAGATGGTTTGCTGGGCGGAATCAGGCCAATCTGCCTTGGCTGCTAGCCTCTGGAAGCGAGTTAAATAGGTTTGGACGTCTGTATTTCCTTGTTTGATGTCTAGGATTGCTTCCAAGGATGAATAGAATATTTCTGGCCTATCAAACCTTTCACTGAAAAGTTCCGTAAAACGGTCATAATCACTCAGAAGGGGATCGTTTCGGGTGACAATGGGTGTAGCCCATGAAAGAGCATTTCCGGTAAGATTGGCTATAATGAACCCAACCTTTGATCTGGCTGTCTCAAAGGCGTGAGGTCGGAAGGCGAAATACACCCTGCAAGCGTCAAGGAATTCCTTCAGATCTCCTGGATGTCCGTTGTATTTGCCAAAGGAAAAGGGCATCGTAGGCAGGTCCCCGCGATCATCCCGATGTAGCACCACTTGCTGTCGGAGGGCTACGTTCTCTGTTCGCAGGGCCTGCACCTCCATAGTAAGGTTCTGCAGAGCAGCCACCAACTCCTGATACTGCTCGAGCGACGCCATGAAGGATCTTGGGCGTTGTATTCTGTCAGATACCGAAGCTTCCTCCCCCAACTCCTCACCTGTTTCTTCCGGAATGGGTTCTGTAAGAGTAGCCTCTGATCTCTTCTGATCCCTCTTCCTTGTGGGAGTCTTGTCCTTTGGTGCTCGGGCCTTTTTATCGTACAGATAGGGTCTGTCCCCTCCGGAGGCCACCTTGGCAGAGATAATCCCTGACCGCGGGGATCCCCAGGGGGCCAGTCCTAGATTCAGGGAAAAAGCACTAAGGCAGAAAAAACCCTGTTCCCAATTGGGTTCTGCTGGGTGGCAATTAGAACTCCTCTCTTCCAATTATGAAAGTTCCATTTGCAGCAGGCAAGGAAGTCCGATAGACTTGAGAACAAACTCCTCCGCTGATGAATGCTCAGTGTATCCAGGAGAAGTGGAATAATAGAACAGGAGATATAAGAAGCTACTAGAACCAGTGGTTAAGACTAAACAGAATGACAGAGAAAAGTATTAGAAAGGATAAGTAGGTAAAGAATGAAAGAACCCATACAAAGCAGACCGCGAAGACGAACCATTAGGAAGAAGGAAGAAGTATAGAAAGAAACCCACTCACCAGTTTAGAAATGCTCCTTAAGGTCCCAGTGAGCAAGGCTAGCTCGCAAAAACAGAGTGACGGCACCGGTAGCAATATACCCCCGGTACCTACAAGAAATGAAAAGACCAAAAGTGCTCAAAGAATAAAGGCAAGAGTAAGTAAGCACGGCACGGCCCAAAGCAAGCCGATACCGCGTATAGTGCAGTAGAATTTGGGCTGAGGAATACAGAAGGGAATCACACAGTAGGCGAAAATAGGAAGCCGGAACGGATGAATTTCACGAGAGAATCTCCACACGAACCGAGCGCTGGTAAACAGATACAACGCGTCGGTTTGTGGGAGGAGTCAGCCTATAAAGGGTCGGCGGCCATCTTGGGTGAGATCGGCGGCCATCTTGGGTGAGGACTGGAGAGTGATCGATCGGCGGCCATCTTGGGTGAGGACTGGAGCGTGATCAAAGCTTCCAGCGCTTCCACAGCCTCCAATTCCTGACACTATCTAAGTCCAAAGCCGGGTGAGTGGAACACCCTGGGCAGGAGCCACTTGCAGCACCTCCATGGCCTTGAGAAGACTCCCTGGACCAGAAGTCCAAGTACAGCCAGGTAAGAGAGTACCCGAAAGACCAGTGTGGTGACTGCAGTGTGCCATGGAGAGTGGGGTGGAAGGTGGCAGCAGAGACCTGCTGTGGGTGGGGGGTATGCACCAGGTAGGCCGGTGCATGCATCAGGGTGATTGGGGGTGGGACGAACTGTGCTTTTGGATGTCATTCCCTGATCCACCTTCATTCGGGTGTGTCCTTGAGCAAGTGACATGTGTTAGGGAATTTTACGGATGTGTAGCCTTCACAGGTGACCCTGGTGTAGGGGGCATTTGTGAGGTAATGCTAGTATTTGATCCCACTCTGAGGACTTCAACCTGAACAGTTACGAGGCTTTGAATGGTGGCACCCACATATGTTTTCATTTGGGGGAGCAGGCACCCCCAAATGTTTGTTTGGGATTTTTATTTTAACAGAGTCACGTGGCACCCTACATGAAGTGTTTCACTTCCAAGAACTGGGCCTTGTCAGGGTCGGTTTGGATTGCAGCATGCAGGGTTTGTTTCCTCATGTTCCTCACTATATCATAAGCACAACGTCATCTCTTCATGAGAACAGTGTCACATCATGTGCACAATATTGGATCATTAGCGTACCATTGTTACACCATGAGTGCACCACCCCATGCGCACAAAAAAAATAATGCCCAGTGCTTCTAAAAGCAAGTAGTGCGAGGCCGTAGCGTGGTCTTTGCCGGGCCTCCCTGCTTCCTGGACTCACTTTTCCCCGCCTCCCAAGTGCCCTGATTGGCTCTCTGCACCCTCATCAAAGACACCCCAGGGCAGCCCTCTGCCCGGCAGCCCTTTGCGGCTAAGGGTCCCAAGGCAAAGGGCGGCAGCGACAGAGGTGGCTCCAAGAAGTGTCTGCAGGTGAAGCCAAGGAAGCCAGCAGCTAACAGACACCAACAAAAACTGTAAGTGTGGCATGGTGGGGGTGTAGAGCAATTACTCTACACCAGAAAGCCCCCGCCACTCTACCTTACCTTTCCCATAACATAGACTGCCATAGACTTAGCCCATTCATACTTAGAAAGTTGTGTGACCACCAGCCGGATATCAACCATGACAGTGTTTGAAATGTTGCCTTGCACTGCATCCTAACATACTAGTCAATATTAACAAGTGTCACACCTGGAGGGAATTGTGGACGCTAGCCTGCGTCGCATCTAGATAGGTTTATATATGTCGGCATCTGCCTACTTGGATGGAATTAGGAAGGCTTAGCATACACCACACTTGATAGAACTCCAATTGAAATGTTAGAAATGTGAATGTCGGCATGCGCCGCACTTAGTCAGAATTCCTAGCTCTGCCTCACATCTAGCTGGGATTATGAGTATTAGCAAGCAACATACTTAGAAGAAACTGTAAATGTTAGCATGTGCAACACTTAAACGTAATTCCTAACTTGGGCCTGCGTCGCATCTAGACAGGTTTGCGAATGTTAGCATATGCCACACCTAGATGGAACTTGAATTCTAGCATGTGCCACACTTAGAATTGAGAACATTAGCCTGCGCCGTATCTAGACAGGATTGTGAATGTTAGCATATGGCACACTTAGATGGAACTTGAATGTTAACATGTGCCACACTTAGAATTGAGAACATTAGCCTGCGTCGCATCTAGACAGGATTGTGAATGTTAGATGCCGCACCTAGATGGAACTTGAATCTTAGCATGTGCCACACTTAGAATTGAGAACATTGGCCTAGACGGATTTCCTAACTTCGCCCTGCGCCGCATCTAGATAATATTGTGACGGTTGGCGAGTGCCACACCTAGACGGAATTATGAAGATTACCAAGCACAACACTTAAATGGAAATGAGAATGTTAGCATGTCCCACACTTGGATAGAGTTGTGAACATTGGCCTGTGCGGTACCTGAATAATATTGTGAAGATTGGTGAATGCCACACTCAGACTGAATTGTGTAGGTCAGCGGGTGCTACACTTAGACAGGACTTTGAATGCTTGCAGGTTAAATGTCAAATAACCCACTAACCAATATAAACTCAAACTCTCTGCATACTTAAAAAAAACTCACACAACCATCTCTCGCACAACAAGCTGCACGCACTTCACCACACTCCAACAACACATAAGTCGCACCAACAGCACACGCGGACTGACACCGATCCAATACTTGCACCAAAGCTCAGCACCCGGTGTCTACCGAGTTGAAACTGCCAACAGTACACCACTCGTCCCACTATCCTACTCTCTCTTCACCTTACTAACCCATCCCACCTTCTCATTTACAGATCCTCCAGAGCGCCTGGGGACCAATTCCGTTGGTGACGGTGCGCTATATAAGTACCGTTAACATAACATAACATAACATGTTTTAGGCAGAGCTGAGTGTAAACAGTGCATGAATGTAGTGCTGCGGGCATTCTTTGTGGAGTTTGTAAGAATGACTTGACCTTCAACCTTGCAGGTTTGAAACCTGAGATCGAGTGTTCGATTCCTCATGTTTTTCAAGTTGAGTGTTACAACTGTATTTATGAGTGCACCATTTGGTTGCCTGTGGCGCAGTGTGCAGTCAACTCATGTTTGGGTATACCATCCCTTTTAGGAAGGCAGACTAAAAACATAAAGCAAAGGATTGCCTTTGCTCAACCTCTCCCAATATTGGACGTTGTCAACCACTCAAACTTTATGTCATTACATGGTTGGGGTTCACAGATCGTCCTCACTGGGTTTGCCTCCGTCCCGTTGGGCAGTCATCAACTCTTCCAGATAAGGAACATCTGTACACTGCACCAGCCAGTTGTGTCGTGGAGACATAGCGAGTGACCCTGGAGTAGGGGTCATGTGTGAGGGGATGCTAATATTTGAGCCAACTCACAGGACTTCAACCTCAGCAGTAACAGGGCTTAGAATGGTGGCACCCACCCATGTTTTCATTTGGCGGGGCGGGTTATGTACCTAAAGGTTAGCAGCATCAAGGACATTGCATGGGTAAAACACTGATTGTGCTCATGCAAATTAGGCTACCGAGCACTTACTGTAACGGTGTTGATGAAGGAAGCAATTTACCTTTTTATGGCTGGCTAGCAGCTTGCAACCTAAATGCTGGCATCCTGTTACTAAATTAAACGGGTGGACCAGAGGATCTTCTGGGAATACCCATGCTTTATTTGATCAATACATGGCATGCTACGGATCGTGGGATATTTCTATTTTTGTTGCATTTATGTTGCGGTTCTAAGAAGGACGAATGTGCCTAGGTCTTAAAAATACTTAGAGGTGGTCGTGGCTTATTACCTGTGCCAAGGCTGCTCCTCTCACTCCATCCACAACAATTCTCATTACTGGATTGGTCTTAAAGTGTCAGCTTATTAGACTGCGAATATCTTACAGGGTAGAGTTGTTTTGATGTCTGAGGGCAATCGGTGTATATACACTTTGCACACTTTCACACCTTTAAACACTTATGTATAGGCGTGTTATAAATGCCATATGATATCATACAATAACAAATATGCTGCTACTTTCAGGCTACCAGCCCCAGAAAGTGTATGTTGTTTTTTTTCACTTGATTATGAAAGCTATAGGTACCCAAGGGAACCTTTTGCACGCCCCATTTCCACTGTCTTCCATCAAGTGTATACTTGACACTTTGCAATATGCTTGTGCCTCCACCATCTATCCTTCTCCAAGTTAAGTCTGCCAAGTTTAATCGTGTACTGGAAGGTATAAAATTACCAAGTGATTGGTGGCCTCTAGCTGTGTGTAGTGTAAGGTAATTGGAGATTTGAAGGTGCGTCAATTGTTTGGGGTGAAGTGAGGGTTTGGGAATAGTGAGGACTCCTTGTTGGTGTATATGCAATTGGTTGAACTGTTAGCCTGCTGAGTGTTGAGAACTGAAATCAGCTGAAGTGGGTGGGGGGAGGGATTGTGCCACTCTTGTAAGACTGACTTTTCTTCTCTCTATGTTTATGGAATTACTTCACCGAGAACGGTGGCTGCGGATGTCTACGCACACAACCAGATCAATTTGCAGGCAAGAGTTGAAGATCATTGAAATCAACTCCCAGGTAAGTCGGTGACTAGATGGGTATACCTACGTTGTGGGCACCATGTGGTGACTTTTGATGCAGCATGGTATACTTACTGGGAATCCGAGTTTATTACCTGCACTCTTCTTGCTCTATGAATGTGATGAATGTTCTCCGGTTTGTCTGCTCGTTGTAAAATTATCATTTACATGAGGGCTTGCCACTAGAGTAGGACCATGCCGTTTGCATCTATCCATCCTGCCCATTGGAGCTCCTGATGGCACAGTGACTTCTCCCCACTTGCATTCCCCTGGGCATCTGGTTGATGGCAAAATCTCTGCATCTGTCTTTTATTTGCAGGTGGACTCGGGCATCGTCTTCTCTACACCCAACACAGTAGACCAGGGATTGCCACTAGATTAGGCCCATGCAGATTGTGTCTATCCAACCTGCCCATCGGAGCACCTGACGGGCAGTGAGTTCTCCCGCCTTGCGCTCCCCTGGGCAGCTGGTTGACGGCAAAATCTCTGCATTCGTCTTTTTTTTGCAGGTGGACCCGGGCATCGTCTTCTCTACACCCAACACAGTAGACCAGGGATTGCCACTAGATTAGGCCCATGTAGTTTGCGTCTATCCAACCTGCCCATCGGAGTGCCTGATGGGCAGAGAGTTCTCCCACCTTGCGCTCCCCTGGGCAGCTGGTTGATGGCAAAATCTCTGCATCCGTCTTTTTTTTGCAGGTGGACTCAGGCATCGTCTTCTCTACACCCAACACAGTAGACCAGGGATCGCCACTAGATTAGGCCCATGCAGTTTGCGTCTATCCAACCTGCCCATCGGAGCACCTGACGGGCAGTGAGTTCTCCCGCCTTGCGCTCCCCTGGGCAGCTGGTTGACGGCAAAATCTCTGCATTCGTCTTTTTTTTGCAGGTGGACCCGGGCATCGTCTTCTCTACACCCAACACAGTAGACCAGGGATTGCCACTAGATTAGGCCCATGTAGTTTGCGTCTATCCAACCTGCCCATCGGAGCACCTGCTGGGCAGAGAGTTCTCCCACCTTGCGCTCCCCTGGGCAGCTGGTTGATGGCAAAATCTCTGCATCCGTCTTTTTTTTGCAGGTGGACTCAGGCATCGTCTTCTCTACACCCAACACAGTAGACCAGGGATCGCCACTAGATTAGGCCCATGCAGTTTGCGTCTATCCAACCTGCCCATCGGAGCATCTGACGGGCAGTGAGTTCTCCCGCCTTACGCTCCCCTGGGCAGCTGGTTGACGGCAAAATCTCTGCATTCGTCTTTTTTTTGCAGGTGGACCCGGGCATCGTCTTCTCTACACCCAACACAGTAGACCAGGGATTGCCACTAGATTAGGCCCATGTAGTTTGCGTCTATCCAACCTGCCCATCGGAGTGCCTGATGGGCAGAGAGTTCTCCCACCTTGCGCTCCCCTGGGCAGCTGGTTGATGGCAAAATCTCTGCATCCGTCTTTTTTTTGCAGGTGGACTCGGGCATCGTCTTCTCTACACCCAACACAGTAGACCAGGGATCGCCACTAGATTAGGCCCATGCAGTTCGTGTCTATCCAAACTGCCCATCGGACCACCTGACGGGCAGTGAGTTCTCCCGCCTTGCGCTCCCCTGGGCAGCTGGTTGACGGCAAAATCTCTGCATCCGTCTTTTTTTTGCAGGTGGACTCGGGCATCGTTTTCTCTACACCCAACATAGTAGACCAGGGATCGCCACTAGATTAGGCCCATGCAGTTTGCATCTATCCAACCTGCCCATCGGAGCACCTGACGGGCAGTGAGTTCTCCCGCCTTGCGCTCCCATGGGCAGCTGGTTGACGGCAAAATCTCTGCATCCGTCTTTTTTTTGCAGGTGGACTCAGGCATCGTCTTCTCTACACCCAACACAGTAGTCCAGGGATCGCCACTAGATTAGGCCCATGCAGTTTGCATCTATCCAACCTGCCCATCGGAGCACCTGACGGGCAGTGAGTTCTCCCGCCTTGCGCTCCCCTGGGCAGCTGGTTGATGGCAAAATCTCAGCATTCATCTTTTTTTTGCAGGTGGACCCGGGCATCGTCTTCTCTACACCCAACACAGTAGACCAGGGATTGCCACTAGATTAGGCCCACGCAGTTTGCGTCTATCCAACCTGCCCATCGGAGCACCTGACGGGCAGTGAGTTCTCCCGCCTTGCGCTCCCCTGGGCAGCTGGTTGACGGCAAAATCTCTGCATTCGTCTTTTTTTTGCAGGTGGACCCGGGCATCGTCTTCTCTACACCCAACACAGTAGACCAGGGATTGCCACTAGATTAGGCCCATGTAGTTTGCGTCTATCCAACCTGCCCATCGGAGCACCTGCTGGGCAGAGAGTTCTCCCACCTTGCGCTCCCCTGGGCAGCTGGTTGATGGCAAAATCTCTGCATCCGTCTTTTTTTTGCAGGTGGACTCAGGCATCGTCTTCTCTACACCCAACACAGTAGACCAGGGATCGCCACTAGATTAGGCCCATGCAGTTTGCGTCTATCCAACCTGCCCATCGGAGCATCTGACGGGCAGTGAGTTCTCCCGCCTTGCGCTCCCCTGGGCAGCTGGTTGACGGCAAAATCTCTGCATTCGTCTTTTTTTTGCAGGTGGACCCGGGCATCGTCTTCTCTACACCCAACACAGTAGACCAGGGATTGCCACTAGATTAGGCCCATGTAGTTTGCGTCTATCCAACCTGCCCATCGGAGTGCCTGATGGGCAGAGAGTTCTCCCACCTTGCGCTCCCCTGGGCAGCTGGTTGATGGCAAAATCTCTGCATCCGTCTTTTTTTTGCAGGTGGACTCAGGCATCGTCTTCTCTACACCCAACACAGTAGACCAGGGATCGCCACTAGATTAGGCCCATGCAGTTCGTGTCTATCCAAACTGCCCATCGGACCACCTGACGGGCAGTGAGTTCTCCCGCCTTGCGCTCCCCTGGGCAGCTGGTTGACGGCAAAATCTCTGCATCCGTCTTTTTTTTGCAGGTGGACTCGGGCATCGTTTTCTCTACACCCAACATAGTAGACCAGGGATCGCCACTAGATTAGGCCCATGCAGTTTGCATCTATCCAACCTGCCCATCGGAGCACCTGACGGGCAGTGAGTTCTCCTTGCGCTCCCATGGGCAGCTGGTTGACGGCAAAATCTCTGCATCCGTCTTTTTTTTGCAGGTGGACTCAGGCATCGTCTTCTCTACACCCAACACAGTAGTCCAGGGATCGCCACTAGATTAGGCCCATGCAGTTTGCATCTATCCAACCTGCCCATCGGAGCACCTGACGGGCAGTGAGTTCTCCCGCCTTGCGCTCCCCTGGGCAGCTGGTTGATGGCAAAATCTCAGCATTCATCTTTTTTTTGCAGGTGGACCCGGGCATCGTCTTCTCTACACCCAACACAGTAGACCAGGGATTGCCACTAAATTAGGGCATGCAGTTTGCATCTATCCAACCTGCCCATCGGAGTGCCTGATCGGCAGAGAGTTCTCCCACTTTGCGCTCCCCTGGGCAGCTGGTTGACGGCAAAATCTCTGCATCCGTCTTTTTTTTTATCGGTGGACTCGGGCATCGTCTTCTCTACACCCAACACAGTAGACCAGAGATTGCCACTAGATTAGGCCCATGCAGTTTGCATCTATCCAACCTGCCCATCGGAGTGCCTGATGGGCAGAGAGTTCTCCCACTTTGCGCTCCCCTGGGAAGTTGGTTGACGGCAAAATCTCTGCATCTGTCTTTTTTTTTGCAGGTGGACTCGGGCATCGTCGTCTCTACACCCAACACAGTAGACCAGGGATTGCCACTAGATTAGGCCCATGCAGTTTGCATCTATCCAACCTGCCCATCGGAGCGCCTAATGGGGCAGTAAATTTGCTCCTTGCACTCCCCTGGACAGCTGGTCCACAGAAAAATATTTGCAGCTGTTTTTCCCCTTGCAGGTAGAACCGGGCATCGTCTCCTCTACATCCAACACCACAGACCAAGGCTCACCACTACACTAGGCCTCAGCAGTATTTTAATTAATGCATTTCTAAATATATCTGTAATCTACTGGTTGCTCACAGTAATCTTAGTTTGATTTTCAGAATCTATGTTTCAATTTGTAATTTCTTAAAATAGTTTGGTGCTGGTTTGAGGGAGGTGGGAGGGCATGCGTGAAGTGGGATGGCATGGGTGTGGGGAGTTGAGGGAGGTGGGTGGGAATGGGTGTGGGGGATTGATGGGTGTCTGAGGACTAATTACTCAGTTTCTCACTTGTTTTACCATACACAATTACTTAACGTGTGCTACTCCTCTAGAGACTAGAACAACATATACAGTCACCCACTGGTCTTCCAATGTGCTATGGTTAAGCTTCACAAAAGGATCTTTCCCTACTTTCACCCCATTTGATGAGTGTGATGGAAAGGCAGGGTGGTCTTCTGTAGAGAGTGTGTTTTTATTTCATATAAACTGGGGTCGTTGGGTATGGTGTGTACAACACGTTCGCGGTCACCAAGCAGTCAATAGAGCACTATGAATTTGTGTACCATTTTAAACCACAGGTAGATATTGCGCTAAAAACCTCATCGCTTCCTAACCCACGTTCATTCCGAGACCAGCTCTTGAATCTTGCGTTCCGGCTTTTTCAAGCCTTTTTGTTTCTCTTGCTTCATGACCTGGTTTCCGTCTAGGACCTGCTTCTGAATAATCCTTCCTGGCACTGGCAAACTCCCCTGAAGTCCTGTTCCTTTGTGACTTAGTTTCGCCTGTCTTCTGCTTTCAGATTGACTTCCCAACTAGTAACTTGGTATTGTATTTTGTTGTTTTCTCATGGATTGTGTGAACATCGCGATCTTCTATTGATAAGTTTGTGTGGTAGTAATTTAGTCTTATTGTGAGTGACGACCAATTCTTTGTGTGTTTTCCTTGCAGCATAGGAGTGAGCACTGCACCAACCAGCTCCTCCCCCTTTCCCACCTGAGACGCTGTGCTCTCAAGAGGAAAGTCACCCTGTTTTAGGAGACTTTACACTGTACTAGTTTGTGCGGCCTGACATGCTGCCAACACTATTGGTCTTGGTTCTCTATTGCTCTGTTTTTGTTGTTGTAGGTAAATTAATATATATATATATATATATATATAGCATCAAAGGAGCAAGTGCATACCTTTTTATTCTCGTTTCTCGTTTATATTTTCTGTGGGCAAAATGTGCATAATGATCTTCCCAACATGTTTGGTCAATAAGATGCTTTAACTGTTGAAGTTGGAGAAGTGTAAATTACCTCCTTAGGGGGTTTTGCCCGCATCCGTGATCCCAGCTGTGTCTAAGATTGGCCAGCCACTCTCACAATGATTGTTTGTGGTGCTTATGACAGAAATGGAATGCATTTAAAAGTATGAAATGTGTTTAAAATTAGGCGGTATCTAAGCCCAGAGCAGGGATCTGCAACATATTGCCTTGCAGATCTTACTTATCTTACTACAACTCCCATGATTCCTCACTGTAATCAATGCGTGTCATGGTGGAATTATGGTGGAAGGATTTTGCAGCCCACAAGATCTGCAGTTTAAAAATGTGTACTCCCCTGGAACCCTTTGTAAAGACTGGTAGGGGGGTCTGTACTTCTGCTCTCTATATGGTAGAGGAGAGGCACAGAGGACCCCAGCCAAGATTCTCTATTATTGGTAAACGTGGTCGAGCAATCAAGGCCTAGCTTCTCAAGAGGTGATGCAGGCTGGTTCTTAAGTACAGTGTGCCCCAAGCCCCCACAAAGGAATGTCCACACACTGTTTTGGTTAGAACACAGTCTTTATATAATCAATATTCAAGGTTATGTACACTTATCACAATAACTCACTTTGTACTCAGGAAAATCAACAATGGCAAATATATACAATTCTAAAGTGGTACCACCCTTTGTATTAGATCTCATTAAAGTGCATCAACAATACTGTAACAATGTCACACAGATCAATAAAAGTGAAACCAGCAATAGAGAGGAAGGAAAGCAAGATGGTTGAAACAATAGGCAGAATACTGGCCCCTAACACTAGACACAGTTCTGTGTGGAAATCCCCCCACCTGGGCAACCTGTAAAATAAAGATATAACACACGCCCAGTCCATATATTGTTCTATAAGTCTTATTTCCTTCTATAATGTTTTTACCCCTCCCCAATGTACCTGGTGGAGTAGAGTTCTTCGAAGAGGCGTCGACAGATCCTGCTTGAGTGACTCCCTTTAAAGCAGGAGCCAGGATCGTTGAGAGGTGTCGAGAGGCGTAGAGGAACTCGGCGTTCGGCGTCGGGGAATCGACAGTCCGACAGTGAACGAGGTAGAACAGCGTAGATGAGGCAGCAGCTTCGATCCGAGCGGTGCTCGTCGACAACGGAGCGTTGGCGTGCTGCAAGGAAGAGGCGTGCGGGGCACCTCGGTGACAATAGTTCTGGACCCCAAAGAGTGTGAAGAACTGTGGCCTAGCAAGGGCGTCGAGTCGTTCGAGTCTTTGTGGTCTTCGGGTGGCGGGAAACCCACCGGCGGATTTCTCCTCGGCGCGTTGGTCGTCCTCGACTTTCTCCGGCAGGATGAAGCGGTCGACGATGCGGACGAGGGAGTCCTTCGATTCAAATGTTCTTAGGCAAGGAGCGGGCGGCTTCGGTCGTCGGTGGCACAGCGTCAAGTGGTCCCCACGGCTGGGCTCTCCACCCAGAAGCTACGACCACCAAGGATGCCATTGTTATTGCTGCTGTGGTGGCTGAAGCATTTAGAGTAACTATGGAGCGACAATCACTGTTGCCCTTGATGAATGAACATGGAGCATACACCCGGTTGCACCCCTTTTCAGGCAAAAAACTGGTGCACAAAGGAGAATAGGGGTATGAAGTGTGGGTTGACCTCACTCAACTTACGCTACATGATTGTACAGTGTCAGATCAAGAAAAAAGGAGGCGTGTGATAGAGGCATTGCGAGGACCTGCACTACAGACGGTTCAGTCCCTGCGCACACTCATCCGACTTCCCTGCAAGTAATGGATGCACTGGAAGGAGTGTTCAGCACTACTGAACCCGGGGAAGATATGATGATGAGGTACCATGCCACCTCACTGAAGCAGGGAGAGAAATTATCTGAATTCCTGGTGAGGATTGAACATATTTTGCACCTGGCACACCATAGAGGAGGAATAGAGACTTCCCAATTGAATCAGTGTCATTTGAAGCAGATACTAAAAGGGGACAAAGACGCTAACACACCCATCCTCCAACTAAGACTGCGTGTAAAACTGGACACACCTCCATCTTATGAAGATCTACTTAGGTCATTAAGAGCTTTGGAAGAAGAAACTGGCAATGTCAATGCCCATAGTCATCCTGTCCAAATCAAGATCCCAGCTCCCAACTATGCCCTCTCTCAGCAGAAACAGATTGACGAGCTGCAACAACTGGTGAGATAAATACAGACCCAGCTACTACCCAGGGAAAATCTGAATGTAACTCAACAGCGAGGCAGAGACCTTTTTCACTCATCACGTGAAAGAGAAGACCAAGTATTTAGACAAGCTGAAGAGCCTTGAGAATATGTTACACAATCATCAGCCACTTTACCACCATGGAGATTTTGCTATCGATGTGGGGATGACAGCAACTCAACTCATCTGTGCGACCAAGACTATGCCCGAGTAGCTGCTCGATTTACTGCATTTAAACCAACTCCAGCACGAGCATTGCCGGGAAACGCACAGGTGGTTGTAGCCGAGGAGCAGCTAGAACCTCGAGTACAGGAGTAAGCCCCACTGGCAATAACTCCCATACATCAATACAGGCACAAAATTCTGACGTACTACAAAGCACCAAATTACGGCTCAGGAGGGTGCCACACCTGACCATCTTCATTTAGTCCATGAGCTCTGCAATTCCAAGAAAATGTCATCGGCGACATGCAACAGACTACGAACTCAGGCCAATTTATCAAGAACCATTCCTGAGGGCTTGATTGGGCCACCCATGACAATCCCAGTTGAGATTGAAGGGTGAAGGACTACAGCACTACTGGACAGGGGCTCCCAGATCAATATTGTTTATGAGCCCTATTATCGCAAACATATGTCAGAACCGCTGTAGGGGTTAAATCTGATGGGAGTCGGCGATGCCGCTTGCCGATATCTGGGGTTCATCTGCGTAAAGATCCATCTAAATCAAGAGGTGGCTGGAGTAAGCACCACGTTGACCGCCCCAGCATTAGTATGCACCACCAAGAACCAGTATCCAGAGGTAAACCTGGTCATGGGGACCAACTCTGCCCTGTTTGGTACCTTAGCCAGAAAGTGTATGGAGATGGCAGGTCCGCAGTTCGCACATTCTCTGATAATGCACCCAGCATGCCAAGAAAAGCATGGAGAACGTGGTGCACCCTGACAGTCCAATGGGAGAAGTGAACACCACTAACCACAGTCAGCTTGACATACCGCCTGGTCAGACAATCATGGTGCCTTGCCGTGTACGTCTCCAAAGGCAACACTGCTCCAGGAGATTGGTGATGGATGCTCCTGAAGGTGAAGAACTGCCTGGAGGCCTGATGGAGAACCAAGATGTGCAGCTGTGCATCGACTACCGGCGGCTACACAGCAGAAATGTGCCAGATCAATATATCACCCCCCGAGTGGATGAGGCCCTGGACTGTCTGGTTGGGAGCAATTGGTTTTCTGTCTTAGATCTCCAGAGTGGGTATTACCAGATTCCCATGTTACCAAAAGGAGAAGACAGCCTTCATCTGCCCGTTAGGATTTTACCAGTTTACCCGAATGCCACAGGGGATATCGGGAGCGCCAGCCACATTTTCAACGCTTGATGGAACGATCAGTGGGGAGACATGAACTTGAGGTGCTGGTTTATCTAAACATTGTGATCGTGTTTGGGAGGACCCTGGAAAAGCATCACCAAATGTTGCTGAAGGCTTTGGATCATCTTCAACAGCAAGGGCTAAAAGTATCCCTAGAAAAATGCCAGTTTTTCCACACCAGTGTGAAGTATATTAGCCTTGTGGTGTGCGCTGAGGAAGTGAGTGTGGACCCCACCAAGATGGAAGCCATCAAGACTTGGCCCCGCCCACAGAACCGGGCGAAAGATGAGAAGTTTCCTGGGATTCTGCAATTATTACCGAAGGTTCGTGCCTGGCTTCAACAACATAGCCCGACTGCTCACGGAATTGACGAAGGGTTATCCAGCCCCACAGAAGAAGACGGCTAGCCGGGGGAAGCAGTCCATCACCCTGTATCATCCTAAAGAGGAATTTGTTCTGCCCTGGAGTGAGAAGTGTGAACAAGCCTTTGCCCAGTTAAAAAAAGAAAACTCTCACTGAAGCAACGGTACTGGCAAACACTGATCTGCACCTGCCCTATATCGTACATGTGAAGCCAGTTCTTATGGCTTGGGTGCCATACTCTATCACGAGCACCAGGGAACTGTCAGGCACGTGGCATTCGCCAGCCGCCGGCTGAACCCCTCTGAATTGAATTACCCCACCCATAGGCTGGAGTTTTTGGCCCTGAAGTGGGCTGTGTCTGGGAAACTGTATGACTACCTGTATGGGGCTACTTTCACAGTAAGAACAGACAACAACCCACTCACATACATCCTCAAGTACGCCAAATTGGATGAGCAACTGAAGAAAAAGAGGTATGATAATAAGGTCTGGTTCCCCAACCTGCAACCCAGGGATCGGGTGCTCATCAGGAATTTAGGGAAGAGAGGGCAAAACAAACTGGGCAATCGCTGGGACTCGCAGCCTTATCTGATTGGGCAAAAGCTGACATGGTTGCCTGTGTTCAGACTGAGAATGGAAGGGCCCCCGAGGGATGTGAAGACCCTCCACAGAAATCATCTCCTGCCCATATGGGGATGGTGTGGAAATGGATCCGACTGTTGCTGAAGTTCCTTTTTCCCCAAGTGAGAGGAGCACCAGAAGTCTTCAACAGGAGCCACTGCATGGAGAAATCCTACAACCCGCATGCCCATGTATTGTATCGTCTGTAGCCTCCAAGTCAAGAGAGAAGAGAGATGCCGAAGATATAGAGCTTCCAACCACTGAAGTAGCCCCAAGGCCCTCAGACATTTCGGCCAGTACCGAATACAAGGAAGGGGATGAAAGTGCTGAAGGTTTAGCCTTGGGCTACTGGTATGGAAGCGCGGATACAAAAACTGGTCCCGCCGAACAATCTGGGATAAGGAGAGAAATATCAGGGTTTGGGGATGCCGATACGGGGCTCCCAAACCCAAGAGGAAAACCTGCCAAGGCCAGACTCGGTGACTAGGGATGGACCACCCGCATCCATATATCCTCAAGAAACAGCACCTGAGGATCAACGAGAGGTTTGGTGTCCTAAGGTTGTACGCCCCTGAGCTAGGTAAACAGCTACCAGTATCGAGGGGACGCTAGTCTGACAGAATCAATTATTTATTTACCAAAAGTGAATGCATTTGTTTCCAGGTGGGCCCAATGATAGAATTGATTATTTACTGAATGTGAATGTGTTTGTTCTCAGGTGACCCCACTGACAGAATGGATTATTTATTTACCAACTGTGAAGGCGCTTGTTCTCAGGTGATCCCACTGATCTAATTGAGTATTTATTTACCACATGTGTAAGCACTTGTTCTCAGGCGACCCCACTGACACAATTGAGTATTTATCTACCACATGTGCAAGCACTTTATTTACCAAATGTGAATGTTTGTTCTCAGGTGATCCTACTGATCTAATTGAAATAGCAAATAACATTGCAAGGAAACAAATGCTAATTTTAAGGTCAAAGGTCATATTTCCTACCACCCCATGCCCTACTTGACGCATAGAAGACGAAGTACATGACCATTCTAACAACACCTCATGTGTAAACGTTCTACATCGTAGCCAAACAAAAACGTTTAGTTGAATGATTTAGAGGTCAAAGGTCAAATCCCAAAGCATCTCAAACTTCTGTACCTTTTTATACGAAAGAATGTACCATGGGTTTGAGATGACACAACATTTGTCTCTATCGAACCCAGTTCCAAAGCAATAGCAAAACGCGCATTGAGAATAATTGTTCTAGGGGTCAAAGGTCAATGATAATTTCCACTTGTCTTATGTATCCAATAGATGTGATAGTACATACAAATACGTTATTGTTGGCTTCACCCTTTTCTAAAACTGTTCAAAAATTGTCAAAACATAACAAATACATCATATTTACAATTCTTTTTTCTGAAGTCAAAGGTCAAACAAAAAGGCCACTTTGACTATCTGCCCCATTGATGAGTAGCACATACCATGTCCATTACAGTGATACCCGACACATCTAAATCAAATGAATGGTTGCTGAGAAATTAAAAACACTTTGGAAGTGCTCGTTCTAAAGTCAAAGGTCAATTGTCATACCGCCTACACTCCACTTGATGCCTCCAAGTCAAAGTACCCAACATGACTGTTCCAATAACACCTCTTTTATATAAATGTGCTAAATGGTAGCAGAGCAACAATAAAAAAACACTTTTGGGTGGGAGATTCTAAGGTCAAAGGTCAAATAACAAAACCAGAGGCCCTTTCTGATCCATAAATTAAAAAGCACAAATCAGGACTTTCGAAAAGACACCTGATTTGTCAAAATCGGTACCACGGTTGTATAACAATTAACAAAAAAAGCACTTTGCACTTGATTATTGTGAGGTCAAAGGTCAAATGTTATAACCTCTCTACATATTAGACAATGGATTATGGAGAACATGTCATTAACTTTCAAAAGACACCGCAATTAAGACAAACAGATCTAGGGTTACAAAGATATGATGACAAAAACATTGAATGTAGTGTATTTTAAGGTCAAAGGTCAGATACAAAGACTCTGTGAGCCATTGGCTCACATACAGATATAACACGTTCGAAAATTGTCTGCTGACTAAACATACATAACAGAACAAACCATTTACTAGACTTTATTGAGTTCCAGTTCTGAAATAATGATTCTTGCAGGGAAAACAGCAAGGGAAATAAACAATGTCGGCCATTTTGAAATGTATGTAAGACTACCCAGAACCTCTGAGAATATTTATTTTCCTTTGCATCATATTGCTATTAAGTAAAACCTGTTTTCCCTAATGATGCTTCTAAATTATTGGTCTTTTCCTTTCACTTTTTTCATTATATTTGTGGATTGGAAAAAAGTTCACATTTGACACTCATGGGATGCACTTACGCTAAGCCCCAAAAAATAAATAAATAAAATAAAACATGAAACTTCAGTTTTTTGTCTGAGCAGCAAACATAATATACTTGAAATTTGCCCATCTACCTACTGAAAAAAAATAGTTTTCTGAAAGTGCTACCTTTGTCGTCAGTGATATATACTCCTTACAGTGATATGTGTCCACCATATTGAATCATGTCATGTGACCTCAGGGTGTGACACAAACGTGTGCTTTTTGGCTCATTTTTTAGAGAAAAATATACTGAAAATGTATGGTTATCCTATAGTATTATCGATTTCTAGTGAGCTACAGCAATTTGAGATGAAACAGCTAAGAATCAGAGAAAATAGCATGGCACTGAGTGTTTTCCAATGGGCACTAATAGGGATTGGAATGGATCAATCCAAGGTTAAGGCTATACTATCCTGGCCAAGCCCCACCTCTGTGAAACAAATCCAGTCTTTCCTGGGTTTAGCTAATTTCTACAGGAAATTCATACCTTCCTTTTCCGAGATAGCCCAACCAATCATTGTCCTATTAAAGAAAGATGTACCCTTCCTTTGGACCACAACTCAAGGGGAAGCCTTTCAACGGTTGAAGACTGAGTTTACACAAGCTCCCATCCTGGCTCAAACTGATGTCAACCGACCATTCATAGTGGAGACAGATGCCTCCAGTTACGCTATTGGAGCCGTCCTCAAACAGCTATTCGGGGACAGGATGGAACACCCCATCGCTTACCTTTCCCGGACGTTAACTCCCAGTGAAACCCATTACTCAGTCTTGGAAAAGGAACTGCTGGCCATCCGTCAAGCCTTCACCGAGTGGCGTCATCTACTCCTCGAAGCGAAGCATCCTATCCAAGTCCGCACAGACCATCGAAACCTACAAGTACTGCAGGACTTGGAATGCAGGAACAGCCGTCAAGCTCGCTGGGCCTTCTTCTTTGCCCAGTACCAGTTCCAGATTCACCACGTTCCCGGGACACAAAATCTAATAGCTGACGCCCTCTCTCGACGTCCAGACTACGAACCTCCGGGAGATCAGGCATATCCCAAGATGTTTCCCAATACAATATTTGTAGCTCAAGCAAACAATCTCCTGGAAGACATTCATATGCAAACTCAGACTTCGGAACTCTGGAAGGATCCTTGCAAAAAGGACTCAATGGGATCTGTGAACCCAGGACGGATGCCTGTTTAAAAATAACAACCTGTTTATTCCCACACAGAAACTACAACAAAAGATAATAAACCTCTGCCATGATACCCCTCACTCCGGTCATCGGGGCATTTCCAACACCCTCTGTCTAATACAAAGACAATTCTGGTGGCCCAGAATGAAGGCTGACGTTCAACTGTACGTGCAATCTTGTTCTGTCTGTAATCAAAACAAACATGACAACCAGAAACCTCTTATTACAGCCTGCTCCACCAACAAGACCTCGGGAAGTCATCGCTACAGATTTTATTGTAGAATTACCGCCATCCAGAGGGTACACCTCTATCATGGTCACCATTGACTTGTTCACTCATATGGCCCATTTTACACCTTTGTATAAGTTACCATCCTCGTCAGAACTTGCTGGAATCTTCCTGGAACACATCTTCCAACTGCATGGACTTCCTTCCAAGATTATATCGGACAGAGGACCACAGTATATCTCTCAATTTTGGAAACACCTCTGCTGGATACTAGGAATCCAACAAGCCCTCTCCTCAGAATATCATCCCCAAACCAATGGAGTTACAGAACGAGTGAATCAAACCCTTGAACAATACCTTCGTTGTTTTTCTACTAAGGTCCAGGACAATTGGTCGCTTCTGATACCAGTGGCAGAATTCACCTACAACAACTCGGACCATTCGGCCGTTAAAACCAGCCCTTTTTTTTGCAGCCTGGATTGCAGCCTGCGGTACTACCTTCAGTCCTTTCGCATCCTACACCAGTTCCAACAGTCGATTCCTGGATTGAAACACTCATCAATGTACAAAGAGAAGCCAAGGAACATCTAGAAAGAGCACAGATCCAAACTAAGCACTATGCAGATTCGAGGAGAAGACCAGGGCCTTCTTACACCATTGGGGATAAAGTATGGCTATCCTCGAAGCTACTGCCCTGACATCTCCGACCGAATAAGTTGGCTCCTCAATATTATGGGCCCTTTCCTATAAAAGAAGTCATTAACCCTGTGGCCTTTCGACTTAAACTACCAGACTCCTGGAAGAAAATCCATCCAGTTTTTCACAAATCTCTATTGAAACCTTACATCCAAACCACCCGTACTCATCTTAGACCTAGTCCTGTGATTGTCAATGACCAACTAGAATATGAAGTCTGTCGAATATGTGACTCCAGATATAGACGAGGACAACTTCAATACCTGGTGGAATGGAAGGGCTATCCACCCAGTGAACGTACCTGGGAACGAGTCTCAAACCTAAACTCCCCCAGATTGCTCAGAAAATTCCATCTAATACATCCAGGCAAACCCGGTGGAACGAGTTTTAGAAGGGGGCATGCTGTCATGATCCATCGATCACGCCCCTTTTGGTCCTCCTGGTCCCTGGCACGTCGGGGGTTACTTGCTCTAGTACACCCAACATGGCCGTATTCGCCGAACTCGGTCTATCGACCTTTACGTCCATGCAGCACATTCCATAAATTAACCACGCCCCTGCGGCTCCGCGCGTCTCAACGCTATCGTTAGCTGAGGCTAGACGTGCGTCGCGTTGTGCTCCTGGAACTGAGTTGCTGCTCTAATTCCCGGACCCTCTCCTTCTCCTTCCCTTTCCTTGTACCTGTTCTTTCCGTGACCCACGCACAACTCCCCATGTGCACTCTTCCTTCCTGGTCTTTCTGGAGTTTCCTTGATCCCAGATGAAGAATCTGAACGAATCCTGGAATCCGACGACGGCCGAGCGGGTTTATACAAGACCCGAACAGCACGGAAGAAAACCCCGGCGAAGGATCCCGCAAGGCAACATAAACAGGTGAGAAAACACGAAACCTGTGACAGTAACAAAGATCGCCATTTTGTTCTCTAACGTTTGCTCATTGCATTCTGTTCAAATTGCTTCGCAGCACATTTCTGCCTACACTTCTCAACTGTTAACATTGTTGTCTGAACGTGAAAGGACAAGGCCGCAAGGCCGCGAGGCTAATAAGGAGTTCGGTGAAACACAACGTAGGCAGCTCCTGAGAGGAATGACCAGCTCCCTCCCGAATGTAGCCTTGAAGGAGAGCCGCAGGGCATTTAATCATTTCACAGCTGCCAGCCAGTCTCGATATATGGTAGAGAATGTTAGAATAAAGCATCTAAAGGCTTGAATTATGCTCTTCTTACGGCCCCCCTTTTCCGAGCCCTGTAGAGCGTGCCGGCTCCCTGGACACGAATAGCACCTCAAAGATAGCAAGGTCTGGAATGTGACCCTTCCCCCGTATGTAGCTCGCTTACAAGAACAGAAGCACTGTGTTCTGTTCAACAAAGAAAAGATGTCTCCACACTTGCAAGGTTGCATATTGTTGCTAGAATAGATATTTGAAGGTGTCATATTCGTCGAAATTGTCCATCATCAAACTGAGTTCAAAGAAACCCAATAAAGGGGGGTGTTAAACATGTCACAGCTGATTGTATGATATGCATTTTGTATATATGTAACTAATGTACGTAATTGGCTCGCTTGCATCCCTCGAGGTCTAGAGATACACGTTGCGGGGCGTGAGACCGAGTTGGCCAACTGACACTATTTGCTTTGCAATAAACCCTAGCTTTTGGGAATACAACCTTGTGTCTGGCGTATCTATCGTGCGTGGTGACTTGCCTTGTTTCCATAACGCGAGGGACCCCTAGGGGCCCCTTTCAAGATGGTGCCCGAATAGGGACCCTCCCCCACTTGTTCCATGGTGTACGTTGTAATAGAGTAAAGGCGGAGAACGACGAGGACGGGACGATCGAGCTGGGATCAAGAGGTGTTCGGGGCGCCCTGTAGAAGTGATGAGAGATTCCTTTGCAGATCTGAACACATCTGATCCCTGATCGACGTATCTGGTCAGAGAACAAGGAGGCGAGGGTCCCGAAATGAGGCAGAAGCCAAGAAACGCAGACACAACGTCATTGGTTGCGTCAGTATACAGACGAATTGTGTCCTGGAGGACAATTTGATTTATCAGGTGAGTCATACCCCGATTCAAAATAACCCTGATATTGGTTGAGAGTTGACTTTGCAAAATCAAACGCCCTGGGTAAGGTTGATTAACCAAGGGGAGGTTGAAACATGCCTGGGGTATTGTCCACCCGAGCAGGGTTTTTCCGCTGCGGTAGACAATCTTTGGAGAATGGCCAAATTGCACCACCTGGGGGAACGCCGGCGTATGAGATGTATGCGAAGTATGGTGTGGGAGCGATAATATTCTGTGAGACTTGGCATAGGCAAACCAGAAAGCAACAAGACCATCAGTGGCCGATAAATGGTAGTTTTGAGATAGCGAGAATAGATAGCCTGGAAAGGGTGTTGATAAGAAAGAAAGCGCGTCCCGCAGCATTTGATATCGTTAAGGACTGGAGAAGGGAAGCAATGCTCCAATTTAGAAGTAGAGCAAAGCATGCGCCCAGGCATAAATCGAAAGATGAGGTAGCGGAAGAAAAGGAGGAGGAGGAGTGGACGGAGAGTCTAAGGAGGTCCGGTAGACGTGAACAGTTGAATATAGAAAAAATATACCCACAACGAGAATTGCACATAGCAGATGAAGTGATGGAAAACATATTGATCCATACAATACAAGGCCCAAGATCAGAAGCGAGGCCAAACACACCAGTAACTATTGCTCAAGCCCCTCCCGTAGCTCAAACTCTCCCTCCCGTAGCTCAAGCCCTCCCACAGCCACAGACCGCGCACATAACACTTCCTATTAGCCAGCCAGGCCCACAGCAGACACTCCCGTTTCCTATTGTCCTATCCGCACCTCCCGCCCTAGATACAGACTCAGTACGGTCCGTCCCTCCAGGGGTTGAAGTTGAAACCACGGGGGCGAGAGGCGGGACTGAACAAAGTAGATGCACATGGGTAACTCGCAGTGCGATCAGCAAAGAAAGGAAGGTGGAATTGCAGCAACAGGCAGAAATGTATATAGACGGGAATGATGGGATGGCAGCATTGGCTTCGATGTATGAATTCCGAAGAAGCAACAAAAGACAGGTAGTGTTGGAATGCATGGGTGGATATTTGGTGGAGAGATGGAAACAGTTAATTGGGAAATTACCACCACAGCGATTGTTAGATTTGAATGCATTAGCACGCTGCAGAGAAAGAGATTTAGAAGTAAGGGAACATTTATATGGACTTTTTTGAGCTGAAAAATGAATTGGATAATGATTATGCTGAAATGTTTACTGCACCTGGGTACAGGGGTAAGGATATCGGGAGAGATAGGAAGGAAGCGGTAGAGCCATATATACAGCAACGACATTCAATGTCGTCAGTGCAGAGGGGCGACAAATTGAAAGTATGTATACGAGAGGCGTTAAGATGGATGTCGGATCCCAGTATCCCCACAATGGAGATACATGAGATATTTGATGAATATTCCATGCCCATGAAAAGAAAAGCACTGCAGTCGATGGCTGAACATTGATTAGATAAAGATATAAAAAACGACAAGGCCAGCCCACTCAAAATAATGGCAGTATATAAGAGAGCATTAGAGCGAGGGACAGGAGAAACAGCCCTATCGCTTGATCTGGGAATACTGTTACACATGACAGAAGGGGGAGGGACAGTAAGTGCGGTATTCCCTATGAGGGAGGTCCCACCTACCTTTGTGCCAAAAACAGAGGTTCCCGCAGTGGGCAACGCAGTAGCGCAGGTAACGCCAGCCCATTATACCACCCAATATGTGCATGTCCCCTTTTCCAGACAGGAGGTGAACAACATAAAACAGACGATACCCGATATAAGAAAGAATCCTGCAGGATTTTACAAGGAAGTAGAATCCTGCCTGCAATCACCTGTGCTTATCATGGGTGACATGGACCTAATATTCACAGTGATCCTGCCAACAGAAATATGCAAGCAAATAAGAAAGGTGGATGACGTAACGGCCTATGGTGCCACATGGGCGGACTTGGTAATAGAAGACAGGAATAAAGAGGTTGGAGGGACACCAGGAGCGAACATGGTAGCATTGCCAGCACGCATAATACAGAAATTAAAAGAAATTGTCCCAGAGAAAATAATTCAATGGGACAAGTTGACTGCATGTGTGCAAAGCAAGGATGAGTTAGCAACAGATTATTTCAATAGGTTTGAAGAAGTATTCGCAGACTTCAGTGGGCAGGATGTGAGCTCGGAAGCGGGGAAGTGGCTATTTGTTGATAAATATGTGAAGGGGTTGAGACTTCCAATTCAGAACCTAATAATGACATCAGAAAGTGCATGGCAAGCAAAAACGCTGGGTGAAGTATTGCACATGGCCCAATATTACGAGACGAGAGTGAATGCGGAAAAAGAGAAGGAGGAGGAAGGCAGAGTAAATTTGAAAACAAGGGTGTTCCTGCAGCAAGTAGCAGGACATAAAAGAGGAAGAGGGAACGCACAAGGGAGGAGTAATTTGAATATGCATGGGGGAACATTGGGACCAAATCAGTGTGCATACTGTAAGGAGGAAGGACACTGGCGAGCGCAATGTCCACATTTACAGAATAGAAATGGATCTGGTCAGAGAAGACAGCACAGAGGGCACCAAGGAGCGAATGGACCAAATAGGAATAGTATGCAGCAGCACCACATTAATGAAGGTAGTCAAAATGAAGCCCAAAACCAAAGTGCTCCTAACCAGAGTCAGGGTCAGCAAAACCAACAGTATGGGAATCAGAGTGGGGGAAATAGAGGAAAGAATGGGAGCATTTCAATACACAGCCAAATACGTATTACAGTAATAGTAGTGACTACACATTGGATGATTTGTTATTTCCCCAATAGGAAAGCCCAGGGCAGGGGTCGGACCCAGTGTCTATTCCCGTGAATCAGAGACGACCCTACGTAGAAATGAGAGTCGGGAATGAGAAGCACCACTTCCTTGTAGATACAGGAGCGCAAAAGTGTTCAATAGACCATCACTTGGTTCTGGATATACCACTGTCAGGGCAAAAGAATATTTCCGGAGGGTTCGCAGGTACACCAGTCATAAACCCGGTGTCCCAACCAGTCCCAGTTACCATAGGACCATTCACTGAACATTGTCACTTTCTCCTAACAGAAAATTGTGGGGAGAACCTGTTGGGATTAAGCTTGTTGAAAAAGCTAGGTGCGATTATACATTGCACGTCAGACGGGGTATTTCTGACGATTTGGCCACAAGATGCCCCTGTGTCAGAATTCATGTCTGAAACTTTGCCAGGAGAGTTAAGAAAAGTGCCAACCTGTATATGGGCGATGCATGACAATGATGTAGGATGCTTCAAGATAGAGCCAGTGAGGATCATTTTGAAAGAAGGAGTTACACTGCCGCGAATTCCCCAGTGTAAAATTTCGGCTAACGGAGAGAGAGGATTGAAAAGTATTGTTTAAGATTTGGTGAAATTAGGGGTAATTGAAGAAATTACAGGCAGTACATGTAACAGCCCGATTCTTCCAGTGTATAAGAAAGGAGGCAATGAAGTACCATATTGTTTCATAATTGATTTGCGCGCGCTAAACAAAGTAGTTGATCCACAATTTCCTTTGGTCCCAGACGTCGCTACAATATTGACAATGATACCTGCCTCAGCAGAATACTTTAGTGTAATTGATCTAAAGAATGCTTTCTTTAGCATACTGGTGGACAAGGACAGTAGATATTTGTTCGCGTTCACATTAGGGGGACGATCATTTACATTCATGTGCATTCCACAAGAATATAGGAAAGTCTGAGTATTTACAGTAGAGCGTTAAAAGAGCAGCTAGACATGCTAGAATTACCAGTGGGGTGTGTACTATTGCAATACATAGATGCTCTATTGATCGCTGCTGATATAGAAGAGATTTGTAAAAAGAGCACCGTATTACTACTGTCACACCTAGCGGCACATGGCCATAAAGCTAGTTTGAAGAAGTTTCAATATAATCGAAAGGAGGTGGCTTATTTGGGCTACCTATTTTCGAAAGAAGGGAGAAGGCTAACGCCAGAACGCACAGAAAGTATTTCTTGTATGCTTATTCCAAAGACACAGAAAGGAGTCAGAGCCAAAATAGGCATGGCTTCTTAATGCCGGCAGTGGATCAGTAATTTTGCATTGATTGTGAAGCCAATGGTGCTATTAACTAAGAAGGATGCGGTTATACCTTTGCATTGGAATGAAGAATGTCAGAGAGCGTTTGATCAATTGAAAACTGCATTATGTTCTGCTCCAGTTTTGGGCACACCGAATTATGAAAAAGTTTTTAGATTGTTTGTATGCGAGAATGAAGGATGTGCATTGGCTGTTTTGACACAGGAACAAGGTGAAGAAATAGGCCGTGCGGCTATTTTTCTTCTGCGCTGGATCCTGTAGCGCGCGCACTATCACGATGTTTGCGATCTGTCGCGGCGGCTTCTGCATCGGTGAAACAAACGGAAGGGATGGTATTGGGGCATACTTTAATTCTGATGGTGCCACATGCCATAGATGTCCTATTAAATAGGACACAGACGCAACACTTCACCTCTGCTAGACTGACAAGATATGAAATTATCTTATTCGTGCCCCATATCCAAATTATGAGGTGTAGCGCTTTGAATCCTGCAGAATTAATGCCACTACCCACAGAAGAAATTGGTGACAACGAATCACCACCCCATGATTGCTTAATGGTCACTGAGAAAGAAACGAAGGGGAGAGTTGATTTAAGTGACAACCCACAAAAGGAGCCCGATGGAGAGTTATTTTGTGACGGCTCTTGTTTTAAACGACTTGATGGCACGTCAACTTCCGCTTACGCTATCACTACCTTAGAGAGCGTTGTAGAAAGCAAAAGAATCCCCTACAACTCGACACAAGCCGCAGAAATAATAGCATTGACCAGAGCCTGTGAGATTTCTGAAAATTTGAACGTGAATATCTATACTGATAGTCAGTATGCTTTTGGGGTGGTTCATAACTTTGGTCGACTCTGGGCTGAGAGGGGTTTCTTGACATCATATCGGGCCAGAATTCAACATGGCCCTTTGATTGTACGATTGCTGTCTGCACTCACGTTTCCAAAGCACCTAGCAATAGTGAAATGCGAGGCACATAAAAAGGTAACATGCAAAGTGAGAGAGGGAAACGCATTTGCAGACAGAATTGTGAAACAAACTGCCACTGATTTGTAAAATAAAATGATGACAGTCCAGACTGAGGAAGTACCCTGTATGATAGAAGATGAAATTGTCACTGTCAAAGAAATGCAGGCCGAAGCCACAGCCGATGAGATACAAGGGTGGGCAGAGGGCTCTGCTGAGTTAGATTCAGAGGGTTGTTGAGTGGACAAGGGATCTAAAAACTGGATGTTGCCAAATTCCTACGTAACTGCAATGGTCACAATGGCTCACAGCCCTACCCACATCTGTGCCAAGAAAATAATGCAGCACCTATCTACGGTATGGAAGAATGTAAACATAAAGAAGAATGCAGAGAGGTTGGTGCAGAACTGCATTACGTGTTTACAACACAATGTAGGAAGGGAAAAGTGACTCCAATAGGCAGTTTTGGCCCGCCCTCTATTCCTTTTGAGGTAATCCATATTGATTTCATAGAGGTGGAGAGGTGCCAAAACTTGAAATATGTCTTAGTGGTGATCTGTGCATTCAGCAAGTGGGTGGAGGCATATCCCTTAAAAGACTGCACAGCAATGAGTACGGCAAAAGTAATGCTTAAAGAATACTTTTCCCGTTTTGGCTTGCCCCGTGTCATATGGTCAGATAACGGTCCACATTTTGTGGGCGCAGTGGTATTACAGATATGTGCATATCTTCAGATTGATAAGAGATTTCATAGTTCGAGGCAACCGAGTTCGGCCGGTCTTTTTGAGAGGCACAACGGAATCCTCAAGTCAAAAATTAGCAAGATATGTGCAGGGAGCAAGTTGAGTTGGGTGGATGCATTACCGATAGCGCTACTGTGCATGCGTACGTCTGTACAGGCTAGAACTGGGCTCTCCCCGTATGAGATTGTGATGGGGAGGCCGGCGAATGTTTGGTGCGCACCTCCGCCAAAGCGACTGAGTGAAGTGGAGCATCCTGTACTTAGCACTTATTGTGGCCTTTTAATGCAGAAATTGCATTTGATTCATCAGCAGGTGCAGGAGGCTCTACCTGTAAGATATACTGGTCCGGGGCACGCGCTGGAGCCAGGAGACTGGGTGCTGCTTAAGAACTTTGAGAAAAAATCATCGTTAGCACCCAGGTGGCGCGGCCCCTATGAAGTGCTTCTGGCAACGCAGACTGCAATACGGGTGGATGGGAGGAAGACGTGGATCCATGCCACCCATGCCAAGAAGATCCCATCTTCACTGAAAGACTTGCCCAATCCGGACGACCGGAAAGAGACAGCGGTCCCAGAAACGAAAGAAGCTGATGCCAGTCCACTGCCGCTAAATCGGTCCCAGTGAGAAGTGAAACTCGAAACAAAGCCTGAAAAGATTGCCAAAAAGGGGAAAGGGCAAAGAGTGGCCCAACGTTGCCCAGCAGAACCTACGTCGCTGTTGGCCGACACAAAATCTGCATTGCAAATAACGGCAGACACTAAACGTGTACCCCTTTGGCGCCCCCCAGCACTTGCCATTACACCAGAGCCAAAGACCGAATCCGCATCACTGTCGGGGCGCACACCAGCATCTGCCATTGCGCCACAGGCTGACTCTGAGCATGGATCTGGAAGTGCACCGGCACTGTTCACGGATCACACAATACCAGGAGTGAGGCGATATGATTTGCGGCCTCGAAAGACAGAGTGATCCACAGTTCTTTGGTGTTTATGCTAACCTCTGGTTCCGCTCATGGACGGAGAAGGAACTAGAGGTGTAGAGGAGAGAAGCGTGAGAGTTGTACAAGTCGTACAATTCAAGAATCGCGGCTCCTCGGTGCGATCATAAAAAGTACATGTGTCCTGAACCAGAGCAGACAAGCTGGGCGCACATGGTACAAAGGCAATAGAGAACTGTTCAGAAGTCCTCTGAGCAGTGTGAGAGAGGATAAGTGATATTGCCTAGAATGAATAAGCAATCCAGGCTGCAAAGGGCTGGCAGACTAAACTGTTGACAATTCCTTTGAACTTATTGACATCCAGACAAGTGCGATGAAGAGAGATATCCACGACGAACTTTGTCAGGAAGAAGAAGGACGGTGAGAAAAATGTCGGGACCGGTTTCAGCCTCCTCTTGCACCACTGCTGAGAATGAGTTAGTTATAAAGACTGTAAACTTAGGGAAAACGCATGGTAAAAAAAATTGTATGCTGATCTTGACAATAATCATGTTCTTCATGAGTGTGGTAGCACCAATAACGACAGCCTTTGTGTTATGGTATGTGGAGTCTATACACCCATTGGTAATGTTCTTACCAATAGTTAATATATCCACTACTGAAAGCCTGGTTCAGGTGATTACTTATACCTTGTCCCCAATGGAAGAGAGACACAGAGAAGGGTATGGGAACAATACGTTATTACTCATCATGAATATGACGCATGCAATTCTAAAGAAAAATAATTGCTGGGTATGCGCTCATTTACCGCATCATGCGGGGAAAGGAATAGGCTGGTATGTACAACCATTACCATTAAGTTCTGCATGCAGTGCATCTTTAAGTGCAATGTTTTATGGGAAGTGGAATAAGAGTAGTACGGGTCAATTAGACAGAACAAACATGAATGAGTTTGAGGAAATAATTATGAGGCCTGTGGGTTGTTCCATATTCCATAAAGCGCGAGTGATGATCTCAGAACCTATGCCTAAAAATAAGCGAAAAATAACACGACAAAATAGACAAGATAGATTGTCCCCGCCAGTTAAAACATCTGTGATGACGTTTCGTGTAAGGACAGACGGGAACAAAGATGCAATTCCCCCTTCTTACACAGTGAATTACAACCCGAGAACTGTCCCTTTTTGTCTAAAAAAGAAAGGTTTCTATTCAGTAGGAACATTTACTGGATGCATGAATACAGCGGTACTAAAATGGGAAATAGAACCATTATATGTGGGAGATCCTGTCTATTTTATATGTGGAGAAAAAGCATATCCTTGGTTGCCCAGAAACTGGGGAGGTACATGTTATCTAGGTCTACTGTTCCCGGGAGTGTTCCTCTTAGAAACAGCAGACATAGCCAGGCTATCCAGATCTAGAACCCGAAGGAGTAGTGAAGGTGTTTTGATAGCGAAGGACGTGGCAAAATCATTCATACCATTCTTGTCCCAGATAGTGAACTCCTATAACATAAGGCAGGTGTCCAGAATACCAAAGGATACGATAAACACGACAGATATACTATTTAACATGACATTGGAAGAAAAGGGAATTAGGTTAATGACGCTGCAAAATAGAATGGCTCTCGATGTAATTCTGGTTGATCGTGGGGGAATTTGCAAAGTTGTGGGATCAGCGTGCTGCGTATTCGTAGATGACTACTCCCCTACGATTTTTGAAGCAATAAAAAAAATGCATGTCCTAAGCTCCGAACTCCCTACTGGAGAAGGGGCCTGGGGAATAGGGTCCTGGTTTTGGGGAATACTGCATTCTTGGGGATGGAAGTTGATTGCGATATTAGTAGTAGTGTTTGGAATATTCATAACGTGCTGTTGTTGCATACACTGCCTACCGATAGTTTGCACTGAGATAACTGAGGGATGTACTAAGGGATGTATGCATATGATAATAAAAAGAAAACAAACTTATGGCCGGGATGACAGAGACATGAATTAAATAAAAACGGTGAAAGAATTAATGGCTATAGATATTAATGAGGATGATGATGCTTATAATAACATGCAAAATTCAGACATAGGTACTTCAGACTCATCGTCATCAGAGGAGGATACAATGAATGAATGAGACGTTTGGCATACGGCCAAAAGGAGGGTTTGTCGGTCTAGAAAAATGGACACCTCTCTCGATTGACGGCAAACGTACTTTGGTGGCCAAAGACCAGCCGTCTCATGTACATAACGATAGAAATACAGGTTTCCGAGTTTGACCAACGAGCGGCAATTTTGATGTAACAAGGATCGCCATTTTGTTCTCTAACAATTGCTCATTACTTTCTGTTCAAATTGCTTCGCAGCACATTTCTGCTTACACTGCTCAACTGTTAACATTGTTGTCTGAATGTGGAAGGACAAGGCCGCAAGGCCGGGAGGCTAATAAGGAGTTTGTTGAAACACAACGTAGGCAGCTCCGGAGAGGAATGCCCAGCTCCCTCCCGAATGTAGCCTTGAAGGAGAGCCGCAGGGCATTTAATCATTTCACAGCTGCCAGCCAGTCTCGTTATATGGTAGAGAATGTTAGAATAAAGCAGCTAAATTCTTGAATTATGCTCTTCTTACGACCCCCCTTTTCCGACCCCTGTAGAGCGTGTCGGCTCCCAGGACACGAATAGCACCTCAAAGATAGCAAGGTCTGGAATGTGACTCTTCCCCGTATGTAGCTCGCTTACAAGAACAGAAGCACTGTGTTCTGTTCAACAAAGAAAAGATGTCTCCACACTTGCAAGGTTGCATATTGTTGCTAGAATAGATATTTGAAGGTGTCATATTCGTCGAAATTGTCCATCATCAAACCGAGTTCAAAGAAACCGAATAAAGGGGGGTGTTAAACATGTCACAGCTGATTGTATGATATGCATTTTGTATATATGTAACTGATGTACGTAATTCGCTCGCTTGCGTCCCTCGAGGTCTAGAGATACACGTTGCGGGGCGTGAGTCTGAGTTGGCCAACTGACACTATTTGCTTTGCAATAAGCCCTAGCTTTTGGGAATACAACCTTGTGTCTGGCGTATCTATCGTGTGTGGTGACTTGCCTTGTTTCCATAACGCGAGGAACCCCTAGGGGCCCCTTTCAAAGTATCCCAGCAAGCATATCTTAGGGGAAAGCTCAACGCATTGCCCTATCAGGTAATTGACCCTATCTGTTATCCCTATTCCAAAAGTGCTTAATTACCAAACATTCCCACACCATATGCCAGAATCCTGCTGATTCTTGTCAGCACCTGCGGCATCTGTGGGAATCATTTGGGTTTATTGCATGCAGTTTTTGAGGGGTAATGTAAACACAGTGTAGGATATTAAACTGTATTAGCTTAAATTGTGCATTCCTCAATACCTTGTTAAATTGTGATGATATTTTAGACCATGTGCCCTCTTCTATTAGCTTGCCCATGTCCCTCTCCCATTTCTCCTTCACCTGCAATTGTGGCAAACCCTGCTATCCTACAGTGTCTGGTACAGCCTGGATATTGTGTGCCCCTCCGTATGCATAATCAGTAATGTGTAGAGGAATGGTGTGGTCTGAGTTTTTTCTGGTATAGCTCCATTTTGCAGCCAAAGTCTTGACCAATCTAGCAAAGTTCAAAAATTGCCCTATAGTCATCTGGAATTCGTCAGCCCATTTAGTTTAGTTTGTTTATTTGTAAAGGGCAGCCAAACCCTCGGGTGACTGGGCGCTAAAAATATTTCAGTTCAACAGTGGTTACATATTGTTGCACAGACAGAATATGAAAAGAAAAAGAAACATTACAGTAAATGGTACAAAGGACCTTGTTACAGAATTGTCCAAGGTAAGGTACAGTAAGACGTAACATGATCAAATTACAGTTTGGATCCCACCGTTATGACGAATATTCATTCTATTGTTGGGTGAAGAGCAGTTCCTTGACTTTGACTGTAAACGACCAAAATGATGTGTCTGCTCTAATCGTCATAGGAAGTGCATTCCAGTATTTAGCTGCCAATACCGGAAAGCTAGCTCCCCCAGCAGTTTTCAGGTTGAACTTTGGTATGGTGAGTTGGTGAAGTTAGGGTGTTCTGGTTGGTCTGGTAGAGTGCTGTCTCATGAATTTGTCTGAAAGGTACTGTGGGGCTGTCAAGTATAGGCATTTGTGTGTGATGACTAGCGCCCGGAGTATAATTCTATCTCGGATGGGGAGCCAGTGGGCTTCCTTTCTGAAAGTAGTGATGTGGGCCTTCTGAGGAAGATTGAGAGCGCAGCGGAGGGCATTGTTCTGCAGTAGCTGCGATCTGTTCAGGTTGTGGTTAGTGGAGCCGAGGAGAACAGTGTTGCAATAATCTAATTTGGATAATATGAGGGCTCTAGCTAAAGTGAGGCAGCTGTTGGTGGAAAGAAATGGTCTGCAGGCATTTATAACTTTATTGGTATAGGCAGTTGCTGAGATGGTGGGGTTGATTGCTTTTTAAGGGAGAGTGTGGAGTCAAGGTATACCCCTAGAGTTTTGACTTCCTTAGATACTTTTATGACATTACCGTCGATGGTGAAGGAATGGTACCCGGGGTCCAATTTGTTGAGACAGGACTGTGAACCGACAATAAGCAGTTCTGTCTTGTCGTTGTTTAAGCAGAGGCTGTGGATGGCCATCCATGCTTGTATTTCTAGGTAGATCTCGTTCAGTTAAGCAACATCCTCGTCATAATTCCCTGTGAGGGCGATGAGGACCTGGGTGTCATCAGCATAGTTGGTGTATGTGGCACCCAGGTCATCAAGGTGGTCGAAGATGAGCTTGGTGAAGATGTTGTAAAGTGTGGGGGAGATACAAGAACCTTGGGGAACTCCACAATGGATTGGGACGGGTCTGCAGCGGCGCCACCTGAAGGGGCAAAGACTCCGGTTGTTCTGTCCGATAGGAAAGACTGAATCCAATTGGTGGCATCCTGGGAGAATGCAGCAGCTAAGGAGAGGTGTTTGGTGAGAATTTGGTGATGGACTAGGTCGAAGGCTGCAGACAGATCCAACAAGAGCAAAATGGCCAGCGTGCCCTTGTCTTTGGCTTCATCCATTTGGATTTTTAGATCCAGGAGGGCTGTTTCTGTCCCATGCCTGGGTCTAAAGCTGGATTGTCGCAGTCCTAGAAGGTTGTTGACTTTCAAATGTTTTTGGATTTGGAGGTATGCTACTCTGTCTAGTATTTTTAGGAGCGATGGGACCATAGTGATGGGGCTATAATTAGTGAGAGTGTAGGGCTCTAAGTTAGGTTTTTTGAGCAGGGGTAGGACCCAAGCCTCTTTGATGTTATTGGGGACTGCCGAGTTTTTGAATGAGGCATTAATAAGTGCGATGATGAAGGGAGCCAGGTCTCTGGCACCGTCCTTAATGACTGAGGCAGGACATAGGTCACCGAGACAGTTAGAAGGTTTTAAGCTGGCAATTATGTTTATTATTTTGTCCTGTGTAATGGGAGAGAAGTGGAATAGGGGGCAGTTAGGGTGTAGATGGCTATGCCGGTTGTCAGGGTGGTCCTTAGGCATGACACTGGCTTTTTTGGATTCTAATTTGGCCTGCAGGAGGGCTATTTTATTTGAGAGTGCTTGTTGGATATTATTGCACCAGGTTTTGTCCTTGATGCAGTCCTCAGTGGGGGGTACGGTATATTCCAGTTCTCGTAAAATAGAGAAGAGCTCTTTAGTACCAGATTTGGCATTGTGTATTCTTGTGTTAAAGATCTCTTTTTTGGCATTCATAATAGCAGCTTTTTATGTGGCTGCTGATAGGGTGAATTTTTGCTTGGAAGTGATCGATGGTGCTTTTCTGGATTCAGCTGTTCTCTTGAGGTTGCCAATGCCTTAAGTTCTGCCGAGAACCATTTGTTCACATGTGCGGTGGGTTTGGGCTTTCTCCATTTGTAAGGCGCTATTAAATTCAGGGCTTGTTCCATTGTATTATTGTAAAGTTCGACTAATGTTGTGGGGTTAGTGTTGGGGAGATACCAGTTTCTGAGGTAATGGGCATTATCAAAGGTCTCAAATTCTCCATGGTAATATTACGTTTGTTTCTGGCCAGGGTTTTCGGACCCTCAGTTGTGTGTTCCTTTTTTTGAGTGGTTTTAGGTACAGTAAATGTGATGAGGTGGTGGTCTGACGAGGCACAGGGCGTGATGTCAGTAACCGAGATGTTGCAATTAGCTTCGGCGAGCCAGTCTAATGATCTGCCTTTGGTATGTGTAGGTTTGTTAATGTGTTGTGTCAAACCTAATTGTGTAATAGTATCGCTGATTGATGATGTGTTTGTATCATTAGGGTCCTGTAGGCCGAGGTTAAAATCGCCTAGTAATGTGATTTGTGAGCCAGGTTTTGTGTTGGTTGTTAGTAGGTGGGAGATGTCCTCCTCAAAGGAGGTAATAGCCCCTGGGGGTCTGTAGATCGAGTGAAAAAGTATTGTTTGGGAACTGGATAGTAAGAGTTTGAACGAGAGTAATTCAGCAGATGATATGTCTATATTTTTAACTTCTCTAACATTTAAGTTTGTTTTAGCAATGATGGCTAGTCCTCCCCCTATCCCTGTCACTCTGTCTGAGATGATAATAGTGTAGTTTTCGGGTACAGCGATAGCGAGAGAGGGTCCAGCAGCGGGGTGTAGCCAAGTTTCAGTAACTGCAAGGAAGTCTAGCTTGTTCGATATGATCGCATCAGAAATGTTGGGTGAGTGGGCGACTAGGTTGCGTGCATTGATAAGGGCTCCTTTGATAGTAGTGGTAGCCGGGTCTATTAATAACTCAGGCGGTTGTGTGTGTTGTATAGTAGGACAGAGGTTGTTACGTTAGCCCAAGTGGGGGAGTTTGCTTTCCGTTCGTTGTGACATAATGGTTCTTCTGGCTACTATCTGTTTAGCGCAGATACGCAAGCTTAGTCGGGAGTTTCTTAAGTGCAGAGGGCAGGCCATGTTGAGATTCAGGATGTTGGGTGGGGTTGTGCGGGAACTCAGTTTAACGTTTCTCAAGTAAGTGGGGTTGGGTACAAGAGGTGTGGGAGAGGAGGCAAATTTGGCGATCCATTCACTCGGTGATAGCAGTGGTTGATAGGTGGTGGACGCGCCTATCGGTGGGGTGGGTAGTAAGTTGTTCCAAGTGTTAGGAGGGAGGTTAAAGGGTGCTATAGTATGGAATAGCAGGAGGATGGTGGCCATAGTAAGTGTCACGTGTATAAGTGAGTCCATGATGTACGGATGTACTGGGTCAAGTTTGAACAAAGAGGTAGAGGCTAGATCAATAGGCACACCATTTGTAGTGGTAGGCTAGATCGATAGGCACACAATTTGTAGCGGTAGGCTAAATCAATAGGCACACAATAGGCAATAGGCACAAAGTTTGTAGTGGTAAGCTAGATCAATAGGCGCACAATAGGCAATAGGCACACCGTTTGTAGTGGTAGGGTATATCAATAGGCGCACAATAGGCAATAGGCACACAGTTTGTAGTAGTGGGCTAGATCAATAGGCTAGATCAATAGGCACACAATAGGCAATAGGCACACAATTTGTGGTGGTGGGCTAGATCAATAGGCACACAATTTGTAGTGGTAGGCTAGATTCAGGGTGCGCACATGAGCAGTTATATTGAGACTGAATCTGGGTGGGCAACAAGCTATAGTAGTGTGCTTGTGAGCGCATGGCCTACCCCAACACTGCAGGAGCAGTACACCGCCCGGGGAGTGAAGCCAGAGATTCCTCCCACATCAAGGTAGGCCCCCGGGCACCTTGCACCTGACTGCCAACAATTTTAATTTTAATAAGCAAAAGCACTGACACATGCGCTTTTGTTCCTCCATGACAAGGACTCCCTCTGCCAGAAGCCCACTAGTGCCAAACGTCTTATTTGCAAAATTACGCAATTGCAGCCAGATCCCTTGCCTTCCCGACCACCATTCCAAGATGGCCGCATGCCGTTCATAAGCATTTATGCCTTCCTGGTCTGGGTCCACCCAGGCTCCTTGTGCCCCGCCATTGGCTGCCAGAGCAAAGAAAAGCTCCAATCACGCGCCGGCAGGCATAGCCGGCCTCCGACACGAAGGCCTATGCACAAAGGCAACTTGCCCTGTCCCAGCCTGTCCACACCTTCCCAGCCGTCGGCCGGACTCTCTGCACCGCGGCCGCCCTGCCCCTCGATAAACACTCCAAGGTACTCTATAACTCTGCCATGCACATGCCACTTCCACTACTAATGTTTAACCTGTGAAATCAGCTCCTTAAGGCTCTGCCTGCTGCACTTCCCATCCACACCACACATCTAGGTGTGGTACCTGCACTGTATCCTCTTTACTAAGCATTGTATTCGTTGAACTGCTAACTATTGTGCCCTGCCACCATTTAGCCTCTGCCTGCCCCACTTAGAAAATCGAATCTAGGCATTGTATTTTGTTGAACTTCTACCTACTGTGCCCTGCCATCATTTAGCCAAGCCTGCCCCACTTATAACATCGAATCTAGGCATTGTATTTTGTTGAACTGCTACCCGCTGTGCCCTGCCACCATTTAGCCTCTGCCTGCCCCACTTAGAAAATCAAATCGAATCTAGTCATTGTATTTTGTTGAATTGTGACACACCTGTGACCTGCCTCTACCCAGCACTAGTCGCACAATCTCCCTGTCATTTCCTGTCACATACCAGCTGCACACACCAGCTGCACACACACACACAGCCACTCTCCACTATCATGATGCCCAAGAGTGCACCTCCCAATCATAGCACAGATTCACTCTCCCGCACGCTCCTTGCCACACTCCGCTCAGCCAGCCTAACAGCCCTCTTTATAGCCTTCACTATAATGGCCTCTACGCCTCTACACATATACCCAGCACACCTCACGCAGCGTCCGGCACTAAATTCACATGCCGCAGCACCAGACTATAACATCACACAGTCTCAGCCACCTAACCTAGCCACCAGACTCCGCAATCTCAGAAATCGATCACTTCCTAGGTATTTACTCTGCTCACCCACACCCATCATGACTAGAAACACCAGATTAGGCACCCGCACTGCACCACTACCCCACACTAAGATGAGCAAAGGCACTGCCCCCCACCCCACCACCCCAACCAACATCTACACTACCTTGCACTAAACCTCTCAATACCACACACCACAACAAGCACACTTCACCCCATACTAGTACATACAAAAACATCAAAGGCACACAATACCCACCTCTTAAATGTGCTCTACTCAACGTACGCTACCTACCTGCACATGCCCTCGAGATAAATGATCTACTATCCACACTTAATATGGATTTACTATGCATCACCGAAACCTGGCACAATGATGCCTCCTCCCCAGCCATCGCACTAGCCCTACCCACAGGCTACACCATCCTTAGGCAAGATAGATTTGATAAGATTGGAGGAGGAGTCGCCCTTATCCACAAAGACTCACTGTCCATTAGACTAGCAGACCATAGTACATGGGGTGGTAATGCTGATATCCTATCAGCCAAGCTTACACTCTCCCCCAATAATCTAATCAATATTCACATCCTATACAGACCTCCCGGACTCCCAGATGACTTCCAAGAGCACCTTTCCCACCGGCTCAGCAACAACATTAAAAAGTCCTCCAAAATCCTTCTATTAGGAGACTTAAATTTAGGATATGATCCTAAGGATAAATCCGCCAAAACCCTAGCTAAAGAACTCGCAGACTTAGGTTTCTCCCAAGGAGTCCTCACCCCGACTCCCTCCAAAGGCTGCACCCTTGACTTGGTCATGGATCACAACTGTGCATCCAACATTACCTCAAACACTGCCCTTCCATGGACGGACCACACGTGGATCGAATTCCTTATCCCCACCAACCCCAAACCTAAGACTCTCATCCACGCACCACCTGCCACAACAAGAAGTTCTAAAAAACTCAACGCAGACAACTTGCATCCCCACCTTAAAAGCCCTTGCCTAGCACCGCCTTTCTCTCAGGACCCAAATATACTATCAGCTTCAATGATACTCTCACCAATGCCATAAACCCTATAGCCCCACTTGAAAGCAAGAAGGAAAAAAAATAATTTCACTGCAACTCTTGGTTCTTGGAAGAACTCCAAACCCTCCCAGCTCAAAAGCGTCTGTCGCTTAAAAACTGGCAAACGGATACCGGTGACCTAAATAAGAGCCTCTTCAAACAAATAGCCCTCCAATATAAAAAAGCCATCTTAGCAGAAAAATCCAACTCCTTCAATTATAGGATTTCAAAGGCAAATTCCCAAGCTAAAGAACTATTCGCAATCTTTAATGAATTAGTCACTCCTCTGGCTACCCCTGACGAGATAACTAAAGACAAAGCCTGGTGTGCTAGCATTCAGTCCGCCATGCTCAACAAAATAAAGCTCCTCCAGAATAAAATCCAAAACCACTGCAAAGCCCTCCCAAACCAAAAAGCCAACCGCCCTACACAAGACAAGCGTAGTAATTTCAATCACGCTCAATTCTCCTTCAGAGATGTCACTGAACCTGAGGTCCTTAATCTCATCAAAAACCTCTAACCATACCTCTGCAAAGCAGACATTTGCCCTCCCAAAATCATCAAGGAATGCGCTAACAACCTAGCACCCCTGATTACTGCCTTCATTAACGCATCTTTCCAAACAGGAACTGTCCCAACCAATCTCAAGGAAGCCTGGGTGCGGCCACTTCTAAAAAAGGCCACTCTTGACCCAGCGCAACCCAACAACTACAGCCCGATAGCGACAGTCCCGTTACTCCTAAAAATCCTGGACAAAGCAGCTCACATCCAGATCCAATCATACATAGAAGCTAACTCCATACAAGGCAAAAGACAATCTGACTTCCGTGTCGGGCATGGAACAGAATCCGCCTTATTAGACCTAAAAAATCAAATCTCACAGATCATGGACAAAGGCAAACCTGCTCTGCTCCTCCTTCTCGATCTATGAGCTGCTTTTGACCTGGTAGATCACCAAACACTTACCACCCACCTCACCCATGCAGCCCATTTCTCTAATCAAGCAGCATCCTGGATCACTTCCTTCCTTGAAGGAAGAGCCATGAAGGTCTACACCGACACAGCAAACGCAGATCCTACCACTATAAACTGCGGTGTCCCCCAAGGATCTTGTACAGCCCCCTATAACCTCTTCACAAAACACCTCTTCGTCCTACTTGACTCCATGGGTGTTGCATACACAAACTATGCAGAGGACACTCAAGTACTTATACCCCTATCTGGACTCTATCACCAAGACGCTATGGCCCTTCACAACATCTATGCCACTATCAAGCTTGGATGGCAATCAATGGCCTCTGTCTTAACGGGGAGAAGACTCATCCTTGGCCAGACAAACACATTAACGAAACTAAGCCCCCAATACGACAACTTCAACATAGACAACTCAACCATCTCCATATCATCCTCTGTCAAGACTCCAGGTGTTCACATTGATGCAAATCTATCGATGAACAAACAAGTCAGCGCCATAGCCTCTGCATCAGCGTTCAGCACCAAACTCATCAATGCCATTAAACCCTACCTATCCACCCCCAACCGCTTCGTCATAGCTAGAGCAACTATAGGAGCCAAACTTGATTATTGCAACGCTCTCCTAGCTGGCACCTCCGCCAAGAACATTCACAGACTGCAAACCACACAAAACAATACCCTCAGAGCCGCTATGAGCATCCCTAGAAGAGACCATATATCCCACACCAGACGTGAAGCACGGTGGCTCCAACCGTATTACTTTGAAAATCCTCACCATCACACACAGATGCATCAACAAAACCGCTCCAGCATACCTATCTGAAGCAAAATCAAGGACCACATCCACTCGCCCCACCAGAGCTCAGTACACCATCCAGCTACACATACCACGCATAAAGAGAGCCACACCTGGAGGTCTAGGCTTCTCCTATATTGCACCAAAACTTTGGAACTCACTCCCTGCCACCCTTAGAGCTGAAACTTCCATCTCTGTCTTCCGCAACAAATTCAAAGCCACTCTCCTCAACTAGCATTGCAACTGCCTCCTCCACTTCTGCCATGTATATTGTAATATAACACAAATGTAATATAACTATATTGTAACCTGTATATATATATCGCTAATGACTATGTAACTATATTGAAACCTGTATATATATTGCTAATGACCATGTAACTAAGTAACTAAGCTTTGTACTGTAACAAGTGCCACGATGTCCACGGGCTGTTGTTCGCTATATAAATACGAATAAAACAAACAATACAAACAAAGAATTAATACTTGCATATGACTGGAGTATGGGTAAGGCAATAAGTATACTAGTACAGAGTGATACTGGTTGTATTAGTTTACAATTAGCATAGTGCTAGGTCAAGCAGTGAATATATGTTGCTAAAGACATGGTATATATGTTGAGGAAGGTTAGTAGCTTTATATAGTGTACTATATTACATGTTTTGATACATGATTAGGGCCTGGGCATACCGTTTTGTTCGTGGTGGTCATCATGGAGGTGACTCCTTAGGTGTGTAGGCTTAGTCATTGTTGGAGCAGAACGGGCATGAAAGTTCTGACACCTCGATGCGGGAGATAATAGGCAGTATGGTAAGCAAGAGCGTGGGCGAGCGAGTAGATGGGTATTGACGCGTCCAGACGCGAACAGGGGCAAACAGGGCCTTTTTTGGCCTTCGTTGGCCGCTGGCTTTCCGCCTGCCAGTGGGGGAGGAGTTCTGAAAAGGGGACGCGTTGCTTAGCAACGTAAAGGCGACCAAGCCTCGCTTTGGTGCCAAGAAGCGCCCGACATTTTGTTTTGGGTCATGGAGGTGCGGGGCTTCAGTAAACAGGTACTGTAGTCCCGGTAGCCTTCTGTTGCAGGTAGTGGTGCAGGATGGCCAATATTTGTGTGCAGATGGCAGCGCTGGCTCAGACGATCCTTGTAGGAGTGGATCAGCTGTTGCTGCAGAATGCTGCGATCGTGCTGGAGGGGTGATGGAGGCTACGGCCTCATGGTGCAGCAGCACAGAGATTTAGCGAAGGACAGCAGTATTCCATCACCAAATAGGTCCCCTAGTAACAGGCGCCATTCCCAGTGCATTTAGCGTCCTGATCTCCTTGATTATTGCTTCCACCTTGCCATCTAAACTTGATGGAACATTTGTGCTATATCCTCCCCATAGTCACAGTTTAACGCATGTTCGTTTCCACGCCATTTGGACCACCCGCCCAATGGAAGATAAATTGCTTGTTCCTATGCATCTCCAAAGCAGCTCCATCCCATTATTGTGCATTGGGTGCTCTCCCAGTAGCGTCCTATCTGCTCTGGTCCCCAGGGCGTCCAATCTAGTAGCATGTTGCAGCTGGGACACTAGAAAGTATAATTCAAAGTTGGGGAGGATGAGTCATCCATCTTGATACTTCTGGTGTAAAGTGGAGAGTGCTACCCTTTCGCACACCAGAAGTCCTATATTTTGCTGTCTAGGAGTTTAAATAAATGGTAGTCTAATCATGTATGGGATATTTGCAAACAAATATAGCAACCTATGGAGAATGAGCATTTTGCATATCACGATTTTACTCATCAATGACAAGGGTAGTTTCTTACAGAACACTATCCTCTCTTCTATGCTGGTAAGTGCCCTTCCCGTATTGGATTCAAATGTACCCATCGCAGTGTGGTGAACTTGTCTTCCTAAGTAGCTGAAGGAGTTTGTATCCCATCAAATCCCAACTTCCGGAAGTTCCCTCAATGTTTTCTCCTTCAGCCCAGGTAACGGGAAGAGCTTGAATTTCCCGTTGTTGATACGAAATCTGGACAGTTTCCCAAAATTTCTCTAAACCTCTGACATATATGGGATGTGTAAACGCGTGTTCTGTACGTATAGAAGTATATCATCGGCATATAGGGATATCACATGCGGACGGCCCCATACCACTATGCCCATGTCCATGAATTGCTCTCTAATGATGCTTTCCCCAGGGGTTCTAGTGCCAAAACAAACATAATTGAGAACATGGACATCCGTGGTGTGTGCCCCTCTCCATCTGCCAGCTTAACGAGATTTCCCTGCCTGTTTTCACCCTCATAGTTGGTTCACAAGATAGCAATCAGACCCAATCCAATATGTTCCGGCAGAGATGCGGAGATGCGGCAGAGTCAACACAATCACCACAGTGAGCGTGCTGCAGTAACTTTTCCCTGTCTGTGAGAGAGGAGGAGCTTTTACTCCAAAACATCCCCCATACTGCGGAGTGGAGCAGAGTTCGGGCAGAGTTAACACAGTCACCACAGTCTACACGGTCGCAGCGGCGGCTCGGCTAGGAGATTATCCCTGGTGCTCCTCCAGGTAAGAGACTGCTGGCCTTTGCTTCTGCTAAACTTTGGCGGTAACATTTCCCGTATACACAGTATACTCAGCATAGTTGTATTGGCTCTGCATGGCTCTGCTTGATTTTGAAAGCCATCATTTAATGCGCGAGTGTGGCGTTGTGAATCCGGTCCCTACCACCGCCATAGCCTGCTGATACTGGTTTGAATGGACAACTGCTTGACATTGCCTGGCTGCTTTCAACTTAGCCCATTAGCAACGCCATAGCTTGCCTATTTTGCTGACATTGCTGGATTGTTTCCTTATTGGAATTGGATATGGAACTCTCGGAAATTGTCGCAGCGGTGTGACATTGCGAATCATCTTGTAAAGCAACGCCATAGCCTGCCTACCTTTAGTGACTTTTGCTGCATTGTGTCTTGTTAAGGAATAGGAATAGGCGCGGGAGTGTAGCAAGGGACGCTATGGCCCGCCCGCCCTTTATCTAGCATTGTCCGTCTTGTTACCCCTTAAGAACAATCTGCAGAACTGATTATTTTAAATACTGTTAAATTTTGATTCCTACCCTGTCTCTAATAGTGTGTGCTCCTTTCAATTGGATTTACATCCACGATCAAATAGTGTGTTTTTATTGTTGATATATTGTTCTGTGTTTTGTATCAAATAGTGTGTGTTCTTTTAAACATGTTATATAGCTGGCATCAAATAGTGTTTTGTTTTTTATCCTGGTCTATAGGGGGTTTCGAATACTGTTTGTTAATTGCGATCTTTACCTGATGTCAAATTGTGTGCTTGTTAACCTGTTTTTATATCTTGTTTGCTTTATCTTGGGAACTTGTTTTTAAAACTTGCATTTTGTTGCACATTTTGCACATCTTACGAAAGTTGGTGAATAAAAAGTCACTATTTGCACTAAAATGCTGAATGGTTTGAGGAGCCAAATGATACCCGAAGACTCTTCTCCATTTGACTGTCTGGAGTTGACGGTTACTACCATCCTCACAATAGGGAAGGAAGAGAAAAAAAATGAACCCAAAGTGCGCCCTGTAATACACTGTTTGGCACGGTCGCTACTGGTACTCTCTTACATATCCCCCTTGACAAAGGCCAACAATGGGGTGAACCTGGAATCGAACGACCTGTAACTGTGAGGCCTATGCATGTAGTGGCAATCGTGGTGATCTAATTGGTCTGAAAACTCCAAATCGCCCTTACATTCAGAAATTAGCCATGGCAAATCAAACATTTTTTCAGTCCCCGGTTGCACAGGGAAAATAATTATTGATTTTTACTTTGGTAAAACTGTAGGAACTACTACTGGCCACTCTATAATGACTAATGGAAATTGTAAGGCTGATTTTAGTAAGATTTGCGACTTAAGCATCATTGAATTTGGTGAATTGGAGATGGGAGGGTGTTGGGACGATGGGTAATCCTATGAATGTAATTCAACAGACCTGTGATGCAGTTATGTCTAATTCGCCTACTGTCTTCACTAATCTTATTGAGATAAATGACCCAATGGTTGAAAAAGTTATCCAATCTCCCTGGGTTGAGGGTTCAGATTCATTGGGAGATGGGGGATGCACCATACTCTGAGATGGGTTAAGGAACGAATTCTCTTAACCCATCCAATAGTGTCAGCATTGAATATGGTACTGAGCTTGTTTGTTAACCTGTATGATAATATCTGGCATGATCCTAAAGAATGGGCCTCATTATAAGTTTGCTGTTCTGGTAACAACGGTACTGGTAAGCTTGCTGGTACCGTTGTTACCGGACCGGCAAACTACGAGTTCTACTTGCGGGGCCTTCCCGCCCGCCAGGTCTGACCTGGCGGGAGTACTAGCACCCGCGAGCAGAGTATGTCGGATGCATCGGCACCATACTGAATGGTGCCGGTGCATCCGACCTCCCCATTCCCATTGAGCCCCTGTTGGGCTCAATGGGAATGGGGAGCATTTAATCCAGCACCCGAGAATGGGCAATTACCAGATCTGGCGGGGCCATAATGAGCCGGTAATTGCCCATTCGCGGTTGCCATGTAAAAATTGCAAGTTTGGCGGCAGCCTGCTGGTTTTACCGTCAAGGCTACTGCCAAACTTGTAATGAGGCCCATAGTCTGCTATTGATGAACCTGGACCACAAAGTTGAGAATCTGAGTAGGTTTAATGCTCCTATTTTCTCAAACCCTTTCCCCGACATTGAGGCCCATCAAATAATTGTTTGGGAGGAAATGGTATCTCTCCCCGAGAGGACAGTTAACTCAAATCCTATTTTAATTAGTGACGATTCAATTAAGGTAATTGGTAATGACCCTGTCGTATGCAGACCGGCTCTGAGAAATATAAAAGAGGGCACTCTAAAGGTGAAAGTGCCTTTCGCTTCTCAGGTGAAAGTCCAACCATTCTGTAAACCTCTGGAGGTGGCGTCGTTTGTTGAACCCCTGAGGGGAAATCAAAACGGGGTGAAAGAAAGTGCTTGTAGGCCACAAAAAACAGATGAATTTTGTTTTAAAGCCAAGCAGCCCACAAAAAGCAAGGTAACAAAAAATAATAAATCTGTGCCTATTGGCAAACCTTCCCAAGCGTGGCCTAATCTGGATACTGTAAGACCTATTCAGGGGTCCAAAAGAAAATAATGCCCTATATGGACATCTCCAGGGGTTCAGGAATCGGTGTTGAATGGGTTGGGAAAACATAATTGCTCCAATAATTCAACTCATGGCTTGCTATCCCCACTCCAAACTGGCCCAAATAAGGGCAAAACATGCCCCAATAGATATTTCACTACCCAAACTGATTTACAATCTAAGAAGTATTGACTGGACTGGGTGTGGTTAGGCATATTAACCTGAATCTGAGTACGCCATCAGAAAGGGTGTTCTAAGAAGGAGAAAATTCAGCCGTCTAGAAATTCTGCAACTCAAACTGAGCCCCTATTGCTCGACGATCAGAGCAAAGGGGATCTGGGTGTCCATATAAATCGAGTACTATCCACTGGGCTTAATGAAGGACAGGTTGGAAAGCGATATCAGGCAGAAGAGAAGAGGGGAGTGACATTTAACATTTTGGATCTGTCAACGAAGGGTAAGATTGAGGATTACGGGGAGGTTTAAATTTCTGCAAAGATGCCTCTAATATCTTTGGGACTAGAGCTACTTCATCGGCCAACATTTTGACCAATGGACCTAGGCCTTCTATTGAAACAGAACATAGATTACAATTGTCTGAAACAGATCCTAATTCTGCCCAGCAGGAACAAATCTTGATTTGATAACCTCATGCCTAGCAACCGTGGATGATGAAGGATAGAAGCTGACTCAGGGGACTCCCAATACCAACTGTGAGACCTGGAGTCAACAACAACTACAATGTGCAGGAAATCTACCCCCGAGCCTATACCCGAGGTTGCACTCAGGGGTTTGCCAATTGCTAGATAAATTATATAGATGCAATCCAGTGAACCATGTCATAGAGCATGCAGAGGCTGGAGGATTTTTTAAATAGAAACCTTACAGTGTACTAAGACAGGCTAAGGAGGGTGATGGCCAGTGGAGAATGACGGGCACTAAGGAGATGCAGAATACAATGGCTAGGATTTTGCCTAAATAATTGGAAAGTAGGCAATTGATTGGTGAATTCAAATTAAGTTTGACCTGTGCTTTGGGTCCAGAGGCGAAAGTATGCCTAAACAGAGGTAAAGTACTTACCATTTTTGTGGGAATCCCAACTTTAAGTTTGGTTTTATCAACTGACATTGTCTGCGCAGCATTTCCCAACTGTGATAACACTAAACATTGTCATCTCTATTTTCGATCAAATCTGGTGAAATAATTGGTACTATCAGGAGTGACCGAAGTGAAAGAGTTGGGCTTTGACCTACAACCCGAAAGAGTTATGGAGCTGAATAGAACAAATATGTTGGGGAGTGGGAGTCTCCAAGTCTCATTTAATCCTGCTACTCAGGGCTTAAAATCTGCCAAACTGGTTCAGACACAAGAGAATGTGGACGATCATAATTGTGCTCTAGTCACATCTGCTTTGTGGAAAAGATCAGGACTATAGTGGCTCCAAAATTAGTAATAGGAGTGTCCAGCAATTGAGTTTGAAAATTGTTTTCTGAACTCCAGAGGAAGCCAAAATCTGTTTAGCAATAGTGATGCTGTGCAAATCCTGAGACTGGGTAATATAGCATTTATTCAGGAGATATGGTTGTTGCAAACTCCAGTTCTGGATGGCTATCAGGTGTTTACTCAATTGACTAGCCCCAGTAATGGGGGGGCGTCGGAGGGCCTGCTGATTGCAGTGGGCTCTACTTTAGGAATAAGGGCCTCTCTGATTCCCAATATTCCATTCGGGGTGATGGCACTGGCATTACATTTTTCTGAAGGAATAATTAATATGCTCATTATGAATACCTGTTGGCATTGTGGAGTGGCAGATTTGCAAGATTTCCTCCAAGTCATATCTGATTGTATTAATACTTGGGCTAAAATGGAAGAATTCTTGTGGCAGGAGACATTAATTCAAATTGTATCATTCAAGAAAAACTGGATGAAAATTGGGATGTGATTGGGGAGAGCTTACCAAACGAGCCTAAAGTTCCAAATGGTCGGTTGTGGTGGTCAGTCCAACCACAATTGTCACCATGCACTCCTATGTTAATCCCCAATGATTCAAAGGAAAGTGTTAAATGTTGTTCTAATCAAAATAACTGAACTTCAGGTGCTTGGGAGATAACAATCAACCCTGGCATATGGGTTGTAAAATACATGCAACAAAAATAAGTTCCCAACTAAGGAACTCCGGTCCCCTGCATACTTTCAATAGCCCAATATTTGAGCCAAATGTTTTGTCATACATTTTGTGAGTGTGTAATACCTTATTTCACATCCTCCTTTTATAAACACATGTTCATAATCAAATTTGTTATTGTCAAATAAACAATGGCCATCCTTTTTCAATTTTTTGCATAAAAATGTAATGTTCATATAGCCCAACGCGTTTCGAGAGTGTTCTCTTCTTCATGGGCAAGTTATATATTCAAAATACATCTAGGAAAATATTCAAAGAATATACAATTACTGAAAACATAATCTTGATTACATCAATTACAAAATTACATCAATTAAACACATACATAAAAATGCAGAGATTTTATGACTTCAAGTGCTTCCTTCTACTTTTGATAATCAAATGATATGTACACTGAGCAGGAAAAAATACTGGGGAAATTGACCTTATTAACGTAACAGTGTGATCTCCAGAGAAGAGACAGAAGGTTCATAAATGATTGAACAGATTGAATTGAACTTGTACATATGGTAGATAGTTAAATCAGAATGTGAGCTCCTGATTAGGGGACAGATTGTAAATGACTAATTGAGATTGAGTTTAACTATGCATACTCCAATAGGTTATATACTTTCAAGAAATCCAACTGAATAAGGCAGATCTGAAGTGCTAAGTAGAAAACACCATAGAAATAATAGATGTTATACTCAATAGAAACTATTGGGTTTATAAACCAATTAGAGATATGCTAAGCATGCTCTCTTTATCTCATTTTACGGATTTTTCAACATCCGTAATATCTTTACCTCTTTTACCTTTTTAATCTTTGACCAGTTAAAGGAATACTTAGTTTTAGTTTTCCTGCAACCTAGATAGGTTGTCATTGTCCATCAAAGCCGTGCTATCTAAATAATATACATATACGCCGCCTGTATGACATGTTGCTTGTTTACTTATTCATGTCATCGCACAAACCTACGCAATGACATCAGAAGAAAACGCGACTACATTAAGCTGCCATTTTCTTTCCAAAAAGGCACACACACGAGGCGGAAAGCAGCATCTTTGGGTCAAGCAGTGTTTCTTACTCAAAGTAAGTACATGAGGAATCTATCATTTTATTTTTTAACTCTTTGGAACAAGATAGGTATACTTACTCACATCTCTTTACCCCTAGTGATCTCACTTGGTCATTTAATCCTGAAATTTACGAAAATGAGTGCCCATTTAGTGAGTACTACACTACTGGTCCTCATCATTTAACCAACTTGACTGAGGGTTATATACCACACTGGGTAAGTGGAGCGGTTCTCTCAATATTTTTGAGGTCTATAATGATATGTTTTTTTAACACAAACAATTTTTTAACATAGACTGAAACTAATACCTAGCTTATTATTTTTTAGTGGCACACTTGGTTAATTGAACAAGGTAGCACACCCCAGCAGTAGATAAATAACTGAACCACATCTTCTAGAAAACACTACTGGCCTGTTGTGGGTGAGTGATTTTCATTCATCCTTTTCTTCCTCCTTTGGAACACGGGATCGGATAACTTAGTACAACAGATTTATTTGGGATTTACCCTCTCTCATAGGTAAAATGTACTACTTCACATTACCCATCAGATAGATTCAAGCCTATTCATCTCTTAGCAGATATTAAGGTTGGTCATCACTTGCGTAGTGTTCTAGTCTTGACTATCATGATATACTGGATAATGCTATAGCCACCTAGAATTCATAAAAAATCCTGCAAGTGGATTTAAGTCTAATGACACTGAATATTTACTTCTTAACTTTCTTTAGACACCCAAGATGATCTATGACTCTGTCTAAATCAGGCACACACAAGGAAGCTCATTAGGAACAGCACATTTTGCAAAATAATCTATGTATACATTCTACTTGCCTTATTCTGACTTTTGGATTTAAACTCAGACACAATTTAAGGAGTATCATTTGTCAATATTATAACTTTGATGATGAAACTAAGACAGTAAACATGTGGCTAAGATCCAATGATAGACATAAGTGATCTGTTTCCGTAAAGCTCCGACCATAAGAAATCTAGTGAGTCCGAGTTTCCTAAAACCATTACCGGATACCGGAAAGATATTCTTTCAATCACTAATGAAAGGCACTCAAAAGTGTGGACATTGCAAATTATGCCCGTTTCTGAGTGCAGGAAAAAAGGAGATTTTATTACCTAATGGTAATACTAAACAAATTAAACAACTTATTAACTGCAATTCCACATTTGTGATTTATGGACTAGAATGTGTCTGCAAAAAACTTTACATTGGCAGTACGATAAGGAAATTAAAAGTAAGAATTTTTGAACATTTAAGAGCCATTCAAAACCGGACCTAAGATCTCCCATTGCAATGCATATTTTGGAAAATCACCCTATGTTTGACATATCAGGATTGAGAATATTTGGCCTGGAGAAAATTTCCCTACCACCAAGAGGGGGGAATAAAGAAGACATTTTGAGAAAGCAGGAATGCAAGTGGATATGCATAATGGATACATGCATAATTGGTATGAATAATGATACTGAAATGTATAATTGGCTATGATACTATATTTTTGAAAAAATGATACTGTAATGTGCAATTGGTGATGATATAAGATTTTGGTAAAGTGGAGTGTGTAAATTGTTTGACCAGAGAATGTACTAACAAAAGCATTGTGTTTTTCTACGTTTGATTTTTTAAACAAATAGAGGATCTAATCTGAATGAGAAACTAGATTATTCTCATGGAATGTTTAACAAATATATAAAACTCCAAAACTGAAACATTTATAATAGAAAGAATCAGAGGATAACATTATTTTTCTGTAGAAACTTAGTACTGAGTTAAAATCAATATAAATCAGCTCCCCAGCCCTTTTTATAAAAATCTGACTATTTGTATGAGCCCGTATTTTGTTAACCCGCATAGGATCGTATTTAGAACAAAATGGTCGCCATAGCGCGGGTGAGCTCGATGACGTCATCGCGTTACACGAAATAACATGACACGTGACGTGATGACGTCATCGCGGCCCGCGCGAGTGATATAAATAGAGTAACAGGTCACAGAGAAGCCGCGAAAGCACCCGGAGGCACTCTGCTATGGAACCAGTTCAAAAGGAGGATTTCGAGAGGAAAAAACCAAGTAATACACTAAGGTGAGGAACTTCTGTTTGCATTTAGCTTCAGAATACGAAATAGTGGTTAGTAAAAAGGACTCCAAGAGCCAAATACTTGTTGAATAGAAACCTTAACAGAAAATTAAACAAGACCTTCTCTATCCCCTATAGAATCTGAAAAGAATTGACAGCAGAGGGCTGCAATATGGAAACAGCATAATATACTTAAAATAAGGATTGAAGTGAAAGTAAGCTCAAAACTAAGGTTAATTGAATAAGAATACGTTTTTTTGTGGTGAGTATAAAATAACAATTATCAAATTAATAATTAAACAAAGAAAATTATGAAGTCACAAATCAAGTGGCAATGGTACCCTTTTTAATTATCCTTCCTTTTTGATTTTTTGTTTTTTTTATAAAAAGGTTATCAAGATTGTGATAAACTCTCCTGAAGAACCATTGCAAAGAACGATGGGGAAACACGTGTAGAGAGTATTTGGGAATTGGAAAATGTTATATGGGAAATTGAAAAACAAATTCAATGGATATGTTCGCATGTGATGTTAACATGTGTAGTCTACAATAAATGGAACCATGAATTACAGATTTGACTATTTAAAATCGTTAATTTGTGGAATTTTGCTCTTCATTTTCATTTTATGAGAGTACTCACCGAAATAAATTCAACACAAGTGGTTGGCGCATTAGAGTAAAATTATAACTCTTATCGTTCTTCAAGATTTAGACATAAGTGAAGTAAATGAGTCATTGAGATAGTATCAATGATGAGGTTTATAAATTGAAGGTCATTGAATCTAAGTTTTATTATTTGAATTTACAAATTATGAGTTAGAGCTAATGTAGTAAGAAAGACTATGTTATTGACTTAAGAATCAAGATTATGTTTTCAGTACTTTATATTCTTTGAATTTTTTCCTAGATGTATTTTGAATATATAACTTGCCCCTGAAGAAGAGAACATTCTCGAAACGCATTGGACTATATGAATATTACATTTTCAATGCAAAAATTGAAAAATGATGGCCATTATTTATTTACAATAACAGATCTGATTATGAATATGTGTTTATAAAAGGAGGGTGTGAAATAAGGTATTACGTATTCACAAAATGTATGACAAAACATTTGGCTCAAATATTGGGCTATTGAAAGTGTGCAGGGGACGGGAGAATGTAGAATCTACCTGTGCAGGAAATGCTATTCGGTGGTCAGACTGGAATATTGCGATTTTGAATGTAGAGTTGGATGATGTTATCAGAGCTACCCCTTTAGAATGGAAGTTGAGGTTATTTAACCGTCATTGATTTGTTAATTTCATGAGGGAATTGAATGAACAAGTAAAACTGAATAGTAAATTCTAAAGTAACATTAGAGGGAAAACTAATCATGTTTACAATACTGACATGGTAGAAGTGAAGAGGAAACTTCATAGAGACATTAGGGCTCTGAAGGGTGGTAGCAAGGGGAACATCCATTTTGGGTCTGAATTGAAGAAGTTAAAACAAATAAAAAAAAGCCACTCTTTTACAGTTGGATGAGGAATGCATGCTTTGCATTCTAATTAAACATGATCCTCATGTATTTTGTGTTTTAGTCAACAATCTGGACCCTTCGTTTCAGGCTATTAAACTGAATTCATTTACAGAAAACCAACGGCTGGTTTTTTTGGAGATATTTGTGGGTGTGGGTCAATAGATAATGAACTAGACCCTTAGATCAGTAAATACATCACTGTGTCCCCGTGGGTCATCAAGATTGAGTGTGAGGACATTGGGGACCTAATAAAGTGGTCTAAGAAGTTGTGTGACCCTGGGCCAAATGGTCTTACGAAATACACCTTGAAATTGGACCCTGTAAACTGGTCTAGGGTGTTGTAGGTACTGTTTGGAAGTATAATGGACTCAGGTTCTCCCCGTGTCATGACATACTGCTAAGATTGTTCTCATCTTTAAGGGAGGCTCAAAACTGACCCAAAACATGATCAACCTTTTTCATTAATTGATGCAGACTGTAAAATGTCTCTTCGCTTCTTCTATTCCATTTATAAGAATGGGCAAGGTTAACTGGTAGACTTAGCCATTTCAGACATGATTACAGAAAGGACACCCCACAAATTTAAATGGTTTGATGGTGAGGGCCCTTTGAGATTCAGCATGGAATAAGGTAATGAATGCACCTGGTATCCATTGATCTCTCAATGGCCTTTGATGAAATATCTAGGAACAGTCTGTGAAACAAACTTGCTAGTTGTGGTCTCCTGGGTGGATTGTTGAGGCTCTTGATGGGCCTCTATGAGGATTCTGGTATTTGTGTCATATTGAACGAGGATGGTGCCCTGTCACAATGCATTAAAACCTTCACGGGTTTGAGACAGGGATGTAACTTGGCACCATGCCGTTTAACCTTTCTTTGACGTAGTAAATTACCTTATTACAATAAATAGGGGAGACCCTTTGTGGGCAAGCGTGGTTGGGGTCAAGATACAATACCAAAACAAATATGTCCACGCTGCAGACAACTCAATGTGTTGTGTACTTTCTAATAATTTGACAGATTTAGTAACGTGCTCAAATACTTATAGATTATCGCTTTATATTTCAATGGCATACATACTCAAATTCACTTAGGCAGTTTTCAGGCATGATTATTGATTGATTGTGCCTTAACCTTCAGGGTAATTTTAAGAATAAAGGGAGTGGTTTGCCACACAATGATTGCGCCACACACAAGTTTCAGAAAAAATGAATTTCTTTATGTTTTGTGATTTGATCAAAAGAAAATCAATGAACAAATTGTGAAATTTTCCATTTATAATCACGATGCCCTGTGGTTTACACGTGTTTCAGCTGCTCAAGAGCCTTTTTCAAAACAAACAAGTTGGGCAATAAAACAGATCATTCATATTCATGTTCTTCCTCTAATTACAGGTTTGTATAGATTATTGTTAGTCACATTTGTGTATTGACCAATGGGGGACAATAAAGATGAGGGGTTGAGTGTATATTTTACCAAAGTGTTCAATTTTAACAACAGTCAGATAATTCAAACAAAGTCATCCCAAAGAAAACAGAAAAAAGAATAATGAATAATAATAATAATACATAGAAGCAAACGTAAAAACACAAAAACAAGAGACAAAAGAGAACAATGAAACAGCTTTTTTAGAATACATTTTCATGTACATTGTGCATTTAGAGATTCAATTCTTCACTAAGTTTCCTTAAGTTCCAATCTTTACCCCATTTGAACTTGATATTACATTGTAACCAATACAGTAATATTTTAGGACAAATACCGTACTTGTAATTTAGATTTAGAGCCTCTCACATCTGACTCCATCTAAGATATTATTGGTATCCTTTCCATGTTGCATAGTTAAACATACTTGTTAAAATGAGACTTTGTCCCCTAAGATAAAAGGAAGTATTTGTCTTACCCATTATCTTTCACAAAAGAAGTCCTGGGTAAATCCCTAGGGTCAAAAAATAGGATGGTTTTTCAGATTATTGAAGCAATTCACAATATTGCTTAAATATATAAATTACGTAATCAATGTTCTTGCCTGTGCAATGTAATGTATATCTCATCCCGCTTGTATAAACATGATAAATAAGTTGTATGTCAAGGTGTAATAACGACCTACTTTAAAATCGGAATGTGTACATATAGTAATTTGACCGCATTCAAATATATCATGTTTATACAAGCAATGTTTATAATTTTAAGAATAGCCTGTAGGCAGGGGGCGCTGATGAGCGCTTCAGAAATGGCCGCAACCTGAGAGCGCTCCGTCAGAGGCTCTAACATCAGGCACAATACCCTGCAACCTGAAGCAGTTTCCAACCTGGCTCTCGAATGTAAGAGCAGCAGAACATCTGGTGATCAGGCGGGAACCCTCCCAGACCGTTGGCACCCCATGAAATTCGAGACCAATGCATAAATCCAGGCCGGCCCAGACGGGGTGCTGACAACACAGGAATAGGCCCATACCCCTGGACCAACAGTCATGACACCAAGCCCAAAAGAATCTGCACTGTGAAAGGAATCGTCCATTCCTATAAGAGACACCTCACCCCTTCACGTTGGCTGACCACGGTGAACTGAGCACGCCTGGATGCCCTTTGGAGGAACCGTATCCCCCCCTGCGACACTTGGACCACTTCACTGTGACCAAAGTGTGGCGAGACAATGGGGAATCCTACCATCCTGCACCCCATCTGGCAAACACTTATACAAACCCACGTGGGCTGGGGAAGCGCCCTCAATATAGTATCTCAGCAGTCGGGGGATGTGGTGATTGAAAGACGGGGGCAGCCGCCGGGCCTGGGTTGAAACGAGGACACTCAGCCCTGCTGAAGATCTGCACAGGAAGCTACACAGCAGGCCCACACAAATCCCGGCTCTGCTTGGTAGAAGCTGCAACCTGACCCTCATTGCGGCTGACATTAACCATCAATCCCAGTGCGGAGGAGCTCGGCGGGCTCCTCCTTTCTGACAGAGACCCGTCCGTGATTCCAGTGACATTGACGGGACCTCTAGCGGTGTACAGTGAGTCTGGGGCTGCCGGGGGACACAAGGGAAGGACACCCCCTGCTCATGAATCCCTTTTGCCCTCGCCCCCCACCCAGGAGGCTCTGCAACACGCAGACCCCTCAGGCAGACGTATCTGTCACTCCCATTGCCGGCTATTGTATTGCACCCTGCCTCCACCGGGTATTCAGCAACTAAAACTTTCAACATCACCATACCCGGCATATGCAAGGGTGGGGTCTCCCTAGCACAGACCTAACGGCACACAACTTTGAAGCCCACATCCCGGCTAAACACTGACCCTCCTCACTAAAGGCAGAGCGAGAGCCGGGCATAACTCACTCCAAAATCACTCACTGTGCCCCTGAAGCAGGACATTGGGAGAGCTGCGCCTTGGACCCCCTCTCTCCCCACAGCAACTTCAAGTTTCCCCTGGGGGGACTCCTCTAAAGCCATCCACCAGCTGATGAAGGTGGGACGCGGCAGAGGCAAAACCGCCTTTGGTTCCTGCCCCACCGGGCTCATCTGCACCCGCGCACCTCTCTCCTCACACAGGGAACATGCATTCCGCTTACCGCCCTGAATACTGCTATAAGTGCCTAGGACACCCCCCCAACTACCAACAAATCCACATCAGGCCTCTAAATGCCCTAGAAGATGCAGCCTCGGGCCCCACATTTCCCCCCTTCGGTGACCCACACTGGCCTGCACTGGACACACCACAGTCCTTGATTCCAACACACTATCTAACTCCAGAGACACCCCTTGAACGAATATCTCAACAACGGACAGCGAGCACGGCCGGTAACTTCAGGGGGGTGCACACTGACATTGGAGGCCCGACAGTTCCAATGTCACACCCTGACAGCCGAATCGAGTACTCCGGAATGGGAAACCAAAAAAGGCAATCGAAGATGGAGCAATTCGCCAGGACAGACCGTGAACCATCCCAACAGGAGGAAAAACCCGGCCCGTCTCATCTTGATATTTCAAATCCTAGATCAAACACTTTTGCCACTAAAAAGCAGCACCGACAACCTCAGAGCTAAAATAGATGCCTTAACCTGCAAAGTCGACGTCTCTGCAATTCAAATTGACAAAATATGCAGTAGAATGACGGAAGCGTAGCGGCTATCGGAGACGGAGAGGACAAAATCGACGAGCTCCAACGTGAGGTTGCCACCCGACAACAAACAGTCAAAAAAGTTGTGGCTAAAAATGATGATCTTTGAAGGGAGATCTAGGAGAAACATCATTATAATTGTAGCTCAGGGAGATCCTTGACAACCCACCAGTCACGGACCTATTAATGGTGGAGTAGGCACACCACTCTTTGGTGGCCAGACCCCCTCCTGGAGCTCCAGAAAGGGCTATTATAGCCTGCATTTTCAATTACAGGGATCGCGACACCCTGGTGTGGGCGGCAAGATAAAAAAAGAATGTACAGTGGGGTTTGCAACTATACATCTGTTCCCGGATTTCAGCAAACAGGTGCAGGATCAGAGAAAACACTTCCAAAATGTAAAGAACATCCTGAGGAAAAAAGACATTCGATACTCAATGATGTTTCCAGTGAAATGATGGCAAAGTTTTGCTTTTCACGTCACCCAATGCAGCAGAGCGGTTTGCAGCAGAAATTCGGGATCCCAGGGCCTCCCCTCAAAGATCCCCTTGAACTGAGCCAGAACAATCCGATCACAGCCATCCATTAGCACCATGCGGCCACCAGATCGGGGTTTCACATAGCAACTGCCAGAGACACTCATGGAAGAACATATAATACCAGGTTACGACTAAGGTAAAAGAGTCTCTGACACCAGAAGGCGCAACAGCCGCCGGCCCCCTCTGTGCCCAGTGGCAAAGTAGACTTGTTTGCGGCTAATGTTTGTTTCATTTAGGGGCAGTGGGACATTACAGCCAGTATACTGGAGTTTGGGTGGGCGGTGGGTGGGGATGGGCGTTCAATGTTTTGCACAAGTTGAATTACAGGGGCTGCAGGGGAGGGGAACAGGGGGATACTCTTTCAAGACCTGGGGCCACGCTGCACATTCAGAACCACTCAAGTACATAGTACACACACGGATATAAGGACCACTGACACTACACTTCACCGACATAATTATCTGCCCAGACATAAGATGACAACCTCCCAGGAAGGTGAGAAACCCTCTAGCACAGATATAACCTCGTTATCATGGGATATACGAGGGTTCACCAATAGTAAAAAGACACGCATAATTGCGAACTATGCCGGTAACCACCACGTGAATGTCCTCTGTCTGCAAGAGACCCACCTGGGAAAAGAACATAAACTCCCTAACCTGGCAGGTTGGGGCATTCACAGACATGGCTCCCCCTACACCACTCACTCCCGAAGGGGTGACGATATACATACATCGATATTTGGAATTTAAACTCCACAATGTGATAACAGACACGGATGGCCGCTTCTTGTTGGTTGCAGGGGAAATAGCAGGATGGTATGTCCTTTTCATTAACAGATATGGCCGTAACTATGACTGTCAGGATTTTTTCTAAAAATGCACCGACCACTTATGCACATTTCCAGACTACAGGGTAGTGTGGGTCGAGGATTTCAACATAGCTCTTCACTGGCCCAGACAGGTCCACCTCTGTTCAGACAACCCTCACACGGGTGGTCCAAAAATGGAAATCCATCGCGACAGACTATACCCTGATTGACATATGGCATCTCCTACACCCTGATCGCCGAGAATTCACCTTCTATTCGGGGGTTCATGGAAGCTCCTCTAGGATATATTATATCCAAAAGTCCCCAGAACTAGCTCGCGTAACCCACAGAGCACAGATCCTGCCACGGAACCTGTCAGACCACTACCGGGTCTTGGCACAATTCACAGGCCCAACCACCCTACGTAAGCAACTCAGATGGAGATTTAGAACCCGGGCACTAGAAGACATTGCATTTCGCAAAGACAACCATCAGAACATTATGAAGTTCTTTCAAATAAACGCAGACTCCGTCTCCGACCCCAGGGTGGTTTGGGAAACCTTCAAAGTATTAATTCGGGGATGGTGTATCTCTAAAGAAGGGGGAGTCCTGAAGCGCATCCGCAGGTCCATATCATCTATGGAAAATGAAATTAAATGTCTGGGGACCCGGCAGGCCCAACAGGACTCTCCGGAACTACAGGCCCAACTGGGGGAAAAGAGTGAAGAAATCTGTACACTGATGGCCAGTGAAGAACACTTCCTGGATGACCTGATAGTTGCTGGTAGATATGGAGAGGGGGACCGCCCGAGCAGGACGCTAGCATGGGCTATCAGGCAGGAACGGCACCTTGACCCAGTAATAGAAATAGAGATGGCTAACGGGGAATTTACCAGGGACAACGGGAGAATCAATGAGCCATTCTGGGAATTTTATGGGAAACTATACACCAGTCAGAGCACAGCTGGTCACGATAGCATCACACAATACTTAGATAAAACAGCCTAGGGGTGGCTAGACCATGAGCATGAAAGCCAGTTAAACGACCCCCCCATTCGGATGAAGAATTTCTTAAATTAAAGATGGTATTTTGGCTGAACTAAACAAGGCCTTCCCCGATTTACTCGTTCCCCATCTACGCAGTATGTTCAAGGTGGCCAGCTTGACAGGCACTATCGGGCCTAAGGAACAACTGGTCCAAGTCAGAGGTCCTCCCACTCACCAAGTGTGTGACCCCACAACACATCGAAATGCCTTCACTTGGTGCCCACAGGGAATCCGATATTTGGGTATTGGAATATCCACGTCTCCTACCAAGCTGTATGAAGATAACTATCTGGCAGCCCTGGTGAGTCTGGAACAAAAAGTGGGTACTTGGGTATGCCTTCCCATCTCCCAGGCTGCCAGAATCTCACTTTCCAAGATGGTAGTCCTAAAGAAATTACTATACATCTTCAACAATGTCCTGATATGGCCCCCTGCTAGCTTCTGGGTCCGACTTAAGAGCTTGTTGAATACGTTTGGGCTCGGAAGCAACCCCGTGTCTCACTTGGTATAATAAGTCGCCCACTCTTACAGGGCGGCCTGGATGTCCCTGACCTCTTCCTATATTACCTGATAGCTCAGGGCCCATATGCAGTCTGGTGGTCGTCCCCCACGGGAGATTTGCCACATACGCTCCTAGAAAAAATAACCACACAACCAGATGATCTGAAAGGTTTGCTATGGGGCAAGCTGGAACAACACCTTAAGACAGAGGTGCAACCACTAGAAGTTACCCTCAAGGCATGGGACCGCCTGGCAAAATGGGCCTGCTTAGAACTGTGGTACTCCCCCTCCATGGCCATATTTCAGGTTCGAGGTATCCCACTCACTCACAAAGTCATTTTACAACCACTCTTTACATATACTTACATATCACCACAATTGGGGATGTGGCTCCCGAAAGTAGATTTATCTCATGGGATGACCACAAGGGGAGGGGAGGGTGGATCCCCATCACTTTGTTCCTGTATTACCGATTGCGAGAGGTGCTGTTTACCAGCTGGCCGGATTTTCCAAATCCCCCTGGCCACATCCCCTAATGACATATATCACTACTTCGCTATCCACCAGGAGGCTGCTATCTACATTATATGGAATGGCCTGTATACTGAGATCCCCCTGCGTACATCCCTATAGGAGTAATTGGGAAACGGATGACCATTGGGGCATAATATGCACACAAACCAAAACCATATCCGTAAACAACAGATTTCGTCTGATACACTTTAAATTTCTTCATCAAATATATTACTCCCCATTCCGTTTAAACAAGTTTTACCCAGACAGATCCCCGAACTGTAAGAGATGTGGACTATCCCCTGCAGACTTCTATCATGTAGCATGGCTATGCCCACAGGTACAGGCACTATGGTCTGAGATAGTCGTAACAGCATAAGTGACGCTTGGTACTCGTGTCCCACTATGCCCAGAGATCTGGCTACTTGACTTGACCGAATCAGGCATTAGGAAACGTTTCTTAGGAATGGCTTCCATAGTCGCATGATCGCTCATAGCCAGAGCATGGGGCACAACTAGAGCCCCCAGTTTCCAGAATTTGATGAACACCATGTCCAGATGTGAGACACAGGAGACACAGTATAACCAAATTCTCCCACTCCGCAGTAGGCTCAAGGGGATCATTTTGTGCATACATAGCCGAGAGAGCAGAGCCTTCGGGGGACTCCGACCCACATTGATAGCCCCTGCAATAGGCAACACTCACTTGCTCTGTAATTTAGTAAACACCAACCATTGAGGGGTCTGCATGATTGAATAACTAAATTCTAGCTGAATACTTTGGACGATAATTTGCAGAAAAAAAGGAGTATGTCGACGGCACGAGGCTCAACCCGGTGGATGGAAGTAAGTGCTTGGTACACCTAGGTTCCTTAATGTACCCGAATGAACATGTAACCCTTATGTGAGGATTGGAAGGGGGAATGAGGGAGGGGGTTGGGGCACAAGGCCACAGGCCTGGGCATTGTTCACTGACTTTGTATGCAACAAAAAAGTTAAATAAAAACAGTTTAAAAAAAAACAACACTGTAGGCCGCTTTCAGGCATGATTATCGATGAATCGTGCCTCAATCTTTAGGGTAATGTCAAGTATACCCTGTGGTAACTCACAATTTAGATTGAGTAGTATCAATGTATGTTGTTCATTCTTTCAGAACTTTGTCTTTGGCTAAACCTTGTTCTTTACCTTTTTTGTCATTTGTGTGTTCTTATCATATTATGGTTACATTATCACTTTTTTGATTTAATATTTGCCTCACAAATTATTTGATGTCAAATATGCTTTTCGAGTTGGGTATGTATGCCATTAAAATGATAACTATAATCGATAAGTATTTGAGGTACTCTTAGTCACTCCTTTAGCACGATACTAAATCTGTCAAATGATTAGAATGTACACAACACATTTGGTTGTCTGCAGCGTGGACATTGGTAGTAAATTACCTGGGAGGGGCAGGACTGATTCACCTAGGATAGGCTTGATGAGAGTGGAATGATTGGGATATGCTGATGATTGATTGTCCCAAAATTAACCTACGGCCTGGAACTGGTTGATGAATGAATCACCAAGGTTCTTGACCTTATCAAAGTGGAAATGTGGTGTAACATACTGAAAGTGCCGAATGCTACACCGCTAGCGGCAATCAGATTTGAGTTGGGGATTGTCTCTATGAGGGCCCGTGTGCAGTGGCAGATACTTGCCTTACTTTCGTAATTAATTAACCCTATTCCTCACTCCCTTTATGAGCTCTTAGGGAAACTCTCTACTATATGAAGAACAATAGTGACTTCCTTTCTCAGTTGGAATTAAGGTCCTTAGCGATTCTGGAAAATTTGGCGATGGATAGGGCTATTTTATTACCTAACCTAGACAGAGTGAAGAAAGCTCTATATGACTATGACTGGCTTTGCACCATTGACTAATTTCACTTGTTCCCATCCCTGCATGATTTGGTATTTGACCATAGAAGGCGGGGGACCCATTCTATGATTCTCTCTCAGTTCCCAAACAATGACTGTACTAATGGTTTTACTGAGACTAAGATTGAATCTTTTACTAACTAAAGAGATCCTGTTAAGAATTGGAAGAATCTCTGAGCTAGACACCAACTGCATATTCTGTAACCAGGGCCCTACTGAAACTGTGCGACATCTGGTCTTAGAATGCAAAGCTTTACCTAAAGTAGAACAAAATATTTCCCAACAATTTCTGATCTGGTCTATACATTAGGCTCACTGAATTGTGATTATTTTTGGAAAAGATGTCTTAATATTAATTCTATTAAAGAGGGTTTAGCGGTGGCAGGTTTTATTAAGACTGTGAATTTGATTAATTGAATTTTATGAATTGATATCTTTTAAAAAAACTGTTTTGTCAAGACTATGAATTTGATTGATTGAATTTGATGAATTGATGAATTTTTAATGTGTGCTATTATTGTGTTTAAAATATTGAAGATTTGATGATGCATTGCTTTGAGATTATTTTCCTGCTCTTATTTTAAACTTGACTTTGTCCTATTTGATGTATATGTATTAATGGATGTACTATATTGATTTAGTAAAGTTTTTTTTTAAACCAAATACAAATAAATAAAAATAAATAAATAAAATATGTTCCTGCCCATACTGTATCTCCTCAGTACTTGAAAGAGCCAGCTCCACTCTATGGAGTCGAAAGCCTTGATGGTGTCCAGTGAGACCACAGCCATTTCCTCTACTCTATCTATTCTGCACCATTTCTATAATGTGATGCAGTCTTCACAGGTTTGTGGTCATGTTTCATCTCTTTCAGTAGTCTGTTGGCAATGATCTTTCCCAATATTTTTTTTTCGACGTTGAGCAATGAAACTGGGAGACATGATTCACAGTGTCTGTGTTCCTTCCCTCACTTCAGTATCACTACTGTGAGCACCTCGCTAGTAGAAGTTAAGGGGCATCCTTTATAGGGAGTAAAGTCAGAAAGCTGTTTCAGTTTAGGCGCAAACACTTCCACATAGGTTTTATAGAACTCTGCCACAGGCCATCGCCACCCAGTGTTTTCCCATTCCTAGGGTACTTTATTGCTACTTGGAACTCAGCTTCCGTAACTTGTTCCTCTCTGGCCAGTATAGCAACATTGTTCGACCTGGGGAGAGTATTGTGAATCAACACCTCACCCACGTCAACCTCATTGCCTCCGAACTCTTGTATACATTCATATAGTAGTCATGAAAGATGCTGTTGATGTCCGTTTGTGTTGTGACCTAGGAGCCATCCTCCTTTTCTATTTCTGTGTAGTAATTTGTGATTATTCCCTTTTAAGAAGCCAGGCTACGAGGGCGCCCAATTTGTCTCACTCTCTGCGAATCTTAACAGTGTATTGTGCGTAATCATATTTCACAAAACGGTCCAGCACCTGCTGTTGTAGTGTGCGTTGCCTCAATAATTCAGCCCCACATAAATTAACCCTCACCATCACCCCCTCCAGTTTCATAATGTTTCCCTCTGCTTCCTTAAGGGAGTTCCAGAGTATTGCCTGGACCCAGTATGTAGTGGCAAGCCATTTTCCTCTAATCGTCACTTTGAACACCTCGCAAATGACCCCAGATCCTCCAGAGACCCCTTGTGGAGCTCAAAGTATTCCTCTATGGCTTGATGGATAATATCTTCATAGATCTCATCTAGTAATGATTCTGCCTGTAGTCTCGAACTAGGTATTGCCCCCTTACTTTTCACCAGATCAGTGTGGCTGCCAAGGGAAGTTGTCTGAAAGTGTTTTTCCCGGGTACTCCACCTCTCTGAAGCAGGGAAATTATTTTTTTCCTACCAATGTATATCCGATTCTCAAGTATGTTCCATGTGGGTGGGAATAGAAAGAGTATCCTCTCATCTCCCCCTTGCTCTCCCACCACAACTCAACCAGATCAAGGTTTGTTTTCTCTTGGTTCAAGGATCTCGATGCAAGCACCTTGTGCACTATATTGGCATTTCACCTGTCCACATGTGGATCAAGCAAGCAATTAAAGCCCCCCAGTGGGCTCCCTGTACCTATAACCCCCTATCATATTGATGACCTCTGGGAAATATAAGCCATTGTCTATGTTGGGGGCGTAGGAGTTAGCCAGGCACCCTTCCGTCCCATCCAGCACCCACAGGAGCACTAGTGTTCTCCCTTCCTCATTCTTCAGGGATTTAGATACCTGTAAGGGGGCCCACTTAGCAATCCATAGAAGGACCCTCTTTGAGATGAAGGAATATGTTATAATGCAACCTGCATCACCCATCTTCTGAGGTATGGCACCATTTTCCACATCTTGGAAGCTTGGCCCATCCTTCTGACATTCCACGTCATCACTTTAAAAAGCCCCATATCCTAGAGCTTGCATTCCCACCTCCAGCAGGTTTCCTCCAGTTTGTAAATGACAGGGCCTAGACATTGAACAGACCGGATCATTGTCTCCTCATATCCCCTCTCTCCCAATGTCCCCCTTACTCAACCTCACCAACCTAGTAACATAACATTCAACCAGGCACGTATCCTAATAATGTGAAGACACGTCCTAACAAGATAACTGCCACCTGTGAGGGATGGTGGCTGTCAGCCACCCCTCCATGGGGGTCCATGGCTATCTGCCTCTGTGCAGTGGACGTGGCTCTTCTAGTCCACTGTAGAGCTCAGATTAAGAAAGGGTAGGTCGGGAAGTAAACAGGAAGCCTGCAACCGAGGCAATATCAACCTCCAACAAACCCTGCCCAGCCTCTGATAACATCATTAGTCACATCTCGACTTTACCACCTTTCCCTTAGAAAATGTATCACTGAGTATTATTCTGCCATCAGTCTTGGGGTTCAAGGAGACAGTTCTTACATATCCATTCCAGTGTCGGCTCCACAAGATCCAGTTGTTACCTTTCTCCTTTTTCCAGCAAATTAATTGTGCTTTCCTGCACCACAATGATTTACCCAGTCTCCAGATGATGGTCTCTGACTCCCGTCACCCCTTTAATGTGTGTGGCGTCTCGATCCATGGAAGGTGTTCAGCTTGCCAACGGTTTGTTTTGTGGTTGCAGTGGTAGGCCAGAATCCATCCGACTCCCAACAGTCTCATGCTTCCTCTGGGAAGTTGCAGAGCCAGTACCAATCTCCCTGGATAATTTTTAGTCCAGCAGGGGCCAGCATCATATAGTGTATCCCATGCTCTCTCAGGATCCATTTGATTTCTTCAATGTTCTGGCACTATTGCTGCACTCTTTTAGTGTAATCCAGGAATATCAGATGAGACGTATCATCAACACATATTGGGCCATTCCATCTGGCTATCTGAAGGAGTGCATTGCGATTTCAGTGGTTAAATTTGGCCCACAACAGGTCTGGGTCTAGCCTCAGATGGGGTTCTTTGCATCGGGCCTCTGTTTATTCGTTTCACCACAAACCATCTCGAAAGTGCTTTGTATCCAAGTGTGTCTTGCAGCCATTTTTCTAGAAACACTTCCATCAAACCAGCCTCCTCGCCTTCAGGAAGACCAACGATGTGCAGGTGGTTCCTCTATGAGTGTCCCTTTGCATCTTCCATTCTCACTTCCAGGACCTTCATTGCTTTGAACACTGCAGTGACTTGTTGCTGGACTGTTAGCATTTCTCCATCCATTGTCGTGACTTTTTAGTACATTGCTATCTGTTTTTCAGAAGCTTTCTGCATATCCTCTCACAGCAGAATTAATTCCTTGCTAGTTGTCAATATTGTCCTCGAGAGCCACCCAAGAACTCTGCACCGCTGACAAGACATCTGCAATTTTATATTCTACAGTGGGTGGAATGGTTGCCTGCATGGCAGGATTTGTTGCAGTTGTGGTGTTCTGTAACTGTGTCACTGACATCGTATACTTGTCCATCTTTGGTTGTCAACCTTTTCCCTGCCATGATTCTCAATTTTTCCACCGACCAACTGTGCCCACAGGTGAAGAGGAGAGGGCTGCTGGGTGTAAGCAGCGTCAGTCACCCAGAGGATCAAGAGCTATCTGCCTTTCCTTCTGGACCTATGCCGCCCTCAATGCTGCTGCCGCAAAGGATGCTGACTGGGGGATAGAGGAGGGCTGCCATGGGGACCCCCAACTGTGGCAGTGAGAAGCACTGGCTTGGGTTGCAGCCGCAAGGTGTCACCAGCTTGTAGACAACAATGGAATCTGACTCAGGACACACCCAGTACTGATCCGGGTGCTGGGAAGCACTGGGTCCATTTGGCCGGCAGGTTGTCCGGTCTGTGAAAGGGGTCCATTATCAGAGTGCATCCGCCATCTTGAGGTCCGTTGGATCCATGCATCAGGCCTTCATTCTCTCTCTCTCTCAGGGCCCAACAGGTCTGCAAGCACCCTCGTTCTCTTAAGGTGAATTTTGCCATCAGTGGCCTACCCAGCCGTGTCTCAGTATTCTGCGGTTGTATTGTACAGCAAAGTCCTCCACTGCAAATCAGTTTAGGCAAGACAACACCATGTGGGCTTGTATCCACATCTGCTGCATGTTAGCCACGCCCCGCAAACCAAATACCATTCATAATCAAACCTATGAATACCAAGAAGAATTTCAAGCTTTGGCTGAAAAATTATTTCGAACTGTAAGGTGTCCAACAATGCCCAAAAATACAAAAACAAGGGAGATGTTTCCCCATAATTAGTGGGGCAGATTCATTAGTTGAACCTGTATCCTAATATGAAGACACGCAAATTAATCTTTGGCAGTGAGCAAAAACTATGTATGCACGTGGCTCATTGCATATATTAAATATCTGATTGGATAGAAAATGGTCTGTATATCACTTTACGTCTCTATACAAGTCTATTCTATATGCTTTAGCACAATTAATGGTCACTTTAAATTAGATCAGATTGCCATTCATCATGTTCATAATAATATGTTCATTGACATGCTCATGTTTACACTCGAAAATAACATCTTTTCATTTATCAATAGGGTTTACAGATAGTATAGTTGTATTGTCATGGGCACGCAACATGCACCTAATTTGAGATATGTATTTTAAGTATGAATTTGAAGATACATGAACCAAATGTTCTCACGGCTATATGGATCATATTATGCTATACTCCAGACACATGGAAATATTTACACCATCCAAGATGATATTATTAAGCGATTAAAAACCATGTCACTTTTCCAAATGAAAATGTATTTTCTTTCAGACTAGCTTTAACATGGAGCTATACCTAAATAGCCATTTTAGATCTGGAATTGTAAACCAAAGATAAACCAAAGATAATCCTGTACAAAGTAAAATATGTAGGTGCCTACAGTGGTAAACTTAATGCTGCGCATGAGGAGATCCATTAATAACTTTCCAAAAGGTGAATACCTTAAACTGAGGAATTATTGTAGTGAAGAATAAAAATGTAACATGCAATCAAAATCTCTTCAACAGGGGGGCGCTGTTGAGCAGCCGAGGAAAATGGCTGCCTAGCCAGTGAGCTTCGTCTCTGCCCACCTGAATCCGTTGGACATCGGCGCAAATCCGCACACCCGCCCAACGAAATTGCCACGATTATTACCCTCTCACTCTCCTGGTTACGTGGCCGAAATCTGGACAGAAAACGGTGCTTGGGGCCGGTGTGGCGAACCACGGGGCCTGCGGCGCGGTGCGGTCTTCTTGCGAACCCTTGTGGAGGAGGCTTGCGGCCACCAGACACACCGTTCTCGCTGTCCCTGGAGGGCCTCAGACCGCGGGCTCCCTTCGCCGCCTCATCGCCTGGCGGCAACATTCCCCCGCAAGGGCCCTGAAGAGCGGGCCTTTGTTTGGTGCACCCCCCATCCTGCTGCTGGTCCGGCGGCTGCCGTGAGCTCGGGAGGGCTGATCGGCTCCAGCTGCCGCGGGCCGGGCTGAGGCCCCACTGCGCCCGTGTAAGGTTGCGGTCTCGCTGTCCTGGCCTCGATCTGCCGGCAGGCGGTGAAGGCTTCCCGATACCGACCGCGAGGCGTGGGCGTTCCCCCCCAGCGGTCCTCTGTGGCTGTGGACCGGCGGCTCCACCGAGGGCCTACCGGCGTGGCCCCATAGACGCGCCTGGACCGGAGGCATTGGCCGGGGCCCGCTCTCCGCTGGCTGGCCGCGCTTCTACGATACATCGGCCGTGGATCAGGACCTGGCCTCGGGGGGCGTGGCCCGACCCCCTGGGGGAGAACCACACGCTGTGAAACGCATGGGTCCAGCCACCCTGAAGGCTGAAAGGTGGCTGACTGCGACTTGACTGCGCCCCTTTGCTCCATGCTAGCGGGGCCCCCTGCACTCCCCTGCACTGCATCCAGCGTGTGTTCACGGACGCTTGCCCTGCTTCCACCCCAACTCCTGCTGCTTAAGGCGCCTCAGCTCTCCATGGGACATCACCTGAACATTGACTCTCCGACAACCCCTTGGAGTGGCGACATCTTCGTGTGGCTGCCGCCTCATAGGGCTCCAGGTACTCGGCTGCAACTCCTGGGGTGCGGATAAAGGCTGGGTCTCCCCACCCAATCAACCTGCATTGCTGAACACGGGGGCACCTGAAGGAGACCCCTACCTGCCTCACTAGCGGTTCTTTGCTCAACGCACCCAAACCACACTCAGAGAGATATGCATAACACAAGGCTAGCCGGCCCTCCCTGGCTCACCCCCAACTGCAGCTCTGCCACCATTGCCTCGCTACCAGCTGGCTTCTAGACCCCGGCTGTACAATACTACGCCTACTGCTCTTGAACGACTCACGTGCCGCAACCACAGTCCTACTACCGCCCTACCATCGAGGATGTATCCTGGGGCCACCACCACTGCTAGCTAAGCAGGCGCTACCTCCCTCCATTGCAATGCCCAGCAAGACGCGGCCCAACGGTAAAGTAGGCGCCATGGACAGGTTTGCCAAGATAGCGCCTAGAGCAGACCAGGCATCGTCCTCTGCGCCACAGGAGGAGGAGGATGAATGCAGTCCAGACCCCCTCAACCAGACCTCTCCACGATGATGGAATCCATGGCAAAAAAAGTTGCTGCCTTCCACAAAAAGCTAGGCGACATCAACGCAAATGTAGCCTCCCTGAGAGCGAAGATCAATCAACATGGGGCCAGAATCACAGAGGCTGATCAAAGGATAGGGACCAATGAGGACAATGTCCATACCCTACAAAACACAGTCTCAGAACTTGTCCGGGACGTGAAGCAAGTCAAAGCTAAGTGTGATGACCTAGAATCGAGGTCTCGGAGAAACAATGTCCGCATAGTGGGAGTTCCCGAATCTGCACTGAAGGGCCTCATGGAACTTGCGGTCGAACAACTCATCAGAGACCTCCTGGACAACCCGACACTCTCACCTTTCTTCACTGTGGAAAGGGCACATCGCTCCCTGGCACCCCGGCCTAAACCTGAGGATTTCCCCAGACCAATAATTGCGAAACTACTGAGTTATAAGGACAGGGACCATATCCTCCGATTGGCCAGGGAGAAAGGAGAACTTAGGCTGGATTCACAAGTCATCAGGATTTTCCCAGATTTTTCAGTGGCAGTGCAGGCGGAGAGACGACAATTCAATGGGGTGAAGAAAATGTTCAAAGAGTGGAGAATCAAGTATGCAATGCTTTTCCATGCTCCCCTCAAATTCACCCACCGCAACAAACACTACTTTTTCACGGTCCCGGATGAAGCCGTTAAGTAAATCGAGGTGCCGATCCCACTGGCAGATCCTCCTGAGGAACGGATGGAAGACGACTGATATCTGGATCCCCGAACTCCCGTAGTGGATCCCAGTGGCTGTGGTGTAATGACTGTTGGCTTCCTTGTTGGGCTCAAGGCTTCCCCCTCTCTGTCCCACGGCGGGGCCACCGTGGCCCAGCACCACTGCAGCGAGAACATAACTTATTGAAAGGGACACACTCTGGGCTCATCTAATGGTAACACCACTCACTGGGCCCGAACTACGCAAAACTGAACATCACTGTGGTACACTGTCCTTGGAGGTGCAAGCTATGACCTTGCTGCTCTAAACCATGAGGGTCTTCGCCTCGTAATCTAAGTGTTCGAGTATCCTCTCTTTGCAACCGTTTTTCATCAGCTGATTTCCAGACCTATATGATATGATTGAAATTGGTATTAGTACACGTGGGCAGAACGGCAGCAGCAGCCCCCACTGCAGCTGCAATCCCCTCTGAGTCTAAATGTTTATGTTTTGGCCCCGGTTGGGCGAGTTCCCCAGCGCTGCCGAGTTGGGGTTGGCGCGCAGTTGTTCAATGTAAGGGTGGGTACCTACACACTGCTGGTTGGGTCAGGGCGGTGAGGGTGGGGTGTGAAGGTGTTGCGGTAGGTTATATACAAAATGGCAGAGGAGTTGAGACTGGGTCTAGAGGGTGGCACTCTTATGCTAATACAGCACACACGGCGGGAATCAACGGCAGATGCTGTACTTGGGATGTTCCGTAAGTTGGTAATATGGCGGTCAAAATGATGTCATGGAATGTTCGGGGGCTGACAAATTTCACGAAGTCTCGTAGGATTGCGGCCTATGCTCAAAAGCATGGGGTCAAGGTCCTCCTATTACAGGAGACGCATGCTCTGAAACACTTATCGTCCAATATAGCACATACCTCGGGTCTCAATAGATACTATACTCAATACTCCACTCAAGCTAGGGGAGTCCTGACCCTTATCCATAAGTCCTTAAACTTCACACTCCGCACGTCCCACATTGACACTGAAGGCAGATATGTCATTCTACACTGTACATTAGCTCATGAGGAATGCTTGCTGGTCAATTTATAAGTGCCCAATACTGACTCCCCTGAGTTTTTTGACAATGTGGCCTCCATTCTAATGAGATATCTAGATATCCCCATCATATGGGGGGGGCATGAATCTGATAATCGATAATGTCCTAGACAGAACAGCAACCACTCGCAGAGCCACAACGCGTGCGGGCGGGCGGCTCTGCATACATATGGACTCTCTAAATTTACACGATATATGGAAGACTCTCCACCCCCACGAAAGGGACTATACTTTCTATTCCACGGTACATGATAGTTCCTCATGAATTGATCTGTTCCTGCTCTCTGGTGGTTTAGTGGGCAGAGTCTCGGATGCCAGGATCCTTGCACGCACGCTATCTGATCATTCCCCTGTGCTACTACAGATCCAGCTTGGTAACACAAGGCCAACACGTCCCGCTTGGCGCTTTAAGTCTGCCGCCTTGGCTGACATTGTATTCAAAGCTGAGATATTAGCGGACATTACCACATTCTTTGAAAAAAACAGTGCATCTGACACATCAGAGGTGGTCAGGTGGGAGGCGTTCAAAGTCTACATCAGGGGGATGTGCATCTCTAAGGAAGCAGGTGTCCTGAAAGCTATAAGGCAAGCCCTGAATAACTCTGAGACGAAGCTCAAAGCCCTAGAACGGGAATATCTCGTTACTCCGTCCCCGGGGATCCTAGCAGGGATCAGAGCTGAGCTGGAACAGTTCGAGTCACATGCCATGAGAGAGGTGCAATACCATGCTCGTCCTGTCGCCACCCGTAGATATGGAGAGGGGGACAGACCGGGTAGATCCCTGGCTAGGCTGGTGCGAACGGAGAGTGGCAAGACTCGAATTGATTGCATTATGGACGAGCAGGGACTGAGACACTGCTCGGACCAATCCATCCTTGACACATTTGCTAGCTTTTATGCCAATTTATATGGTCCCCAGCCAGGACACTCAAACCGGGACTTGGAGGACCTACTAGAGAGCATCCCTATGACTCTTATTTCTCAGGACACCAGAGAACGTCTTGAAGCCCCGTTCACTCTGGAGGAGATAGTCCAGGTGATATCTGATCTTCCCAAAAACAAGGCTCCTGGCCCGGACGGGCTCACCTCTGAATTTTACCAGGAACATGTGGCCGCTCTGGCACCAACGCTACACGGGGTCTGGACCGAGGCATTTCGATTACACATCCTCCCCCCCTCCTTACGAGAAGCCTTAATACCAGTCCTCCCCAAACCTGGAAAACCCCCGGAGGAGTGCGGGTCTTATAGACCCCTATCCCTCATTAATACTGACATGAAAATCTTAGCTCCTCTACGTATTCACTAATGTACCAGTCTGGCCCGGGAAGCAATACTTTAAGAGGCTCCACTGGGAGTGCGCCCAATATCTCTGGCACTCGGGGTCGGTCTGCAAGAAGTGGCAACACATGACAGTACCATATGATAAAGGGGGGTTCGTGGCCCCAGACCTACAGCTGTACTGGAACGCGGTGCAGGCCCAACACGCCTCTCATTGGTACGCATTTCAGCATCTGCCTCCGCATGTAAAACTCGAGAAAATGGCAGGGGGTGGGACCAATATCATGACCCTATTATTACACTGCACGCTCCGAACAGACGCCCAGGCAGACCCGGTGACCACCACGATCAGGGCTTGGAATGCTATTCTGTATTCTGAACAGGAGCGACACCCGTACTATAAGTGGCTTCCCATGTGGCAATTTCCCGGACTCTCCCATACACACGACCAGCACCTCTCACGACACTGGGAAAATCTTGGCTACCGAGCCCTGACTGACCTCTTCCCAGATGGTAGGTTTATCACCCCTCAAACATGGCGACATGAACACACTAACTCCCTGCTTGAGATGCTACAGTATTACAGACTCCGAGCTTCGGTTCGGGCTATGTGGCCCTCATACCCAGACGAGCCCTCAGAATCACCCGAACTCCAATACATAGCAAACTCCGCGGGCTCCAAGGGTGTGTTATCCAATTTGTATAAAATGCAGCTGGAAAAAACAGTGATTGGGTCCCCCAAACCACGTGAGGCGTGGGCTAGGGAGCTTGGAATGGAAATAACCGATGGACTGTGGGGTAAAATGTGCGCACATACGCGCAGGGTCTCCCTTAGTGCCAGATTCCGCTACATACAATTCAAGCTCCTCAACAGGCTCTACTACACACCGTATAGAGTAGCGAAATTCACAGGTACCCTGTCTCATACATGCCCTAAATGCAAATCTTCCGAGGCAGATTATATGCACATGTTCTGGACCTGCCCAGCAATCAACACATTCTGGGTGGCTGTGGCGGAGGCGCTCTCCGAAATAATAGATTCCCCGGTTGATATGGACCCACTTGCCCTGTTGTTTGGTATCTGGGAGGGGGAAAATGCAAAGAAAATGTCTACATTTTTTAATATGAGCGCCATTGTTGCTAAAAGATGTATATTGCAAAGCTGGAAGCGCCGCAGCCCCCCCACCCTCATGATGTGGCTCAAAGCCCTTACCTAGATACAAATGTGCCACATCACGCCCCAAAAAGGTGTGGTCAGAATTCTGCAGCTACCTGAACAAAAGAGACGGAGTGGAGTGGAGGATTACCCCTCCCCTAACACAGCCCACTACGCCATAAAACTGTAATTCTTCTTACTCTTGCCCTGTCTGAGACACTCCAAGACACTAATCACACTTTTTCGATGAAGGTGGGCCCAGCCGTGTTGTGCTGCTGTTTGGGTTGTGATTCTGATCGATTAATGCCATGTAGCCTGTCCTAACTTTCTGCCAATAAACAAAGTTTAAAAAAAAAATCTCTTCAACATAGGTTTACTATTACAATACTGAGAAAAGGGTTAACGAAGCAGAAGAATTTGCCACTGACCAAACCAGGAATTATATACTTACAGCAAAATAGGAATCGACTAAAAAATGTGCAGATAAACTGAGATTAAACACACAATATTAAACTCAAAGTCACGTGATATTCAAAATATTCTGGAAACATTGGCATATTCAGGAAGATTAACTGAATTAGGAGTGTACACCAATAACAAAGAAATCTCAATACATTTCAAATGGAAAAACAAAACTAAATCAAACCATTAATCAATTGTGTAAAAATAATATGCTTATGTTATTTTTAGGTTTTTTAGTGGGACATACAATGGGAGCACATTTAAATCCAATAAAGGAAGAATTACAGAACACATGTGGAACATCTGACAAAAAGATGTAATGTACCCAATAGCCAATCATTGGTAGAAAGACAGTGACAATCTTTAGATCATCAAGTTCATTGGCTTACAACATGTACCACTACTACTTAGACTTGGAAACAGAACTAAAATAGAATCAGCAGAAAGCAAAATTGAGTTTCTCTGTTGGCTCAGTATGCACAGTCTTAAATCAAACACAGAGGTGGCAATTATTCACTAATGTCTCTTGAGAAATACTGTGACTGTTATAATCTAGGATAAATGCATCCATAGCAAATAATATAGGTAACAATGGATTCTGTACATTTCCTTTATCCTGTTAAGGCTAAAATTGAATCTGTTATTGTATTTTGCTGATCTTCATCCCAGTGATTGTGTATTTTGATGGGGCACAATTCTATCAGATTCAAGGTTCATATGTTTTGGTTAAGTTTAGGGGTATACAGAAATTCGGCTTCCAGTAAGTATTTGGCTGAATTCCAGCTATGAAAATGATATTCGGCTGAACACTTAATTCGTTTTGCACTCAAAGCTGAATTTCAGTACATGGGGCTGCCTGCATTCTTTCTGCTTCTTCAAGGCTACGTCACATTCCAAGTCCTTGTGATGCTGTTAAGACAAATACCCTCCTCCATGCGACAGGTAGCTGTGGGCACCTTAATGACTGATTACATTTTTTTCTTTCTTCTAGCACTTTCTTCTAGCATAGCTTTTACAGAAGCTCTGCTAGAGGAAAGAAAATGTTAAGCATTCATTAACGGGCCCAACGCTTCTGCCTGACACTGTGTGGGGGGGGGGAATTTATCAAGCAATGGCCCATTTAGAAGACCATTGTTTTGGGCAATACGTTCTGAATATGTCAGTGTTAAGAAATGCAGGGGGTCATTGCTATTTTGAGAGCACCTACAAAGCACCAGTTAGCTGCCTAAATCTACACACTCCTCCACGAAGGCTTAAACGTCAGATTCGACACCACTAGTTATTTGTCCGTGTGCTTTTGTAAAACTGTTCTTGCTGGTATATAGAATTTAATGATTCTGGTGTTCTCTTTGGAAAGTAATCAGTTTTCAAACACAGTAAGGCTAAATGAACAGATGAATAAGGAGTGATCTCTAGATACCCCGGATGTTGTATTCACTAATATTAGACAATGGGCCCGATTCACAAAGCGGTTCTCCATGGGAAAATCCCATTGAAAAACACATTGTGACTCAGGCCCAATGTGTCCTTTACATAGCACTTGCTACCGCGCATCTTGTTATTTGAAACGTCATTGTAACAGGTGTTGGTATTACAGAACTTAAGGGATTTGTAAAAATCGAACAAAGATGAAGGGCCTAGTTTGGATTTAAACGTGTGACTGCAATATACAATAGATCTCAGCAGCGAATGTGAAACCCATGAGCTACCTACACTATTAATTGCAGAGGTCGTCTTCATTTTAATTGAACATGTCACATTTATTTTGACTATGAAAACCGCTGCCTGAAAAAATCTTTAAAAAGACATTTGAAAATCTCCACATTTCCTCTCCTCTGCTTGTCCATGTGACAGCGGGGCATTTCCAGCTTTTACGGTCTGTGCTGCCTCCCACATGTACCCAAAATGAGCAAAACTTTGTTTTTTCAACCCAGCAGATCTCGGGAGTCCCTTCCTTAAAAGCCACATAACTATTCTCTAAGTGCTTTGATGTCAATACACTGTGGGTAACATTAACACTTCTCATAGCAGTGCTTAGAAGAGGAAGGATGCCAGTGTGTGGTATTATATTAAAATGTGATCTCACTCTAGAAAGCAAGGACACAGGCTAAACCACTGGAAAGTCGCATTGTCATTACAGGATAAAATACACCAGTTATTGGTTGAGTATGTTTATGTACTGGTTGAAATCGGTAATTAGCGGAATCAATGTAATCTCCACGAAAAGGGCAAAGGAATTCACAGGAATGACATCATTCTGGTTTGTGTACATTTTAAGTCATCTTTATAAAACAGAGTACTGTTCAAAGCCAAATATGGAGGTGAGGGGAAACGATGATGAGAGGGCAAGCAAGTAATTTATATATGCAGATTTGGTAAGAGGTTACAATCCTGCAGAGGTTATTTTACCTCAAGTAGAGGATACATGTGGGCGGACACACTTTTTTCAGAGGGCAGACACTACCCCGCTTCAGTGTTTTTGAGGCCGGAAAACTTGCTCAAGTGTTTGGCTACAAGGATTTGAAACAGGTTGTCATGTCCGAAGAGCAGACGTTTACCCACAAGACTACATAAAAGAGTCATCAAAACATTTCTTTCTTATTGGGATTTTATTTTCCTGGGAATGTTTTACTATAGGTTGTTGGTATTAAAAGGTGGGAACCTTTTATACTTTGCCAGAGTACTTATTGGAAAATCTCCCCTCTCAGGTCACTTTTCCCGTGTTGATTATTTTTTTTTAAATGACAATGCTCTTTTTTCATGTGCAGTTTCTTCTAAGGGGAAACGTCAATTGATCCAAACTTGTATATTTCACTTTAAGATGTACATTCACTGTGCGTGCATTCATAGGTTTCAGCTTTGGAGTGAAGCGAGAGAGCTGTATCTCTCCCCAGGTCGAAACACTGCATTTTACAGCACGTTTTGCAGCAGGAATAGGAAAAAAAAGCCATTTGTTTTACAGGACGTATAAATATAACATCATTTGCTGAAAACATGTGATGTTTTAACATCTAAGAAGTTTTCATTCAGAACCACTTTACAAAGTATATTTTATTGTGCCACTACTGTATGTATTATAAAGGGAACTATTCGGCTCTGTATTCAACTTTGGCTGGATACTTTGACCACCTATTCGATATTAGGCTGAATAAAAATCTACTATTCGGTCCCCCCCTAGTTTAGTTGCACATAGCACGCCATCACAACGAAACATAACCATATCCCCCAGGGCATGGCCCACCCACCTTCATACTTCTCGATGAACACTAATCGACTACACATACCCAAAACATGCATCACCACCTTCAATAGAATGATGTTGAGACCCAGGCAAAATTATCTGACTCTCCCACTCCCTTGACAATTTGTCTTGGCATCCATCCCCTCACCTGATAACTATGGGTCACTGTTAGGGGCCTAGCCACTCCCTACCCGTAATCAAGCTGGCTAAAAATGGACACACGCATTTTAGAAATCCGTTCTTCACCCTTCACATCTCTAACTATGATCTTCTAAAGGGCGTTCATCCCCACAGTGCTTCTTGGCGATACCAATGGCAGTAGGCGCTATACAAATGTCATATGATATAATATATCTATTATATGCATTATGATATATATGGGATAAAGTACACCGTACCATACGTTATAAGGATATTGCAAGTCACAGAGGAGTTCCATGATCGAATAGAGGAACACGGTTGAAGGCCGAGCTTCCTTTATAAGGTCATGGAACTCTGAGGTGACTTCAAATATCCTTTTTACGTACAGTAATGGGCATTGTATTCCTTATAATATATTGCCAGATACTGTCATCTCCTGACTACCTGGCCGCCTGCTTAATCTAATGTCAGAGCTCTTCCACATGCTGTTCCATATAATTAATGTGGAATGGGTTTGGGTTTGAAAAAGCTAACGTGCAGCTTGTAAAATGATGCAGAAAATAACAAATGAATTAAAAAAGGGTTTCATGTTGTGCTTTAAAACAAGTAACAGCATGCTGATTCCTGCTCTCATGTGGTAAACTCCAGAAGTGCACAAATTAAAGAATCTACCATAAACAGCTGCTTGTCAACTACTGTCTGTAAAGTGCCATAGAAAACCATTTTACAAGCAAATGCAGCAGTAACAGCTAGAGTTCACCTCGGTGCGGGCTGAAGCAGCAGGCATTTTGACATCATTTTCTTACTACAGGTCTGTTGTGATTTCACAACTAGCCTTTAATAAGAACATTATTTCCAGGCCTTTATACAGATATTGCAGGCAGCCATGTATTGCAATGTTATAAAAAATGATGACTAGTCTAATTATCCTATTATGAATATTTGTGGATCATGCATTATTTGGAAGAAATGTTGTCACCTGAATCTTTCGGATGCATGCGGTTGAGGAATTGATGTGTTTGACTACTTATGGTGCAAAGGCAGATGACTTCCTCCTCAATCCCCTTTGTTTTTCTGTACATAAACAGAAGTATAAAGCAATTTTTTAAAATGAGAAAACACAGATGCGTGCTGTCTGCCAGATCTTACAAGCACAACTGTTGGTATTCATCCGAAAATTCAGGCTTATTTCACAAAAAGTCAGAATTGCATGCACAGGACCGCCAATATTAGTACTTGCATGCTGTGGAGACCATACAGGTCCATGAGATAGAGCAGACAAGGAAAGAGTACAAGCGAGGCAAGTTCTCTTTTACTCTTTCCATTATCCACTCCAAATTGTAGAAATGTAAGGGAGGGTGGGATGAGGGAGTGGGGCGGGAAGTGACGTGGAGGGGGAAGGGGCAGACCATGTAAGGAGGGACAGGAATAAAAACGTGGAGAGTTATAGCTCAGTTTCGTCTTCCAGGGCAGTGTTATGCAGGCTCTGACTGCCTGATTCCGGAGCCCCCGGTGATCGTAGGCAAGAGCCAATGTACACTGGCGACGAGGGGCGGCCCACGTGTAGGGCGGAGATACAGTGCGGAAAGCCCACATGGCAGGCGTGGCTAGTAGCCGATGAACTCTGGAGCGAAGAGTACTGGAGGCAGCACATGGCCCGGCAAGTGAACAGAACCCCAAGGCTGTGGCGGTGAGTGCTGGGCGATCATCAGAGGCCTGGGGGAGGGTCCCACCAATCAGCAGTGCTCGTGCTTTCTATCAGCAGCCGCTAAACAGCTTTGCTGTGTGAAGAGAAGGTAAAGAGGCCCGTGGCCGTGGCAGTGAGAGCAGTTGAAGAACAGGAGCCAGGGGAGGGCCTTGGAGCAGTGCTCGTACCTAACCCAGGCGGCCGTCACACATGAGATAGCAGATAGTGATTCAGGAGTAGGGTGCTCTCCCAGACAGCCCACACCCCCACAGAACAAGCCACAAAGGGAGGGAGACCGGAAAGCATGACATCGGAACAAAGCACATTCAGGATACAGTATGTCGGACCAGGACACCCCAGCCACAGTCCCAGTGACTCTACAGCCGCAGGGCCAACAAAGGGTGTCAAGAGTCCCTGGCAGTGCAATTACCAGGCGTTTTTGACGTGGTGGACACCAGCAACATGGGACCAAGATGGGCTAGCTGGGTCCAGGACTTTGAGTTATATGTAGGGGCAATTGGCCTCTAGGAAGACGCCTGTCTGCAATGTCTATTGAAGCCAGCAGCAGATCCAGCCACAAGGGACATCATTGATGAGTTCCCCACCGACTCCGTTGACACGATTCAAAGCCTGAAGGCAGTTCTATCCACCTATTTTACACCACACACCAACGTGGATTACAAAAGACATATGTTTCACACTACGAAACAAGCCAATGGAGAAACAATGAATGCATTTGCAATGAGACTACGCAGCAAAATGAAGCACTATGAAGTATTCCAACACAGAGGCGCTAAAATCTCAGATTATTGCAGGGTGTGAATCCTAAAGCTTCAGGAGGAAAATATTACAAAAGGCAAGATCGCTAGAGGAGATTCTCAAGCTACCAAGGGCAGAGAAGGCGGTTGGCTCGCCAGTGGAATCTTTCGACAGGCCAAAATGTCACTCGACACAAGCATTGGGTGAACACAAGCTACTACAGGCATTTAGATCACAAGATGAGCCATTCTGCTATCAATGCAAATATGAATTTCCACATGAGGCCACATGCCATGCGATTGGACAATGCTGCTCAGACTGTGGTGAAGAAAACCATTTCAAGTCGGTATGTTGTTTCGCCCGAGGGTTCTTCTGATACAATGAATGTGGCACAACCAGAAGGCTGTGTAGCAGACCCACCACCACAGCAACAGAAACCTCCCACGTTGTGGCACAAGTCGACCATCGAGGAAAGGAAGGGGAGAGAAGAGATCACGGCTGTGGAAATGAGAGACATTGAAGAGACTGGTAGAAGGATAGATTGAGGAGGGAAGGCAAATGCTAGGAAACGTCCCTGACATGGCCGGAATGTTGATCCAGGCGCCATATACGATAACTAGTCGAACAGTCCCAGACAGACACAGAACCAAGCTCCGCGGAAGGAGAACAAAGACGGAAGGGCTATCTCTACGTATTGGGAAACCAAAATGCGACCAAACACAGGCCAACCCTTCTCATGCATCTAAATGAAACGCAAACTGAATTTCCTATAGACACGGGCACCACTGTAAATGTAATCAGTGAACAGCTGTACCAGGCGCTACTGCAGGCACCCAGACTGCACCCAGCTGAGGTGGACATTTACCCTTATGGCTCAAAGACCCCGCTAAAATGCCTGGGACAATTTGAATATAGGTGCCGTTACAAGATGCAAACAAAGAACATCCCGATACACGTGCTCGCCACACCCACAGAATCTGGTTGCATCATGAGTTTCAAGACAGCTGTCAAAATGCTACTCATTCATGTACTATACAAGTTAATGAACCACCAATACATTGATACAGTGGAAAGAATAGATCAGATATAGTCATCTTCGTTCAAAGGAATTGGAAAACTCTGGAATCGTCAAATCAAGCTTCACGTTGACAAAGGTGTTCAGCCCATAGGCCAACATTATCGAGGAATGCCTGCAAATATACAATGACAGGTGGAGGAGGAACTGCACAAGCTGCTAAGTCAGGACATAATAGAACCAGCAACGGGGCCCACTCAATGGGTGTCCCCCATTGTACCCGTCCCAAAGAAAGAGTCCAATGCCATCCAGCTATGTGTGGACATGAGGAGACCAAATGAGGCCATCAATAGGGAGCGACACTTGGCCCCTGAATCATGGATATGGTTGATCTCCTCCATGGGGCAAAAGTATATTCGAAGTTGGACCTCAATAATGGGTACAATCAGCTGCTCCTGAGTCCAGAAAGCAGGTACATTACCACATGTGTGACCCATCTGGGTCAATATAGGTATAAGAGGCTAAGTTTCTGTGTTTCTTCTGTGGCAGAGATATTTCTGGATGAAATACACAATGTCATAAAGCATTTTCCAAACTTTATAAACTACAGCAACGATATTCTGGTCTTTGGCACAACGACAGAGAAACACGATCACACTTTGACCCCAGTGTGCAAGGTGATGGAAGCAGTTAACATCACATTGAAACGGAACAAATGTGAATTCAGAAAAGGTACTCTGCTTCTTTGGCCATATTTTCTCAGAAAATGGGATGACACCAGACCCAGAAAAAGGGCATGCATTGAATTAGACATCACCACCCACCAACGTCTCGGAGCTCTGGGCTTTCTTAGGCTTGGCCAGTTATTGCGCCTGCTACATAAAAGACTTTGCCACAATGATTGAACTGCTGAGAGCGTTGACCGAACAACACACATCCTTCCAGTAGTCGTCGGAGTGTCAAGCAGTATTCACATCTATTTGTAACAGAATAGCGAAGGCAGAGAAAATAGCTTATTTCGACACAGATAGGGAGACATAATTGACAGTAGATGCTAGGCTGGTGGAACTGGGGGCCATGCTTGCTCAGAAAGGTCCAGATGGCTCAGGTCAGTGACACATTGTTTCATCGGTTCATAGTCATTTTTTCGAAAACAAAAATGTCGAAAGTCATTTTTTCAAAAAAAAATGTCGAGAAAAAAAAAGTCGAATTTCTTTTTCAATATGTTTTTTTTTTTTAAAAAAACCCTTTTTCTATTTTTTTTTTTATTTTACCAATTTTTTTATTCCCGGACCCCAAGACCCCAAAACAAATACATAATTTTTAAAAATAGAATTCGACTTTTTTTTTCCATTTTTTTTCGACATTATTGTCTTTCGACATTATGTTTTCGAAAAAATGACTGCACACCTGTTTCATCATATGCGAGCAGAAGCCTGTCGAAGACAGAACAGGCCTACTCCCAGGCAGAGAAAGAAGGCCTGGCAGTCGTTTGGGCCTGCAAACACTTTAATTTATTCCTCTGTGGCAAGGCTTTCAGGATTATAACTGACCATCAGGCATTGCTCTTTCTCTAAGGCAATCCACAAGTGAAGATGCCACCCTGCATTGCAAGATGGGGTCTGCGGTTGCAAGACTATGCATTTAGCATCATTCATAAGCCAGGAAAGGAAGAGAACCCAGCTGACTTCTTGTCGCGCTACCCCAGATCAGGGAATACCCCAGAACCATCAGTGGCAGATCGGTACATTAGGTACTTAATCCAACAGACCGTCCCGCAGGGCATAGACCCCCTGGAGCTGGCCAAGGAGGCAGGGGGCGACATAGCTAAGCACAGAGGGCATGCAATTGGGGAGATGGCAGCGAGCAAAGGAAAGGAGCCGGGGCGAGTCAGAAGAAACCAGAAATGATGTGGACAGTCTATTGATGGTCAGGTAGGATTTAGCCATGTTGGAGGATAACCTACTGGTAAAGGGGCACCAGGGAATAGTCTCGACTAAGAGAATGCTGCGACAAAAGGTGTGGTTCCCGAACTCAACTCGATGGTAGAAAATCTGCTACGAGAATGTCCCACGTGCTGCCTAATCACACCCACCAAACATCCTGAACCACTAACCATGTCGCCACTAGCTGCAGGGGTGTGGGAAGAAGTGGCAGTGTACTTCATTGGCCCGATGGAAGAGGGGAAGTGTGTGTTAGCCGTAATGGACAAGTACTCTCGATATCCTGAAGCACAAGTGGTCTTATCCACGGCAACTCACCATGTCATCCCTGGGCTAGACAGAAAATTTACGGCCTTTGGCATTCCCAAGCAGGTGAAAACAGACAATGGGCCAACATTCACAAGCCAAGTCGTTAAGTCTTTCTCGGAGTACATGGGGTTAAAGCACAGGATGCTGACCCCATTGTGGCCTTAAGCAAATGGCATGATTGAGTGGTTAATGGCCAACCTGAAGCAGACATTACAAATCTCCCAGTTAACGGGGCAACCATATGAACAAGTACTGCAGCAACTTCTGAGGGACTATAGGAGCACCCTACACAGTTCGACAGGGAAGTGCCCAGCAGAAGTCATGTTTGGCCGAATTGTCCGCACCATGTTACCCCCCTACAAGGTCATCACAGAAGCCCTCAGAGAGGACCTGTAAATAAGGAACAGAGATGCTGAGACCAATGAAAAGATGAAAGACTACGCAGATTGCCATAGGCAAGCAGGCCGTCCACCTTAACACTAGGTGATGTATCGGTTGTGAAACAAATCCAGACCAGCGAAGGTGATGCTTTCCTCCATGGAGATCCCCCCACCATCACCATGAAGAAGGGTTCGCTCATCACAGCCGAAGGTGACTGACGCCAGGTGACCAGGAACTCGTCTCACTTTAAAAGATTGACAGGAAAGCATCAGGCGTGACGACAATGGGCACAAGATGAGGAAGGGGCCTACTCATCGGAGTAGTCATACCATGGAGATGGTGAGGACTGGGATGCAACGGGATCAGATGAAGTGGGACAGGATGATCAGAGTGGAATGCCGGAGGTGGAGGATATTCATCCACCATGGGCGAGAACCAGACCTCATAGAGTCATCGAAGAAATGGTGTAAATTGTGTTGCCAGTGTTTAATTTGTGGGGGGTCTACTGTTGGTAAATGTAGTCTGGGGCTAAGGAGGGCGTAGACCTCGCAGGGGGTGAAGAGGAAAGTGACATGGAGGAGGAAGGGGCAGACCATGTAAGGAGGGACAGGAATAAAGACGTGGAGAGTTATAGCTCCGTCTCCGTCTCTTCTTCCCGCACAGCGTTACGCGCACCGTGGCTACCTGATCCCGGAGGCCTTGGTGATAGGAGGCAGTAGCCAATGTTACACTATGGAATACGCATGGTCTTGACCAGGTTCAAGGTGAATTCCATTGGAATCTATTTGTTGTGAGTCGGCATGAAAATCCCATGCAGGCGTACAAGGTGCACTGTCAAGACGGTGGAAGATTGCACAGTGGACAGCTTATTCCCACCCACTGCCCCATCTCCATTGTATCAGTGCTCCAAAATAAAGCAGCACGGGAGTAATGAAAGCAAATAGACCATGCTTGTACGCCTCATTTAAAATTAGGTTGTCATCCGTTTTTGTCATTTATTTATCTAGTTCTTGAGTTTTAAAATTCAATGGTGATGGCAAAGACAGCGTTTAATGCTTTTTCAAGGCTTTTAATCAATCCACTCTACATAACAGTCTGCTGGCGCACACGTTGAAAGTGCGTATTGCATTAAAACAGGGTGTTTGCAAGCAGCGTTGTGTGTTGCATGCAGTGTTTGCAATTTCAAAGCAACTCACATTCAACCACACTTTAAAACACAAAACACTCCTCCGCAATCCATGGGCTACATACTCGTTCACAGTATCCTACAGTCAAATGACAGTACTTCAATCGAAGCACCGCCACACTGCACCACAAACCCCAACAAATTTTCTCATAAGGGTGCACAAAATATAGTCCACGTGCCACATGCGGCACTTTGAGCCATACTTCTGCAACTTCAGGTCACATGAGTTTTAGAAAGAAGTGCAGTCCTATCTTGATTAATTGCTCGCCCAACTTTAGCTACAGAACAATGAATCGTGGAAATAAAAGAGGTTGACACAAACTTGTTCTACTTGTTTATTTTTATACATCAAAGAGAACAAAAACCAAGCGAACCAAAAACTATCCTTTAAAGTGGGCAGTATTTCAACTAGTCACGTAAAAAAAGCAATTACAGTGCATGGAGGTGGATTTACGGAAGTTCAACCGGTTCCTTACATATAAAAATGATTTAATACATTTGAAATTACTGTGATTTCCTGCTTTGGGTCAGTATGTACATTGCGAATGCAATCAGCAGAACATACATTACGAGACAGAAGATAAAAGAAACCAAATGACAGAAGAAAGTGTCAGAGAGTTGTGGGAAAAGCTGTAATAGGTAGTTTGGCCTGGGATAATCAGGCAATGGGTTTGGGACAATAAATAAATGGCAAGTGATTGTCAACCTGGCCTCACATAAAACTGTTGTTTTCTCAACTTGCAGTGGCAATATTTTTAAACATTCTTAATATCTCCCAAAAGCATACAGTACTTACATTTTAAAGGGACATCATTCCAAACTCAACACAGCTAAAGAACCAACATAAAGTGTATTTTCTTCAGATGATTGGATGCCATTTTTGATGTTGGAATTATGATACTGCATGACACATAGTGGACGTGGAACATGGCATTGGTTAAGTGAAATTGCAATCAAATGCACTCTCTCAAAAAAAAATCCAAAATGGTAAAAAGGACATTTGGTATTACATTCAAAGCATAGCATGACAACTGCTAATATAGGATGATGTTGCATTATTCTTAATCACAGTAAGTAGCATCTTGTGATCTTGGACAAACGGTATATTTAGAAATCATTGTCATCATGGGGAATAACGGAAAGCAATGTGCACTTAGAAATGGAGTGAGTGCCGCCTAGTGATCCTGGGTAAATTCCAGAGACACTGGAATCCCTCTGGTCCCTGGGAAGAAAATGATCCAAAAAGTACTGTAAAATGGAAGAACATGTTTAACTATGTATTGATTGATTTATTTGATAACAAAACTACAAAGGAAAACTACAAGGAAACACTGCATTTTGGCACAAAACTGCTTACAAAACAACGTTATGTTGATTTACAAAGCGGAGGAACAGTGTGCTAACAATAGGCGAGAAGATGTGGATGTAAGACCAGATGATACATGGGAGGGAGAAACATGAACCAAGGACAAGGACAGGAGAGCATGATATAGGAACGGGATAGGGGAGGAAGTACTACGTTTTGGATGAAGAGGTGAGGGATAAGTGCCGCAGTGTGTCGTAGAGAGGAAGGGTGAGAGGAAAACAGAGAGATGTGGTTTCATAGAAAGCTATGCAAGTGGTTCTTCAGAAAGCATATGAGATAAGATGTTGGATTTAAAGAGAAATAGAGTCAGAGTAGTGCAGAGAGGGAGATGTTGAGCATTGAAGAGTAAAGTAGCGAGGAGTGGAAGAGAGCGGAAATGAGAGGGATCGCTAGCGGCAGGAGTGGTGGCAAGGTGGTGAGTTGAGCATGGTCATAGGGAGCAAGGGGGAGAGTAGGGAGTGATATGGGCCGATAGGTGGAGCGGGGAAAGTCTGTTTATTGTTTTGAACATGATGAGAATGAGTTTATACTTTGCCTTCCCTCTCATAGATAACCAGCCTACCCGACAATGGGCTGGAGAGGGGGAGGTGAAGTGGGGAAGATGGAAGAGTGTACACAGGGGCGTAGGAGACACATAAAATCTGGGGGGGACAGGGGACATCTTGGGGACTTTGCTTTATTTATTTGTTATGTTTTAGTAAAAAAACTGGACTTTTCACAAAATTAGAATTAAAATAGCAGTATGTATTAAATTACAAAGATCACTGTATAAAACAAGAGAAAAGAAGAAACGAAGACAGAAGAAAATTAAAGGATGAAGCAGCAAAGAACATGTCTTTGTATGTTGCATTTCTGGATTTTTCATCTGACTTTGAGCTCATGGTAAGAGAGAGGGAATAACAATTACTTCCAGTGGGCCACCGCTAGGACGCCAGCTCGTTAAGAGGCAGATCCCCTGTAAGTGGACTCCTGCCAAATAAAGGAGCTGCAGCCTTTTCTACCAACTGCAAGTTGCTACTTTTTTTGTGGGGGGCAAAGAGACGTGTGTGTCTCTTGGAATGAAAGAATGGGGGTTTCAAAGAAAGAGGAAATCTTGTGTGTACCTCTGAGTAAGCCCTGTTATGGGAGTAGAGGGACCAGGTGTGTGATGTTGCTGCTTTGATTGTCCTCAGGGGAGGAGGGGTACAGCAAACAAGGAGGATGAGTGATCGCAAGCCCACCCCCTTATAAGCACTCCACAGGTCCGCAGCCGGATGTCCCAGGGGATTCCTAGTAGGTGGGGTGTATGTGGACCCAGGGGGGTGGACAGAGGGTCAGCCTGCTATGTGGGCTGCCCCTCTAGCGGCCCTGCGAGGGCCGGGACAGTCTCTCACAATGAGTCTGGTCCTTCTTATTCCATCTTGCTGGCTTCAGAGCCTAGCCTTTCTTTGCCTTTGTTATTCTGAATGCAGAGCTGGACTCTGTTCCTTTCTCGTTTAACATTTGCTGCAAAGCCTGATCTATTTGCTTCTCTCATATGTTACTAGGACGGCAGAGCATGGGTCCTCTGCCATGTTACATTATTCAAAGAGCCCTTCTGGCCTTTCTTTGTCTCTCCCTTGTCTCACTGCTTGCTTGCTTAATACATTCCTCCTTGCTTGAACACTCAACATATTCTCCATAACACAGCAATGGCAGCTGCAGTCTGACTTTACTTCTATTTGTTCTGTGTCTTGAATTGGCCTCTTATTTCCGCTTTTCTGTCTGCAGGGGAAAGGCATTTGCCAGTCACTGCCATGATGGTTCTACCTGGCCGTAAGAGGGCAACAGCTAGCCAATATTGGAAGAACATGGGCATATTATGCCAGAGGCTGGCAACTGCCTTCCTAATGCCTACACAAGAGACACAAGTCTTGCCTTTGTTTCTAACAGTAATTCAGTGGATGAGGAAACGCGAGAAAACACATATTGCTCATAAATGAAGGGGGTGATGTCACACTTGGTTAAGACATTTTGATCACGCCAGGAGCTAATTTCCAGCTGCAATTAAGAGATTACCTTTTAGACTTCTGGCTTTAAATAACGTTAGTATCACCTGGAAAGCACAGAGGTTACTCAACAGGGTTCCTGGAGCACGAGGGGTACCCTACTTGTGGGCATGGATGATTGGAGGGCATTGTTGCCTTGGTTTGGAGCCTGGCCCCTACAGCCATGAGGGGGGAGGGGCCTATTACTTTTGGTTGTACGTACCCTTTGAGGGTGGGCAGACATTGCCTCCTGCCTTAGCCCACTAACAGCTCTGCTTTGCAACTTTATCACACATACCTGTCAGGTGGCATGTAACTCAATGCTACTAATGTTATGAGCCTCAGAAGTCTGGAATCCTTTGCCACATCAACTAGGGTACAGGCTTGCCACCTGAGACTTACCCATGTCTGAGTCTGCATCTGTCGCCCTGTGGGGAAGACACACACAGAAACAGCAGGGCACAGTGCCCTTGTGGGTTTTTCACACTTCTTCCTCGGGGTGGCACAATTCACTACGCAGAGAAAGTGGCACATGCTGGGCAACATTCTCCCACTTTGACAATGTCACCCAAAGATTGTAATTGGCCATTTGAAATACCTCTGTCGACTTATTATTGCGCAATCCACACTGATGGTTTAAGCCCCTGCTTAATGCGAGAGGGCAATTAAGGACATTTGCCAATGCACTCAAGAAGCACATGACACCCTCTTACCAGCGACATGCCATGCTCACTCATTCTGATCACAAATTGCCATTTATCTGGGGTCATGTTAAATGTATTTATTTATTTATTACATGTGTAGCATCACGCAAAACCCTAAGCATCAAGGCACAAAGTTAACTGAATGGAGTGGACCATTTCCATTGGCGCACATTTTTACTTTTCCGCCACAAAATGGAAGATTTTATTGTAAAAGGCAGGTGAAATCAGATTGCTTTTCCACTTTGGAAGAGTGTAAATACCTTGAGCAATTAGCGATTGCTGGCGGAATTGACAATGGCTTCCTCTGGACTCAGCCCGCTTTTACCAGGTTTCATTTCCAAGCAGATCCCAGAGGAGTCCCTTTCCTTATTTCCAGCATGAGAATCCATGCTGGCAGTAAGCCCACATTTGTCTGGTGGAGCGGGAAATACAGGGGGTCCTGGTGTGTCCACTCGGCTCCCGAACGCCACCCAGAAAATGCACGAAAATCTGGCCGATTAGAAAAAGCGACAGTAGTAGTGTTTTCCACCACTTTTTCTGAACCAATTGACCTGGAAAATGCTGTGTTGCATCGGAAGCTGAATGCATTCACTCTGCCTATTATCCCACCGGAAGATTAAGACAGGTGCTGAACACAGGTGTTACATATTCCTGTGCACAATCTGCATTTGGAGCATTAACTAACTGAGCTACCTTACAAATGATATCTCCTCTGGGGCTTTACCGTCTTAACCCCTTAACTACCCTGAGTATTTCCCCCCAGTGCCAAGGCCTTTTTTGGTGATTTCGGTATGTCACCATTCTATCCCTTGTAACTTCTTTGTTACATGAGATATCTCAGCCAAAGTTGGCCCCTTTTTCCCACATGTAGACAATCATAATGCCATCCAGGAATCCTAGTTTGCTGTAGGGGTGGGTGAGAGAAAATGACCAAAAAGGAGTACATTTGGGGTTTTTCAGAAAATGCCAATAAAATGGTGTACAAAGAAGCCTGTGGTGTTTTCCTTGTAAGAGCTAGGAACAAATGGTTTGCTGTGCTGGATTCGCCATTTTCCAGGCTTTCAGGAACAGATTGAGTGGAAACCAAAATAACATATTTTGATATGCTAATCAGCCGTTTTCTGAGAGGTAGGCTATGTTGGTGTTTTTTGTCCAATAGGACATGCGTGGACGGAATGGAAGAAAAGGGTAGGAGAGATGAATGGGAAGCAAGAAAGGCATACATTTCTGAAAAGTAGACTATAGTTTAGGAAGGGGTGATTTGCGCAGGTCAGGCAGCAACTATGTAGGGAAAGATTCCATAGTTTGGGGGGAAATCGGGAAAATGACAGACAATTTCTGCACATTTCACTCTGGTCGGCCACCGAAACACGCAGCCAACAACACATGGCCTACCTTCCCGCGTTCCCACAGGTTTCCCGACGAAAACGATCCCTCACATGTGTGGGTGCACCTACCTGGGTGCAAAGGGAAAAGCCTAAAACACTGGTAACCCCAAGTCTTTACGCACAGTAGATTTTCAGGAATGTTGCTCATGTGGACAGCATACAGATTTGGGCCTACTGCAGATGTATTTGTATTCACCGTATCACTGCATTTTCCATTTGACTGACAACGTTTTGATCCCTGTGTTTATCGCGTGGGTGGTTTAACACGGATCACAGCAAAGAACGCTGCGCTCTAAACGTGCTAAAGAATGCATAACTTGCGAAGCACAATACTGAAAGATGATTTGAAAGCCCCTAAAATGGATCATCACTTTTTTTTTTATCAATGATGGCTGTAGTACGGCCCCTGCAAATGCAACGTGTTTAGAAAGTCATGAAACCAATACTCAAATGGTTATAAATAATATTGGCAAAAAGCAGGCACCATGCTTGACAACATGTGCCTCACTTTTGGAAACTGAAGACCCATCTAGTCTGCCTATTATTCCTACTCACTTGGTGAAAAGCACTTTAAATTATAATTTGGAATACACTGTGTCTACTTCAACAATGACGCTTCACATTAATAATTTGCCTCAAAAATGAAAACCAAGATCGTGTAGTATAAATGCTTTAGCCATTTTCTCTTGGCCCGCTAGCCCAATTCCAGCAAATCAAAAGGATGACACTGATAGAAATGATGCACACTTGTGAGACATCATGTCTAATGAAATACACCACAATTCTGTTCAACATCTTGAACTCACTCAAGATGCAGGACCAAATGGACATGAAAAGGGTCTGGGCTTCCCTTTTGTGACAACTACACCAATATGCACTGAATCGGATATGGGTAAAAGAATAGGCGAGAGAAGTGGGGCTGTTAATACCTGTATCTGTAATAAATCTACAGAGAAAATAAATTACAAACACAGACTCTCAGGGACTGCACGACCCCACTCTTGCAGCCCTAAGCTTTTTCCTCAACTCATTAGTAAATGTTTTTGAATCTTTAAAAGAGGAAGTTCGTACCTATTCTGGCATCATAATGGAATTAACTAGGGAGGTGAGCTGTTGTGATTCCACATTAGTCGGGCAGAATGGTGCCATGCACACTCAATGTAAAGAAATTGTGATGCAAGTGTCACAGAATGATAGGGTTCAAACTGACACCATCAGACAGCTGGCTGATAAATGTTGCCAGTTTAAAATCAGTAGTGAGCTGATGTGGTGTGATATTAAAGCTGCCATAACGGCTCCAAAAGTAAAGGATGCTAACGAAGGAGAACAACTGAGAGTAGATGGTGGCGAGATCTCGGTTGGGGATGATACCCCATTAGCTGCATCTATATTAGAAGAAAATACGAGACTCGCTCAGATAGCTGATGACCAAGAACTAAATCTACCACCTCTCCATGAACATGCTCATAATTCTACTGATTCCAGTAGTTCAGTTTTCCACTCAAATAAATCATCAGCTTTAAATTGCATGGAAAATGTTAATTCACAAAATCAAACTGAAGAAAGGCCAGATGCACAAAATCCCCAAACCAAAGCTCCTACAAAAATAAGAAAAATTAAGAGGAAATCAAAAAAAGAATTCTGATACAAATATCATTGATGTTGATCAACTAGCACAATCCACAAGACGTTTCCAAAGTAGAAAACAAAAAAAAGCTGGTAAAAAGAATTTCTTTCTAGATAATATAACTAAAGACAATGAAAAGAGGGCCAAGAATCTGAAAGGATCGAAATCTGAAGCCACAGTGGCCCCCTCCAAATCTAACGATGATATTCTATGAGTTAACATAGACAAATTACCATCAGGATCTCCCATTATAATGGAATCCCCCAAGCTCACAATGAAAACAACTACATGGTGTCAAAATGAAGACTCATCAAGGAATTAAAACATTCCAGTAAAAGTAGTGAAATTAGCACCATTTGTTTGGAAGAAAATCCAACCAAAAACCACTGGAAAAATTGAAAATGCTAACATAAATTCCAACGTTTGAATGTTATAGATGATCAACTGTAGGCAAGTGATATAACTAAAATATTGAGTTGGAATACACAAGTTCCTTTTCGCATTTCGGCATAAAGAAACCAGTGAGACTATTTTCACAGAGTTTGATTTGGTATTTTTTCAAGAAACATGGCTTAAGAGTGAAATATACTTGAACGGATTCAGGTTTCTCAGCATGCAACTTGTCCCAATTGAGGGCGGCCATCTGGCAGTCTTTTGACAGCAATTCGAAACACAATAGGTCACAATGTCCAGTGTTTAAGTAATGACATCCTGGATATATTAGCAATACAGTGCAATATCAGATGGGGTGTCATGTCGAGGGGTGTACAATTGATCAATATTTACTAGAATCCAGTAACTCCTGAATTATCATCATTTCCTGAAGACCTCTCGCTCCTCCTTACTGATTTAAACCTTTGTTTTCCGGGTGACCTTATATTGATTGGTGGTGATTTCAATGCCTGTTGTTCCCCAATAGCAAGGCTCTCCTCGAAATCCACGGTTAATAATGCCAATGGTGAAATGTGGGAGCAACCGTTTACAAATTGGAATTTAAACATTGTAAATGGTAATATTGACTCTGATTGTCCACCAGCTGTGACATCGCGGAATGGTAAAAGCACCACTATAATAGATTATTTAATAGTCTCCACTAACCTGGTTTAGGCCTGTTCCCTTGCAGCAGAGTGATAATAATTCATTTCAGGTTGCATTTTACTTGGGGAAATATGAAATTAAAAACACATATTTTTCTAAATTACAGGTCAACTCAAAAGGGAATCGCATCGCTTGCTTTACTAACAAGGGTCGTAAGTTGAATAAAAAATTACAACATATAGTCATGCAGGGTTCTAATGACGAATTAGAAATGTTAAGTACTCCATGCAGTTTTGTTGAATTTATATGGCATCTGAATCCACTACAATTTAAAAAAGATGTACCAATAAAAACTCATGTACACACTTTTGATCAGTTAACCCATATTAAAACATCTAAATAAAACACTGTGTGACCTAAAAGCAATTAAACTTGAGTCACATATTTACATAATTGAAAAGTCCAAATTACAAAACACCTATAAATATTGGTCTTGTGGGCACTGAAAGTTGTGTAACATCTGTGATGGGCAGAGCATGTTAAAAACGCTTCTACCCACGCAAACAAAAAACATTTGGGCCCTTTTGACAACAATAATTCATCTGAAAGTGCTGGACAAACCTCTATCATACCCTCAACTATCTGGGAGACGTATTTCAATGAAGAAATGGTCATGTGTATACATTCTGAGTCTCATATAGACTATAATATCAAATGGAAGTTGCATATTGCTGAAGATGAGATCTTGAATTTTATTATACTGGCTTCTAAATATTGTGCAGCCGGTCCCAATTGCCTAACTAATGAGATATTATGATCTGACCCTCATACTTGGGCTGTAATTCTCACAAAACTTTTTACGAAGATTGGTGTGACTAAAGTAATACCCATCTCTTGGTAACAGGCAATCGTAATTCCAATTTCTTAAAAGGGTGAAGAATTAGATCCAGCAAACTATTGCCTGATTGCCCTGATGGACTGCAATTGTAAGATCTTGTCTCGCTTTGTCCTGCATGATCTAGGAAAATGGGCAACTAGTCAACGTATATTGTATACATTTCAAGTGGGATTTCGAAAGGGCCTGTCTATTACTCTAAATGGGTTGACTCTTAACATCTTACAAGCTCAAAGTCAGACAAAGCAATCACTTCCAATTATATCACCCTAATTGATTTATCTAAAGCATTTGATTTAGTCAATAGCACAAAATTATGGATTCAATTAAAATCATGGAATATCCCAGATGGGTTGTTGCAAATAATTATTGCCCTCCATGATCACACATCCATTCAAGTCAAACTGAATTTATTGGGCGTCCTTTCTTCATCCATGGCCACAGACAAAGGGGCTAGGCAAGGGTGCATACTAGCAGCCCTCCTTTTCAATGTATATCTTGCTGATTTAGTCCCCTTTTTGCAAAACTACATTTTTGCTTCTCCTTCTGTAGGCAAATGTAAACTCCATCTATTAGTTTATGCCGATGATATAGTCCTTATTGACAACACTCCAATAGGGCTTCAACATCAAATCTCAGCAATGGAGGTATACGCTAAAAGTAATGATTTAGTTATTAATCCGACCAAATTGAACATAATAATGTTCGGAAAACCAACTACAAGGAACTCTAAATAACATTTGGAGAATGGCCCAACAATTAATCCCTAAAGTAAAAAAGTTAAATATCTAGGCCTTATTCTTAGATCCAACCAGTCGTTGCAGGACTTAACAGTAGAACTTGAGAGCAAGACACATCAATATATGTGCCAGTTAAAAAAACTCTTAGGTTCATATTGCAGATTCTCTCTGATGCCTCTAATAACATTATACAAAGGAAAAATCATTCTGGCCATCTTATATGGGATGGAATGCAATCCCTATGCCTGTAACATTAACTGGGATTGTCTTGAGGGATGCTTATGGAAAAGACCCCTATCTCTACCCTTGTCTCTACCCATCTCAATGCTGTAATATGAACTTGGTTTACATTCTCCTCAATCTAAATTTTAACTGGAAAGTCCTGGCTCTCTATAGACTAATTCCCATACCCCTTGAACACTCTATGCATGCAGATATGCACGATTATACTATTACATGAAAGAAAGAATTGCTATCTGTCTACTATACAAGATGATGCTGAAAAGATATTAGAAAAATGTGAATGTACAAGCCAGGTCCTTATAGAAAATTCTGATAATGTCAAACGTGCCTTAATACATGCCGACTGGAGCCTCGTTTAGTAGCCTGAAAAATTCGAAAAATTTCACTTTGTGCAAAAAATCGAGTAATAATGTCCTTCCTTACATTAGAAGATTCCCTAATCCCATTTGGTGAAAGGGGTTATTACATTTTTGTTTAAACTTGATAAAAACAAATGAGACAAACTGAATCTGGTATAAATTAGAACGCTCTGCTGGTGAATGCACCTTGTGTGATTAATGGTTTCTCCAGGACATGAAACATGTATTCATATCATGTACATTTACTTTGGTTCTCAGAGAAAAATATTTTCCATATTTTGTTCACAATACAGCATGGATCTCTACACAAGATTTCTGGCATAGGCTCTCAGCAGGAAAAGAGATCCCATTGTCTATCACACTGTGAAGAACTTCTGAATGAATTGAACTTCATAAAAATTCCTTTGTAAATGAAATTGTTGAAAGGATTGTAAATATGGATTTTTATGATTTTATATATTGCTTCCTTTTTATGATTTATGCATTTCTTGATTTTTAATTGTTTATTTCTTATTGCTCTCTATTTTATTTGTTTGTATTTTTCATTTTTGGTTTTGTACTTCGAAGAGCTGTTACTTGTAATTTGAGATGATGAAATATGTCAAAGTAAATTTTTGTGACTCAATGCACAGTAAAAAAAATGTAAAAAAAATGGTGAATGTCTCCTTCCACTGAACGGATTGCCCCAGACTACTCTAAATCCATCCCCTTTCATTCTCACTAGGATCAAAGGCCTGCAGCACCTTTGTGTGAGGATACTTCCTCTGAATGGGTGTGCTCCTTTGTTTCTTTGGCCCAGGGCAGCTGCCTGCTGTGTGGCTATCCCTGGCAGAGGGTGTTACCTGTCCTCACAAAGAGAGCAAAGAAGAGGCATGACCGCTCAGGTTCCTGTCTTGTCAGGCTCAACTGTCTGTCCCAAATGCACATCACCTACCACAACTGAGCTTTCCTCACAGGAGCTGACACATTTTTTATATCAAATTGGATGTGGCTGTAATAATTATGAGATTACCATCTACCATACCCTAACTCAGGTATGGCTTATATTTAAGGTTATTCTAATACTAGGTGGTAGACCCATAATTATAGGGTTTTGGAAAAGGGGTGCATATCGGAAATGCAGACCCTGCACTGCGGACACTTGGCTGTCACTTTAGCTGTTAAAAAGGCATTGGTGACCTCTGAACCTGCTCTGTGCCACTGGTAAGTCAGGCAATGCAAATCAGGGACCTGATTCAGCAGTACACGGTACACACTATAATGTTGGCATGGATCATATGGAATGAGAATCTGATAAGCAGATTTCCCTTTCAGATATGAAATTACATGCATCATTTTATTTATTTAATGAAAAAAAAACACCAGGACTCCTACACCCTTGCTAAATGGCAATCTGTCAAAAAAGGAGAAGATCTGATTGTCATCAGCGAAGGGTTGATAGGAGGTGCCATAGGAGGAGATTAAGGCGTCAAGAGTGGAGGTATAGAGAGTGAAGAGAAGTGGACCCAGGGTTGACTCCTAGGAAACACCAACAGGAAGGGGTGTGAGTGAGGAGGTAAGGCTATTCCAGGACACCTGGAAGTGTCTGGGGGTGAGATATGAAGCAAACCAAGCAGGGGCCTTGTCCCTGGATGCCTAGGAGAGATAGCATTGGAAGAAGGTCAGAATGGTTGACGGTATCAAAGGCAGCAGAGAGGCTGAATAGAATAAGAACAGATGAATGGTTAGCATGACTAGCGGAAGAGATGTAGTAGCTGACATAGGAGATCTTAAAATAGAAGATTCTGGTCAAGAAGTATTATTATTCCTCACAAACAATAAAATATTATTTGTCAGGCATTAAAAATGGAACAATTCATCCTAATGGAGATTTAATATAAGCTTGAGTTCATTACAGTATTTAAAATTAATGTGCCAGAAAAGATGTCTTGTGGAAAAATATGTTATGTCCATTCAATGTTTGTGCGCTCACAGGCTATCCAATCATTTTAATATCCAAATTACAGCATAATGAAGTTTCCACTGAGAAAGCCACATTTTCTTTATTTAATTTATCAAATTATAACGTCTTGTTTGGGAACTGTCAGTAATGGCAGTGTGAATTATTTTGGAAGAAAATGAACTGATAGTATATCACAAAGCCTCTATGGCAATATAATTTGTTTTTCAAACTAAAAACAGGCTGAAACTAGAGAATCAGAATGTTCAATCTATAATGAATCTTGTCTGATTAGGTAGATGATCAGGTTAATAACCAGGCAGTTGTAATCTACAAAGGGATCTGTACATTTTCAATGTATTCAAAGCTAATCTCAGTAGTTTTATTCTCTGTTACAATGCTGGCATTATTTTATTAATTTGCGTAAAGATCATGCCAGACAGGATAATGGTTAAAGAGGATAACATATTTGATGAGCAATATCCATTTCAAGAGGATCAATTCTACCCCACTGATGTATATGTAGGGGACACAATCGCTGTGTATCATTTTCAAATGTCTCTATGATAGTCTTCATATTTAAAGAAACAGCATGAGGAATGGTTCTATGGAAGAGTATTCCCAAATATGAATATGATTTTTCTACCATGAAGTACATAGTTCTCTATCACATCAAGAGTACCTTAGACATTGAGTATCCAGAACTGTGTATGACTTATTTAAAAGATACACCAATACTGACAAATATTGGTTATGGTTGACAGAACAGCTTGGGCAAACACAGGAATTATATACATATAACAAAACATCAATTGCATAGGCAGAAATGTTGTTGTCCTCAAGCTGGTTACCTTGTATTTTATCATTTTGTCTTAATGTGTGTAACATAGAATGCCAGGACAACAAATATAAAAGGGGAGCTAAAGAGCAACCTCGTCTAGCATCTCCAGTTAACGTGAATGGGGAGGAGGTATGCTCATTTACAAAGGGTGCAGCCCCTGGGCTGAATTTGAGACTTGACCCAAATTACAAAATGTATGACCAAAGTTGAAAGTTCTTACTGTCTGAAACACAATGCTCCAATAAACACAGACAAATGCTTTTTTAACATCTAAAAACATAGGTCCTTGAGGCATGAGAAACTTTAAGGATGAAGCAATCATATCAAATTGTTGCCTAGTATTATCAGAGTGTAACCAAGAAGGGGGGACTCATCATTCAAAACTAAGTTAGAGATAACCTTCAAATTCCTGTCTGCCAACATTCTACAATTCAGCTCACAATCATTATTGATTAAAGAAATAGGTACATAATTGGAGACCCGGGTGGGAACCTTATCCAGCTTGGGGATAGCAGCAATTATCGTTTCCTTCATGCTATGGGTAATTCTAGCAGAAGTTTCAAAGTTATTTATTATGATATGATATATGGCATTTGTAACGCGCCTATACACAAGTGTTTCAAGACGCGACAAGGCGGGGTGGGAACAAGGGGAGACAGACAACGATCCTACTAGGCCAGATGTCATTCAGATCGCGCAAGTGCAAGGGTAGAGGGGAGGGGAAAAGTGCAAAGGGGAGGTGGAAAGGGGAGAGTGCAGTACAGGGTTAAGAACATAAGGATAAATAACAAGGGCCAGCTAGTGGCAAGTGCGAGATAAGTGCAGAGAAGTGCTGGGAAGGGGGGCTGTAGGGATGCAGACACAGTCCCGCGGTGCAAGATAAGTGCAGAAAGTGCTGGGAAGGGGGGGCTGTAGGGATACAGACACAGTCCCGCAGTGCAGGGGTTGCCAGGGAGGCAGTGCAGGGGAGAGTGGCTGGGCCAAGGACCGAGAGCGGTAAGTGGCCCAGTTGCAGATTCAATGCAGTTTCAGTAAGTTTAGCAGGGGAGAGGGGGAGAGAAGGCGGAGGCAAAGAGGAAGGTTTTGAGGTGCTTCCGGAACCGGAGATAGTTCTCCTCGAGTTTCAGGGAGGCAGGAAGGCTGTTCGAGAGGGAGGCCGCTGCAGCGGAGAGAGATCTGCCCCCAACTCGTTGTTTGGAGAAGCGGCTGACCCTGAGGGAGTTGGAGGCGGATGAGCGAAGAGCTCGAGAAGGAAGATATTTAGGAAGAGAGAGTTGAAGGTATTTTGGCCCAAGGCCCCAGAAGGCCTTGTGGACAATGCAGAGGGTTTTGAACTTGATCCTCGCAGTCACTGGGAGCCAGTGTAGTGATTTCACTCCTGGAGAGATACGGTCCCTGGGCTTGAGGCCAAGGACAAGTCTCGCAGTCCTGTTCTGGATGAGTTGCAAAGGGCGGAGAGTAGAGGCGGGCAGATTTAGATAGAGGCTGTTACAGTAGTCCAGCTTAAAGAGAACCAGGGCTCTAGAGACAGTGAGCTTCTGGGGGAAGGAGAGGAAAGGAAGGATACCTCGGAGAAGGTGGATCTGGTAGTGTGACTTCTTTGAGACGTCGGATATGTGAGGAGAGAAGGAGAGTGTGGAGTTGAAGATGACCCCGAGGTTTTTTGCCTTGCAGGTAGGGGCAGGAAGAGGGCCAAGAGAGGCTGGCCAGAGAGCTGCAGGGAAGGAGGGAGTGGGTGTGCCAATAAGTAGAATCTCAGTCTTACTGGCATTAAGGCAGAGGTCATTGGCGGCACACCATTCCTGGATAGCAGAAGGACAGTCAGAGATGAGGGAAGGAGAAGAAGAGGCCGAGGTTAGCCTGAAAATGAGCTGGGTATCATCTGCATAGCACTGAAAGTAGGGGCGGGCAAAGAGCGGCGATGCGGTGGGCGAGGAGTGCCAGATACTGGTTAAACAGCCAAGGAGAGAGGTTAGATCCCTGGGGGACACCACAGGTAGAGAAAAAGATGTCAGAGAGGAAAGACCCCAGTTGGACCTGGGAGGGTCGATTGGAGAGGAAAGAGGACAGCCACACCAGAGCCTGACCAGTGATACCCAGGTTATCTCGGAGACAGTTGAGCAGGATGGTATGGTTGACGGTGTCAAAGGCAGAAGAGAGATCAAGCAAAATGAGAACACATGGAGTGTTAGAGTCAAGGATGTTCAGGAGAGCAGTTTCCATGCTTCTGGCGGCTCTGAAGCCAGACTAATGGTCATGAAGGCTACCAACAGATTCAGCATGGAGATTAAGCTGGGAGATGGCCAGTTTCTCCAGGAGCCTGCCCAGGAATGGAGTGATAGAGATTGGGTGATAGTTAGCAGGGCAGGTGCAGAGGAGGGTTTCTTAAGAAGAGGGTGCACAAGGGAGTGCTTGAGAGGGGTTGGGAAGACTCCAGAGGCGAAGGAGTGATTGCAGAAGTCAGCAAGGGCAGGAGCCAAGGAGTCGATGTGGTCCTTGATAGTTTTGGAGGAACAGGGGTGGACCTGTTTTGACGAGACTTTCATAGATCGGACTTGTCTCAAAACCTTGTCAGCAGAAAACAGGGGAAAGGCAGAGGAGAGAGGAGGGGTGGCTGCAGAGGAGCCAGAGGTAGAGCAGGGAATAGAGGGGGGGAGGTGAGAGGAGGAGAGTGAGGACAGGATGTCCTGAGTTTTAGAGATGAGGTGAGCGGCCAGTGCCGTGCAGAGGGCCTGGGAGGGGACAGGAGAGGTAGAGACTGCAGCAGGGTTTGCCAGCTCCTTGCAGATTTTAAAGAGTTCGGCCGAATTATTAGATGCCGCAGAGATGCGGGATTGGATAAGGGCTCTCTTCTTGGTGAGAACGGAGAGCCGGTATTGCCTTTGGAGCAGGCGACAGGCCTGTTTGTCAGAGGATGAACATGAAGCACGCCATTTCCTCTCTGCCACCCTGCACTTGCGTTTAAGGGTGACGAGATACAAGTCATACCAGGAGTTACATTTGGCTTTGGGCTTCAGGGGGATTCTCATGACAGGGGCAAAGATATCAAGAGTATCAGATATAGCAGAGTGGAGAGTGGAGAGGGCTGTGTCAGGGTGGGAGTCAGCTGAAGGGGGAGGAGGGGGTGAGAAGGTGGCAGCGAAAGCCTCAACTGACACGCGATTCATGGGTCGGATGACCGAGAAGGAAGGTGGCAGTGATGAGGGTGGCTTTGCCTGTGGGGTAGGGAGGGTGAGGTGGGAGGAGAGGAGAAAGTGATCACTCCAGGAGAGAGGAGTGGAGAGAGGGACAGAGAGGGGAAGGTCAGAAGAGATCAGAGCATCGAGAGTGTGCCGGTTAGAATGAGTTCGCCCAGACAACAGAATAGAGAGTGAGAGAGAGTTGCAGAGGTCGCGTAAGAGTCCAGAGGGGGGACAGGAGGCATCCAGGAGGATGTTGAAGTCTCCAAGAAAGAGGAGTAGAGTGGTTGAGGACAGGAGTGAGGAGGAGAGGTCCGCCCACTCGGAGAGGAAGGAGGAAATTTGACCAGGTGGCTGATAGATAGTGGCCACAGTAAGGGAATGGCTAGGAGAGAGAGAGAGAGACGGCAGACAAGACATTCAAAAGAGGAGTAGGTCTGGGTGGGAGTAACAGTGGCAGGAATCCACTCAGGGAAGAGAAGATAAGGGCCACACCCCCCCGCACGGTTGGGCCTGGGCACGGAGAGGATCTTGTAACCGTCAGGTAGGAGTGTGTCAAAGCTGGTGACAGAGCTGGCCGTGAACCATGTCTCGGTGAGACCGAGTACGTCAAGGTCCAGTTCCTCAAGAAGGTAGATATCAGAGGAATGTTTGACTGCAGAGCGAGAGTTAAGAGTGGCAATGTGGAGAAGGTTGCCATCTTTGAAGGACTTCCGGGAAGGGGTACAGATCCGAGGTACGCCCTGCGGAGGTGAAGAAGGAGCACGTGAGGGGGCAGGAAGGGAGGGTAGAGGCAAGGTAGTAGAGGACAGAGGAGGGGGGACAGCAGGAGAGGAAAGGAAGTTGATGAGGCACTGGAAGCGTCTATCAAAGAGGTGAAGGTTGGGCTGAGGGCCTTTGACCAAGACAGTCCCATTAGCGTAGACATTAATGATGGCCTTAGAGGAGTGGAAGGAGGCCAAGAGGACGTCCCAACGGGTGCCACCATTAATGGGAGAAGAGGAAAAAGGAGAGAGCACAGAGACCATATGAAGGGTCCATAGGTCAGGTGAAGGCACGAAAAAGAGGATGTCGGTGAGAGTTTCCTTGGAGGAGGCATTAGTGTAGGTGTCAGCGATCGGGAGGCCTGGGTTGGAGACCAGGATGTCCTTTTTAAACTTTTTCCTACCAGATTTAGTGAGGAGAGCAGGATAGTCAATGGAGAAGCAATTAGAAAAGATAGGAGAAACAGAGAGCACCATGGAATAGGAGGGAGTGGGGGGGAGACAGGATGAGCGCAAGCGGGCAGGAAGAGAGCGGCAGCCTTAGTTAACCACAATTTCAGAAACACTGTGAACACACTCATGCGTGTACGGTACCAGTGGAGAGGCCACCTAAGTTTGAGAATCCTGCAAGGGGAGAAAAAACCCTAGTTTACCACAATTTCAGAACACAGTAATGGATGTACGGTACCGGTGGAGAGGCCACCTAAGTTTGAGAATCCTGCAAGGGGAGAAAAAACCCTAGTTTACCACAATTTCGGAACACAGTAATGCGTGTACGGTACCGGTGGAGAGGCCACCTAAGTTTGAGAATCCTGCAAGGGGAGAAAACCCTAGTTTACCACAATTTCAGAACACAGTAATGCGTGTACGGTACCGGTGGAGAGGCCACCTAAGTTTGAGAATCCTGCAAGCAGAGAAAAACCCTAGTTTACCACAGTTTCAGAGCACAATGAAGTGTGTGGACACCCTGCGAAGGAGTGAAGAGGTGGGGGGGGGCCAGGGGAGCAGGTAGAGCTCACAAGATGGAGCGTGTCAAGACTGGATTCCTCTACCCCTTTCTCCTCCTCACCTGGGTCTTCTTGTATCTCCTCCAACCTTAATGCTTCTGTCTTCTTCCTAGTTCTTACGCTTTCTCCTGACTTCTTCTCCTTTTTCTGACGTAAGTAAGGACGCGCTCCCTCGGTGGCCACCTTGATCTGGATGTTTTACAGATCTTGGGGAAACCCGAGGAGCACGCCCTTCGTGCTGGGAAAAAGCCCAAAGGCAAAAAACCCTGAGAGATCGTAACTGTCCGTCTGTAGATGCGTTGAGTGTTTGTTTGAGAGTATCTTTCAATTGTCCTTGGAAACAGTACACAAATTCTCCAACAATTCCTCTGATGGAGTTAATGATGGGTTGAATATAGAAATCAGAGTCCAGTAGTTTCCACAAAAGAAAGAAATAGGTAAGAAAAAGATAGACGATAACGGGAAAGAAATAGAATAAGGTAAGACTTCCGATACAGTGGACGTCGGTAAAATAAAGAGAAAAAGCTGAGAGAGATAGCCGATGTAGACACTTATAGGGAAATAGCGGCAGACACAAAGGGAGGTTAGCGCTATGTGTATGAACGAATAGAGAAACGGAACCAACCGCTACCTTACCTTAACCTGTAAACACCCACGTGAGGGAATAAAGGTGACACACATACAGAGAAGGGAGACAGGGAGAGAATGAGCTCTGAACTGCAAGTCGCCTCTGGAAACGAAACTGGCAGCGAACGTAACGAAGTCGATACAACGCGCTAAGCGCCAGTTTGCATCGTTGTTTATAGTTCCCGGCGGCCATGTTGGAAAAACACTAGACCTTCAACCTGGAACAATCAGAACCATGTTAGTGGTATTTCCACCTATGCATGAATTTCCAGGGCTGGTGCATGACAGTATGCCCCCTTCTATACCTGCTTCCTCCAGGCTTCCCCGGATTCCGTCGGTGGAACTGTTGAACCAGTCGAGGGGCATGTACATGTGATCTGGGTTCCCATGTTCTTTCAGCAATCGGATATCCCTTCCAATGAATCAGGTATTGAAGAGTTCCCCTTCTATAACGAGAATCAACCAATCTGGCCACTTCATACTCTTTTGGTTCTTCGGGAGGGGCAGTAATCGGGCTTCTTCTTGTTCTCTTGTAAGGATCGTCCTTATGAGCCTTTAGAAGAGACGAATGAAAGACCGGATGAATTCTTCTTAGGGCGCTGGGTAGTTGTAACTTGAATGCAACTGGATTGATCCTGGATAGAATGCGATATGGACCTATAAATCTGGCTGCAAATTTACCCATATGGATCCAACGAGGTAAATATCGAGTAGAGAGCCAGACTCGATCTCCTGGTTTCCATAATGGATTGGGGCTTCTTTTGGTGTCGGCTGACACCTTGTACTTCCTCCTACTGTCTTCCAATGCTCGCAATGCTTCTTTGTGTGAGACCCTGAGATCCATTAACATCTCTTCAATGGCTGGTGTGGATATCTTAGATCTTGGAGCTATGATTCCTGGTAAGTGATGAGGATGGTACCCGTAGGTACATTTGAAGGGACTCATCTTGATAGCTGTATGATAAGTGTTATTATAGGCAAATTCTGCCATGGGTAGCAAAGAAGCCCAGTTGTCTTGCTCTCTATTGCAATAGCAACGGAGGTACTGTTCTAAATTGGCGTTCAGTCTCTCCGTCTGTCCGTTTGATTGAGGATGATACCCCGAGGAGAGAGCTCGTTGAACTCCAAGTTGATGACAAAGGGAGTCCCAAAATTTTGAGGTAAATTGGGTTCCTCTGTCCGAAATTATGGTTCGGGGTAAACCGTGTAGTCTTATAACCTCCTTGAGGAATATGGTAGCCGTTTCGGAGGCAGAGGGTACTCCTTGTAACGCTACAAAGTGGGCTAGCTTTGTGTAAGAATCAATCGTTACCAAAATTGCTGTTTTACCATTTGAAGTTGGTAGCTCTACTACAAAATCCATCGAAAGGTCTTCCCAAGGACGTGTCGGTGCCTTGGCTTGATGTGAGAGTCCTAATGGTCTTTGACGAGGTGTCTTATTGATAGCACAGATGGGGCAAGTAGAAACATAGGAGGTGATATCTTTTCGCATAGATGGCCACCAAAAACTTCTGGATATCAGCTCATAAGTTGCCTTTTCCCCCTTATGTCCTGCCAAGGGTAGATCATGACAAAAGTGGATGGCTTGGTTCTGAAGAGTTGAGGTGGGTAGAAATAGTGCAGACTGGCGAAACCATAATCCGTCAATGTCTTGCAATTGATAGGTTTCTCTTACTTCTTGTGTAAATTCTTCCAATCCACTATGAACTTCTTGTAGAAAAAGATTTGCGATCATATAAAAATGATGCTTCGGTAGGATTCTTTCCTTCTGTAATTCTGACTTCTCATTCTCCCAGCTTCGGGATAATGCGTCCGCAACACTGTTCTGAGATCCAGGGATGTAGGTGATTTGGAAGTCGAAATTAGAAAAGTAATATGCCCAGCGAGCATGTCTTGAATTTCTACACTCCATCTGTTGGAGTACCTTCAAGTTTCTATGATCTGTGCGGATCGTGAACTGTTGCGCTGCCCCTTGCAAAAGGTGTCTCCATTCTTGACAGGCAGCTCGCATAGCTAATAGCTCTCTCTCGAGCACAGAATAATTCCTTTCACTTCCCGTCAAGGTGCGGGAGTAGTAAGCTATGGGGTGTTCTTCCCCTTCTTGATTCTCTTGTAATAATACTGCCCCCAAGGCACCTCCGGAGGCGTCTGTCTCCAGGACAAATGGTTTAGTCTGATCAGGTTGTAACAAAACTGGAGCAGAAGTGAAGTGTTTCTTGAGGTTCTTGAATGCCTCCTGTGCTTCTGTATCCCAGTGAAAAACTACTCCCTTTTTAAGGAGTGAGGTTAAGGGCAAAACCAGGTCTGAAAAATTAGGAATAAACCGACGATAAAAATTTGCCAGACCAAGGAAGCGTTGTATTTCCTTAACAGAAGAAGGATCTGGCCATCGGTCTATTGCCCGGATCTTGTTAGGATCCATTCGTACCCCATTGGCTGACAAAATAAATCCGAGGTATGAGACTTCGGAAGCGTCGAAGACGCACTTCTCTGGTTTAGCAAAGAGGTGATTCTCTAGTAGTCTCTGTAGAACCCTATTAACCTGAATTCGATGTTCTTCCAAGGATGGTGAGAAGATCAGTATATCATCCAGATATACCACGACAGATGTATATAGAAGATCTGCAAAGATCTTGTCCACAAATCTCTGAAATATCGCCGGGGCGTTCACTAATCCAAATGGCATCACGCAGTATTCGAATAACCCCATTGGTGTTCTGAATGCAGTCTTCCACTCATCCCCTCTTTTAATCCTTAACAAATGGTAGGCCCCTCTTAGGTCGAGTTTGGTGAATACTCTGGAATTCCGGACAGCCTCGAGAATATCTCGAATAAGGGGCATTGGGTATCTGTCACGGATAGTCAGGCTATTTAAACCCCTGTAATCGATACATGGGCGTAACTCCTTTGAGTCCTTTTTAGATATAAAGAACAATGATGCTCCTCCTGAAGACCTTGATGGTCGGATCAGTCCGTTCTCCAAGTTGGTATCTAGATACTCTTTCAGAGTAGCCTTTTCTGCTAAGGACAAAGGGTACATCCGTCCAAATGGAAGAGAGACCTCCTCCTTGAGGTCTATGCTACAATCTTCTTTTCGGTGAGGTGGGAGGAGTCTAGGGTTTATATCTTCAAACACCTTAGAAAAAGTCTGGTACTGTACGGAGATAGAGGAAACAGAAATGTTGGATAGTCCTTTGGAAATGCTAGCTTGGACTTCAACCTGGAGTCCCTTCATGCAATGTTCTCCGCAATATTCAGAATCAAAGCTGAGTTTGTTAGCTGTCCAATCTATTGTGGGGTTATGACGTCGTAACCAGGAGATACCTAGTATCAGAGGGAAATGTGCCGCTCTGATGACATCAAAGCTAAGGTTCTCCGTGTGGTGTCCCATTCCCAATGAGATAGGAACCGTTTCCATCGTAATAACTCCGGAAGATAAAGGACGTCCATCTACACCTTCAACTGGGAGAGGGGTTGTCTTTTTCTGGAGTGGAATTTGGTTTTCTTGGGCCCAGTTGACATCAATGAAATTTCCCGCAGCTCCACAATCTAGCATGGCTAGTACAGGGATATTCTGTTTCAAGTTGTAGGAAAACAAGACCTGAAATACCATTAAACGGTTGTCTTCTATTCCTTCCTGACTGAATCTGGTAAGATTGCAAGGGTTTGAGCCGTTGTCCCCACGATCTCCCTTGCATAGACCTGGGGTCTGTCGTTTCCCTGTCTTCTGGAGGGAATTTCAGAACAGTCCTTGAGGCTGTGTCTAGAGGATCCACAGTACATGCAGAGGTTCAGTTCTTGTCTTCTCTTCCTTTCAATCTTGGTTAAGGGTCCTCTGGTAGATCCTATCTGCATCGGTTCCTCTAGGGTTGGGCGCTCTCTTCTTCCTTGTGGAGGACTATACCTTTGGACATAGCCTCTTCCTCTCCTTCTCTCCAAACGTCTCTCTTGGATCCGAAATTCGATCTGGAGGGAGAGGGTAACTAGTTCACGAAAGCTGTTGGGACGAGCTACGCGGGCCAATTCGTCCTTCATTTCTTCGTTCAATCCCCTTCTGAAGATCGTTTGTTGCGCTGTATCTGGCCAACCAGCGGATACTGCTAGACTCTGGAATTGCGCAATGTAAGCTTGAAGGTCCTGATTTCCCTGCCTTACATCGAGGAAAGCTTCGTATTTGGTATACTGGACCTCCGGACGTTCAAAACGGTCTTTGAAGCCCTGTATGAATACAGCATAATCATTAACCAAAGGATCCTGGTTAGTGACCAGGGGGGTCGCCCAGGCCAGAGCACTACCCGCTAAGTTAGCAATGATAAATCCTATCCGAGCCCTTTCAGACTCGAAAGCTCTAGGTCTGAAGGAAAAATATACTGCACAGGCATCTAGGAACTCCTTTATTGTCTTGGGGTTTCCTTCATATTTACCATATGAGAATGGCATAGGTGGTAGATCATCTCTACTCTCTGTTCTAGCTGCAGCCTGTTGACGAAGTAGAAGGTTCTCAGCATGCAGGGTTTGCATCTCCACTCTGAGTCCTTGTATGGCGTTGCACATCTCCTGTATCTGTTCCGGAGACGCCATAGGTTTGATTGGGCGTTGTATACTGTCAAGACTGGATTCCTCTACCCCTTTCTCCTCCTCACCTGGGTCTTCTTGTATCTCCTCCAACCTTAATGCTTCTGTCTTCTTCCTAGTTCTTACGCTTTCTCCTGACTTCTTCTCCTTTTTCTGACGTAAGTAAGGACGCGCTCCCTCGGTGGCCACCTTGATCTGGATGTTTTACAGATCTTGGGGAAACCCGAGGAGCACGCCCTTCGTGCTGGGAAAAAGCCCAAAGGCAAAAAACCCTGAGAGATCGTAACTGTCCGTCTGTAGATGCGTTGAGTGTTTGTTTGAGAGTATCTTTCAATTGTCCTTGGAAACAGTACACAAATTCTCCAACAATTCCTCTGATGGAGTTAATGATGGGTTGAATATAGAAATCAGAGTCCAGTAGTTTCCACAAAAGAAAGAAATAGGTAAGAAAAAGATAGACGATAACGGGAAAGAAATAGAATAAGGTAAGACTTCCGATACAGTGGACGTCGGTAAAATAAAGAGAAAAAGCTGAGAGAGATAGCCGATGTAGACACTTATAGGGAAATAGCGGCAGACACAAAGGGAGGTTAGCGCTATGTGTATGAACGAATAGAGAAACAGAACCAACCGCTACCTTACCTTAACCTGTAAACACCCACGTGAGGGAATAAAGGTGACACACATACAGAGAAGGGAGACAGGGAGAGAATGAGCTCTGAACTGCAAGTCGCCTCTGGAAACGAAACTGGCAGCGTACGTAACGAAGTCGATACAACGCGCTAAGCGCCAGTTTGCATCGTTGTTTATAGTTCCCGGCGGCCATGTTGGAAAAACACTAGACCTTCAACCTGGAACAATCAGAACCATGTTAGTGGTATTTCCACCTATGCATGAATTTCCAGGGCTGGTGCATGACAGAGCGGCGGAAGGCGCCTGGCGTCCCCTGCAGACACCTGCAGACACAGAGGGAGCCACAGCCGTAGGAGCCGCCCTTTGCCTAAGGGGCCCTTAGCCGGGGGCTGCCGGGCAGGGGGGGCTGCCCAGGAGGGAGCAGTTATAAGGCAGAGGGAGGAGAGGAAGGGGAGGGGGGTGTGGGCGGGCAGGGAGGCGGGAAGAGAGAGGAGGACCAGGAAGTGGGAGGGGGAGCAGGCACAACAACGCGCTCAGAGCGTGAACACTAAATCAGCAAAATTACACTCACGGTGGCCCGCAGGGCTTCACTTGGCCTGCCGTTTCCTCAGGGCTACTGGCGACTGCTCTCTCCCGCTCAGGTGAACAAAGAAGCGAGCGGGGGGAGCAGCCGTCGAGTAGGCCAGAGGGGACCAGCCAGTCAGCCAATCAGAGGAGGGGGTGGGCGGGCAGGGAGGCGGGAAGGGAGAGGACGACCAGGAAGTGGGAGGGGGGAGCAGGCACAACAACGCGCTCAGAGCGCGAACACTAAATCAGCAAAATTACACTCACGGAGGCCCGCAGGGCCAGGCAGGGCTTCACTTGGCCTGCAGTTTCCTCAGGGCTACCGGCGACTGCTCTCTCCCGCTCAGCTGAACAAAGAAGTGAGCGGGGGGAGCAGCCGTCGAGTAGCCCAGGGGGACCAGCCAGTCAGCCAATCAGAGGGTGAGTGGGCGGGCAGGGAGGCGGGAAGGGAGAGGAGGACCAGGAAGTGGGAGGGGGGTGCAGGCACAACAACGCGCTCAGAGCGCGAACACTAAATCAGCAAAATTACACTCACGGAGGCCCGCAGGGCCAGGCAGGGCTTCACTTGGCCTGCAGTTTCCTCAGGGCTACCGGCGACTGCTCTCTCCCGCTCAGCTGAACAAAGAAGCGAGCGGGGGGAGCAGCCGTCGAGTAGCCCAGGGGGGACCAGCCAGTCAGCCAATCAGAGGGGGAGTGGGCGGGCAGGGAGGCGGGAAGGGAGAGGAGGACCAGGAAGTGGGAGGGGGGAGCAGGCACAACAACGCGCTCAGAGCGCGAACACTAAATCAGCAAAATTACACTCACGGAGGCCCGCAGGGCCAGGCAGGGCTTCACTTGGCCTGCAGTTTCCTCAGGGCTACCGGCGACTGCTCTCTCCCGCTCAGCTGAACAAAAAAAGACTCACATCATCTTAGAAAAATTATATTTTTTAATGTTTTCTTAAAGTTGCAAGAAATTCTAACAGGAACCAGTGCTTTCGTATATATTTGCATTTTTGAAAGCGCTACTATAATTTATTCACACAAAGCATTCAGATCAAGTCCAATTTTAGCTTTTTAAGAAATTCAATGTAAATTACACTCAGAGAAAATCAGATCAAAATTATTCAGATATGCAGCCGATTCTTTGGTATACGTTTATCTATAAAAACTATAACATTCATCAGTAATATCGTTATCATAAACTGCATAATGCCAATATTATATAGAGACTGGTGTTTTAGAAGAGTTTGCTCTAAGATAATGCACCTGTAAGCGTGTTCTGAAGGTTTTTGGGAGCTTTATTTGCCACATCAGCCACCCGACACTGGTGGTGCCTCACTATATCTTTGATATTGATCGTGCATAGGTTTTTGGGACGCTGTTTATCCTTTCATCACTAGGTGGCTCCTTGCCATTGAATGGGAGCACCTGCTCTTTCTTGCTCAGGACTTGGCACAGGAACACTTGGAGAAGACTATGTCGTAGGTATGGGTGAATTGCTAGCTAGCATGAACCTGTGAAAGACTCAGGAAGATGGTCAGAACCTGGTAGAATTTTGGTGAACACCTCATCAATTAGGCAACCCCTGAATCCCCTGTGTCCCAAGATGCATTCTGGCCACTGTTGCTGCTTGTAATGCATTGATTAAGTCATGCATTCTACCTGTAGCATTTTATCATTATGCATTGTGTTCATTCTGGCTTCTGCTTAAGGGCATTAAAACAAAAGCACCAAAATACATTTTGAAAAGACCCCATACCAAAAGGTGCTGGCAAAGGTGGGAATTGAACCTAGTAACTTGACACCAGTGGCAAACTACTACTGCTTCACAACTGGTGCTACGACAATAACAGCTGGAGAAACTTATATGAGCTTCAACCCATCATCATATGTCACAATCTTACTCAGCTATGAACTGAAAATGCACTCAGCTGCAAAGTGATAATCCCTTTGCAGTATTCCATGTCATTGCACAGTTTACACTCCCCATCTGCCTTTGCCCAGCCAAGAACATTCACCATCATTATATGATATTATGTTTAATTACAGCATTGTTGATGAGGCAGCACACATTTGTTCTCTATTGTGTCTTCCTATGGCACCCCTCAACCCCACACTTGAATTCTCTTTTTTCTTCGACTGACTGATCTTACAGCAGAGTGGTGCATTCAAACCAGCTACCCAGCAATCAACCAGTTAATGGCCCTTTGACAGGACCCTAGTTGTAATTAGTTGTAATGTAATGTTAGCAGTCTTGTAAATGGTCTCGTATAGCACCCTTCTGCAACTTCTGGTGACCACGCTAGCCATGGCTAATTAAGTAAAAGGGGGGGTAAATGCGTGTGACAATGGGAGAGACAAATGCGAAACTTGTAGTGTTGATGGGTACAAGTCAAAAGTATCTGGTTCCTGTTTGCGAATTTGCTTTCTATGGGTTTGGTGGTGAGACTTAGGATTATGTTGTGCATGGGAAGAGCTGAATATACGGTACACTACAGCACTTTGGGTCTAGTAATCCACTGATGTTGGAAAGTGTGATAGGGCTGAAGAGGAGAGCTTAATCATGCATAGCTCCCAACCTTTTTTGTCACCTAGGCGGGTGAAAACACCCGATTTTCTTTTTGGCGGGTGAGAGGCCCATTGAAGTGAATGGGAGTATGAGGGACTTGGTGGGTGATTCGTCTGCTTTGAAGGCGGGTGACACCCGCCAAAAGCGGGTGAGTTGAGAGCTATGATCATGGCTCACATTGTATTGATGCGCTAACGTCTAGGCCTGTGGGTATTTTGTGCCAGGCACCATAGACCTTTCCATCTTCTCTTGTACCTTCAATTGGTGCCCCATGAAAGTGATTGTTAACAGTACTACCATAGCTCCACCTTTTCGCCCCTTCCCCAATGACATTAAAGTTTTTTTAACTGAAAATGTACTCCCTGTACACATTTGACATCAGCTCCCAGTCAGCACCTATGGTCATGGATGGAGTTGGGGTGGTTCCATGTCATTTCATCCCAGGATGTTTTTTCGCATGCTTTTTTATTGCAGATTTTTAAATGAAAAAACTCATAATTTATTTTATTTTTTATTTTTGGGGGTTCCCGCACTATCCCCCATCCCCTTTATTTTTTTATATATCCCGAACACTCACACCCAATAAACATATTTTTCTAAACCTCCCCAAAAAAAATTCAATGAGTTTTTTCAGCAAAAAATTCACAGTAAAAAACCCAGCTAAAAAACATTCTGCGATGAAAGGACGTCGTACCGGTGGGGTGTGGGGGAAGTCAGGAAATGGCCATGTACTTTCAATGCAACAATAATAATTGAACAATTAAATACAATAGTGTTTTCTCCGAACTGGTCTTTATCGGCATTATTTCAGACCATAAAAAATGTTACACTAAAAGTTAAAAACCACACAGGCTGTGATGATTGTGAGCTGAGCTCTTGGACACAAAGAATGTGTTTCATGAAAGGACAAGATTAGCATGGTCATTCCCAATGGCAGATATTTGTCACCTCAAAGAGGAATAAGCTGCTATTCAGGGCAACCCTACTACAGCATTTACAGATGGTAATAGCATTCCCTGAAATCTTGAAAAAATAAAAACGACAATTAGGGGGATGTTTACCACTGCACTAATTATGGATGTTCATCCTTCAGCTCTCCAGATGTTTTGACTACAGCTCCAGCCCGCGTGGTTAATGACGATGGTCATTGAACTTGTAGTACAAATTATCGGAGATCTGCAGGTTAGAGACCTCAACATTTATCGCTATATGTGCTTTCCATACAATCCATCCATCAGTTACAGGCACACTTTTGTTTGGTGCCTGGAGATCCATTTTGACATTCCTTAGCTGGGATCTGCAAAATACAAAGTTTCATACACTGGATTTCCATACTGATCTGGGGAAAGGGTGTAGTAACATATCTAGTCTAACCACCATTGCACCGAGCTACACTAATGTCCTATGACCTACCTGCATGCCCAGACTGTGACATAGCCAAATCTAGCATTGTTGTGAATAGCAAAATAACCCAGTTCCTGTGCCTAGATGTGAGAAAAATGACTGAAATTCACGTGTCTATGTCGGCTGCATGCTCGTACAGGGGGAGCACTTGCCCTTCATAAGGTGAGAAGGCCACAGCATGATGCAATGCCATGACACCCCTTGCATTAGCGAGAACTCAGAACAGAGACCATAAGAATAGACAGCCACTGTTTTCTCTCGCCCGCCCAAAGAATAAGATTGGTTACTACGCAATCATTCCTCGCTTCCACCCATTGCACTACCCAACCAAAGAAAAAAAAGACCTAATACAGTCTTTTCAGACTTTGTTCCACCACCACCCATTTGTTTGCACCTCGCCTTAGTCTTTGCCCAACTGTGTGGTGTTCTGCAATTAACATATGAATATCACTGCGGCCCAGACAAAGGCAAGAGTATTTTTAAAAGCCCAAGCAATCTATGAGTGTATCACTGTTCTTCTTGATATTGGATTGTTCCCTGACATGGGTAGTAAGACCCTTTACATGGCCTGCACTCTGCCACGCATAAGCTGCTCTCACCAGCAATGGCTTGAGAATCCACTTCCACCCCTAATTCAAAAATGACGTGTTGTGGGATGTGACCCACTTATGCTCTGCCCTGGGGCATCACTGTGGTCTGGTGGTGCCAGAATGATCAATATGGCTGCAAAACCACTGCGCGCGCCAAAACCTATAGAAATCGCGCTTTGCAACCCAAAATGATGGCTGCCCAATCTGCCATGCATGTTGTCAGTGGTGGAAAAGAGAGCGCACTCCTGAAACATGTCACTGGGCTGCCCAACAAGTAAAAATGAAGCCTGCATGAAAAGCGGTGCTTTGCTGAAAGGAATCCAAAACCTTATTTTTAAATATTTTTCTTGATTGTTAAAACTGCAGAATGCTGTTACAAAACACCATCAAACATCCAATATTCTTGCTGGGTGCTACAAGTCACTTAGTTCAAGAAATCATTATGAACAGACAATGTTCTGAAAAGCTGAATTTGTCATCAAAACATTCACAGCAAAAATGTGCCTGTCTGTGAAATCTGTCAAAATCCGGGCGCAGTTCCCGTGGCCGCCTGTATGACAGCTGTCAGAGATTGCATCATAAGGATTTAAACTTGTACAACTGAAATCTAATGTCTGAAAACTATGTGACCTGTTATTGAGAGTAACCTAGGTTGTAACTATTTAAATCCCATGGTTTAGAATCTGGAATCAGTGTTCTAGCTGCTTGTTTTTAAATTGCAAGTTTGTTTTAAACCAAAAAAAAATGTAACAAAATGACATTGAATTTAGGCCTGCCTAAAGCAAGTTAACCAGTCCAACAGCTTCCACCACAGAGGCCAGGCATCTCCTTCTGCTCACTCCACCAGGAAATCACACCTCTGCGATGATTAGATCAGGGGAGGAGAATTTGGTCTGCCTGGGGAAGAAGACAATGGACTTCCTCCAGTCAAAGGAAGGCTAAGTGAGAAGGGTCGTAAATGGCCTGTGCCTCTGGAGGAAATGGGAGGAGACTGCTTCTAACTGCAGAGAGCTAGAAGGAGGCGGAGACAAACAGCCATTTGAGGCTGGACATTCCCAAAGAAACATTTTGTTAAAGACATATAACTTAACACGTAAAATTGTTTAAATTACAAAAGTCACATATTTATGTGTCTATATTCTGACTGTACATCTTAAGAGGCAGCAAAACTGTGTGACATGTTCTAGAAGGAAAAGGCGGAAAAGGTGGTTTTACACCAAATGTATTTGTGCCAGAAGTATGAAGCGTTATACCCTTGTGCCCATGTTCAACGCGCATATTTGTACACATTTTCGGATAAACTGGACATTGTGTTCTGGACAAAAGGGGTGAAATTCTGTCAAAGGCAGACACAAGATCCCACAGCGACGAGACTTGGAGGAGTATCTGCTGCACAAAATATGTGATTTATATATGTTATTATTCTAGAGATTGCACACATGTAAATATGTATTGTACCAAAAGTAGATTTTATGTTCAAAGGGACAAGGGGATATGATATGATATGATATAATATGATAAGGTATTTGTAACGCGCCTATACACAAGTGTTTCAAGGCGCGACGAGGCAGGAGGGGGAACAAGGGGAGACAGACAACAATCTTACTAGGCCAGGTGTCATTCAGATCGCGCAAGTGCAAGGGTAGAGGGGAAGGGAAAAGTGCATGGGGAAAGGGAGAGGGGAAAGTGCAGTACAGGGTCATTAGCATACAGCATACAGGATAAATAACAAGGGCCAGCTGATGGCAAGTGCAAGGTAAGTGCAGACAAGTGCTGGGAAGGGGGGCTGTATGGATACAGACACAGCCCCATAGTGCAGGGGTTGCCGTGGAGGCAGTGCAGGGGAGAGTGGCTGGGCCGAGAACGGTGAATGGCCCAGTTGCAGATTCAGTGCAGTTTCAGTAGTATTAGCAGGGGAGAGGGGGAGAGAAAGCGGAGGCAAAGAGGAAGGTTTTGAGGTGCTTCCGGAACCGGAGGTGGTTCTCCTCAAGTTTCAGGGAGGCAGGAAGGCTGTTCCAGAGGGAGGCCCCTGCAGTGGAAAGAGATCTGCCCCCAACTCGTTGTTTGGAGAAGCGGCTGACCCTGAGGAAGTTGGAGGCGGATGAGCGAAGAGCTCGAGAAGGAAGATATTTAGGAAGAGAGAGTTGAAGGTATTTTGGCCCAAGGCCCCAGACGGCCTTGTGGACAATGCAGAGGGTTTTGAACTTGATCCTCGCAGTCACTGGGAGCCATTGTAGTGATTTCAGTCCTGGAGAGATACGGTCCCTGGGCTTGAGGCCAAGGGGAGGTTTCTCTGACTCATAAACTCACACCATCATGGTGACACCCTGTTTTCTTCTCCAATCAAGGGAGAGAAGAGACTCTGGTCAATCGCCAACCTAACGGGGCATGCTTAGGATAAACCAGCACACACCCCCGATATCAAAAGCATAAATAGAGACAGCTCAGACTGAAAAAAAAACAACCACACAGATTCACCCACTAACCGATTGCTGGTGGAGCACCCTGCGAGAGGACCATCCATCTTCCTTGCTCCAGACTCCAGAAACTTGGCAAGCAGAAAGGCCCATTCTATTAGTTGAACCATTTTCAACTAGGCCTTCAATTTCCAGAACCAGAAAGAATCCCAGAGACCTACGGGGAACCAAAGAAACAGCCGGGCTGTGCTGTAACTGCTTGCCTACTAAATAATTATCTTCAGAACCAAGAAGGGCAGATTAAACCCAATCTTGTGCCGTGCTGTGCCGATCCTGTCCTGTCCTGTCGTGTGGTGACCAGAGCGCCTTGCTGATTGCAGACCCAGTCCAGTCCGATGTGCCCAGCAGTCTGTCCCAGAACCAGAATCCCTGACCAGAAATCTTGACGGACCAGAATCCCTGGCGGTTCTGTTCAAAACATATAGTGAGTATCTATAGAATAGAACTGTGTCACTAGCATATGTACTGTCCATAGTCCAATCCCTATCTAAAACCATCCTATCTTGTCTTTAGAACCTGATATAGTTAGGAGTAGTTTGAATTGTCAGAGCGTTTCTTGCGCCGAGTTCTCTTATTTGTATTCTAAAATCATAAATCAATAGTGTTGTGAATAAATAAATTGAATCCCAGAAAGAAATTGATTATCCACCACATGAAGGGTCCCTGGCCAGGATTGATGGAGATTCATGTGTGGCATTCTCTTTTTCTATAGTAATAACCTAGTGTAAACGAAATTCCATTTGTCTTTTAAAAGTGCATCCCTGTTTTCCCATTCTTGCGCCTATCTCAGACAAACAACCTCCACAAAAACATCCATAACTTTCTCAAATCTTATGCTAGAAACAAAATTCTTCTGCTTGTAGCTAACATCCTCAGCTTTCCATAGAACCTGAAACTGCATTCCAAATCCATATAGTTCTCCCGCGATTACCACACGCTGAAAAGTTTGCTGCAAATTTTGTTTTAGGAAAAGTCTATCATGTGTAAAACAGCTTTTGATTGCACCCGACCTCAATTTTAAGTTTGTGCATTGCTTATTAGTATCAAATCATTGCTAGTGTTTGTCTGCAACTATTTAAAGTGGATCCCATTAGAATTTAAACAATTTCTGCAATTTAAGCCATATTTAGTGTTTTACCCAATCCATTCTCAGATAACTTTTAAAAAGCATGTTGACAGCTTGCCAATCAATCCTGTTTCTCTCTTGTGTTTGCTGGGGGGGAAATTGGGATTGACACCTTGTTTGAATTTGGCATTCCTGAATACCTGCTATCTCTCCTCCTATCTCTTTACATTGCTTGTTGGGGGTTTGAGGGGTGTGCAGGGGAAAATAGTAAATATACTGCTATCTGTTCTGAACACACACAAAAGTATTATTTCTGTGCTCAATTATTTTGCTCACTATTACTCCTTGTGATTGAAGAGATTGGTTAGTGTTACATCACCCCATTGGTGATTATTGTATATCCATTAAACATAGTGTGATTATATTGTGAACTACATAAATAAATATTTTAACTTCGCAAACCAGCCTGATTCCTGGTTCAGTGTGAACGGGGGTGGGGGGGTGTTCCAGGAGAGGGGCGTGATATGAGTGGTACATCGTTCAGAATAAAAGAACTTTTAGACACAAAATAAATAAGGATTTCAGTTGTGCATTCCACGCTAGGCGTTGACTTAGGTGAAGTGCCGGATTGAAATCACTTACAGTGTTATACAAAAGTGTGTCAAAAAGTGGCCTGCCAAACCTGCCGACTGAATACTGTACCTTCCACCTGGAATTAAATTCTTCTCCCAGGAAATTCTCTCCCAGTCTTCCTTAGCATTAGTGTTCAGTACAGTATGGTATGTCACTATACGACATATTCCGCACACCGCCAACAATGCTAATTGCTGCCGATCTCTCGCTCCCAGTCTCACCCTTTCTTCCCACAACAGGAGTCATTTTATATTGTCCCTAAGGCTAAAATATGGGTGTGTAAAACCAGACTATCGTCCTCATTATGAGTCCAGCGGTAACTGTGCCAGTAAAACTGTCAGGCTGCCGCCGGACCCGTAGGTATTTACCGGCTCTGGACTTGCCAGAATTACTGGGGCATTACAGCCTCAGTGATCTGGTAAATCCGGAGCTGGCATTCTGTAAGGGGAAACACCGGCACCATGGAATGGTGCCGGTGTTTCCGTGTCCGTCTATGAACGTGTGGAGTTACGCCTGCCAGGTCAGACCTGGTGAATGTACCACCACACGGCCACTGAACTCGTAGTTAGCCGGTCTGGAAAACGGTGCTGGTACGGTTTTACTGGCACCGTTATATCCGGACCAGCTAACTTGTAATGAGGCCCTATGCCTCGCTTTTACACTCTGGTCAATAATCATCAAAGATGAATGAGTATGTAAGCATAAGGGGATGTAACTGCCTTGTGTTTAAACCTCATTTTATGTCTTAAGTTAATGCCTGAAAATTAAACCTTAAAAACACTCCTCATTCCATAATGCAATGGCCTAAGACTTAATTTCCCACTCACTGTACACCTTCAAATTGCACCTGTTGCACAACAGGTGCAATGTGAAGGAGTACAAGTGGCCATCAAGACAGGTGTCCTTTATTACAAGCCCTCCCAATACCTACCACAAGGCACAGAGGTGAAAATACTCAAATTAAGGGGAGCAGCACATAAAGAGAAGATACACCCGCAAACATAGAAAGAGCAGGACATTTGCCAGTGCACCTTAGCATGCTACAGAAATCCCTGTCGCAGGGACAGATGAGATGCCTGCAACCACAGCAGACAGCCCAGGAGCGTGTACCCCAGTCACCCCTCAGGTGCTCCAGTCCCCACCACTTGCAGCACATCAGCTTGTGCCCCAGCCCACCCAGGTTACCCATCAGTCTGCCCTCTAGCCCCCCATCAGGCAGCCCATAAGCACGTGACCCAGTCCCCCTTTAGGCAGCTGATCATCCTGCTCCCGAGCTCCCTTTAGGCATTGCATCAACCTCCACTGCAGTTGCCTCCAACCTACCCATTTGTAGTACCCCAGCCACCACCAATGCAGTGTCAGGCCAGGAAGAAGGGTAGGAGAACCAGAAAGCCCTATACAGTGAGGGTGTACAGGCCCAACCTCTCACACCATGACCTCCTAGATCAGCAAGTCCACTCTATCTGCTGCTTTGACATGCCCAGCTACGGCCTCCTGGCAGTAATTGAATGCTACATACAGCCTGACACCCCTCCTATCAAGGCTCTCCACAGTGCGTCATTTCTTTGCCACAGGCACATTCCAACACACGGTATCCCTGCATCATGGGATTACTCACCCGTGCTTCTAGTACCCTCTCACAGGTTCTGAATACCACCACATATCCTTCTTCACTGACAGTGGCCATCAACAATGCAAAGTCCCAATTCTATGCCATAGCAAGCTACCCTATCATGTCAGGGGCCCTCAACAGCACACATATGACCAATTTTCCAGCCAATGCAAGATTTCCTTGCGATGTAGCTTGGAAAATGAATATGAGATTCAAAGGTAATCAAGTACCCACTTTGGAGTGTCTCAGGCCTTGTTGGGCTTAATGAAGGAATGCAGAACGTGTAGAGCTTGTGGGTTAAAGAATGTACATTTTCATCCAGGGAAGGGTCATTAGCCAATCAGGTGGCTGGAACAGCATTCAACAATATTCATTCTCCGCCCGCTGTGCCAGCCACCCAAGGCCCTTCCCCGGGTGGTGCCATTTCTTTTTTTATGCGGGGAGGGGAGGCAACATGGAGCCTACCCTCATCCCCAAAACCAACCAAACCCCTTTCCCACCCCCTTGCTCTTGCCCAACTTACCTGCGCACCCCAGATAAACCCCAGGGTGCGAAAGGCTTTCATGCCCCAGCGGGAGGACGGACATGGCCGGTAGTAACCCACAGCCCTCGCCAGGAATAGATGAAACACCTTCTTATTGATTGCATAAGAACCATAAATCTCAAACTTGTCTATTTTCTGATTTTACGTTTATGCATGCGGGTGACCGATTGTGGTCTAGATTTATGGAGGGTGAAATAGCTCCTTGCCTTAATTAGATTTTTAAAACTTTTGTATGGAATGCTTGAATCTTTTAAATACTTTTCTCATTGGATTTGAACACTGTATATTTAGAATTATGCAATTAGTGAAATGTATTTAAAATTGTGCATGTTTTGTAAAGTTTTTTTGTGTAGAGTATGTATTTTAATGTCTGAAATTAAAATTGTTTATATTTTCTGTTGCTGTGTATACTGTTTTCATTTAAAACCAGATCACAATAAAAGAATGAAAAAAATATTCCATCAATGCGCAGATGGTCTGTGATGCAGATCTGCTATTCACACGTATGTGCACCAGCTTTCCTGAAACCAAACATGACCCCACGATCCTGGCTTAGAGCAACCTCCCACGCACCATCGAGAGATTAAGGCAACATTCAGAGTCCACTAAAGTCCATTTGTGGTAGGTGTGATGCAAGTAGTGTTCTAAAGACGCACCAATGAGTCAGACAGGGTCATTGTAGAAGCGGGTGTGGGAGGAAGTCAACATCAGTGTTGAAGGAGATGAGAGGGTCTACATGGCAATAGAGCAGGAAGATAGGTAGAGGGATAGACAGGGTTATTTGTGTGCCAGGAACTTCTAAGCCAACTGCCACAAGCACACATGGACTGAGCTGCCCAGATTAGTGGCACTTGTTTGTCTCCATTCCCACCACAACCTAACTTCAATAAGAAGTGGAGGAGTATGAAAAGGCACTTTAGGTGCAATTTATCATGGGTCCTGAGGTCAATAGTGGGATGCAACCCACTTGGATGACCAGGCTTGTTACAGGTACCATGTTACAAATCAACAGATCAGGGTGGAAGGAGCAGTCTGTAAAACCAAATGAGGCATCCACGAACAGAATCATGGTGATGGGAGTGGAAATCATAAACGACTAGTTCCGACGGAGGTGAGTGCAACTCTACGTATTAGAGCATGGCCCTCCTCCCTACTGCCCCCTTTCCGTGTAGCCAATAGAGGAACTGGCATAACCCTATAACTGTGCTACCTAACTAAACTTTATTCAAAAGGGATGGGTTGGAAGGGTGCTGCTATCCAATGGAGTCAGAGTGGATTGTTGTGATGCAAACATGCCCTGTACATTCTCCATCAGATGCGGTGCCCAAGGCGAATCCATTTCAAGGGAAGTACAGGTTCCTGTGGATGAGTAGGAAGCACAGAGGATGTCCAGCAGTAACAGGAGTTCAAGGTGTGAGGCACAAAAAGCAGGACCAATCATTTGCTTGTCAGGGAAAAAATAGGAAGAGGAGTTGGACGGAATGGTGCAACTTCTTCCCCCAGCACGGCCACTCAGCAAAGAGCCATATTAAGTCTATGTGGTTACGCCATCAACACGTGGTTGTGGTGGCATGCCTGACTGGTACAAATGGGGGAATGCTGTGCAGATGAACGAATAGAGGAAGGGAGGATTGGTGTTGAGGTAGGAAACAAATCCCTCCTCATGAACTCCTGCATATGGGCCAGAAACTGCACTTGGCGGATCTGCAGTCCAGTCAAGGCAAATTGAGACTAGTCATGTTGCAAGCTGTCCTCTACCATATATCAGCAAAGCTATATATTGCTGCAGGCCAATAGGTGGACAGCACCAGCGATTCGGCTGGCATGTCAAGCAGCCTGCTGGGCACCCTCAGGGACATGAGTGCAGGTTGCTGCAGAAGCAACAACAATAGCAGCTGCATAAGCAGCAACTTGCACCCAGGACAGCTGGACATCTTCCCTGGCCTCTTGGCCCCAAAGAGAAACTTGCATCAACCTATTTACTCCCATTATCCCCCACCTGTGTCTGGCATCCTCCATCGCTGACATCCCCAAATAGTTCACCCAGAGAGTGCCTGCCACAGAAACTGTGGAGAAGTGGGGAGGGGGTAATCGATGCCTGTTCCTGGCTAATGGCTCCACATTCCCTGGAGGAGGTGCAGTGTGCCTTGTGCATCTCAGAGGTCCTGGTTGCTCCACGTGATTGGTGTTGTTCTGCACCACCATCAGGATGTCCCCAGTTATCAGCAGCCTTGGCTCCAGTTGAGCCATGGTGACACTGTCTGTAGAAGCCGCTACACTCAAGTACCTCTCCGATTCATAGTGGCTGTGCAGATGCTGCCTCTTGATGGGCAGATGGTAGAATAGTGTTCTGAGGAGACTTTTCAACCTTTGTGTGCCCATGCTTCCGCCCTACCGCTGGGCAGGAGCATCAATCCTTTGAGTATTTGTGGAAATTGTGCTTTCTATGTGGCAGTTTGATGTGAGGTAAAGCCATGTGTTGCTTACCATGTGGTCACATGGACCCTCCATCATGGTTTCCAATGTCACAGAAGCATAGACCCTCACTTGTCAGCTGTTGTCAAAATGTTGGAAAGTCTTTGTTGCCATGTATGCTGCTTGACAGTGGGGCCATGTTGTGACAATTGCACATGATGACTGCAGATGATGAGCGCTGCTTGGTAGATCACTGTGGTCTCTATGCATCTGATTACAGTGGTGTCTATGCATCTCAGATTGTGTTGGGAATGTTATTGCAGTGTTCTTTTTCATTTCTAACATGTGATTATGAATGCATGCTATCAAAATACTTCCCCTCTTTCTCTCTCCCCCCCAGCTCTGTGGCATCAACCAGGAGGTTGGTTTGGTAGATCTGGGAAACGCTCCAGACTATCTTTCTTCATCCTTCCAATCTATACTAGAACGTGGAAGGAACATATGCAATTCAGATCTGATACCACCCCCAAAAGGTTCAGTCCAGCCCAAACTGCTTGGTCACAGCCCTTCTTCATGAGACCACAAGCAACCCCTGACGTGTTTCGGCCTCATTCTGCATTTTTAGTGTTGTGTAGCTTAGCCTATCAGGCTCGGAACCCACATCCGAGCATACCCTTCTCACTAGGGATGACTTAATCAAAGTAAAAGGAGTGATGGCTGCAGGGTTTTGAATGAATATTCTTAACCTCTGATTTTGCTCTGGCCAACCCTCCAGACCAGCCATAAGTTAATATTCTAAAAAATTCTAGCCATCAACTCTTTTGTTTGGCTTTGTCTCTGAATGAGACAGGTATGCCCAGATGTGCATCCAGAGGATGCGGGCTTAAAGCTCCGGACTTGCAGGAATTGAAACACCTTCCCCCGGGCACAGAAACCCTGCCCAATACGCTCCCTGGCAGGCAGTGTTTCAAAGGCAGCACTGACATAACAAAGCCACACTTGCACCAGGGTGCTGACCACTGGAGTCCCTTTAAAGTTAACAGACATGAAAAGGTGAGAGCTAGAGTAGCCCAGAGAAAGGATAGGCCAGCAGAGGGGTTCCACCATCTTGCTTTCTGTTAGGCTCTATACATATACTCTATACAGGTTCTGTAATCATTTCTTACTTGGCAAGGCACTCTGGGTATGATGTCAGAAGGCAAAGGGCACTTGTTACAACAAACTGCCTCGGCTGAAACACTTACAAAAAGCTTGAGTTGGACCAATACCCTGTGACATTTCCCCTTTATAAGGAGGAGGCACCCATTCCTTCTTGCAATCATCTCTGGACTCTAAGAAGAACATGAAAAATGTATCAGGACCTCTATTGGAGGTAGAGTCTATCCCAACGTCTTCTACCAGGGAGGTGAAGAGACAGAAGGCATCCAAGGCAGAGGAGATTTCTCTTCCCTAACCATCCCCAAGGAAAAGTAGGGGTGAACTGCTATTGAGAAAAGGCTCTCATTTGGCTTTGCCACTAAAGTCAGGACCCTGCAATGTAGGTGAAGGAGGCCCTGTAGTTGCCAACCAACATCCCGTAGTTGAAGTACAGAACTGACAAAATGGAATTGTCTTGGAGACCCTGGAGTAGGTTTTCCAGCAATGGCAGAACAAAAGAAGCAACATTTGGCTGCATCTGCATCTCTGATGCTAGTTTCTGCACCTCCAATGCCATCCAAGCTGTTGCACGGGAACCGTCAGAATCCTCCCCTTCCTCAAGACTCAACTGCCTCTGCATCTTTGAGTTTCACTCACAGTTAAATCTCATTTATCGCTGCATCTAGCTTCCCCTGTAACTTCTAGCATACCCTACTTGACATCGCTATCTGGTCCCCTTCAGTCCCCCGATGCCGTCTTGAGCCAGCAGAGCCATCTCACAGCTGAATGCCAGTCTCCACTTCTCCACACCTGAAGCCTGTAAATCTTCCAGTTCTGCCAACTCGTCATCACCTGCCAACCTTACTTTGCCTGCTCTCTTTTATCTGCAAGGTGTCACCACGATGGACCATACTGCATCATTGTACCTGGAGCTGACACTCCCTGACTCGACACTGGACTGTAGACAAAGGCATCCAGACACCCGGTCCAACACAAAGCCTGGCTCTACGCTGTCAAGCACAAAAGACAAGACTTAAAGATCGAGTGACAAAGGTCTGCCTTCGTGTTCCACATTTTAGGACGAGTGACTTTTCAGCACCCTTCTCTACCCTTTTCTTCAAAGGCATATACTTTAACAGTGACATTGTTGCCAATATTTTGCTTGGACATCCCTGCTAAGCTACCAGAGTGTCCTTTCACAAAACTCTGCATTCTCTGTATATCCTTTACAGGGGTGTGTTTTTTTAGTGTTTTCTAATTAGTTGTTTGCATTTTATGGTTTTATTCCAATTCTATATTTTATAGAAACTTGATTGGGCATTCTTTTATTTTGGAACCGTTATACATAGATTGTTTGCGTGGCTACTGTGATCAACTCACAACCATCCAGAAAAGTATAGCCTGCCCTCAGTCTACGATATGTAATCTGGTTGTGTCTGTTTCCCCTTTACGAATGGGATCACTGCTTGTTTAGTAGTAATGTGGGGCTGAGTAGGCAGCTGTCTCTCTACACATCCCTTTTCATCTACAGAGCAGTAGTCATTAGGTTACAGCAACTTTCATTATTTTTGTTTTGTTTTTGGGAGGTGTTGCCCTGGGACCTTTTATGGTGGTTTGAAGTGGGGGAAGGGGTGGAGGGAGGGCTTGTGGTTTGGTTCTCCCGTTCTCGTGGTGTGTTGCAGCTCTCTTCACAAACAGTGTAACTTTCAGCTCAGGCATCCTCTTTCATTTGATACAGGCCCGGAAGCAGATATGATACCACCCAGTTGTTTACGCCGAGTAGCAGACAGACACATATGCCTAGTTTTATGCTTTTTGGGCGGTACAAGTGCAACACATGAGGTGTAAAATGAAGAAAATACGGTGTAAAGGTTTTGCTGAGTATGCAGTGTATAGAGAGGTGTTTGACAGAGTGCTATTTAAGAGCTCTGTAAAATGTCAGCCATTCTGTTCTCCTAAAGAATGTGGTGATGTGCCTGAATATTCTAACATATTTTCTTTTTTAACATTGGCCTCCCGAAAGTGGGGATCGCCCCCCACAGAAACAGGACTTTGACTCCACCATTCCGCTGAGAAGCACTGCATATAAAAAATACATTCTGCTTTCATTACTGTTTGTTCTATTAATGTTCCTGTGGTGTGTTATGGTATGTTTTTATGTTATATTATGTTATGTTAACATAGCGTTATACGGCGGAAAGTCACTACCCTAGTAGATCCAGATCACCTAGACTTGTCATGGAGCCGCATACTAATGCCCCACCAGGGTATCCAAACCTTAGTCTTCCGGAAAAAAGAAAATGACTGAGTGGAAGTTATGGAAAAGTGGGAAACAGATGCTACAAATACAAGGAAGGAGGGTGGAATGGAGTGGGGGAAGAATATTTTATAATAGCATCTTTAGATGTCAGCCCTTTTAGGTGGACTATTGTTTTAGGAAAAAAAGGAGGAGGCGGATATTAGGCAGATCTGGAGAAGTGTGAGTTAGTACACAAAGTAATGTTGGATGCATGATGGGCTCGGCTGTATGCTCAGGAAATCTTGGAATCTTGGTGGCTTATGTGACCTGGCATCTGTATACGTTGTGTCCCATGGCAGAATGGTAATTCAGTGGCTTCCAAGCCTCAGCCAAGAGCAGAGTAGTCAAGACTAGACTGCGTACATAGGTGAATGGTCTCGATAAATAAAAGTCAAGGACATTGAGTGTCAAACAAGTATGGTAAAAGTAAAAGAACATTCTGGAACCTTGATGTCAAAAAGGTTATTATTAAGAGTGTGTTCTCGGTCATGTCATGCTAGACTTTATTTTAGTACACTATGAAACAAGGAGGTGCCATACCTGAGAGTAGGCCAGCATATCAAAGTATACTAGTAATGCATAACCATCTATGGTGAGCAAATATACCCTATGCAGGCTGTGTTCATTAGACACTGTGAAAGACAGAGGTAGATGTGCGACAGAGAGGGTGGGTAGGGAGAAAATGGAAAAATGTATGTTCTCCTGTATGCAGTCACAGTCTGCCACATGTTGGCAGGCAGGTGCAACATCCCACACGCAGAAGGAGGTTCAGGCTGCATAACATCTATTAGCATGAGCCACTGGCCATTTTAGTGTCCGCATTTCTATAATTTGTTTTAGCATGTGTGCCCAGGTGTGCAGTGCACTTAGTTTTGACATACTCCGGAAAGCATTATATGGTTAAAGCCGGGGCAGCAAAAGATACTGTCCATTACTCTTAGCATTTAGACGTAAGCTACGCCAAAGGTTTCCTAGCAACAACGCTCTTCTGATATGTTGTGTTAATATGCTTTGGCTGCTACCATAGCCTTTGGTTTGCGTTGTTGCTTGCATACTATTTTGTGCCGCAGAAAGGACACCTCAAAAGAAAGATGAACAGTGAGGGAATCTTGCAGCCTGCAAGCCAGCAACGTCAGCACTGGGGTACCCAAAGATCAGCTTTGAAGGACCCCCTATGCAATACAGATGGCCAAAGTGAAGAGGATGGGCATGAAGCCAACATGCTCCAAAACAGAATAACAGCCAAAAAAGGGTGGTCTGGCCGGCCTCTGTACCATGAAACAAACCCTTTAAATAGCAATAGTTGGGGGTGGTTGTATGTCAGAAATGCAGGTTTGCATTTTCGTGAGTCTCAGAAAAATTAGCAAAATTACCAATTTTCATTTTGCCAACATCTTCCTTTTATCCTTTGTGTTATGCTATACATTGTTTTATACTGTACCACATCACAAACATTAGTTTCAAAACAGCCATACTTATCATTTTGTGCAAAACGTTTACAGTCATGAGCATACCTTTATCTCAGCAGTGGTCAGGCTTTAATGCCTTCCACAGTGCCAGTGTGCCACTGTGAGGGTGGGCATGCTGAAACCATGCACAGGAAAACAGGAGCGAAAACAACCGTCCACTTCTGCCAGACAGGTTCTATAGACAGGAAAGGTGGAAGGACATTTTGGCATGTTTAAATGAGGGTGGGTTTTGAATCCTGACTCTTTTCTTGAGGCCTTCTAGGAAGCATATGAAGATAGTTGTAGTGGTGTGTGAGGCAGCACTCCCTCAGGGCTGAGGCTGGGCTCTTCTGGAAATTAATCTGCATAATACACCTTTTGCACCCTTGTTTGTCTCAAGCTACCTTGGCATTTAAATAGAGGGGAGCATGTGGATCTTAGGCCCAAACGTGGGTGCAGAGTTTGCTTTCCAGATTGCATTTGCAGCTTAACTGAGTGCTGCTACTGTGAATGATTTATTTATGTGGGTGTTTGGGGGTGCTACCTGCCACATTATGGCTAATTCAAAGTGCTTAACATTAGAGATTATTGTGGAACCCCATAATGAAACATGACATAATATAACCTGACATAGCATGGCCTAAGAAGCTGAGAAGAAATACAAGAGAAAACCACAGGAATGTAGCATACAGTGCAGGAGGAAATGGAAGTACAAGCAGGGGTGTGTGTGGGAGATCGGGCCCCCACCTATAAGGATCGAGCAGGTGTACATCAAAAGCCTAAAGTCAAGTGCTCATTAATTTATATAGAAACACAGATAACAGCCACACATTGCACAACATTCCCTGTAGAATACACCTGCCATATTATAGCATAGCATACCAACACAGTGTAGCATATCAAACCTAAGGAGCAGAGCAAGGCAGTGCATAGAGAAGGAAGCATGGCACAGCCACATTGCAAAAACATGCCATAGCTTAGCATAACAAAACACATAATAATGTAGTCCTGCACAACACCACATGTGCTGCATGTCCCAAATAAGATATTACATTGTGTGTCCCACACATATGCACACACGCACACACTCATGTCTCTCTCTGTACAGTTTGTCTCTTTCTTTCTCTCTCTCACTGCCTCTCTGCTGCTCTCTCTTTCTGTTTCTTATTTTACCTGCAGTAAGGCACGGGATTACTGCATACAACATGGGTGCATTACAGTATGACATGTCACTCTATATGTTGTCTATATCAAAATTTGGGTGCGCTACTATATTACACAAACCTATTAAGCAAATGGGTAATGAAATATAAATCTGTTCATTAAATGTGTGTTAAGGTTCTCCGGGCCAACCCTTGCTGCAAAGAGAACAATATAAGTATCAACTCAATTCATCAGAGCCACTGATGAAGTACCCGGTCACTCCTCTCGAGGTATCACAATGACCTCTTCCTTTTATATCAAAAAGATATGTTTATTCATTAACATCAGTTCTTTAAATCAAATCAAGTTGTTTAGTACCTCTCGATACTCTTATACATTTGTGATTCAAAGTAAACTTTTAAGCAAATAAACATGCATTTTGTTTCATCAAGCCCTGGGGGATTGTAATACTCTCCTTTGTTACACTCCACAGAAGAGTTTTGTTCATAACATCAATTATGTACTTCCCACAAAAACGTATTGTATAAAATATACAGAAATAAATCACAGTTTTGTGTGAACGTGCTGGCTGAACCACACCAGCAAAACATAAGTTTTGTTTGAGCGCGGTGCTCACACTCGACTCCACACTGCTCGTTTCGGGCACTGTCACTATATGTTATCATTTACCATACACTGTACACCGCACGCCAACCAAAAATGCCAGCGGCTGAAAATGTCAGTCTGTCAGTGCCTTTCTGCCTCTACCTCATCCAGTGTCTATAGTATGAATGCTATTATATGCTCACTTATTATTTTTCTTAACAGAAGCAACCCCCCTCAAGAACCAATGCAGCTTGGAAAAGCGGCGGAGAAGGAGGTACTGGACTGCACCATGTGGGAGGTGGACTTCCCACCCAAAATGGTGAGTGGCCAGAGCTGTACATTTTCCTAATGGATTCTGGGCACAGAAATCGCTATGTGGTGGATGTTTCCTGAGCTTGAGTTCCAGAGAAGGCTTTTGTAAAATCATTTCAGCAAAGTGTGTTGCATCCAGAGATCAAACCTAAAACAAAGTGGGGGGACTCATTAATATACCATGTGGTGTCACCAGAAATTAGCATTTCAAGGTGCCCTCTGATAAGTGTGGGGGACTTCTGAAAAAAGTGGGGGATTCCCTCCAACTGCGTGTACCCTCGACTTGAGCCCTGGCTGCATCATGATAATGCAGACATCCTTTTGGAGAGCGAGGTGGGTGTACCTACTCCCACATATGATATGGAGATTTTAGATCAGAATCAGGAGGGCTAGTTTAATGCCCTTACCCTTGTAAGCCTTCTCTTCACTCACCCTCACCCTCGTAACCCATGTCTTCGCTTCACCCATGCCCAACTTCACAGTCCATGTTTTCTTCTCATCCATGCCCACCCTTGCAGTCCCTGCCTTATCAACCTTGCCCACGCAAGTCCAGTTGCTGGTTTGTCACCACTGACTTCCACCCTCTTATGCATGTGATGCTCAGTGTGCTGCATTCCCCCTCCTCCCATCCTGTAGCTCAAAGGAAAAATAGGGTTGGTCCCCAATGCCTGATTAGGCACTGACAACCAGAGGACAAGCAATTGATTCTTAATAACTGTAGGCACTGCCTGGATGATATAGCAGGCATTTTGTTCAGTAATTTGGTCAGTTGGAGTAGGGACGCAAAAGAGTGAACTTTGATGATTCAGAGAACATGATGGACCTAACTGTTGGTCTGAGTTCCTTAGCATTTTTTAAATTGAGAAACACCACCATTGTTTATAAAGTTTAAAAAAACTACAAACCAAGATAGCCACCATAGTCAAGGGAGAAAGGTACTATATGTAGTCCCTTCTCCCTTTCCATTACAGCCATTGCTGCAGCAGGGAATGCCGGCTGGGAATTCCGGAACATCAAGTGTTCAAAGAGCCAGTGGGAGACCTGGCAGCTTCAGGTAAGTGTGGCAGTGGTTCAGTTGATAGGGAGTGAGTGGGAAGGTGGAAATTGGGTATGTGATGGGGAAGCAAGTGCAGGATTACTTACCTGCTGCCTGGTTGGTAAGATGGTGGCTTCTCGTTTATGAGGAGGCATGTGATAAAGCCCCCGTTCCAAGAATCCTGATTGTCTGGGAGGCCATCCGGGCAATCCGGCACATCCTTCAGGGTGCTAATAGTCAATAGTACATCCAACATAACATAATGCGATATTCCACAAGTTAGTGCAGCTGTTGGTAAGTGCAACAATATCTATCTTAGTAAGGTGGGGTTTATGTGTGGAGCAAGATAGTGGGTTTACTCTGTTCTCAGAGTTTAGAGGAGGAGGGTAAGAGTTCAGACAGGGGTACAGAGACAGAAGGCATGTAGAAAGAGATGGGAGAACTGCAGGTGGAGGCAAGGAGGGGGGAGAAGGAGCAGTAATGGCTGGTTATCTTAGGAAAAGAGTTAGGGAGATTCAAGGGAAGCTTTATTGAAGAGATGTCTCTTCACGGCTTGCTTCAATTTCAGGAGGTAGTTTACCTCTAGACATTGGTCATTGGGGAGTGTGTGCCAGATTCTGGCTTTGCTAGGTAGCGTGTCAAGAGTAATGAAACTATGGTCCTACATTATAGGTGTTTTAGAAAGAGAATTTTCAGCAGGATGCACTTTTCTATTGGTAGGCAGTGCATGGCTGTGAGCACTGGTGTGATGTGATGGTGGGGCTCAGTCAGAGATGATTGTTTTAGAATTTGTTCAGGCCATTGTAGATGCCATTGCAATAGTCCAATTTGGTTGGAATTGGGGGTTTGACTTGGTCTACATTTTCCCCTTCTCAAAGTGCTGGCAGATTGTCTAAAGTATGCATATTAAGAAATGGGACTCACTAACTACTTACTTGATTTGAGGTGTGAAGGACACATCATCGTTAGCGGTTTTGCAAAGACTCTTGGCCATCTTAGTTTGGAACATGGTCCTAAAGTTTGGGGCCAATCTAAGGGAAGACTGTTAGGTATCCCGGGGTTAAAGTAAAAGATTTCTTCCTCACTTGGTTTCAGGCAGAGGTTGCTTAGTGCCATTTAGCCCTGGCTGGATGAAAGCCAGCTTGAGAGACTTTCATAGGTATTCTTTTTTATGAAGCTTTATTGTAGCGTGTTATCGTATACAAGTTACCACAACACATTTAACTGAAAATAAATTAAATATAAAGGGCCTCCCACATGCTGGGTCACATAAGAACAAGATCCTCCGCTCCTGAACGAATAAGCTTCAGCAAAATAGATAAAGCCCTCTTTTGTCTGATGGTGGATTTCAGGCACGTGATTTTAAATATAAATTGATACAATTTATGCTGAGAAAGCGAGAATTGCATAATATGAAACAATTTCAGGAAAGTGGATGCCAGCACGACATATGCTATATCCAAGTGCAAGAAAAGAGGTGCACACAAAAAGCCTGATATTCATCAATTTGCATTTAGGCGCATATTTCATCCCAGTCCATTTACGCAAATGTCACCTAATGGTGATGGTGACAGGGCTTCTTCAGTGCCCTCCAAGGGAAAGTCAATGCATTTTGCTGGAGGTTTTATGGTTTTACAGCACCATAAATTGTATTATGGCAGCTGAGGTAATGCAGCAGTAATGCAGAGGTATCAGAGTTACCACTGCATTGCTGCCATCTTTTGACATACCACCATACTTGTAATGAGGCCCTTTGTCTAAAATTGCAGAGACTAGAACTGGAGTGCTATGCCATGACAGAAAGAAATTACCACTTTGAAGGGAAGTTGAGGCATAACAACATACGCATAGTTGGCCTGGGAGAAGTGGCTGAAACTAGCAAGATGGAAAGTGTAACGACTGGAGGAGGGTAACTGTGCTTCTGTCCTCTATATGGTTGGGACAAATGCACAGAGCACCCCAGACAAGGTATGGTAGCTTGGACGATCAACCAAGGCTTAAGTACTTGGGAGGTGATGCAGCCAGGTTCTTAAGTACAGTGAGTCCCCAAGCCCCACAAAGGAATGTCCAACCACTATGTTAGGTGATAACACAGCTTCTTTATATAAAATAAGGTTCAGTGATATATATACATATAAATATTAACACTTTGTACTCAGGCAGTTCTATTCAAAGAATGGCAAATATATACACTCTATGTGGTACCACACAATACTTAAATTCAGTAATAAATGCACCAACTGCAGACAGTTTTAAATAGGTATGCGAATTCTTAAGAGAGGTGAAACACCATTGTTTAGGGAAGAAAGGCAGGTTAGTTAGGAACAATTGCATGCTTTCTTTAGACTAGATACACAATTCTGCGTGAGCATCCTCCCACCCAAGCAACCTGTTATGCAAAGGTTAGGGAGTAATTTGCCTTTTACAGCCCAGTCCAAAAATGTTCAATAACCCTCTGCTTTCTTTTGAATGGTTCTACAACCCCAAAGTACTTAAGAGGCAACAGGAGAACAGGATCCAAGATGAATTGGGACCCCTGTATGACTTTTGATGTTAGAAGATGTTCTTCCTTGTCACAGTACTTTTGGTGCCTTGGCAGGCGAAGTGGCAGAGTTTCTCGGTTTCACTCGATGATTCCGCTGGAGGCTGGATCCCCCTTGGAAGAAGAAACCACTGGGATGCTGAGTCCAAGAAGAAAAATCGAACCAAAAGTCTTTCTGAAGTGCAGAAGTTTTGCTCTTCACAGTGTTCCCCGTTGGTCGACGATTTCTCAGACTGTAGAAGTCTTTGGAAGATGAAGCTCTGAGTGGGCGCATTAAACGCTTGGCAGATGAGAATAACACCCCCAGGGCCCCTTGCTAACTTCTGGCAGCAACTGGTCTGTAGGTCACTTTTGGTGTTGGCTTTCGGAATAATGCAGTTTTCCATCTTTCAGTTCTCTGGTGCTGCAGCCGCAGCATCGAACTCTGGACAGCTTCTGGTGACCTTGACTTGACCACTGTAGTGGACCATGGACCCTCACCAAGTTTGGAGCCTCGGGACATCTTTGTTGTATTCTGGTGGCAGGAAATCCACCAGCAGACCTTCCTCAGCACTCAGCGACCCTGGACCTTCTCCGGTGGGAAAAAGTGGTCAGTGATAATGGCAAGGATGTCTCCTGAAGTATTCTTAGACAGTTTGGAACTTTTGCAGCTCCGGATGTCAAGCAGCACTATGCAGGTATACCGCCTCATCTGGGCGGTATGTAGCAACGGGCTTCCAGCATCCCAAACGCTCCTCCGGACCGTGAGTGACACCAATGGACTTCTCCGGGCACACCTCTTCAGGACTCACGAAGACCCCTTCTCTGGACAGCAGGCACACAGGACTGACTTCCAGGGCACTTTGGATGAAGAGTAGCAGGTTGCACAATGGTCCATAATAGCTCGGGAGAGGTCTCCTAAACAGGTCCTCTCTGGATCAGTCCTTGGAAGAACACAGCAGCTTTTGGATTACACAAAGAAAATGCAGCAGCACATTTATCCATCAGCTGGACTTCAAGGAACAGCTTCTTCTTGCTTCTGTTTCGACTTCAGCTTCTGAACAAATTGGTGAGTGAGAGGTACCCTGTTATAAACATTTGGCCCCCATTCACTCAGGCTGAGCCGGGCTCAGTCAGCCAGTCACATAGAAGGGCATTCATGCAGCCAATCCTGATCACAGGCATTCAGGCCATTCAGTCCACACAGAAACCCATAACAAATAATGTGGATTGGGGTAAGCACCCAGCCTTTCAGCACACTACAATGGATTTATGCCAGTTTCAGTCATGGCTGTCTCAGGCATTGTGTCACACACACAGAAACCAGACACCCATAACAAAGAATGTGAGTTCACTTCAGACTCAATTCACACAGGCCCCACCCCTAGGGTGTACCCACAACACACAGCACCTGGAAAGGCTCCAGTCAGTCTGGCAGGGGGCAGCCCCAGAGCCATATAGGGTATTTCCACCCAACAGCCAGTCAGAAGGAAGGGACAGAGTCAGGGTTTCGCGGGACTTTGGAAAATAAGGTAAAAGGCAATAGAAACCAGGAGGCCTCAGTGGCCATCTTGCCTTTCTTCAGGAATCCATTGATTCCTAAGGCAGGGCCTGGGTGTCCCAAAACTGGACGACACTCAGACCCACTGACCTTTCAACATGTAGCTGCCATCAGCCCATACCCTGCTCTGTGGGCAACACACAGTTGCCTAAAACACACATAAGGGGTACAAAGGTGTACCCCAAACCATGGGTGACACAAGGGTATCCCATGGGTGTTGTTCACCAAAAGAAAAACATGAAGAGCTGCACTGCCAGAGGTCCAGGCTGGACCTCAGAGTCAGAAAACATAGAGAAAACACATACAGAGAAGTGGTAGGACAAGGACTAGGAGGCCCTGTCCCTCCATAAGGCATTTCCAGCATCAGAGAGAGCTACTTCGAAGACTTGATTCCACACCTCCTTCTCGGCGGGACGGGGGGGAGTTGTGTGGGGGTCACTCTCGCTCCACTCATTCTTATAGAAAAAGCACACAGATTACTTGGACTGTGTAGAAAGCTGGGTATCCCCTTTTATCCTGTTATTCTGTGCTTACCAAACTGTCAGGCCCCGAGACATAAACCTTAACACTGCAAAAGACATGAAAGAAGTCCATTTCGAAAACACAGAACTGATATTCCTTCTAGACTTCAGTCCTGGTGGGCAGAAAGCCCCAAACAGTTTGAAACAAGAAACGCCTACTATGAGAGAAGGAGATACAATATTCTATGATCTATTCATCAAAACTATGGATTATCCACAATGGCAAGACTACAATTTTTACAGATCCTAGAGCAGCTGGGTATTTAGTAGACCCGCTCCTTAGAAGGTTGTTAAATGCAGAGTCTGCATGACTCATGTTGATCGTTAGATCAGGATGCAATAATGACACATTACAAGCAGTCATTGAAGTGTACAAAAGGAATTAGTGGAATTATGTTCCCTACCGGCCTGCCCCAGCTCTCCACAAACTCCATCCCAATGCCCGCTCCTGCGCGCAATCCAAACCCCCAAACACACCTGTTGTTTAAGGGAACGTTCAGTGCAGCGCACTGAAGTGCAAATTTCAACTTCTTCCTACACACTAATTTTAAAACAAAGCCATTCTAGAATGGTTTCTTTTTAACCACTTAAGTGCCAAGGACGAGTATGCTCGTCCTTTTTGCATAAACTTGCATAATAGTCTGGCAGTTAAGTATAGGAATGGTAAAATTTAGTTACAGAAAGTAGAGGAGCATTGCTCACAACCGCTCTCACCCACTTTGACCACTCATTACAAGGTATAAATAGAAACCTTTCAGTGAGATAGAAAATTGGCAGGTTAATGGAAAATCTGTTGCATAAAGTATAATATGACTTGCAAGTGATGCTATGCACTGCTATGAAGACCTGGAGGTGTTGTCCCTTACCACCTTCAACATGAGGCCAATGAGAGTTTCAAGTTTCCTAATGTGTGGGTATAGGTTGTATCACTGGTGAGTTGTGGATTCCGGTTTGAGCGGGGGTTAGGGGGTGGATAACCTTCTGGCAATATGCATGCATCATCAGCATAATATGGACAATGATAAGAAGGGCTTGACACGAATATCACATTCTGTAATGATGGTCTGAATGGTGTCTGCTAGAGAAATACAAGCATTGGCAAAGCCAACAGTCTTGGCCTGTGGGCAAACACTGCTATATATGTTTAGGTACTTGCACTATTTTACAGATGCTATTATTAATCACCAGTTAATACCATCACAGCAGTGCCTGGTAAATGATTGTTCCATTCCTACACAAAAGCCCAACCTTTTGGCATTGCCAGAGCTTGTTTTAAAGTTGCTGTTACAATAATAATAATTATTATTCAAGAATAGGCCATTTCACAAAGAGCCACGCAGGCACAGTGCCACCTAGTACCTATCACTGGAATTTCACCTTCAGGTCAGTGCATTATGGTAATGCATGCTGGTTATGCAAATTAGCGGCACAGTTTACATACGTTTTGGTCCATATGAGAAATTGCCATTGTCTTATATGGCAGTGCGATTGTATAAACAGCTTTATCAACCCAGGACTAACAGCTCTCAAGTATTCAAGAACCAAGTATTATTGTTATTAATATAATTGTTAATAATATAAGGTGAGGCCTTGGCTTTTTAATGTACAGTTTGTGGCTTTTTGTTGCAAATAGTATTACTTGTCGCGGGTAAGCGCCTCACATTTTGTGAGCATTTTATAAATATTCATGCTCATGTAGTGCATGGGTTGGGTTGTCATGGTTTTTCTATCCACAGGAGGTAAGAGAGCGCTTAATGTTTGCCTGCTCTATTAAGCCTGAGCGCTTTACAAACCGCTAATCAATTAACATGGATTCCTTGTAAAGCAGCTTTGTTGGCCCTTGTAATAATTTAAACTGTGGCCTTGGGGTTATGCACAACTCTCTGCTGGAAGCACTAAACCAGCTGAACTACCACACTGCCACTATAGAATTTATAAACCCTAATGGTGCTTTAGTTTTTTATGTTTTCAATGTTTCCTGTGATAGCTATTATGTGGGGAGCATAATCAGAAAGCACAGACAGGATTTCTGAGCACTTATGAGTCATACACAATATGTTGGCACCCATTGTTAACTGTTTAGTCAAAGCATTAAGATAGGCATATAAGAAATGAGAATGTTTTGCTGTTCCTTAGGAAACAGTCAGAAAACATACCTAAACACACAGCAGGCAAGTGGAGCTTCAGGCAAAAAAGTGTCACCCTGTGGTATCGAAAAGGGCAAGACTTTGTATTTGTCTGTGATGCTAAGAGATCATCTCACACCATTCTGATATTTGTGTAGACTTTCAACAATATTATTGCCCATCTACGTAGAGTACCCTGCAGGTTAATTAGCTCTTGGAACTTAAGCAGGGATAGATAGTAATAGAAAATGAATGGTTACTTATGTTATTAACCCAGGAAGGATGAAATGCGAAGTAGACCTGTTGCTGATTTAAACTTTGGACTTGCTGCTGCAGGTTAGACACAACTCTTTGTAGCAGTCCATCCTCTTCACAACACAGAGAACACTGGGACCCGTGTGAGCCATAGGGAAGCACAGGGAGAGTGCAAAGGGCCCCACAAGGCACAGTGATGGCTCCGATCCCCCTGCTGCTGCCCGAACCCACCATGGACCAATGTGTGACGGTGGAGCGCAAGCTGGAAAAAATGCTCCACAAGTTCTCCCGGTACTGATAGCACAGCAAATATAGCATGGAAGAGCTGGTTGAGTAGAAAAGAGGTCTGTGATGGGAGATCTTGCAGGCAGCAAGTGAGATCCACTGGTATGCTCTTTCGGTACAGTGTTTAGTCTGCAGCTTTAAAGTTAACATTTTCACTAAATAAACTGAAATACTTTAAAGCCATGGGCCCTGGGCACTCACATGGAAAATTGTAAGATGTTTCTGTGGCCACTAAAATCAAAGGGATGCAGAATAAATCCCTAGAATTTACCATTTGCTGTGCCTAGACTGATTAAGACTAGCCTCTCGTTTCAAAGATCGGACTTACTCACCACAGCCCGTAGAGCCCTGCTTGGCTGTAAACCAGCATTTGGTGAAAGAAAATAGCTGCTTTTTGGAAAAAAGCAGATTTTCTGCACCCAATCACATCATATTTACATCACTAACTTTCTGCCCATCCAATTGTGTACTGCTTCCATCAGAAAACTGTAGACCAAACACCCACAAGTAAGTACATGGACATGTTCAGAGACATTTTGCAACAAAAAGTATCTATGGATCGCTGAACTAAAAACCCGGATGACAAGGCTCACCTTGCAAGGGGTAAAGATCAACAAAGATTATGGCAAATTCTCCTTGGCACCCGTTCTGACTTTCTACTTTCAAAAGGTAGTTCCAGTTATTGTTTTCAGCGCAGAGGCTGGTTGGAATATAAAAGAACATATCTGGCAGTTGCTGGAGGGCCGATTTTGGTGCTACGTTTTGAAATTGCCACAATCCACTTCTGTGACGATGTTAAGATATGAACTGTCATTAAATTATCTTCACACCAGAGTTATGTGGACTTCACTTACAGCAATGCGAAAAATGCTCCTGCCAACACCGGCCCCCGCTTATCAGATTTTTGCAAGTGAGAGCAACAGCAACCAATCCAGTATATTAAAAACTTGGGCTAACCAACTACTTGCAATTCTGACTGCCTTTGACATTACCCATCTTGAACTGCTTAACCGGCCACAATGCGCAAAGAAGAAGTTTGAGTCTTGGGCTTGGATAACTAACCAGCAAAATTGTGCAAGCATGCACTCTGCCATCTCTTTGGGCTTTGGCCGAAATAAACTAAATGTGCAACCTCGATATTTGCCGTATTGTCCATCACGTCATCACCGCCACCAATTTCTGAGGCTTTGAATGAACTCATTAAGAACGAAAAAAATTATTTGGCAAAGACGTGACAAAGCAGTGCTTGACAACATCTGCAGTTTTTGTCGACTCAAAATTGAATACTCTAAACATCTAATAATTGGTTGTGAAGGAACCCGTAACTAACGTACGATGCACTTAGGGAATTTTGCACCATGTGATGACGACATGGAATCCTGGTGGTGTCGTATCATCTCTGGGAATACTATTAAACTTTCTTGTGCAGTGGTAGATTATATGGATTTGCTCCTAAAAAACTGAAGTTTGACGAATTCGGACACCATTGGCGATGTTCCGATTTGAGACAACTTAATTTGAATAGGTGTCAATCTGTATAATTTTGCCTTAGCAATGCTTGAAAAAATGGAAACACTATTTAGTGTGGTTGTTGGGATACGCAGGCTATTTATTGTTTGGATGAAATCTGAAACAAAAGTTTGAACCTTGTGATTTAAACTGTAGCTTTTCAATGAATAAATAAAATAAATAAAATAAAAAGTATCTAGAACTAGTTTATTTTCAATACAAACTAAATTACAAATATATCGCATTACTTTAAAGCACTAGTATATATTTCTTAAATAAAAAAATGTCAAATAACATTTTAGAAACATTAACACATAGCAACCTCCATTTTGGAAGTAGAAATGGCTACCAATTCAGCACACAATACAAATACAGGGAAATAGTGCAAAAGGGATGAGGTTTGGGGTGGCAATGGGTGGAGAATCATATAGATTGTACTTAAAAATTAGAGTTAAATGGGTGAACACATTGCCCAACAGCATGAACAGCCTATGTATCCATCTCCATTGAAAAACATTGCAGACCCTCATTCAGAGCTCCTATGTGAAGCTTTTATGTTAAAGCTCTTATTTAAATGACAATAGTTGTGGCTTAAAGGTAGTTCTTTGAGTGCCATCTAATGGCCAAAATTAACAAATGGAACTAGCATTAATGACATGGAATATGAGCACATAAAATTACCATCGAAAATTATACAAAGTGGTAGTATAGGTATGACATCATAATGTTGAGATATTGAGATCACAAAAACTTTATTTCAGTGTGATGCCATAAAAGCAAACAAGCATTAAAATTACATTAATAAAAATCCCTTTGCATATACAACAATGAAATAAATCACATAAATATGAGATCATTTAGCTGAACAATAATGATAAAAGAAAGTTGTTAAAATATATTTAAGAAAGATCATCATTGATCAAGAATGTTTCAGTTCAGTTGTTCTCCTCCTGGCCTTGACTAGGTAGTTACATACAGAAAACACCACATCAGGGAGGAGAGACCTCCTACACAGGGTTTCAGCACAGTCCAGAGTAAGTACTCTATGATTCATAAGGCAAGATCTCAAATTGCTTGAGCACAATTTGGAGTACCCTGGGCAGATAAACAGAAATGGTCGATGAGATTGTACCTTTGCAAAAAGCACAGCAGATATGTTCTGTTCTATACCAAATGTTTACAATGGGGTACAAGTGGGAAAATGTTAAATCGTGGGTTTCATGAAAAGGGAGCATGCAAATTGAGAGTTCACATCCATCAGATGGCATTCATGATCCCATGAAGGTTTGTTCACCAGATAAGTCCATCCAGTTGTAGAGGAGGAGCAAAGTGCCTCTTCTGGAAGTCCTGCCCCCATTTTGCCTATATGTTGGAAACCAGACATTACGACATGCATGATGCCAATAATCGTCCCTATACTTCGAAGAGTCTTCAAAACAAGGTATCCATTGAGAAAGCCCTATCTGATGTACCCGCAGAGAAATTATAGTCTTTTAAAGGAGGTTCTGGAAAAAGTGTGAAGGTGAATGAAAGAGAGGACTGGTGACGTCACATGAAGCAGAAATGATGTACCCAGAAGAGATGCCAATGAAGAGAGTATATAGACCTAATACAATCTGATGGCGAGGTAAAGAATTGAGCAACATTTCATGAGCAAAATGAAGATTGCACTTGCGGAAAGCACTGAAGAAAATTTCAAGCCGTTTTAGAATTGTACAGATGCTAAAACGCAAGTAGATTAAGTAATCATTAAGGCTGGCTATACGTAGTGGAAAAACATCAGGCGGTGCCGCCATTATATATATGTGTGTATAGAATCTGGATGTTCCATGACGTGTTTTAGCAAACTAGGACCCCATGAACAGAAGAGCTGAAAGTGTGGCGCAGTAGAAGAAAACAGCTGACGATGAGGGAAGATTTGAGAAAGGTTGTCTGGCCCAGTGTCAAGGGTTGACACAGCCAAGAAACTGGTTATCTATTCAAGAAGATACAATGAACCTAAGAAACGAGATAAGCTCCTGTTGAGGTGTAATGGAAAAACACTAGAGGTGCCAGGTTTTATTTATTTAATAGCGTTAAATGCGAAGAAGTCAGCTCAAAACACGGTCTCCTGTCACATGGTCAAGATGAAAATAGACTTTGGGCAAGCTACACTGAGACCTGAAGATAAGACCATGCTCACACTCCCTTCTATTCTTAAGCGCAGTGATACTTTGCAAGGCTGAGCTCAAAGACTAATTCAAATGGCAGACAGTAGGAGTGATGATGAATGATGGGCTAATTGGGTAGGGAGGCATGGTCAAGCCCAACCATCCAGCACCTGGGGTACTAGCTTGCATGCTGCTAGCGAGTGGAATATTCATGAAGGGTACAAGCATGCCAACCAATCATAGAGGCCACGTAGTAAAGAGTCCTGGAGTTTGAAAGCCAATGCAAAGTTGTGTATTCCATGATAGCGAAGATGACTTGCACCAGGGGTGGGCATAACTGTCCACCTGACCTTAGAGATCCGATCACTATTCCATCCCCCATAGAAAGTATACCTAAATGTTCCCCTTAAGCCTATCATCTATATAAATGTCATTTTGAATGCGTTGAGAGAAAGTTCTTGAGAAAGACTTGAGTGAACGTCCACTGACGTCCATTGTACTCCCTGTTTTAGATGCTTGTTAATAAAACAGCTAAACATTTGCCAACTTCCTGAGTCGGTCTGATTATTGGTGTAGGACTACAATCTGCATCCCCATCCATCCCAGAGAGCGCTACCTGGCTTAAAGGGCCTACAGGTTCACAGCTGACAGGGATAAACAGTCAGTGGCCTTTTTTGTGCACATCCATTCTCTAAACGCATCTTTGATTATGCTGTTACTATGCCCATGGATAAGCCTCAGGTCAGACAAAAGGTGCCCCAGATTCATATGAAAAACAGTGTACACCTAATATAGGCTGGCCATGGAAGCCAATTGGCACCTTTGCAGCTCATCAAGTCAATGGGAGCTTCACAATAGCTCCCCAGCTCTTGGTTGCACCAGAGATTGGCCCAATATAGCAGTGTGTTGAGGGTTATTAATCACGCTAATGCTGATCAACCCTAGTTCAAGGTGCACCATTGGTTAGGCATACTTTTCAGGAGCCTGAGTAACTTCTTAAGGAAGATGTTTTCTGTAGTTGCTATACAAGAGAGTATACCATGGCCATAGAGTTCTGCACCATAAACTGCTGCCCAACAGCCATAGATCTATTCATGTCCAGGGCAAGAATGACAACATTATTACCACACTTCTTTGTAAAGTCCAGGATTGCTGAACATCTGAGGAACAATGTTAAGTTTGCATTCTCAATGTGGTTGCCCCATTGGCATTATTGGGAACTCTGATGCTCAGGTAGTCAAACGATGTGACTTTTTTGTACCACACTGCCTCTAATTTGAATGGTTGTGCTGGTGTATTTCTTCATACTCTTTCCACGGTTCATGAATTTTGTGTTGCTGGTATTCACCAGTAAGCTCTTTTTGTCGCAGTACTTAACAAGCTGCCCAGCTCCTCCATCGTCATCAGCAAACATCAAGATGTTTATTTTTTCCCTCTTAGCCTGGGTGAATCAGCAATATCTATTGCTAAGTAGCTGACAATGACATTAAAATAGATAGAGAAGAGAGTGGGGCCAGCACAGAGCCCTGCCTCACCGTCTTCTGTACCAAAAACTGCCTTGTACATTCCCACATCTACCCAAAGCGTTATGTCTAATATGATATGCTATGATAGGTTATTTATAAAGTGCTTAATATCCAGAGGTTTCTAAGCGCGGACCCGGGGATTGAACCTGTGTTGCTCCGTGTCGTCTTGCTTTCAAGGCGAGCACGTTGCTGCTGAGCTATCTTCGGAGACCCTCTAGCAACAACAAGAGGGCAGTAAGCAGGGATCTAGGTATAGTTTCATTTCACAGTGATTTCGATAGCTCAGAATGGGGAATGCTGTTGAATGCTGTATTAAGGGCTACAAAGAGTAGATACAACATTGCAGATCCCAGAGGAACCACTTCTCTATCAGGGTGCCAAGCCTGTTCAGTATTGCTGACTCCTCTCCTAAAGCCTGATTGGAGGTTACTAATACAGTTTTAATCTTCTACCCATTGCTCTAATCTTTTAAGGGCTAGTTTACCAACTATCTTCCCTGAGGCTTCAAGCAAGGAGATGGGACCTTGTATATGATACCCTAAAACAATTTGTAAAGACTGCAAACTCGAAAGTCAAATTTATGTACAGAGTGAGAGCAGCCAAATATTGGGAGAACGAAATACCAGGAATTTCACTGGCCTGATAACCAAGTAGGAGACATAAAAACACAACCATAAATGTACGAACCATTGATGAAGAGGGTAGGGTTACAGGCCCTTTCAGTATTTCGCTGCAACTACAAAGGTCTCTATGACAGTAAGTTGATCAAATCAGAGAATGAAAGACTAGAATAACTAAAGAATATCACAATGCCATGCCTACCAGCAGAAAATACTCAACTGCTGGATAGCCGCTTAAATCCGTTTGAAATCCAGATTGCCACCAATATTGTTGTCAATGGTGAAACCGCTGGCACTGATGGATTATTGGCTGAATACTATTTATACAGAGTATGCCAAGTGATTGGCTCTGTACTTGCTTAGAGCATATCAGGAGGTTTATGCAGAAGGGCTACTATCGCCTACCATGCAAACAGCAAATGTGATATTACTTTTAAAACCTGATAACATGTCAGAGCACTGTAAATCAAATAAGCCCTTAACAATGATAAATGTAGATTATACGATCCTGGCCAGAATAGTAGCTAACTGTATCCTTCCCCATATTACATCATTGGTGAACCCTGATGAATCTGGGTTGATGCCAAGCAAATCCACCCAGATGAACTGAGCTTCCAGAATTGTCTTTTCTTTAATCACTGACACCGAAATAGCTTCCAGCTCCTCAATTTCGATGTCCCTCTCCAGTGATTGTATCTCTCGCTCCATTACATCCATCCTAAATTCCAGTTTCAAAACCATCTCATTTAGCTTCTTCAATTTAGTGGACATCCTCAACAAATCTTGTCTATTTTGCATTGCATCTCCATTATAGCTTGACTGTATGTCCAGGGGGAGCACGAGTAGGGGGCTTTTGATGTGCCCTGTTTTGAGCTACTCTTCAGGGTAAAGACATCCAACTTCTTACTCCTTTTGCATGCATATTTATGAGCCATATTGGCCCAATGAAGGTATGCTTAAGTGAAACTACCAAGGTTACTCTTTCTCAAGGCTGCATGAGGGAATAGGCAAAATCAAGCCTCCAGCTGACCCTCAGTTTCGCAATACCAGCAGGATGACAAAGAGGCAGAGTATTCAGCCCAAAAACCCTCTAAAATGAAGTTGTATCCTGCATAGGTTAAACTCTTTAGGTCTGGCTTGCCTGGCCTCATTATGTATGCACAATATATTGCAATCTTCTTTTAATTATCATTGTGTACATCTAAAACATCCACCGAAGCCTCCAGGACCCCAAACTGGCACCTGCCTTCTATACTGGGGAATTCACCACCACCCACCTTCACAATTCTCTGTGGGCGGAGCAGGTGATGCCAGGCCAAACATGTCCAAAAGGCTGTCGTAGTCCTGAGGCTCAGCAGAACACCACAAGGCCCCAGGGAGAGCAAAGGGGAAAGTTAAACACTTTGTTCTGTAGGAATTTACCATAATCCCTCTTCCAAAAATCCCTTGTCTGGGTCCCAGCAGACTTCGGCAAATATCCCACAAAACTCGAGTATGGATGGCCTGAAGTTTTGGGTCCTGACCTGCTTCCTCTCTGATGTTGATGTGTGCTCCTGAGAAGAGCCAGCATCACTGAGCTCCATCAGGACAATCACCCTAAATGGGTAGTCATGTTGAATGCAATTTGGATATCATTTACTACCTGGAATGAAGAGGATAATTTGTGAAGTAGGGATGCTAATGGTCAGAAGTAAATGTTGAAGAGCCAGGCAGATGGAGTGGATCCTTGGGGAATCTCAACATCAAATGTTTTTGGGCAAAATATCACCTAATTAGATTGATGTGCTGAATTCCATGAGGAAGGCATAGAGCAGGCAATGTGCGTTCCATTGATCCCTATTTTATGATGAAATAATTATGTCTAATAGAAGATAATGGTCAACTGTAACATAAGTTGCAGGGATGTCTACTAGGATCAGGACCAAGGACTTATTATTAAGAAGGGTTTTTTAATATATCTTCCCTAAGAAGCTAGCTGTTTCGCTGCCACCTGTGGTCTAACACCAGAGTTAATTGTATAACTCTGTAGTTGTCTAACAATGAGACGTTTTCACTCTTTTTGGAAGATTGTTTAGTCACCCAATTCTCTAATATTTTGCAAAATAAAGGTGTAGAACTGATAATTCGGTAGCTATTGAGGATCTTGGGATGTGTGGAAGTCTTCTTTAACAAAGGTGAGACAGTGGGAAATTTAAATAAGAGATAAAGTATCCATATGGCTGGCAAAGCATTGCAAGTTGAGGTAATAGAAGATGCAAGGGAGTTAATGCATTCCATGATCAGGTAGGTTGGGCAGGAAACTGTTTTGTTACCATGGATTTAGAATATTTATAACTACTAGTAGTCATTCTATCCAATAAAGGGCCAATAACTACATTACATTTCCCACCAATAATAGCATGTTTATTTTCAATAATCAAAATATTGGAAAACATTATCTTCCAAAATACAGAACCATCATTTGTGTGCCCATATATTTAGACTAAATTGAACGTACACCCATGAAATTGTGTAATTTCATGAATCGCTTCGCTTGACATTCAGATTTTAAAACAATCGTACTGCCACCTTTTCTATTAACTGCTAGCTGGGACAAAATCTGATTAATAAAACTGTCTCTAATTCTCCAGATGTCTTTTTTTAACATATTCTTCTGGAGAAAAATATCTTTCTGATTCAAATTTTTTTCATAAATAAGATATAGTGAACCATTAAAATAAGTGTATTTTCAAGTGTTGACAGACATAAAAACAAAGGAACATTCAATATTGAATAGTTTCCTAAACAGGGGACATGCATTAACTAGGCGATGGAAACAGAGGCATCAAGACAGCAGAAACGGTATCCGTTAACGCTCGACACATCTAGAAGGGATCCCACTCCCACCTGGCCCCAGGTCAAAATGTGGATGCTCGAAGAGGTGTTGCATGGGGTTGAGTCCCGAGATTTGCCTGGGTCGGGCAAAGTAATGTCAAGGGAACATTGCTTGAATCTCAGAATGGTGACAGCTCGACCTACCAGGTAGCCCAAGGCGGAGAGCGAATAAAACCTGCGGGAAAGCCAGGCCCAGTGATTTCTCCACACCTCTGGAAAAACCCTGCTCATGAAGGGCAGGGTTTTGTAGCAGCAATTGGTCAAGTCAATGTTACAGCCAGTTCCCGACCGAAAAGGGTTGACTAGAGCCCGAAACATATCCGAGAGTCTTACTTTGACAGGTTTGATCCCTCCAATACAAGCGGCCCCTGGAGCAGACGCTATTAGTTCACGACCAACCCCCTTGGTCCAACCAATCTTGCGTTTGAAGCCTACCCTGGAGCCATCTGTTCACCATGTAACTCTTGAGCTAAATCAGTTAGTAGTGAGTGCTGCACCCTCCCAAGCCCCCCAGGTTGTGTCCAGGGGCTCCCAGCTAACGCAGGACCTGTTATGATGATCTCTAGGAAAGCAGTGTGTATGGCTGTGCCCAAACACATTTCCATTTTACAGGGGGTTGGGAGAATTGCCTCTAGGGTTAACAGCGCGGATCAAGAGCAGCGATTTTAAACTGATTTCCTAGAATGTGGCCGGGTTAAACAGCAAAATTAGCGACAAGGAATGGGTCCCTTTTATATCTGTTATGTTATAATTTGCTTACAAGAAATGTGGGTTAAGGCTGCTCCGACACTCAGACATTTTGTTAGTTTTGCACTAGATGCAAAAGGTGTAGGTAGAGGGAGGGGGAGCATGCAGTGCTTGCTTACATTAGGAAGTCCACACTCTGGTCTGCTGAAAGAGTGGTGGTTGGCAATGGGTTTGCAGTGGTTGTTCTGTTGAAACTAGGCCAAGTATAATGGATATAATGGACCTACTGGTGGTGAATGTGTACATAGCACCAAACAATTGCCAATCAGGGAGGAAGGTGTTGGGGAAACTTCTGGAGCGTGAAATCCCATGTAATGTTCTTATTATGGGTGACTTCAATGCTAAACCAGTGAGTGACAGGGTTGACAGTAGTCGAGTGAAATTAGAGCATGGGATACCGGCTAGATGTGAGTTGAACACAAGAGAAGACAACTGGGGTAAAGACTTAAGTGCTTTCATGAAGGAATACCACCTGGCTGAGTTCAATGGGAGATGCAAAGGAGATGCCTCTAAAGCGTACCTGTATTCGGGGCAAACATGGGTCTGTTATAGACTACTGTTTGGTAGATGAATATTCTTTTGCAAGTATCAGATTCAAGGTGGTAGTCCACCTGGATAGTGACCATTTCCCTCTGGTTATGGCTATGGAGTTTTCTGGACATGGCCTTGCCTTGGGGGAGGAAAATGGTAGGAGGGCATGCCAGTGCTTACCACATATAAGGCAGGATCACTGGGATATGACTCTGAGGGTGCCTAGGGTTGTAGATAAGTTAATAGAGTTCTGACACTCGACTGGACGGCGTAGCATGTATTAACAACTACTAAGAACTACTAGAGCTGCTAGTTAGCGAATGCAAGAAACTGCTCCCGAGCAGGAATCAGCCTCAGAGGTCACACTGTGGGGGTGCAGTTTGGTTTGATCAAGACTGTCGGGCCCTGAAATGGAAGATTAATGGGGCAACGAAACATGGAGACATGAACTCTGGTCAGTTATATGTTCTCAAATCTGATTATAGAAAGCTGTTGAAAACTAAGAGGAAGTAACAAACAGTGAAACAATGGGAAAGGTTAGAGCAAGCAGTTTTAAATAATAAATATAAGCTCTTCTGGAGCTTAGTTAGCAGAGAGTTTGACACTCTAAATAAGGCGGATCCTTGCTGCATCTCAGGTGACAAGCGGGTGTCCCACTATACTAACATCTTATGCGAAGTGGGAGGGGAGGGTGTTCTCCCGCAATGTATTATGGTTGATGGGGGGAGACTATAGTCTTTTCATAGGCGGAGATCCTGGAATGAATAGCCGATCTTAGATTGGGGAAGGCGGCGGGCTCTGACGGTCTTTAGTCAGGCCTCTTGAAGTGGAGTCCTGTTTGGTGGGCCACTATTCTAGGAAAACGCTTTTAATGCTATTGTAAAATCTAAAGTGGTGCCCAGTTCTTGGAAGAAAGCTATAATTGTCCCAATTTTTCACAAGGGCATATCTAACGACCCCCACTGTTACTGCCCAATCTCACTTCTCGATATTCCTAGTAATATCTTTAATAGATGTATAAAGATGTATAAAGGGTGAAGTCAAAGAGTGGGCACAGAGTAACACAGTGTTACCTCCCTCCCTAGGAGGGTCCCGTAGTGGGTTTTCAACTATGGATCACTGCTTGGTTTTACATATCCTATTTGAGAAGTATTGTTCAATAAGATGGGGTAGGCTGTATGTGGCTTTTTTGCACCTTGAGAAGGCGTTTGACAAAATTAACATGGTCATTTTATGCCAGAAATTTAGGGACCTGAACATATCTCTAAACTTACTGCAGTTGATTCTATGCAGTTACCAAGATACTACTGCCGCTGTAATGGTAAATAGCCAAGGCCGGCTAACGGAGGAATTCTATACAAACCAAGGAGCTAAACAGGGTTGCTCCCTGGCTCCGTTGTTGTTCCTCCTATTTTTAGCCAACCCTATAGAAGCCAGTTTTACTACCAATCAGCCCTGTTTGAGGGGCAGGTCGGTTGAGGCACTGTTATATGCTGATGACACAGCTCTGATTGATCTGACCCCCTTGGGGCTACAAGCTGGTCTAGACTATGCTACTAAGTTTTTTAAGGATTATAAATTAACCCTGAATAAGAATAAAACAAAGATTGTAGTTTTTCAAAATAACAGGAAGAAGGTAGACTTTTCGTGGTATCTCAATTGTGAGAAAATTGAGGTTGTGTACTCATTTTTTTGTTTGGGGCTGACCTTTGACAGTAATGGGAAGTGGGTACATCAGTTGGACTCGGCATGTCTAAAGGCCCCTTCCAGGTTAAATGAGCTAATTAGATTGTACCATAAATTTGGTGGGTGCATGCTGGGCAAGGCGATAGAGGTCTACAAGTCTAAGGTGAGGAATATGCTACTGTATGGCAGTGAAATCTGGGGGAGTTCTAACTGTAAGAAGTTGGAGGTTACCCAAAATAAAATTATGAAAAGGCTGACAGGTCTACCAATGGGAACCCAAAATTGCGCTCTGCGTTTGGAGCTGGGGATCACAACGATAGCCACACACACTAAACTGAGACAAGGTGCCTTGTTTTAAAAGGTTTTGCAGGTATCGCCGAAAAAACGATAATATTCAGTACCTTTTACCGGAGATGCCGGTTCGGGTTGCTGTTTAATGTTTAAGTGGTTTCAGGGAGGTTTTAACATATGGTTGATAGCAGGGATTAAGAACCTGACCACAGCAAGAGATATGAGCCTGACAGAGTTAAAATGTTAAAATCAAGGGTTAAAGAGGGGACACTTAGTAGGGACCTGACTGAGGCTCTCTGAATCTGTTTGCGGCTTTGAGATTTAATGCCAGGCAGGGGGGCAGTGTGTGTAGAATCCCCTCGCCTAACTGTAGGTGCTCTATCTTATTAGTGCGTTTAAACATGTTACCACTAAAAGCCCGCACTAATCGGGGGCTGGGAGACCCATCGAAAAACTGTATGTGTGGGCTCAAAGTAAGGGAGGATCTTAAGCATTTTTGTTAATATGTAGTTGGAACCTAGATTTGTCAACAGATCTGTTAAGGCCTTCTTCTTGCAAATCAGATAAGGGACGGCAAAGCTGCATTGTATTTTATTTGGAATTGCCCAGACCTTGAATTTATTTTAAAATTGGGTACCTATGTGAGCAAGGCTCTGATAAGATGATTGAAGAAAGGCTTAGATTGAAATTGAGGCGGGGAGAATTTTCTTTTTAACATTGTGCTCTTAATTGATTTAAAATGTTGTATACATTTTTTTGCTATGATGTGTTTAATGATGTATGTTAATGGAGAAAACCATCAATAAAGTTTACTTACTCACAAAAGAGTACATATGCCAACCAACTGCACTTTTCAATTTGATTATTTCATTTACATTCTTGTCCCGTGCTGGCCTTCCTAGAGAGTCTCAGAGCAGATTACACAGGAACAAGGATATATACAAATAATAATAATAATAATAATAATAGTAATAATAATAATAATGAAACTTTTTTTAGCATAAGTTCCTTTAAAAAAACATTTCAGATGGCGTGTACAAGAAAACTGAATTAAAGTATAGAACACTTTTTTAGACCTTGATAGACAATGGAAATTAGGTCACCAAACCTCAAGTTGGTAGTTCTATGACTTTGAGGAATTTGCTATTTTGAAACTGAAAAAGCAATAAAGGGTCAAAGTAGAATTTTCAGATATTATTATCATAGATCATTTTATTTGTTGCATCATGTAAATTATATATATATATATATGTGCCTCAAGACTATAAACATGATCTGACGTGAATTAGGGCCATTTTCCTGAGATGCGATCCTGTATACCTTATCTACCTCAAAGGCAGTAGAGCGTTTAAATCTTAGCAGACCCAAAATGAAGTTTTCAGCAAGCTTCTACAGCCCCAGACTCTGTTTCTTATGGAAGGCAGATGATTCTAAAATTGTATTGCCTATTATGATTCTCCAAGCATTCAAAATCATTTTCAACAGAGCAACTTGTGCACACACAGACTTTAATGATACAATGTATTTCCTACAATCATTAACTAAAATATTTGTATCATTTCATGTTCAAGATAAGAAAATTCTGTCTTAAAACGGTCTTTGTGAGATTTTCAATATTTCAGAGGGTATAGAGAACATGTTGTTACTTCCTTCTACCACAAATTGCAAAAGTCCTGACCCAGAAGCATGACCAAAAGCACATACATTCTTCCCACACACATGAAAATTCAAAAAGAACACTCGACGCAGTGCAAATAGTAAGCTAACAACTCATGAAGATGTACACCAATAGACAGGCGGAGGACCAGTAAAAATATTACACTCTGGAATTTACCATAAAGTGTAATTTTGTAGTCAGTGGTTTGTATGTAATGTAGCCTCCATGCATCATACTTAAAATGCACTTCGGGAAAATCCCACAAATCATCCCGTAGGAGGACAATCAGGCACATCTAAACCCCTTGCTCATGGTTAGCACTGCATGTAACTCTAAATCACAGGAGGAAGGGCCGTGCCGCCGCATGTAACATGAAATGAGGACCTGGTTTTTGCACTAGGAAACTAGATGACAATCTCTCACTCTAAGAACCTTTCAGAGTGTAAGTATTATGCATTCATCGAGCACAGATTGCCTGTGAAATGTAGCACTGCTCCTTAGGCATTTTTCTTTTTTTGGTTTTTTTTGTTGTTGCATGGTTTGGAAAATCAAACATTTACCAACTGAAAAAATACATAACCAGCCTTGTATTGACTGCCTACAAAATCGAATTTAGACAACAAACCAAAACACAGTTTACAAGACAATTATTCATTATCCAAAATTCAAAACTGTCCTTCTTGCCGGGCGGGGTCTGGTTTGGTTATGTCTCCTGGTCCTTACGAAACCGCCCAATTACCACCGCCCAGGTTTCCATTATATCCTGATCACACTTTAGATCCTTCCATAGTTTCTGGGACAGTCTTTAGACAGGCGAGTAAAGCCAAGGTTAACTATAGCGTTGCCCCTATGTTTAACATACTCCACCATTCATCAGCGTCCAATGTTGTAGTCTACAAAAGGAATTTTCCCAGTAGACGAGTACGGTGGTCTTTCAGGGTGTGGCAAAATATAACCACATGATAGAGTGTTTAATTGTCCCCTCCGCACAGACTACACCTGAAATTCCTCTCCGGTGGGGGCTTCCTGACCTCTGTGACTGCCCTGATAGGCAATAGGTTTAGCCGGAAGCGCATATACTGTTGTCGAAGATAGGCTCAAGGGAATTTAATCATATAAATTGGTAGTCTACCCCTTGCCTTTGCTTCCGGAATAGGCCTTCCATAAACTTTGCTATTCTCCTTCGCTTCAATGAGGTGATCCAGTCTAGGTCCATCAGTTTTTTTCTTTACCAGAATGGGGTTTTTCAACAGATCGTCTACAGTGGTGTTAATACTTTCCAATTGGAAAATGCAAGCCCCAGACCATTGTTTTAATAGGGGCTCCCTCTGTTCCTCAAAGGCCTTGTTCAGGACTACGAGACCCCCTTCACTTTCCACACTCAAGCATTTACCAAAGAAGGTCAAAGGCTTCCACACCACAACCACCTTTAGTGAGTTCTAACCTAGCTCTACTCTTATGGCTTGACAGGCGTTGCGGTAGGCAGGCTAAGAACTTGCCTCCAGAAGAGTCTTTCAAGTTTAGACCAAAGGGCGAGTGGTAGAGCCAACATCGCTTTTGAGCCATAGGTCACAACTGGCATTACTATTTTTTCAATAAAAATCAATTACTGGTAATAATGTAAACTTGCATTACCTCCTCATGATCGTTTTTGCTTGCGATGCCAGAGTCTTCACCTTACTTTGCAGCATTTTCTCATGGAACACATACATCTCGCTGTTACTTAGGTCTACACCTAGGTATTTCAGGGATGCAACCTCCAAAATGTTTTCACTTTTCAGGAACCAGATGTGGCATTTGGTTTTCCTTCCCGACCTTCCACCCAAAGTCAGAATCCTAGACTTGTTTACGTTAATCTTTAAGCCATTGGCATTGATGTAGAGTTCCAGATCATTAAGTTGACGCTGTAAACCTATCTGGGTCTGATCCATCAATATGAGATCATCTGCGTAAAGTAGTCGGTTCAGGGAGACACTTGCCATGGTTGGAGGAAAGCATCTTGTCTTCTCAAAGACTGATTCAATGGGCCTCATTACAAGTGAGGCGGAATGGGTTAACGGGCTCCGCTAATGGTGGCGGGCCTGTTAACACCATTCAGCCTCATTACGAGGTCCCCTCGCGGGACCCGGTAAGGACGCCTGGTAAAACCAGGCATCCTTACCGGGTCCCGCGAGGGGAAGAGGGAGCTAACAACGGGCCGGTGGTAATCGGCCCATTGTTAGCTCCCTCTCCCATTCCCATTGAGCCCTATGGGGGCTCAGATGGGAATGGGGAAGGTCCGGGCCCCGGTTCCCAGAGGGAGGAATTACCGGGCCCTCCGAACTCAGAATGGCCCGGTAATTCCCCATTCTGGGAACCCAGTAAAGGAGCCCGGTTTGGCGGCAGCCATGGAGCTAATAGCTACCGCCAAACTCGTAACGAGGCCCAATGTCCGATATGAACAGGTTGAAGATTGCAAGGGCCAATCTACATCCCTGCTTAAGCCCATTCTACGTTTCAATTGGCTGTGACAGGTTTCCTGCTTCATTCAGTCTAACTGCAATAGTTGTCTTCGAGTGCAGCGCCTGTATTGATTCTAAGATTTTCTTCAGGCATCCCCAGGAAGACAACTTTGACCATAGAATGCCTCTATCCACTAGGTCAAAAGCTTGCCCGAGATCAATGGAGGGCAAGTATATCTGACTTCCAAGCTGCCTCTTCGCCCTCATTTTTAACAGATTGATCAAAAACCAACTGAGGGAAGTGCCTATACCTTTTACAAATCCTGCTTGCCAAATATCGCAGTGATTTGTAGAGCTCCTCCAATGTGTCAGATATTTTAGGATTACTGCTGCAAATAATTTTCCAATGACATCTAGTAGGGTGATAGGCCTATATTTCACAGGGTCAGACCTATCGCCCTTTTTAAAAATTCGAATAATTATTGAGAGAGACCATGAGTTGAGTATGTTGTTTGTTATTCTGGTGTAGTGGAATAGTTCCTCTATAAATGAGGCCCATGCCCCTGGATCATCCTTTAGCATTTTCTTAGCGATACCATCAGGGCTAGGCTTATCAAATTCTGAATCTCGTCTTTGTCAATATCAAAGGACCATCGATCGACAGGGTCTGGAGTGTATGGCCGGTCCTCTTTTCCAGATTTTGCAAACAACGCCTTAAAATGGTTAGCCCAGGCTTCAGCTGGTACCCCATTACATAATGCTGATGATTGCAGGTTGTTGAGATTGTTAAAGATTTTCCATATCTCACCAGTGTTTTTAGAGGCAATCAATTTCAGCATCTTTTCTGTATCGCTTTGAATCATAAGGTGTTTGTGAGCTTTTAACCAATTTTGAAAGGACTGTTTCAGTTTTAAATTTCTCTTGAAGACTCGGGTGATCCAGTTTTCACCAAGAGCTTATCTTGTCTTCCGAGATCTTATTTCCTGATTGCCACTTCCTGGTCTAAAGAGTGGCGTTTGCCAAATGAGGGCTTCACAAAACAAGTTCTTTTTTCTGCAAACATAGTAAGCACAACAGTGTAATCTTTTAGGTTCCTTATGTCTGTCTGAATACTAGCTCGGTTGTACTGCATTGTTTGTGTCATTGTTATGATGTTTTCTGGAATAATTCACAGCCTAGAAAATCCTGTATTTATTTCAAATTGTTGTCTCGTTTTAGTTAATTTATACGTATGCCAATTGTCATATGTAACCCTTATAATGTTGTGGTCACTATTATTAGTTCTCAAAACTGTCATGGACTTGAGCCTTTCATGCATGAAATCTGAGGCAAAGAAGTAATCCAAAATCTTCACTTCTTCACCCCTCTTCCAAGTCGTTGTTGGGGGAATGTCCCTGCACAGGTGCCCATTCACCATTCTTATGTTGCAGTCGGCTAACTCTTCCCTGCATCACAAGCCTCTTACTACAGCCGGGGAAGAGTTCAATGAGAGGTCGGTGATGAGCTCTCCCGAGGGATGAAAGCATTGAATGTTTAAGTCACTGCAAACAATAAAGGCTAAATTAGAACATTTAGCCAAGGAATCATCTATAAATTGCATGACTTGGCTTTCGAATGACAGTGCCAAAATCGAACTGAAGTTCCAGTAGAGATTTAAAACCATAACATTTCCAAGGATCTGTTTATTTGGATCAGGCAATTGCAGTGTCAAAGCCTGTATTAATGGCGTTGGGTTAAAACCTCCAAAACATTCAATCCTCCCATGTGTTTGATTACTGTTAAGAGACCAACCATGGGCCTACCCTTGGGGCCCTTAATTATAGGATTCAAATGATATGTAAAGCCCTCCAAAACAAGCAGCCAGTTCTCCTGCAAAAATACCATATCAAATTAGGCAAAGGCCATATCTCCCAGCCCAAATAGGTGCCAGAATCTCCTAGTATTCCAGCATCGTAGGAACAGGGCCGATGGTTCTCTGGACACAGAATTCTTTCGGCATCATGATCTCAATGGCCTCGGAGCCAAGGCCCTAGCCAGCCAGCTCCAATCATCTCCTTAGATACCTCTTGTTTTTAGCTCTGGTTTATTCCATTTGTTTCTTGAAGAATTGCATCCATCCACTGTAATATTTAGCTAAAGTTTACCCCTTTCCAGTTGCTTGTTACCTTTTCTCTTTGGTAATACAATTGATCTTGCAGATGATTTCGAGTGGCTATTCAGTTTCACAGGTAAACCCTGCTCCTAAGTAGTTGAATTATACATGGAGAATGAGACTTTAACAGATGATAGCTAAAGGATGACCATATACAAGCAATCCTCTTCTGGAAACTCAATCAAATGCAGCTAACCAGACTCAATTACTTTTGAAGCGGGAATAGTGTGTAAAAGTCTCAGGACATTAGCCCTGTAGGGGGGGCGTGGCTAACCGCCATGTAGAGCGGACGTGTCTCCTGAGAGCTCTGCGCTGATGTGCCATGATAAGCTGTCTTTAAGTGACTTTAAAATGCTCTGGAACCCTACAAGTTGCACCATCCGCCGCAGAACCTCCTCGGCAATTTTTGCACCGTCTCCCAAGCGAAGCAGAGACGGCTAACACCTCTATCCGGCGAGCGAAGAAGGTCACCGAGCGGATTCAAAATGGCGGCTCCCGCGCCCTGATCCCTTGAAAGGCCGGAGCGCACTACCATAGCTGGCGAAGCTGCCCGCCGGCGGGAGGAGAGGATCCTGAGCTGCCGACTTGCGCTGGACCCGGAGGAGGGGACCGAACAGCTACACTCATCGATCGAGAGGACCGATCCGGACGTCCTGACCCGACCGCGCCCTGCCCGTGGCACGCGACCGGGCTTAGGTGTGCCCTGAACAGTCGAGAGGGCCCCTGGCGTGAGCGGTGGCCGACCGGTACCGCAGAGGAAGGCGGGGGGGACGGAGGACCACCCCGGACACCTACATCGGAGGCAGGGTGAGGGGGGCCTATTCTACCCCCTGCGCCTGACTTTGCCGCTGGTGGAAACGCAAGAACTTGGGCTGGCCTCCTCGAGGCGTTGTGACCCCCACTGTCTTCCTTCCCCCCCACCTGCTGATCCTTCACCGGGGGGAGGTGTGGGCGAAAACACCTGACCCCTGCCTGCAGACTGACGCTCCGGCAGACCTCGAGGCCCACTTCTAGGGCCCCCATCACTTCACAGCCGACGGCGCAGGGGGCCGACCGCGCCTGCCTGATCCGAGATACCTTTTGTTTCCCGAAACCGGCCTGCTACCCCGCTGCTTCTTAACATCGCCCTGTCGGCCCTGCAACGGGAACGAGACCTAGCGGCCTCTCGATAGCACCCCCAGCATTTTCGGTGCAGGAAGGCCCTGTGTTGAGGACATGTCCGGCAGGAACAGCATGCCCAAGCGGCAGCGCCAGACCACGATGGACACCTTCGCAGCCTGTGAATCCCTGAATCCTGAGGGCACAAACAAAGCGGCCCCGGACGCTCAATCTAACCCCACAGCGGCCGCGGCTTCAGAGCCTAGCAACACCCAGATACTCGAAGCCATCAAGCTTTTCCAGGCAACAATGGAAAACAAAATAGATGCCGTTGCCACAGACCTGGGCCTCCTGCATCAAGATGTCCGCTCCCTGGCCGGCAGGACTGAGGCGCTTGAAACACAAGTCCGGGAAAACACTGAATCCAAAACTCACCTTCTTCGAGACGTCGACGAGCTTCAGAAAAGGGTCAAAAACTTGGAGGACAGAGCCGAGGAGGCAGAAGGAAGGGCTTGCCAGAACAATATACGCCTTCTCGGTTTGCCAGAGGGTTCCGAAGGCTCTGACCCCACTAACTTCATGGAGAACCTCCTGCTACAAGAGGTTGGAGCTGGCAAACTCTCCCAGGGCTTCACCATCGAGAGGGCCCACAGATCCCTGGCCAAGAAAGCACCGCCGGGGGCCCCACCCAGGCCGGTGATAGCGAAAGTTCTCAAATACAGGGACCGTGAGGTCATTCTGGCCTTTTCCCGAGCTGGCGGCCAAATCCAAGGGGACTCTGCTAAAATCGCCATATACTCTGATTACACCTTTCAGGTTCAAATGAACAGAGCGAAGTTCATACACACCAAGGCAAGATTGAGAGCCGCCGGGCTGCATTATATGCTCCTGTATCCTTCCAGACTTAAAGTACTGCATAACATCAAGGCGCACTTATTCGACACCCCGGCCCAGGCCAGGGACTGGATGAACGGATTACAGATCCCTGATATTGAGGAAAGGAAACGGAGACCGAGATAACGATCATCCTGTCATTCAGGGGGTAACTATATTTGCTTGAACCATTACACAGCTGAATGGATCCTCCCCGCGGAGACCCCGAGTGGTTTGTCCACTCCACCCCCTATTGTTTTCCCTCTTTTTGGGTACATATACCCGCCCGTAGGGCACCTAGAACCGATGCACGGTCCAACGGAGCAGAAACGGGACAGTCATAACGAGGGTAACCTCGCTGGGCCAGTTCTATGTTGGAGTTTTTTTCACAGTTAAGTAGGGAGGGTGGGAATACGGGAGTTTTTGTACACGTTTTTGCACAAGTTGGGGACATGCACTGGGAAATATCGAGACCACGGGAACAATTCACATGCAACGCAGCACCTCCTAGAGCCCGAGCTCCACCCGCTACACAGAATAAACCACACCACGCCTATGGCTGACACAATCAGGGTCGTTACCTGGAACGTCAGGGGCCTGAACAGCTTTGTTAACCAACGATGGGTCCATACTTACCTGAAAAGATGCAAGGTCGGAATCGCCATGCTGCAGGAAACTCACTTAATACCCAAGAAACTGGAAGCCCTGGCAAAAACTTGTTGGGGTACCCTAATAGGTTCAACTTACTCCTCCTAGGCCAGGGGGGTCCTGATTTGGATTGCCCCCACTGTTCCTTTCAACCTCACTAGCACTAAAACAGACAACAAGGGTAGGATGGTGGTGGTGTGCGGCTCCATAGAGGACAAAGAGGTTTGCTTGGTCAGTACTTACGCACTCAACCATGACGCAACTGCCTTCTTCCATTCCCTTCATGCGCGACTCAGCCCATATGCGACAGAATATGATATGGGGGGGTGACCACAACTGCACCCTTGATCCTCTACTTGACAGATCTGATAACAAACACGACCGACCCTCCCCCCAGCCAAAATACTTTCCAAACTAATCCAACAGTTGCAACTTAGTGACCTATGGAGGGTCCAGCACCCTGAGCAATGGGAGTACTCCTTCTACTCCCCATCCCACGCTGTACACACCAGGCTGGATTACATTTTTCTCAGCCTAACGCAACAGTCCATATTTGTTGATGCGCGCTACCTGCCTAGGGTGCTGTCGGATCACTCTCCCCTTCTGGTAACCTGGGAGGTGTTTCCGCCCACACCCCCATACCCACATGGAAGCTGAGGTCTGAGGCCCTACTTGACCCTGCATTCAAGGAACGCATAAAAGATAGCACTGAAGAATATTGGCAAAATAATCTGCATAGCGTTAGACACCTGAGCACGACTTGGGAAGCATATAAGATGGTCATGAGGGGCGAGATCATTGCAGCAGTTGGGGGAGCCCAGAGATCTCTTACATCCTCACTTGAGTGCGCAGAAAGGGACTACAGTGCGCTCGAAGGTAGGGCTGACCCATCCCCTGACCATTTAAAAAAAATGGCCGAACTCAGACAAACCTGCCTAACTCATTGGGAATCCCTTGGTAAACTGAGTTATGCCAAGCACACAGAAAGAATCCATGCCCTGGGAGACAAGCCCGGGAAACTCTTAGCTTGGCTCTATAAAAGGGAGACCCCCAGGCCACCCATCTGCCACATACTCACCCCCGACGGCACGGCCGTACATACCCAACAAGAAATCAATTCGGTCTTTACTGACTTCTATCGTATCCTGTACTCTGAAGCCCTGCCCCCCTCTGATACCAGGGTCGAGGACGCCCTTAACGCCATCGACCTACCTAAACTAGACTTGCAATTGGATGAGACCCTTGAGGAGCCCGTCACCCCCGACGAGGCCAGGGTGGTAATCAGATCGCTACCAGCTGGGAAAACCCTGGGTTCGGATGGGCTCCCGGGGGAATTCTACAAGACCTATGAGGAAACTCTTGCCCCAATATTGGGCCAGGTCTTTAATGAGGCTTTTGAGCATGGCATCCTCCCGGACTCCTTGAACAAGGCCGTGATTATACCCTTGCTTAAACGGGGGAGGGACGGGGCAGATTGTGGTTCTTACAGGCCCCTCTCTATGCTTAATGTTGACTGTAAGATCCTCACCGCCTGCTGGCGAATAGACTCCGCAGAGTTATCCCTCTGTTGATCCATCAGGACCAAACGGGATACGTCTCAGGGCGCTCCATCACTGAGAACCTGCGCAGGCTGCATCATGTTATCTATAGCACTGAGGGAAGGCCGCAGAAACCTGCAGTGGCATCACTTGACGCCACCAAAGCTTTTGATTCGGTGAGGTGGGAATGGCTGTATGCCACCATGGCCAGAATGGGGATAGGCCCTGTATTCCTTAAGTTATACATCCTTGCCGCTGAACCAGTGGCGGCCTACCTGAGACAGGAATATGGAGAGGGTGGCATTAAGATAGACGGGGTGACCCACCTCATCTCTATGTTCGCTGACGACACCCTATTGTACCTACGGGACCCTGAGCACATCCTTCCCTACATCTTGGAAACCCTGGACTGTTTCCACAAGTTCACCGGTATCCAGATCAATAGGAGCAAGTCTTGCCTTTATCCCCTCGCAGCACTCTTCACTGATGAATACAGGTCCCTCCCCCCTCTGGATCTCGAATGGCAGGCTACTTCCTTCAAATACTTGGGGATAACTATACACTGCAACCCAGCCACTGAACACATCCTTAATACCGTAAGGGCCAAAGACTCTCTCACGAAATCTATGGAGTTCTGGGGCCGGCTCCCACTTTCGATGGCCGGGAGGGCGGGACTCCTCAAAATGGTCGCCCTTTCCCGCCTATTACATAACTTCACTAACGTCCCCTTCAACATCCCCCCCTCTTTTTTCAAAGATCTCAACTAACTCTGTAGGGGTTTCCTTTGGCAGGGAGGCAGGCACGGGGTGGCATTGGAGACTCTCCAAACACCGTACGAGAGGGGCAGACTTAAGATCCCCAACTTTGAGCTGTACTTCCTCGCCAGCCAGCTGAGACATGTCACGCAGTGGATGGCGCACGAAAGCACGACAGACACTCGCCTCCTTCAGCCGGCTCTCCGCCAGTTGTTACTCAGAGACATACTGTGGGCCGGAGAGGGTGCTACGTGTCACTGCCCTTACCTCGCCAAGCTCGGGATCCGGCTTTGGAAAAGGGCCTGCAAACTGGTCGGGTCGGATGACCCGTTCTCCCCACAGATCCCTATCGCTGCACTCATGGTCAATCACTCTTGGGGGCATGTCGAAACACGTACACAATGGGAGCCCCTCGGGGTGGCCACGCTGGGGGACTTGATTCAAGAACAGGAAATACTAACTTTTTCGGAACTCTGTGAGACCACGGGCCTCCCGACAGGACAGTTCCTGTTGCACAGGGTGGTTGTACAGGCCTTGTGCAGAAGATGGCCGGTCGCAGCTGACCTGACTGAGGAGAACGAATGCATCGAAATGATATTGAACTCCACTGAGGGGGGCCACGAAACCTCACGAATCTACGAAGCCCTGTTATGGGGTATGACCAGGGGAGACCTCAAATGTAGGAGTAGGTGGGAAACTGAACTGGGCCTCATTTTTGAAGACGAAGATTGGGGTGACATAACCCACTATCATAAGAAGGTCTCCAGGAACGCCCGCTTACAGCTCATTCAACTGTATATCACCAATAGAGCGTACCTCACACCGGAAGCCATATCGAGATTCACAGGAGCTGGAACCCAGTCATGCCCCAAATGCAGTGAACCCATTGCGGGAATGACTCACATGTTCTGGGGCTGCCCAGTAATCAGGGAGTTCTGGTCACAAGTGAAGGACAGAGTAGCTGGCACAGACATCGTAGTTGAGGTGGACGAGCCTACGGCCTGCATCCTTGGCAAATACAGGCGAAACAGGAAGAACAAACCCCTATCCAAGCTCACTGACCTTATATACATTACAGCCAAAAGACGTATTGCCATGGGGTGGAAAAGCCCCAGAGGTCCCCATATGCCCCTATGGTGGGGTGACCTCACAAAGTGGATCATAGCTGAAACCGTGGCATGGGAAACGGCTATTCATGTGCAAAAACTGGATTCCAGGGAGGAACTACACTGATGGGTGGCCCTGACGGTGCCCTGGCTCCACCCTGAGGCGGATGATACGGAGCGGAGTGGAGAGAGTTGCCCGGATACGGGCACGAACTAGAGAGGAACAGTGAACTAACCGTGGTGTTGGGGGGGGGGAGAGGGTGGGTTGGAGTTTTGGGTTGTTTTCTTGATATGCTTAACCAATCGCCAATGATGCTTTTCTGTACTTGTTGTTTATTTCTTGTTATGAAACCAATAAAAATATTTTAAAAAAAAAAAGACATTAGCCCTGTTCAAGGTAAGGTCGTCATTAATTCTTAAAACTCTCTGTAAGAGCAGCCTATACATTTCACTGCTTTTCTCGGCTTCCTTGTACGCTGGATTAAAGCTCTGTTTTCTTTTTTTCAGTGGTCTGTTTTCAAGAGGGGGGTCTCTTAGAATTACTGTTAGGTAGTTGTTTGTTCACCAAGGACTTCATCCTCTCCTTTAAGGTAGCAAAATGACCATCAGAGTCATAAGATTTTAGTGTGATTTTCCTCCCGAGAGACAGGGTGCAGTGATCACATGCTTTTGTATTATCGGTGTTGGACCTCCCGTAAACTTCATTTGCAAATGAGTTTATTTCCTCTGTCACAGATCGATGTTCCACTTCTTCTTCTCTACTCGATGTATCACCCTCATAGTATATCCCCATATTCTCCATCCGACCAAGCCCCATCACTGTTATCACTAGAGCATACAGTTAACATCGAAGTATCTGCACCCTGCCCCTCAGCTTCTTCCTGGTGCTCTACTTCTGAGTATGAATATGTAGATAAGTTCATTAGCTCCTCATAATCAGAGTCTTCTATATGGGTAATCACTGGCTCTCGCTCCTTAAATGCTGATTGCGAAGATGGAGTTGGCAATGTTGTATTCACCTCAGGCAGCCAATCCTTTGGGTTAAGGGCCCCTTGTCTACACTCAGTATTAAGTGGCGAGATGACCACGTTTTTACAAGAGATTTACTTCAATGCAATTCAGAAGGGTCATGGGGATAGGTATTTTTTGCTTCAACTGTTTTCTGACAGAGTTTTTAGTCTAACTATTTTGGTGTTAGCTGACAATCCCCTTCCAGGCTCTCCCTTCATCTGGGCAGCCGCCAGATCCATCAGTAAATCCTCCTCCATTGTATTGGGATAGATAACTGGCTGCTTTTTCTCCAGGTAGGAGTTTTGCACCCTATCCTCCAACACCACTGGGTTTGTCGTTGGGATATTATTCTCAGAGATATTAGATGCAATTTTTGCCTTCTTACCTGACCCAATAATTTGTTGAGTTGTTTCCAAGTGTGTTCAGCAGGGTCTCTTCTTTGAGTGTTCCAAATCCCTTGCCCAATCCTTCAGGGCCTGCAAAGTACCCGTTTTTTCATGAGGCCGATCTACGTGGTAGATACACGTAGGCCAGGCTCGCTAGTACCGCTCAGAGTCTCTATGGCCAACGTGTTTTCTGCTGAGGTGGTGAATGCCCTCACATGCACCTGTACCTCCAGGGGGCACCCACCCCTTTCACATGCAGCAGTGTTACCTGGTTCCCTCGTTTCAGAGTCCATAGGCGATGAAGCCTCCTCCTGTGCAGAAGATATGAGGTCCTTACCGGAATTTTCCATCAAGGACTCTCTTTCATTCATGTGTGCTGAGTCCTTTAATAGCTACATCACAAGAACTGGGTTCAATACATACACACACCACAACAGGGCTAGGAAGTAAACCCCTGTAAGCAGCCAACACTTTGCCTTCACTTCGCCAGGTGAGGACTATGCAACCAGCAACCAGCATCAGCAAAAGCTGTTCAACCAGGCCAGTAGCAAATTCTTCTGGGCGTACGATTCAAAGTGTGGTTCAGGACGGCCTGCTTACCTTTCTTGCCAATGGCACAACCGTGCCTCCGTTTTGTGAGAAGATGTTTATACAGAGGCGTATGGTCGCCCCTTCGAGAGATGGCACTCTCTTGGTGCTCCTGGTGCAGTGATACGGCTCTCCGTCAGAGGACTGTCTGTGAGGCAGGTCCTCTTTGAGCAGCTCTAGAAGGGCACTTGGGGGGGCTCTTATAACCACGGTATAAGTGCACAGCATAGCATGGCATGGCAACACAGCCTCCTCTGCTGGTCCACTCAGCTCCGCTCATCTCTGAGGATTAGGGGAATTAACCTCTCAGCATGGGACAGTGCGTCCGATCGTCAAGCCGCACCGCTGAAACTCACAGAATCCGTAGGCATTAGGCATTACCACCTGCAGCCATCTCAAGTTGCCTTCTGCCCCGGGTGAGTGTATCTGTGACCATGTAGGCCTTTGTTTCCTCCTGCGCAAACCGTGTGCACATAGCCTCCCCGAATCGTTAACTAAGCCATTTCCTGGTCTCCTTATGCCTCTTCCTTACTCCCAGCCCACCCCGTGCTCTGATTGGTCAGATTTACTCTGTAATTGTAATGTGCTCCCAGGGCCAACATCCGGCATGCATCAACACCTGCAACCGCCTCGAGTTGCCTTCTGCCTCTAGTGAGTGGATCTATGGCCATTTAGGCCTGTGTTTCCCTCTGCACACACTGTGTGCACATATCCTCCCCAACGCATTAACCAAACCGTTTCCAGGTCTTCGTATCTCTTCTCCCACCTCTCAGCCTGCCCTGTGCTCTGATTGGCCAGATTTACTCTGTAATTGTAATGTGCTCCCAAAGCCGAGGTATGGTGTGCATTAACACCTGCAGCCGCCTCGAGTTGCGTTCTGCCCCTGGTGAGTCGATCTGTGGCCATTTAGGCCTTTGTTTCCCCCTACGCACACCATGTGCACATTGCCTCCCGACTCGTTAACCAAGCCGTTTCTGGTCTCCATATCCCTCCTCCCGCCTCCCAGCCTGCCTCCATGCTCTGATTGGCCGGATGTACTCTGTAATTGTAATGTGCTCCCAGGGCCAAGGTCCTGCGTGCATTAACACCTGCAACTGCCTCTAGTTGTCTTCTGCCCCTGGTGAGTGACTATGTGGCCATTTAGGCATGTGTTTGCCCCTGCGCTCAGCATGTGCACATAGCCTCCCGACTTGTTAACCAACCCCGTTCCTGGTCTCTGCATCCCTCCTACTGCCTCCCAGCTGGGCCCAGGCTCTGACTGGGCAAATTTACTCTGTAATTGTAATGTGCTCCCAGGGCAGAGGTCCAGCTTGCATTAACTTATTAACTTATTAATTAACTTATTATTATGTTTATTATTAACACCTGGAGCCACCTTCAGTTGCCTTCTGCCCCTGGTAAGTGGATCTGTGGCCATTTAGGCCTTTGTTTCCCCATGGACATACTGTGTGCACATAGCCTCCCGACTCGTTAACCAAGATGTTTCCTGGTCTCCGTATCCCTCCTCCCATCACCCAACCCGCCCCAATGCTCTGATTGGCTTAGGCTGCCACTTAAACCACCCAACCAGGGCAGCCCACTGCTCAGCAGCCTCCTCAGTGAAGGGCCCCAAAGCAAAGAGCATCTTTGACAGAAGCAGCTCCCGATAGCATCTGCCAGGTTCAGCATGGGAAGCAGGCAGTCATCAACCAGCAGCAACACACAAAGTAGGTGTGGTGGAGACAGGGGGCACAGCAATCACTGCACTCTATTAAACTGGCCCACCTCTCTCTTACCTTATCGTCCCCACCACCCATTACCACGAAACCTGCATGATGTACCCATCACTTTAGCAACTTGTAACCACATATATATCAACTTAGCTGTCAACTGTATTATCTAGCCATCACTATCTAGATGAACTGTACCCTAACTGTGCTAATAAACCCTGTAAAACTGTGAATACTAGTTTATGTCACATTTAGATAGAATTGTGAATATTAGCCAGTGCCACATTTGTATGGAATTTTGAACAAAAGCCTGCATCACATCTAGGCAGGATTGTAAATATTAGTTTGCATCGCATTTAGATAGAACTGTGAATATTAGCCAAAGCCACATTTAGATAGAACTGTGAATATTAGTTTGTGTCACATCTAGAGAGGATTGTGAATATTAGTCAGTGCCACATTTAGATAGAATTGTGAACATTAGCCAGTGCCACATTTAGGTAAAATTGTGAATATTATCTTGCATCACATCTAGACAGGATTGTGAATATTAGCCAGCGGCACATTTGGATAGAACTGCGAATATTAGTTTGCATCACATCTAAACAGGATTGTGAATATTGACTGGGTCACATTTAGATTGAATTGTAAATATTAGCCAGCACCTGATTTAGATATAACTATGAATATTAGCTTGCATCATATCTAGACAGGATTGTGAATATTAGCCAGTTAGTTTTTCTACAGGGGTAACCCCCACGTTCTGGTGATATTCCCTCCTACTAAGTGAGGATAAATAATGTGTATTTAAACAAAAGGAAATGATAAAAGAGAAAGTGGGTAAAGCTGTTGATTTAAAACAGATTAGTAAACAGGAAGGAGACTATCTAGCAAGAGAGACCACTAGAACTCCTATTTTTTACATCTTGCCCAAAATCCATAAAGATCTGGTGAGACCCCCTGGTAGACCCATTGTGTCGGGCATGAATTCCATCTTGGAACCCTTATCAAAATTTGTGGATTTCTATCTATGACCTTTCGTAATGAAAATGAAAAGCTACGTTCAAGATACCAGAGATGCCATTGGGAAAATTGAAGGGCTCACTTTTGATCACACCAAGGACATACTCATTTGCTTAGACATCCAGTCGCTTTATACTAACATTCCCCAACGAGCAACTCTTGAAGTGGTTGAGGAGATATTGCTTCAACGTGAGGACAATCATCCTGTGAGCAATGCCTTTATTTTATGGTGTGCAGAAACAGCTTTGACAAATAATTTTTTCCAATTTTTGGGACAATTCTACTTACAGGTTGAAGGTACAGCCATGGGTGCCGCTATGGCTCCTAATTTGGCCAATCTGTACGTAGATATGGTGGAACAAACAGTAATTTATTCAGAAATTAATCCTTTCAAGCAACAAATAACACAATGGCTACGATACATCGATGATGTATTTATGCTGTGGCATGGCTCGATGGATGAAGCCAATAGTTTTTTGGCATGGTTAAATAATCAGAATAGATACCTGAAATTCACAGCGACAATGAGCTCCTCAGAAGTGAACTATTTAGATCTCACTATCTACCAACAAGATAACCGTTTATGGGTTAAACCGTTTGTCAAAAGCACTGACAAAAATGCACTACTGCACTATAGAAGCCACCATGCGAAACATGTTCGGGACAATTTGCCCTTTGGGCAATTTTTACGTTTGAAACGTAACAGCAGTACCAACTATGATTATGAAACCGGGGCCAATTTACTTATGGATAAATTGATCGATAGAGGCTATCCCAAAAAAGTTGTCAGGCAGTCTGCCAAATGAGCTTTTAATAACAACCGGGAAGATCTGCTGGTAAAGAATAAGAAAGACACTGCTAACCATGAGACTCCATTGGTGTTTGTCAACACTTTTAGTAATCTTTCCTATAAAGTCAAGAATATCATATGTAAAAATTGGAAAAAGACAATGAACAGTCCATTACCTATGATAGCTTTCAAAAAGAGCACCAACATTCGTAATCTTGTGATGAAGAATGACATACACCAGGTGGTTAGCCAGGAGGGTGCCCAAAGTACATTGTGGGGTCTGCCTCGAGTGAAGGGTCACCATCCATGTGGAGAATGTGTCATGTGTCCATTTACCAAGAAAATGACCACTGTGAATTTGGGTCTCACTTCTGAATGGGTGCTAAATGAACACACTAATTGTAAAACGGAAAATGTAATTTATATGATTAAATGTCCGTGTGACCTAATTTATATAGGCAAAACCAACAGAAAGTGCAAGACTCGGATGATCGAGCATAGGAGCTGTTTAAAACATCATACTGATAAAGCTCCTCTAGTCAAACATTTCGAAGATAAAAAACATACTTTCTCTGATTTTGAATGGTGTATCTTAAAAAAGATCAAGGGTAGATCCCAAGACGAAATTAATAGGAAACTGATTAATCTGGAACAAAAGCTTATCTTTCTTACCAACAGTCATGTCACAGGATTGAATGAGAACATCGAGTGGCATAACATCAGATAAGCAGGTTACCTGTTACCTTGAAGGGACTTTGGAGGTCCTAGGAGTGTTGCACTGTTTGTTGGTACCCATTGAGGGAGAATCTCTATTTCTATGTGAAGAAATGCAATTTGTTGTCATACAGGCCACAAACAATATGCCTCAAGGGGTTGTTTCCTATGTGGTTGTCTCTGTGTTTAGAGAATTTCCACCGTGAGTGATGTTCTGTTGTGGTTTTCTTTGGACATGATCAGGGGTAGCAGGTCTCTTTTCCCGTGTCCGGGATCAGTTAATGCTCTTTTCAGAGCTGGTGGAGAATGCCTACACCTTTTCCTCACATGTTTTGCATACTTCACCACTATATTTGATCCGTTTGTGGTCTTGTTTGGGATTTTTGCCCTTTCTCTTGGTATGACGGGAGTCACACCCCCTTTTTTCCATTGGCGGACCTGTGGCCTTAGTTGCTTAGCAACTCGGGCATGTTTTGCCTGATTTGAATGGGTGTTCCAACGCGCGTGGCGCGGGGCGTGGTGACGTCATCGCATTACCGCGTTCCGCGGAGCGTGATGACGTCATCGCGTCATGCGAGTGCCGCGGAATGGGGATTTCAGTACGGTTTTTGGGCCGTAGTCTCAGGGTGTTGATCCACTGTTATCCCGGGCGTGAGATGTAGTACTCTGCCTGTTTTCAGGTCATCAGTTGGCATAGATAAAGTAAGAACGAGGGGATGCCTTTGGAACACTCTGCAGAAGATGCTCCTTTCCTTTGCGATGTATTTACTTAGCACTTTTACTCTTTCAGAGCTAGAGGAATTGTAGAAGGAAGAGGCCCTATCTATACAGACTTGTACTGTAGTGTTTTTCGGAGAATCGAAAATCGCTGGAATAGGTAAGACCCGTTTTTTGGCCTTTATTAGAGTAGCGGATGCTTACTTGACATCTGGGGCTGGGCATCTTACCCTCAATTTTTTGTATTTTAGGCACTGATAGTTCGTTTTAGAAAATTGGAAAGAAAGATGATGGGTGACTATGCCACTGAGTTGTGACTGTATCCAACTAAAGAACAGTTTTTAACACCCGAGGGTGAGCCGGTTTCTGTTGTTGTGCCAGGCTCTACTGTGGTTGGATATTCCCTAAATTCCTTGTGTTCGGGATTAGGAGGTGAATAAAAATGAAAATACTGCCATTGGTAGAATTCCTCTAGGTACTCACTTACGAATTTCACTTACTGCTGTAATAGTGAAGAGCCAGTACTGACTTGGCTTATACGGTCAAAGACATATATTTCTTCTGACCGCAGATCCAGTACATGATGTACTGTGTACTAGATACCCTATTGGTGATTAGGGTTTGGCTATGGTGATTGATTACACTGATTATGCCCGTGTTAGTAATACGTGTTTGTCTTTGTATCCTTAGAGATAGCAACCTGGTGTATATGTAGGAATAATCGACCTGGAGCACAGGATTACTTCTGCCCCTGATGAATGTCCGGTTACTTTGAAACACAGAGGACTGAAACTTATATAAATTGGGCTGGTTCACACAATGGGAAATGTGAACGATTGAGTTGCCATTGTTGTGTTGTGCTAATGAATTTTTTGGCATTTAATTCTGTACACTGTGAGGTGGCATGATTTTAAGATGTATATGACTATGTTATGTGTATATGTTTTTTAAAACAAATGAGTGTATTTCTTGTGCTAAAGAGTGATTAATATATTAAAAATGATATTTTCTGGTAATACTTCTTTTTGATGAATATTGAGAACACATAATGCAGCCTATATTTGTTTCATGGTTGCTACAAGAAATTGCTGTCTGAGGATATATACTGTGTTGATGCAGAATATTAGCCAGTGCCACATTTAGATAGAATTGTGAACATTGGCTTGCGTCACATCTAGATGGTATTGTGAAGATTAGCCAGTGCCGCATTTGGATGTAATTGTGAATGTTGGTTTGCGTAGCATCTGGATGGGATTGTGAGCATTGGCTTGCATCTCATCTGGACGGAATTGTGGATGTTGGTTTGCGTCGCATCTAGAGAGAATGTGAAGATTGGCATGCATCACATCTAGATAGTGATGCCACTAAACAATCTATTAAAAATCTCAAACTTATGCATACACCTCTCAAACTCTGACCAAACACAACCACACCTCTAAAGCGCACCAAACCTGCACGAAATTCACTACACTGCAACAACAAAACAAACCACACACAGCCTCGCACAACAGAACACGATGGCTACCAACCGAAAAGCACACCCAAGCTCAGCGAACAATGATAACCAAACTGAAGCTTCCAACAGCACATCACTGCTCTCATGCACGTTTTCTGCTTGGTCCTTCTAACTCACCCTACCCCCCTTTCCATTTCAAATCCGCCAGAGCGCCAGGGGACTACTCCTGCGGTGACAGTGTGCGGTACAAATGTCCATTAACATACCCCCATTTCTCCCCTAGCACACTGCACTTTGACAACTCCCTCCACATACTCTGCACTCACATATAACACAACCACTATTGCACATCACCTCTGCCATAAGAATTAAACTACTTTTAACAACAACAATTTGAACTGTAGCTTCCCACATAACTCTCTATCTCCTTAAACGCAACCCCCCCCTTTTAGTTCATTGTTTTCCTCTGCTGCAACCATACTCACTCCACTTAGACATAGGTGACTACCTGGGTCTTGGCCACCCTCCCATAACTGTAAGGGCCGAAATGCACACACGCACCTCCTAATTCTCCCAAATTCATGGACTTCGGTCCCTCCGGGGCCGTTCAACCAACAACGCGTTGGGACCATAATTATGGTGAAAGGCGCTATATAAATGACAAAATGAATTAACACTGTTGAATTACCTCAATTAGTCATCCAAAGTACTCCTTTACATAATATATCCCTTAACAATATTGTATTAACTGACATTAGTTGGCATTGTGCTAGAACTGTACGCATAGACATTGCAAAGTGGCACCAAAGTAGAAAAAAAAAAGCTGTCATAGAAAAAATGCAGATGAAGCACACAGATTCAGTTAGATCACCCCGAACCTGTCTGTAGATGGAAATTCCCTAAATGCTTCAGTTTAACTTCTTGAACTTTCTATCACATCGCTCTATGGCTGATGGCTCATTTAACTTGGCTCAATAGTTGCACAAAAACCCTTATAGCAATCTCCAGTCAAATCTCCAATGACATCGCTCATCCGAGTCATTGAATCTCTCTAATGGACTGCGAAGACAATTTATCCTAATTTCTCACTTGTTACTAAGAGATCGTAATGCTTTTCTCACTTATCATGTCAACCGGTGGAAGCCTTACTCGCAGATATGTGGAGCTGAAAGCGTTTTGGCTAAAAATGAAGCAGCATCACAAAACAGATTCTTCACAGCACTCCCCCAGCGTGCCTGTTTTTCTGATATGACACCAAAAGACTCCTTTTCTGAATTCCTGGTGTGTTAAAACAGGTGTGACATAGCCAGGGATGCAGTGACCTTTGGGGAACTCTGGAGATTTCACGGTAGGCCTCTGCAGCATGGGCCTCTGTGTGGTAACCTTTTCTATTTCCAGATTTTCTCACAGGAAAATGGTTGGTCTTGCTGAAAATGTGTAATATGGGGCCTCTTTTGGTTCCCAGTCCACTGCTGACTGGGACCTGATTTGCAGAAATGCTACTGCTCCTGTTTAACAGTTTAGGTGCGTTTTCTTTTTTTTGACAGGTTGGGCAGGGGTCCACTGTTTCCACCTGCCCCATACGCTTCGCCTGCTAAAAACAAATTATTAACTCCAGCATCACAATTTCATGTTGGCCTAAGTGCATATACATTGTATGGAATCCGCCTGTATTTAGCACCTACTCAAAGCAGATGTATTGTGTATCGTAAATGTCTCCCAAAAGTGTGCATTGCAGGGAGAGATTACACTTCGTTAGACCACAAAGCGCCACAATACGTATAAGCCTGGACCTACCAGGCGGAACACATATTTTTACACTTCGTAGTGTAAATGAGGAAAATGGCAGAAAGAGGCCCAACGTGCACGTAAGTACGCACTTTGGTAAGCCCCTCTGTGTAATTGACAGATTCTCCAAAATGACACCTTTAGTGTAACATAATACACATGGAAATGATGTGACAAGGGTGTTAATAATATTGGTGATCATAATAATACGCAAAGCAAGTGGCATGCCTTAGCATCTTCTCCATGCATTCTATGGGCAATGGCAGCCATTCATCCTCGTGGGTGTGGCCAGACTGACATGCAATAGATATATATCCTCTGGTAAGGCACTGGGAGCAAGAACATGTTTGTAGGGATCTTTGAGAGGCTATCAACTTCTATTATGTTTGTTTTCATTTTTCCACGTCGAATTTAACGAATATCCGTTTTACTGTTTTTCCAATTTGCTGTTTATATTGCATTCCTTCTGCTACACCTTTTTCTGCACAGCATGCCCCTGAAACATTCTTGCACACTGCCCTTTCAGTGGCCTTACTTTTCTCCCTTTCTTTAATTCTTCAATGCAGTGCAGATCTGTGCAACTCCCCTCCAAGTTCCCTGCCGTCTTCCTCTTACTCATCCGTGCAGGGGACACCTCAACAATCCTCCCTACCTTTCCAGTCTCCTCCCTCCGTACTCTTTCATTCTTCTGCAAAGAGCCTCCTCTCCTGCCATCTTGTAGCACTGGTCACCAGACACAGCAACATTACATATTCACACCCTGAGTTTAGGGTCTCATTCCACACACAACACATTGCAAGCACAGTGAGGCAGCATTGCTTTACCATCAGCCCCTGCAATATTCAAATCTGCCTACATTAAACCCCTCTTCAAAGATCTCACAGCAAGACCGGACAACACCACCACTGGCCTCCATCAAACTTCTTCTGCCCAACCAAACTACAAAAAACCTGCAGACATGGCCAAATCCTTACATGCATGAACACCAAAAGAAGTAAAAACAAACCCATGCAACAAAACATTGTGCAAGTGTGAGCAAGTAGCTTTATACCGTTTTTAGGCTTACTGGCTACTCTGAATTGTATTACCAATAATACCAACAGTTTGTGAAGGCAACTGCTGACTAGACAGAACGTATGAAACCAGAATAACTCTTACAAAAATATACTTTATTCACAACTGTTTTCAAAAGTACACAATTAAACAAACTACTCAAAAGTGACTTGTGCACCCCAATAAAATGACTTGTGCAATGACTAACATCTCTGCAACATTAAGTCATACCACTTAAAAAAGCACATAAAGATTCCAAGATGGCTGCCGTACATTAGAGAGGTGTATGAATAGGTTCTGTCCCGAAAGTAAGCTGCTGCACGACCCCGGAGGGTTTAATACAGCTGATCGGCCCCTGCTGTGAAAGTGTAGCAGCCCCAGGGGCTAAGTCAGAGACACCTATGGATTTGCGATGACGCAGCAACGCCTCGGCCTTAATCCGGGAGTGAGAGACAATAAGGAAGAAGAAGGTAAAGGGCGTCCCAACCCCCCCACAGAACATTGAGGAAGTGCCAGGAGCAGGGCGGTGTATAGTAGAAAGGGCGAAGCACCAGGGGGACCCGCTTACCATCTGCAACAAATATCAAAAAGACTCTCCTTAATAGGATGGTCAGCCCGGGACTCTGACGCAGGGAAAAGGTTTGCCACTGCAGAGCGGTGTCCCAAAGGCAGGGAACGCGGTGCTTCTCCGCTCCCCAACGGGGAGAGCTAGAAACCGCTTCCTTTCTGCGTTGGGTTAACATGGAGGATGCAACAGACGGCTTCCTGGGGAAAAGCTCACTAGCAATTCCGGAGCCAACAGATGAATGGTGCACAGGCTCAGCAGCAATTAAATAAGGCCTGGAGGACATGGCGCATGACCCAGAGTAAAAGAGCAGGTGGGCATCGACGAAAACGTGCAACAGCTCCAGTCTACATATAATAATACAGAACCAGAGACGCTGCAACAGGAGACCCAAGAAAGGAGGCAGCAGGAGCACACAGGAACAGACGCCATGCTCCCAGAAGAAACCCAGATATAGGTGAGATTAGCAGAGGGAGTGGGAAGAGGCATCACACTTTAAGAAGTGAAGGTCCCCCGGGGATCAAATAACTGCCTATTTTCGCTGGGGTGATCTCCCCCCGCAGGAATAGAATACCACAGCAGTCATCTGGGGATGGCACTCCTCCGTTGGAAGCAATCTTCAAGGGACATTCACAGTCTCGTTCCAAACTCAGTTTTCTGCCTTTACGACTGAAATCAGACAGATGGTAACAGAGTTTAAAAGAGATCTATCTGCACTGGGAGAAAAGAAAAAAACAAATGAAAAGGCAATCCAAGAATTCGAATTAGACAATAAGCAGTCTAACGAGGTCCTGGAACATCTGGCTAGAACCACTCATAATCTCGAGATACAGTGCAAATACCTAGAAAACAGGTCTTGAAGGACAAATATAGGTGTAACAAATCTTACAGAAATGGTAGAAGACTCAGATCTGAAAGATGCAATCACAAGTATCTTCAGAGATCTCCTAGGGCAGGAAGAGAAAACTGAGATCCTGCTGGACAGAGATTGGAACCAGGAGCACGCTCTAGAGATCTGTTGGCCACATGTGTTCAGTACCCCCAGAAGGAACAGGTAGGGTAGTAGTCAGACTGGCGCAACCAATTTCATAAAATGGCTCAGAAGTGCAGCTTTACCAAGACCTCTCCCTGGCCACGCTTCTAAAAACATAGGGAAAGGTATACAGTGGTGAAGGCATTACAGACGCGAAAGATAAAATACAGGTGCACGTTCCCATTTGGCTTAACATTTGCACTGGCGGGCAGACAACACAGAGTAACATCACAAGAAGAAGGGATGGAGATGCTCCATATCGAAGATGAAGAAGTGGAAGCCCGGCCAAGAAGGATGGAAAATTTGAGCCCTCCTACTCCATCGAATCCACAAGAATGGTCGAGAGCGGAACGAAGAGGAAAGCAAATCAAGGATCAACAGTGGACCCGTTGGAGCTCTCATCTTAAAGGCCAAAATTGCTGCAACAATAGCAACAATACTTGAACACTTGGATGATATTGAGAAGGGTACCCACGGGATATGTGCTATTGATTGTTTGCACAGCCGGGACTGATTTCATCATCTTGGAATCCACGGACTGTGGTGTCAGGGGTTTTAGGATACCCCAATGTTGGCCCTGGTGAAATTGGTGATTCACTTCTGAGGGCCACTACCCGAAGATTTACTAGGTACTGTGAATCACACCAGGGGAGGGGGTGGGGGTTGGGCAGGTTTGTTCAAAGTTAAGCTCGGGAGGGGGGTTAAAAGTTAAGGGGGGTTTAAAGGGAGGTTATGGGGATTAGGGAACAGAAGCGGTCCTCACAAATCTATCGGAGACAGATATATCAATGCTAATTTGAAGTGGAAGGGCAAGGGGTGTGGTCTGAGATGAAAGGAGACTGTCACAAGGGCTTGCAGTTAGAGACATGCCCACAAAGCCAAAGGGAGAAAAGTACACAAGAAGCAGGAGCACAAGGAGTCCTGCAGACAAGAAAGGATAGGCTATAGAGGCAGTGAACAGAAAGGGGCAGGGAGTACAAGTAAAACAAACATGTTAGGTTCCCTCTTGGGGTGTACTCAGAATGGGGGAAGAGTTTCCCCCAGAACCAAGGAAACTCCAGCTTTCTGAGCAGGTTACTATTACAGGGTCCCACTCTGAATGCTCATGGAAAGGAGCAACAGCAGTGGGTATCTGTGTCTGGACCCTAAGGCACAAACAAGTTAACAGTACTCACAAGACTGTATTCTGTACGGGTCCAGCAGGAACTGAACAATGACTGCCTCCTGAAACAGGAACCAGCACACCGTTAACAATGACACAAGGTACAATATTGAAACGCGACAAAGGAAAGGGGCAGAGATTGCCTGCTGGAAACCCAGCATCCAAACTCTGAACAAAGGAATTACACAAGGCACAAGTGAAGACAAGAACTGTAACAGAAATATCCAGGGGGAAAAAGAAGTCAAAGAGAGCAAGGATCAGGACAGAGAACCGGAAGAAAGAAGAAAAGCAAGACAACTAGAATCCAAGTGCAGGTGTAAGGAGACTGGAAACTGGAGACTGGTAACAAGGAACAGTAACTCTGGACTGGAATAACAAGGGTAGGACTGCAGAGAGAAAACAAGGAACTGTAGCTCTGAAGTGGGATAACAAGGGCAGGATTGAAGACTAACAACAAGGAAACAGTACCCCTGAAGTGGGATAATAAGGGCAGGACTGAAGACTGATAACAAGGGAATTGTAGCTCTCAAGTGGGATAACAAGGGCAGGTCTGAAGACTGATAACAAGGAAACTGTAGCTCTGAAGTGGGCTAACAAGAGCAGGACTGAAGACCGATAGCTCGGGCAATGGGCACAGAACAAGTAACAGCAGGTAGGGAACAAGATAATTAGTGTTAGAGAGCAAGGGGCTATAGACAGGGAACATAGGACTGCAATCAGGGGAGCAGGGCTTCAGTATAGGAAGCACTGGGGTGCAGGGAAAAATGCAGGTGTGTGAAGGCCGAGTAGCAGGGCTGCAAGGGAGGGTGCACATGGCTCTGGAACAGGAGCAAGTTCTGGAAACAACAGGACAAAGCAGAAATCCAAGGAGCAAGGTAACAAAGGGCTGGAAGCAAGCTCAATGCATGGTACCTGTGCTCCTGCAGGCAGCTGCTTAAGTACTGACCTGCTCTGTGATGAAGTAGGCAAATTAGCAGCACCTGGCACAGCAGACATGAAGATAATTGGCCTCCTCCCTCTCTGGTCCTGGGAAAGTGAAAGCAGAACTGACCTCTGAGGCTTCTGAGGATTGTAGCTCTAAGACTGCTGCATAGGAATAGCCAGGGAATGGGAACTGCCAAATGGTGTATTATGGGACATGTAGTTTTTGAAATTAAATAAGAAAGTTCCAAAGTCTTGCAAATGGAAAGTAAAGACAAAAGTATGAATAGGTATTGTCCACGGTGTATTATGGAGATGAATGAGTCCCAAATAGTCCATGATGGGTGCCAATTGGTGCCCCAGTGGCACAGTTGTGACAGAGACTCACATTCAAGTGCTTATCACTTAATATCCAGGGGTTGAACACCCCAGTGAAATGTAGGAAACTGGATGTGTTTTTAGCCTGTCACCAACCAGATCTAGTGGCGCTTCAGGAACCGCATATTAGATATCAAGACAGACATAAGCTCTGTATTAGACACTATTCTGAATCATACAGGCAAATGCACAAGGGAAAGTGGCAGAGGTACTCATTGCGATAAGACCGGGGGTCCAAGCCAATATCACTAGCACATGAGTAGATAAAGGAACACCCTCAAGATCAAATTTGAACATCTGGCATTGAAAGATTTATGGCCATCTCTAAAGATGGGGGTAGGATATACCCGTTATTCACATGTTCACAGAAGATTTTCACAAATTGATTACATCTGGTGTTCTACAATGCTGCTAAGTCATATAAAAAATTTTGAAGCCCACCCAATAGCACTATCTGACCATGCTCCGATAATTGTAGAATTCACTCTTCCTTAACCAAATCGGGGGGTCTGGTCCTGGTCTTGTCTTATCATTAGGGGTAAATTAAAAGGGAAAATTATGGAGTTCTTCGACAACAACGCAAAAGGGGAACTGGCAGAAAACACAGTGTGGGACGCATTTAAGGCAACCTTTCATAATAATAATAATAATTTAGCATTTATATAGTGCTACGAACCCTCAGGTATCCGAGCGCTGCTTATTATTAGCTAGAGTGTGTGGTGCTCATTTATCGACCTCAGAAGAATGAAAGGCTGAGTTTGGCCTTCCTGGGATTCGAACCTGCATCAGAAGGCTCAGCACAGATGTCAAAGCAAGCACTTTACTTGCTGTGCTATCAGATCAGATGGGCAGCTTATAGCAAAAAAGTGTGATTAGACAAAAACAAAGAACTACAATGGAAGCGTAACTAGAAGGGGAACTGAAACACATCATGAAAAAAAAAATGGAAACAGGCACCACCAATAGAAAGGCATTTAGGAATATAAAGGGCAGGTTGAATCTGTTACAAATGAAAAAAGCAGAAAAAAGCTTACTATACACAAAACAGAAATACTACGTTAAAGCCAATAAAGCGGATCACTTATTGGCTAGACATAAAAGGGCAGCCCAAATTATACAAGGAATTAAAGACTGTAAAGGGGAGCTAATTACGATGACCCCCCAGATCCTCATACATTTCAAGAATTTCTATTCCACTCTTTTACCAGTCGGACATACCTGACCCCACATTGCAAAAAGCATACTTACAAGCAATCCGACTCCCAGTACTCTGAGCACAGGAACTTGAGACTCTAGAGCAAGAGATCACCACCTAAGAGTTATCACAGTTTATACAGAACCTCCACTTGAATAAATCCCCAGGCCCAGATGGCTATCTAGCCATATTCTATAAAACATTCATCTCTATATTGGTCCCTAGACTGACTAGTCCCTTCAACTCTTTTGGGGAAAGTGGCCACTTATCTCCTACGATGGAAGAGGCCAACATGATCCTCTTCCTAAAACCCAATAAAAACCCCTCTAGCTGTGGGTCTTATCACTCAATAGCCCTGATAAACCTAGACATCAAAATATACATGAAAGTCCTGGCCAATAGGATGGAGAACATATTGTTGTCCCTTGTTCACTCGGATCAGTCGGGGTTCATTAAACATTGTCAAACCCGTGAAAATGTCAGAAGAGCCTGTCACTTGCTGGAGAAAATCTCCAAAAAAAGACTTCCAGCAGTTTTACTTCCCCAGAAGCAGAAAAAGCCTTTGACAGAGTGGAATGGTCCTTTATTGTACGCACACTGCAGGCAATGGGGTTTGGTTCTAACTTTATGAACAGAATTAAAGTGAATTATAAAGACCGAAAGATCAGATTGCTTGTTAATGGCCAATTACCCACTCCGATAACATTACACAGCGGCACTAAACAGGGCTGTTCTCTCTCACCTCCCCAATTGCCCTTAAATTTAAAACCCCTGTTAACTAAAATCAGACAGACCGACTCAATTCAAGGGATCCCGTGTGGAGGCGATACATATAGAGTCATGGCTTATGTGGATGTCATGCTCCTCTTAGTGGTAAATCCGATGACGTCATTACCGGCAGTCATGAAGGAATTAGACTCATTTGGCAAAGTGGCGGGACTAAAAATAAATGTGTCAAAATCGGTAATTTTAAATCTCTCCTGACCCTGTCGGGAGTAGACAAGGTGACAGAGAAAACACAATTCGGCAGGAATCAGGGCAGAATTAAACAGTTGGGGGTACACTTAACTGCTATGCTACAGGGGCAGTACCAGGCCACGCCCAGCCCGCTACTACAAGAGCTTAAACAACAACTTGCAAAATGGGGCCCTCTCTCAATCTCCTGGTTAGGGCAGATTAACTCGGTAAAAATGGTGGTACTACCTAAGGTGCTTTATCTATTCCAAGCACTCCCAATACAGATGCCTATGACATTTGTTTGTAAACTTAATAGGGTAATTTCCTGCTTTACCTGGAATAATAAAACACCACTGATTGCATTAAAAACCCTAATGGCTCCTACACACAAAGGCGGACTGGGACTTCCAGATTTCATTAAATACTTTCAAACCGCACAACTACGGGCACCCTGGGATTGGGTGGCAATAAACTCAGATAAAATCTGGGTGGTGTCGGAAAAGGCACTTGGCGGATCCCATATAGGAGATTCCCTTTGGCTCCCCAGAAACGACCCTCCAAATATGCATGCTAGCCAGATCACAAGGTTAGTGGAAAGTACCTGGCACAAGGTAAATCGACAACAACAATTCACAATTTATTCGTCACCATTCACACCACTTATGAATAACCCACAATTTACCAGAGGTATGAAAAAGGGCTCATTTTCCAAATGGAAACATGCAGCATGTACCAAAGTACGGGATATTTTGCAAGGTAAAAACCCCAAACCTTTTAAAAGGGAACTAGGGCTAATGGAGGCGGACAGATTTCAATACTTCCAGGTGCGTCACTGGATAATGGCCCTCTCGAAAAGAGCTGCAGCAACCTGACCATTTAGCCCATTTGAGAAGTTTCTGATATCAAACCCTGGGGACAAAGCTCTTATCTCTAATCTATACAGACTTCTGACAGACTACAGAGAGCGGGTACTATCAGATATGTACAGAAATAGCAACACATAGAAAGAATAAACATATCAGAGGAGGAGTGGGAAATACTTTGGAGAGATATTCCCAAACTTACACGCTCATTACAGATAAGAGAAGCATGGTACAAAGTCATGACATAATAGCACTAAACCCCATGCAGGTTACATACAATGAAAGTAGCGAGGTCTGATAGGTGTTAGAGGGAGTGTGGTGATAGGGTGGATTGGCTGCATGTATGGTGGGATTGTACTGAATTGAGCAACCTTTAGGGGACAATTAACAGACACATGGTGTAAATGCCTATTGGGCATTGCTATGGCGTAACACAAACAATGGCGAGGCGTGTGTGGAAATCACACACAGTTCTGGCGTTGGTAGCCCAGCTAGTGATAGCCAAACAATGGAAAGCAAAGGAGCCTCCCGACATGCATGACTGGTTCATGAACATTTTGAACTTTGTCGCACAAGAATGGGTTACCTAAGCCATCCAAGGCACTGATGCCAAATTTACAAAAATCTGAGAAATGGTTGCACAGTTTCTGAATGATGATTATAATGATTATAATGTACCCTTATGCCCTAACAAGCTACGGATCTCAGACATTTACTAATCTTAAGCTAATTTAAATTATCCATGTGCGGGTGCGAGGGGGTGAGCAATGTGGGAAGGGGGAGGGGAGAGTGGTAGTGGGGAGTGAGGGAGTTGGGGAATCTGATGGTTGCGTTGTACATTTTGAAATGCCAATAATGTTTTATTTTTTAAAAGCAGATACAGCTAACCAACCTCAAAGCGTAGGTTTGTAGCACATCAACTGTACATGTTACATGGAAACAAACCACCTACTGGACCAAGCACAAGTCGGGTTTGGACCTATTAGAAGGAATGACTCATCACTACTTTCCATCTGGGACGACCTGAAAATGAACTCGGACTCCAATACCACTTCTGCCCTTATACTAGTCGAGCATAAAGCGGCTTTTGACACAGTCTAGCATTCAAACCTTATTAGAAGGATGGAAAAACTGGGTAAGCAACAATGCATTACAATAGATGAAATTCTTCCTGATGGAAAGAACAGAAACCAACTGGCCAGCCCCTTTCAGCTCAACCTCATGAATTCTCAAATGTGGTGTTCCACAGGGCTCATACCTCTATCCACTACTACACTACTCTTCAACATTTACATGGCTACTCCCCAAGGGGCACTGACTCCAATGCTATAACTATGCAGTCCTTATACTTTCATTTCATCGTAGCAAATTACTCAGTGGTAATTTACTTCAACAAAAACACTTTATGTGGGCGTAAATAAATATATATGTTTTAGGTTTAGGGGCATAGAAGGGGTTCGGGTGGGTGGTAGTGGTGGGGAGCCTTTATGAGGAACCCAAATTATTTATTTTAAGAAAAGAAAAAGAAATGCGATGTGATTTTGCCGATGTAAATGACCACAGAGTAATTTACTTTGAAAAAACCATGAAGAACCATGCAGACAACAACCAAATCATCTAAAGGAACCTCCAACAGGAAGGACACAGGCCAAACCCTCGTCAACTGCCTCTCACAGAGCAATGCATGGATGAGCAACAGCCTTAAACTTAACCCGGATAAAAGTGAAATCATGATCAGACCCAAAACCACTCTATGCAACTGCTGATATCATGGCATACAAAAATGGGAACAAGGCTATAACCCTCCAAGATTGTTACACATTTCGGAATTCTGATGGGCAATGAGCCAACACTAGAACCTCAAGTTAATACAGTAGTAAATAACTGCTTCTTCCACCTACGCTCTATCAGGCGGATATTGTCCTTTGTAACTTTTCCATACAGGACTCTAGCTATTATCTCAACTTAAAGTCAAACATAGACTATGCCAATAGCATCGCCAATGGCAGACCTGACTTCCTCAACAAAAAACTACAATGGATCCAGAATGCAGCAGCAAGACCCCTTCTAAGACTCGACAAGAGATAATATATCAAACCAGCATCACGATCTCTACACTGGCTACCAGTCAGAGAGCAATTCATGCTCAAGGTGCAGAAATTCCTGAAGGAAAAATCTACATTTACAAACTAAATAGAACCCTGTGGTCTAGCAATGACATATGCCTTGAACCCAAACAGCATTAATACAGAAATACTGTGGATCTGCTTTTTCTACCATATGAACGAAACTCTGGGACTTTTGGAATTCTCTACCCAAGGAAATATGTACAATTGAAGGATACTTTACCTCCAAGAAAGCAGTAAAACATGGGTATTCAAAATGGCGAGCTAACTCGCCAAGCTATATGCCATTGTCAAACGGAACCATCATAGCAGACAATGGATCTCAGTTACACAACAATCCCCCGCGCCAATGTGAACAAATACGAAAACTCCCCATTCTCCTCTAAACATTGCACACGCAAACGCACTACGCCACACACAGAACATCTATAACACCGCCCCCACATTGACAGAACACAGAAAAACTTCACACCTCTTCCAACAACTTACACAATTTCAACTTCTCAAGCACCTGGACACCCACTACCCTCCACACAGTGACGGGTCTTTCTAAATTGACACTACCAATACCACAGCAAAAATGCTTGTACACTCTCCCTCTACTCCTACTGACAAACCAAACCCTTCTCTTATTTTCAGATCCGCCGCAGCACCTGGAGAACATGGAAAATGCAGCAGTGTGCGGGATAAGTCCCACAAGCTGAATATTAGTAACCGTGCGACACAGCTTCCATGTCAATGTCAGCAATTCCAATTTGAGTAATACAAAGGGGTGTTTCATTTTGGTAAAGTCTGTTTGTCACAGTCCTAAGTCAATAATGTCTTTCATTATTTCCCACAATGTGCTTCGGTTCGTTCTGAATGGCGACTGTTCTCAAAACAGCATTAATTTTTAATTTTCCTCTTAAAAACTGGGTTATGCTCATTGTATGCCCTCCTACCAGGCCACCATCCGAAGAACAATTTATTTTGCCTAGTTCGATCTCAGCATAGGGTTTCCCGCATTTTTGGAAACTATATTTATATTTATTTTGATTCAATTAAGACAGCAATAAACATGTGCATAGTCGCATGCAGTAGTAAGGTTATTTCGCAAACAGCTGCTGTGATGAAAGTCCACACAATACATGTGATAAAAGCTCCTCCCATTATTTTTAGGCGCAACAGGTTGGGTTGGAAGTGACAGCATGTGTCTACTTAAATCCTTGCAAAAGCCTACCCATGGCATCACTTGTCCTTACAGAATTCCCTAATCTAAAACAGTCCCTGGGACATACTGCCCAGCTTGCTTCCTGGTACAAAACTCAAAGTCTGGTGTGTATAAAGCCCTGCTCGCTTCTTGACTTCTCACTCCATGGTATAGTGCCCCAGCTCACTTCTTGACTTCACAGTTCCTGGGATATAAGGCCTAGCATGCTTCTTGTCTTCACAACCCAGGCGATATTTCGCCCAGCTCACAATAGGAGCATAGCTAGTGCAAGTATTACCTTCCCCCTGGCTTAGCTATAACCATGAGCATACTCCAGTTTTTAGGGCATCAACATTGACATACTCATACCCACTGGCGTAGAACAAAAGGTTGGGGGGCCCCCCCTGCGGGCCATGCCTACGACCCCCTACCCCCAAGCTCCTTTCCAAAGCACAAGGCACGCAACACCCCGGGCGGGCCTGTACAACCATGTGTGCGCAATGTCCGTGATGATGTTGCCATTGAAGGAGCATGCACTACTCCAAGTGAAAGAAGTAAAAATGTTTTTAATCAAAACTTAAATGGTTCACCTACTGTAGAAAGAAGGGGCAGTGCCTGGTTCCCAAATATACCAGTTGTTTTATTGGAGGGTGTAATTATTTTCCACAACTATGCGATTGGGACCAAGTGTAGTGAAGGAGCCCAAACTAACGGAAACAGATTTGGGGGGTCGCAGGGATTCTTCCCTCTTGCCTGATAATTGTTTTTGAATAAATGGTTCAAATGGTACATTATACAGCACAGTTTCAGTGGAAATGTGGATAAAAGGCCAGACAGTTTACAATCAGTTGTGTAGGGTCTAAGGTAACTCATGAAAAAAAGCACAATAGATGCACGTCACCAAAAGTGCACAGGCACATTCACCAAAGCCTTGTCATGCCGGTCCCTGCAATATATGTCAGTATAAAAACATGTTCATCCTCACACCCTCATCCGGCTCTCGTTCCTGGCATGTTTCCTCAGATGTTTCACATTTTTCTCCTTAGGTTTCCAGATGTTGGTATTCACTCGCTCTCCTCCTCTCATTTGTTACAATGATTCCCCTTCAAGCAGTGACTTATTGGTTTCAAACCCCGGACCAACATTTTGAAGTCAAGCAGAGTGTCTAATCAATGGTGAAGCTATAAAATGTACCGTTTGGCTGTTAAAATCATTCTCCCATGAGCTACGGTGTTGAGCAAGTGCAGGAATTCTGTCTACATGAACTGGGGTGGGAATGGACATTCCTGAAGTATGTTTAGACGTTGCAAAAGTGCTGGAGGCATGTGTCTTCCTCTCCCAGTGTGCACAGTACAGAGTATGTATGTGTATGGGTGTGCATCAGGAGAATTGATTTTGCTCTAGTAATGGGACGTGTGTTTCCCTATGTAGACCCCCTGGATCAAGGGAACAGTGTGACTGGTGACTTGGGGTGAGTTGACCTAATTACATAGGGTCCATATGCTCTACATGGTAAACATGGCCATCCCTTCCTTCCTCCTTTCTTGCCTATATTTATTGGTTTGAGAGTGCATGGTATATACTTCTGATCTGATAATGCATGAATGATCGGAAAGTGGGGTGGACTGTGTGATCATGCCCAGTCTCTCATGGCAGCAACTCTACACTAGAGCAAGCATTCTCCCTTGCATAGACAATGTAAGAAAACAAGATATCAGCGGATGAATTCAATAGTGAGACCAGCTGTTGAAACAGTTCTCAAGTCATCAGAGTTCTAGAATGTGGTATTGGTTTGGTCAGGAATCCAGAATCTTGCAGGAAGTGGGAGTGAAAGGATGCAGAGTAATAGACCATGAGGGGAAATTTTAAGCTTACTGGAACAGCAGCATGTTATGATCTGTCTGTGGGAAAACAGGCCCTTCACTAGCATATGCCTGGAGAGCAGAGAGGAGGAAAGAAAGATGTCAGAGCATGGCAAGCAACCTCCACAAGTGTCGCTGGTTGAAGAACAGGAATCACCAATGAATAGTGGGTTTGTCATAAATCACCAATGTATCAATTGAAAAGGATACGGTAACCAAAAAAGGATACAATTGGTAGGGCTCTTCCGGATCCTTTTTCACACGACTTGATTGTAGGTAGGTCAAATTAGACCTTCCAAATGATACAACTCTCTGACTGATGAAACAGGCAGAGAGATGGATCACGGGAAAGGGCGTGGGTATTGTATCGGAAGTATGCCTAGGATAGATAAAGTATCATAAGAAACTGTCCCAAACTCAAATCACTATGATAGACAGTATTAGCATTAATCCAAAACACTGACCTTATGGCAAAACTGAAGTATTCAACGAAGTCTCTTGAAGAAAACCAGGAGTTGAACCAATGACAAAGGAGGGGAAGATTAGTAAGGAAGACGTATCCCGAACGGCACGAGGCTCACGCTAGATACCGGGTTGGTGCACCACAGGATAGCGTCCAAAGTACTGTGCACAATCACCTTCCAATAGTTCATGAAATACTTAACTGTCACAGGTACCAAAGGTTCAAAGTAGTTCAGAAAACCACATGCAGGATTGCATGCGACAGCGTACACGAAGCCAGGACAGCCACGCTTGGATACAGCTTTTCCGCGTAGAGATTTAGCACGCGAACAGGATACACGCAGCCCAGACAGCCGCGCTTGAAAACAGCATCCGCGTGTGGAGATTTGGCACGCGAACAGGATACACGCAGCCCAGGACAGCCGCGCCTGAATACAGCGTCTGCGTGTGGAGATTTGGCACGCGAACAGGATACAAGCAGCCCAGGACAGCCGCGCTTGGAGAAAGCGTCCGCGTGGAGATTTGGCAAGCGAACAGGATACACGCAGCTCAGGACAGCCGCGCTTGCAGACAGCATCCGCGTGGAGATTTGGCACGCGAACAGGATACACGCAGCTCAGGACAGCCGCGCTTGCAGACAGCATCCGCGTGGAGATTTGGCACGCGAACAGGATACACGCAGCTCAGGACAGCCGCGCTTGCAGACAGCATCCGCGTGGAGATTTGACACGCGAACAGGATACACGGCTCCAGGAATTAGCGTGTGGAGGAAAACATGCTCCAAAAGGCCAAAGAAGTTGCTGAAGGGAATGCGAGGACGCAGGTCTGGAGTTCAGCTACAAAACGCCAATGATGAATTAATCAGAAGCAGCGATCAACGTTTCCATGCTGCTTATGTACGTACTGCCATGATACACGTGACGGAACTAACTCACGTGAATTTAACGACGTGAAAAATGCAGACGTCGTTTTCCGGGCAATGCATCGAACAACCTCCATTTTGAATAGAATGGTCTAGCAGTTCTATGGGCGTACCTCATTTTGTATGGAGAGGTTGTTCCCGGTCCAGAGATATGTCCAGCAGGCATGACAGGGTTGCACATGACCATCACTATCATGGAGGAAGAGGACAACTGTAATGCCCCAAAAAATCACATCCTCGTTGCAAGAGTGCTCTTTGCTTTTGGCACTCCATTCATCATCCTAAAGGACTCCCTCTACAAGAACCCACTCAGGCATGAGATGGGCCCCCTTAAGCCTCCAGACTCAGCGACAAGGACTGAAAGGTATATGTGGTAAGGAAATGAGCCACTCTCCTGGGTGGCAGCACAACGCCACCCAACATCAGAATTGATGCAAGAGATGACATGAAGATTCTTCAAGTCGCCCAAGTAGAGCATGTTAATGAGGATGAAGGAATTGTGGAGATGTTCCCTGATGTCTTCTCAACAGCCTTGAATGTAATATAATGTAAAGTGGTCTATTATGGCGCCCATCACCCAGTAATGAATACTTGAGGAGCTTCAAGTATCCAAAGGAGATCAAGAGTTGTTCCACTCCTATGAAACACAAGACTCATCCAGTCCCCATCCTAAAGCAGTGTAGCTTCAAGTGGTTCTCACGAACTTGGAATCAGCCAAAATGACCAATAAAAAATTACTGAATGCGTGATTTGGCTGAATTTCAACCGTTCGGAAATTCTAAAAGGCCGAAAAGTTCAACCAGATCATGCATTCGGTGCTGGGGCTGTGGGGGTGCACCCCGCATCCCTGTTCACTATATTGTGAGCAGGGGATGTGGGGGTGTCCCCAGCAGACGCCCAAAAAAAAAAAAAAAGGAAAGGACACTACAGCGCTGGTTAAGGATCATGAAAGTGAAAGCGAACAGGCGTTGCAGGGACACAGCAAGTCGGAAGCAAGGTAGGTAGGGGTTTGGGGGTGGGGGTGTGTTGTGGGTGTGGGTGTGGGTAGGGGTTTGGGCCGAGTCAGAAGTGTTTAGCGGATAAAAGGCTGAAGGTTATTTCTGAAAAATAATCTTCAGTCTGTTCTCCGTCTAAAATTTCTACCTCGGTCTTAGAACCCCGATCCCAAAAACTTCAAGGCTGTAGAATTCATCAAATAAGTGGAATCCTCTAAATGGGTCTCCTCTTTGGTCCTCATCCAGAAGAAAGACGGCTGCGCTCAGATGTGGCTGAATCTCTGCAGCCTACATTGGACAGGGTAGTGGATGCAAATCCTATCAACAACATTTTGGAATTGCTGAGTCTGGAGGGAGGGAAGTGTCTACTCCACATTGTGCCTGAGGTCAACATATCACCAGATTCCCCTGCACCCAGACTCCACGGGCCACACCACTTCAGCGTGTCCACCGACTGTGTACAAGTTTGTATGAGTGTCCTTTGACTTGTTCACTTCTGAATCCATCTGCCAAAGTTACATGCACAGCCTGCTGAGATGACATTCCAGTGTGTTCCACCACTGTTGAAGAGCGCAAATTCATCACGAGCCGGATGCTAACTATTCTGCAAGTGAGTGGCATGACACTTGAAAGGGAGAAGTGGCATTGTTTCAGGGGGATGTTAATTACATTTGCCATGCCATCTCTGCATAGGGGGTTAAACTGATGGAGGACTGATAGGACTGCCACTAGGAATGCTTCCAATGCTGAGAACGGGGAGCAACTTAGGTCATTTATCAAGTTATGTGATTACTATTCCAGATGTGTTCCTACTTTGCCCCGATCATGAGGCCACTAACCTCTCTCTTGCAGAAGGTCATTACGTTTGAATGGGTAGAAGAGGAGACAGAGAACCTCAGAAGAAGTGAAGTAAAAATAACGTCAGAACACATGCTACCCCATTCTACTGGAGGAGTGCCAGTGTTCTCACCTTAGATGTCACTGCTTAAGGGCTAGGGGATATGCAGTCATAGAAATTGTTTTCAGCAGTGGACGATAGCCCATGAATATTTGGAAGGGCCTAAAGTAGACATAAAGGCACCAGTTATGCATACATGCCCAACGGCAAGGAGGCAGTGGGGGGAGATGAGTCACGAGCGGGGGAGGATACAAAGAATGTGAATTACTAAGTCAACAATTTTGTTTATGGCGGTACAGGGATAGAGAGGAAGGCCTGAAAGCGAGGCACGTGAAGTATTTGAAATGAGTAAGCTCTATAATGGAGGATTTGTATTAAATGGTAGGTGAGAACGGTAGCCAGTGATATCATTGTTAGGCAAAGCGTTCTTCACAGAAACAGAGACAAAAGAAAATGCAGGAATTCAATATCAGTGGCTTATTATATTCTACATTCTATTAAATTAAGAATATTGTGGCCAAGGGGTGATGGGGGAGGTTTAGGACAGGAGGGTGGGGGTTCAGGGAATGTCTCTGAAAGGGTTTGGCATCATTAGTTTTATTGTTTAGTACATGTTTAGAACATCGTAGCCAAAGGGAGGTAGAGGGAGGACTAGGATGACTGTGGGGTTGGGGGGTTGAGAGGTGTCCGAACATAGCCCCAAAAGGGTTTGGTTTAATTGAGTTTAAGAGTTAATATATGTTTTGCAGATCTTTGGGGAAAATATTTCACAGGTGGATAGAAGCTGAATTCATGTTTGCCATGTTACATGCATTTACAGCAGTAGATGACCCTCTGCCATCTAACATTACCCTTGTACTAAATCTCACCTCCCTGCTACTGTTGGCTCAGGATGAAGTGGTGCTGCAATCCTTATCCAGCTTCTCTAAACAAATAAATAATGACTTCCTCATTATTTTAAGTTTAGCTGCACATTAAGGGCCCAATTCATGTAAATGTGCTCAGAAATCCTGCAAGGGCCGCGTTCCGAGAAGGACACTGCGCAAGCCTGCGTGCAGAAACAAAAAACACGCGCCCTGTGTATTCATGGAATGTACAGTGCAAAGTAACCATATTCGCAATTTGGGCCCGGAGCCAGAACAGCTACCTTTGCGCGCTCTCCCAGGCGAAAATACATGCACCCTTCAAACAGTCCGTGGGGTCCCCTGTAAGCAGGCCTGCTACTCGGGCACCCTGCACAGGGTCCCCCGTAACTGTATACTGCACCCCGGCAAAATGCGTATAAAAATCATGACTCTGCAATAACTCGGGAAATCTGGGTGCAAACCCCTGTAAAACATTCCTGCACTCTCCTACACTGCTTATGCACACCCCTAAGTTACATCGGAAGCCCGATTGAGTACATGCACACCCAAATCCTACATGCGACCCCACCTGGATGCTGCAAATCATACGCGCAAGTGAATTTACGCCTGCCTTCGTATGGCGGATCGTATGAAGGACTTGCTTGGCTATTTCCCAGCTGAGACGTTGTGCGATCGAAACCATGTATACGTCTTGTGCTGCGAAATAAGCGCTCAGGTTTGGGCCTCATGCAGTATATGGCACAGAACTCATTGAATTATAATATCATGTGTGAATGAAAACCTGTAATATTTTCCTTCTTGTGGTCTATTTGTGAGATCATTGTTCCCCCGAAAGATGGAAATTCCACCACTAATCACCTGTAAGAGGAATGTTACATCACTACCCAAATGTAGTAACTTATTATAGTTAAGTGTTGTATGCGATTTTATAATTCTGGAAATACTGTTTCTTTGGAAAATCTGTGAAAATAATGATGTCGACAAAAATATTGCTCTCCATTGGTTTGCGTGAATGGGTTAAAATAACTTCCGTTTTTCAGTATACCCTCTCCATGTTGCAAATGTGGCTGTGAAGCAGACATACTCACTGCCCTCTCTCTTTCAATTGTTGGCTACATTGCTTCCTGCTACTTACTGGGAAAAACCATAACCCACGTTTGTAGGGTGTTTTCCTTTTTTGCAGAGCTCCTGTTTGCACCTCCTGCTAAATGTGGGGCATCCCCTAGACCCCTATCTCAACACCACCCAATAAATACCCCCGCCCTCAGTCTCCTCTTGTTAGTTTCTCTTTGCTCGTAAGGTTGTTTTCTGCATCATCTAGAATCCCCTGCAGTAACGCTCACTTGGTTTGGACCTCATCTACTATAAACAGAATGATCCTTTTCCAAATCTCACCCACGTAGTGCCACCTTAAGGGCCCTATTATACGCCCCGCCCACGCATCCTCTAGTAAATCCCTGCTGCAGTACTGTGTTGGCACACACCTGTTCCTAGTTACTTACCATAGTAACATGCGCAACTTCCAACACATTTATGCCTGCATTGTTTAATGAAGTAACATATGCGCACTGTCATTTCCTAATTATATTATTTCTAAACTTACTACATGCAGTATTCTCTACACTTATATTACTCGCTATGATGTTAAGTATTGACATGACAAGCATAACGACACCACACACTGGGCCTCATTACAAGATTGATGGTGCGGGGAAAAATGGTTCTTAAATCTGTTACCACCACTTTTTTTGGTAGTAACGGAATTACCACCTTTTTGTCCACACCGCCGAATTATAATATAGGAGGTGAAGTGGAGGATTTACCTCCAGCAAAAATCTGGAGGTAAATCTGCCACTTCACCACTAAAAATCGGTGGATTTACCATGCAGCAATTCCACCGGCAGTTAATTGGGCAAAAATGGGGAATTCCCTCCACTTGTAATCCCACAGGACCGAGTGGTGGTAACAATAATTGTCACAGGGCCTCATCACGTGTTTGGGTGGTATACTGGCGGTAAATGTGCCAGGATACCGTCCAACACTATTAGCATTACCGCAACTCAGTCTGGCACAATTTGCTCCGGATCCCGAGTTGTGGTGTGGCTGTAATTCTCATTGGGGTTGGACCCAATGGGGCTTTCTCTGTGCTATTAGCGCCAGTGCAATTAGCACCACGCGCCAAAAATGGGTGGAAAACTGACATTTTTTCCTCCAGCAAAAAACTTGTGGTAAACCTCCCTCTTCCCGCCCAAACGTGGGATTGTCAGAGCAGTAATGCGGTGATAATAGCGTTACCACTGCATTTTTACCGCTCTGCCCAACACCCGATGACCCCCTGTCTATATATTAGACAGGAGCAGTAATTCAATGGATTAACCACCGAATTACCAAGAACCATGTAATGAGGCCCATGGAAGGAAGGATAGCTCAGGGGCAACGCATTTGTCCTGGAAGCAAAAGAACGCGGTGCAACACAGGTGAGAAACCGTATCCTGCGTTTACAAACGACTTTCTTGTATTAAGCAGGTTATAAATGAACAATAAAATAAAGTATATTGTGAGGTGCTGTTCTCTAAAGGTCCCACTAAAAGACTAAATAAAAGCATAGTCATTCAGATTCTTTTCTTCTAAGCTTGCTTTGACAATTCACAAGCGCTTTACATGGGGAACAAGCAATTACAACAAGCAATACATAACATTGAATCAAACCAGAAAACAGTACAAGAAACAATTTACATTATTGGTGAAGTTAAGTGCATATGGAGGGGGACTGAAGTGAGAAAGGAGGGTTAGAAGGTGAAGAAGGAAGGGGATTCAGTGGAGAGAGAGGAAGCTGAAAGATGCTAGGGGGGTGAATGGAAGAGTTAGGCTTTTAGAGAAGTGCGGAATGAGGAGTAGGAGGTAGTAGAGCGGACAGGGAAGGGAAGGCGGTTCCAATGGAAAGGATCAAGAAGTTAGAAGGAGCGGAAGCGGGAAGGGGCACAGGGTGGAGGAGGAGGAGAAAGAAGCAAGAGATCTACAGAACGGAGAAAACGAGAAGGGGTGTAGAAAGTGGGAAGGGAGGAGAGATAGGGAGGGGCAAAGCAATAGAGGGCTTTGTAAACTAGACAGAGGAAGTTAAATTTAAGCTGGGAGTGAAAAGGGAGCCATCCTAGTGAGTGAAGGGAAGAGGAGATGTAGTTGTGAGGTGAGAGAAGGCAGAGGGAGCGGGTAGTGGAGTGGTAGATGGATTTGAGGGGCGAGAGGTGTGAGGAGGGGAGTCCAAAGAAGAGAGTGGATCAGTAGAAGAGTCTGGAGAAGATGAGGGAGGAGATTAGGAGTTTAGTGGCGTGGAAGGTTAGGAGAGGACACATTTTACGGATGTTGTAGAGGTGGAAGCGGCAAGATCTAGCAGTGAGAGAAATGTGGTGGGAAAGAGAGAGGTGGGGTTTGATGTGGAGCCAAGGTTGCGGGCATGAGGAGAGAAGGGGAGTTGGGAGAGAGGAAAGATAATTAAGGGAGGAGGAGATGGAGGAGGAAGAGTGTTGGCAGGGAAGAAGAGGAGCTCCGTTTTATCTGAGTTGAGAGAAAGGAAGTGAGAGGACATCCAAGATTTAATAGCAGAGAGGCAAGAAGAGAGTTTAAGATGCATGTCAGGTGAGAAGGAGGAGAAGGAAAGGAAGAGCTGGGTATCATCCGCATAGAAATGGTGTGATACACCAAAGGAGGAGATAATGGGAGCTAGGAAGGAAGTATAGAGTGAGGAAAAAGGGGCCAAGGACAGAACCTTGGGGAACACCGTGGTTGAGAGGAAAGATAGGTGAGGAGCGGCCACCCCAAGAGAATGAAAATGTACGATTAGAGAGATAGGAGGAGAACCAGGCGAGAATGGAGTTTTTAAGGCCAAATGAGGAGAGAGAGTTAAGGAGAAGGGGGTGGTCAACAGTATCGATGGCAGCTGAGAGATCCAGTAGGATAAGAATAGAGGAATGCTTAGAGTAGCGAGCAGAAAGGAGAGAGTTGAGAACGGAGGTGAGAGCAGTTTCCGTGGAGTGAAGAGGGCGGAACCCAGGTTGGGTGGGGGGAGGAGAGAATGGTTGGAGATGAAGGTAGAGAGTTGAGAATAGACAATGCGTTCTAGAAGTTTGGAGAGGAAGGGAAGAAGGGAGATGGGGCAATAATTGGATGCAAGATGGGGTTGGCAGAAGGTTTTTTGAGAATGGGGATGATAGTAGCGTGCTTAAAAGGAGAGCGGAAGGTAGATGTAGAAAGACAGGTGTTGAAGAAGGAGGTGAGGTAGGGTATTAAGAGGGGGTACATTTTAGGGATAAGGGAGGTAGGAATGGGGTCAGCAGGAGAAGCAGTGGGATGAGTTTTGGAAAGGAGGAGGGTAACTTCAGATTGAGTGATAGGAGTAAATGAGGACATGGAGAAGGGAGGGGAGGATGGGGGGTGGAAGGAGAGAATAAGAAGGGGACGAGAGGATAGATTGTTGGAGGTTGAGTATTTTGTTGGAAAAGAAGGTGGCAAGGTCAGAGGCAATGGAATGACTGAGTGTTGGAGGAGAAAGAAGTCGAGATAAGGTTTGAAAGATGCGGCGTGGATAGGAGGACTTAGAGTGAAGAAGGTCGGAGAAGTAAGTGCGCTTAGCAGAATTGAGACAGGAGTCATAGAGTGAGTGATAGTCAAAGTATGCAGATTGGTTGAAAGGGGTGGGGTGTTTGAGCCAGGAACGTTCGAGGCGCCTAAGAAGGCGGCGCATGGAGGAAAGATGAGGTGAAAGCCAAGGTTGAGCGGGACGGCGAGAAGGGCGAAACGAGGAGAGAGGGTAAAGAAGATCTAGAGAAGAGGTGAGGGAGGAATTTAAGGTGGAGGACGCTTGCGTAGCTGAAAGAGAGGAGAAGTGAGAGAGGGGGGAGGGAGGAAGAGCAAGAATTGAGGAAGAGAGAAGGGTTGAAGTTGCGTAGATCACAATGGAAGAAGGAGGTGGAAGAAGGAGGGGAGGAGGAAGAAAGGAGGTGAGGGAGAAGGAGAGTAAGGAGTGGTCAGAAAGGTAGTTAGGTAGAGAAGAGATGGGAGAAGCAGAGAAGGAAGAGGTAAAGATGAGGTCAATGGTAGAGCCAGATTGGTGAGTAGGAGGGGAAGGGAGAGGGGTAAGGAGGTAGGAATCAAGGATGGCCAGGAGAGGAGAGGAGGGAGGAGTTATAAAAAGACATGTATTTTTCGAGTATTTGTGGTGCTCTCCTAGAGTTTTTATTACAGGACAGCAGCCAACTATCTGCATGTTAGTACTTCTAAATCACTGGCTTATACAAGCATTTTATTAAACTGCTTAAAATGATAATCTGTAGTTTCGTCAACAACACTTGCTTCATTGACTTTCAATTCGACTCCGGCTGGTTGTACGACCAACATAGATTTTTGCGTGTGTACGTGTACAGCGTATATAGGAGAGTGGGTAAGGGGTGAGGGTTTGTTAGGGGATGGGTGGCAGGGGCTATGAGATGGACTGCCCCTACTAAAAGAAAAAAAAATTATATGCCCAACAGGAGTTGTACACACAGTCAACCAGTTAAGTGGGGTTAATGAACCCACAAAGAACCGCTTAACATATTTGTT